>NC_134577.1:60794638-61394638 GCF_050947875.1 Dermacentor variabilis | reverse complement strand
AGTAAGACAAAGTTGGTGAGCTTCAAGGTAGGACTGCCATCTGTAGTACATTTTTAGAAGAATTTTTTTCTCCTCTCTGTGGGTTTGCTCAGTATGGGCTTTTGCTAACGCGCTGCGAAATGCGCCCCTTTGTAGGCACTGGCGTGCTTTCTACAGCACAGCTCTGCCCTCTGTCGCAACCCTTTCGCCTGTTGCTCTGTTTCTTCTGTTGCTTTCCTTGCTTTGTCTGGTTGAGTACAAATAAACGAAAGCGCTTTTTCATTGACATGGCTGAGTGATCGCTTTGAGATGGCTGCTCGCGTGAGGCCTTCACTGTTATATAGAGCAGTGACTCTACGAATACAAGCCAAGTTTGGACTCGGAAGATGAAAGCTTGTTATCCGAAGAAGAAGCAACTTCAACTGCATCGGATTCTGACTTTGACACGCCAGCAGCATCACGGAAGCATTTGCATCAAAATGAAACGAGGTTGCAGACAGGAAACAAAGGTATGAATGTGAGGAACCATACCAATAGTGCATTTGCCATTATTTGGATATTATTTTTTCCCGATTGTGCATAACCAAAAATAAACAAAATGTGTTCGGTTTCTAATGTCCAAGAAGAAAATAGAATGCTGGGGGTGCGTCACCTCTGAAAATAAAAACACTGAAAGGATTAAGTGTAAAAGAAAGCCTCATTATGCGTTCTTGTGCACAGACGAACTTTCAACCGAGCTTCTTGACAGGCTGCCAACTGTCATCTTGTTTGGACAGTGCAAAAGCCTGCATTGTTTCGTTTTTTCAGTTCTATGTTGCCTGTACGAGGCTGTCTTCTTTGTCTGATTTGTCAGAAATGGAACTACACTTACGATGGCTGCTGTGCATCTTGCTATCTATCTAGCCGTCTATGGCGAGTACATAAATTTAAATTTTCTTTCCTTTCATTTTAACCCTTTGTGGTCACGGGCATTTATCCAATTTGTGGTCGTTCAAGTCAGGCACCAATTCACGCATTTACACGGAATGCAGAAAAAGCGCTCGGGGAACAAACACATTTTTTGTGATTTATTTTGGAAAATTCCTGAGGCTCTGAACAGTACTTCGGCGCTCTGTGGTAGCACTCTAAGTAGTACTCCTGGGTGAAGTTCAGGATTTGTACTGCAGGTCAGCAGGGTCCTAATTGTCGCTTGCTTTTAAATCATTTGAGGATGTTTGCTGACCATCCAACCGAGAACAATATTCATCTACACCACTAAAATAATCCAATTCACTTTACTCAAGTGAATTTTGTCCATAAAACGAACATGCAGAAAACGCTGTCATCCTGTCGCCGCTTCACACCCCAAATCACACTAAAAATCTCTTCGAGCATGCAGGAAGAAAAAGAAAATGCTGCCATTGTCAGTAGACATTGCGAAGCGCACTTATTAGTTTAAAAAATTCCAGAAAGCTGGCACTATCAACCCATATAACCAGCGAACGCAAGCATGCACACGTGTCGGGCACTTTCCGACATCTGACCAGAAGAGATATTTTTTCCATGTCAAGAGGGACCCGACAGTGATTGCAAAGGGTTAAAAGAAATTACTGAAACAAACCCAAAGTTCGACATGCCTTTCATCACTTCTTACAGTGTTGTTCACGCAAGTCCCTTTGGCCTGCTTACTTAAGCCCAAAGTCTAAATCAAAGTGCTTTTCCTTTCAACCACACTCTGCGACTTTTGAAATGTTTAATTCTATGTTGAGAAACATTCCTCGGTGCAGTGACATGCGTGACCACGTCAACCCCGCAACAAAATGCGATGGCTGGTGTAACCACGTGACTTCCACAACACCGGCTAGCAGCCACCTATGGGCCACCTATGAAGCATTTGCAAATACTTCAGTGGTGGAACAGCCATTTCACCTTTAGGCGCAGGTCCTGGTACAAGCAAAATGCCGATTTGGCGCAGCAGCAAGCCCTTTCGGCACAGGGTCCAATGCACATGTGCTTATCACATACCATGCAAATTTTAACTGATTTAGTCAATATGTTATGGATACGAGTTTCCGCGAGGCTTATGCTGCGAACGCAGTCAAAAAAGAATGCGACGCTTCTCGACACAATGCACAGCGGGCGCTATGGCCAGGTTCGTCTATACGGCACAGAGAAGGCACTACAGACAGATCGTCAACAAATGCATGTTTATCAACCCAGGATGCAACACAGTGCGACAGTCACGGCTTGTGAAGCAAAGGCTCACCGCAAGGCCCATCAGTACGCACGCCAGCACTGAACATGACATCCCACAATATACTCGTGTCATGCCGTGTACATTAGGCAGTTTTCAAAAATAGGGGCTGCACAGGTTTCGCAGCCGCAAGAAAACAGAACAGTATCAGTGCCACTGCGCATGAGCGAGACACACACAGGGTTTTCAATTTGCGTTGTTGACTATTTCACCGAAATAGCCCCACGACCCAGGCTCGATGCAATACTTTTGCGTTGACAAGCATGCCGTCACCCATTGAAGTGGCAGCTCTCGCCGTGTATCACATTCGACCCCATTCGCTAATACAATTTTTTAACTATGCACCACGTGCAATTCTGACTGCAGTGACTCCTTCACAAAGCCCCGCTATCACCCATAAACACCGAAAAAGCTTTAACTTCAATCCTAGAAAGAGACATCCTCCTTCAGCAAACTCCGTGGTACCACGTATATAGTTTCTCACTATATAGTGAGAGACTATGGGTGGGCCTCTGCTTCTTTTTATGATGATGATGATAGTGTGCTGTTGATTTTGATTTCAGTTTTGCTAGCTGTTAAGCGTCGACAGAAGGGGGGATTCACTCTTATGCATGCTTTTGTGCAGGTTCTGCGCAATTTTCCACTAAAATACCGTTTTGACACAGGATGGCGCAAAGCCCCGCTCTCGGCACAGTTTGGCACAATTGGCGCAACTGTTCCACCACTTATGCAATGCAAAATTAAGCAGCTTCGTGCAAAAGGAAACTATTGTAAATTAAAGAACACCGATATTGTAGGCTAATAATGCGATTCACATGCAAGTAAGTACGACGATACACAACAATTTGCAAGCACAAATGCTTGTTCACATAGAAGCACGAATAAAAATAAACACAGAACAAGCAGCCAGGAATGTGTGTGTAGTCATGGTTAGGTAATTTACAGCAGACACTGACCTCAGTCTGGACATACTGCCACGCGACATACAACTTCGTCAGGTGATCCAACTCTCGCGACACCTTGGTGTAGTCCAGGTACGCCTGCCTCTCCTCCTTCAGCTTGTTGAGCGTAGGCGTGATCTCTTCATTCAGCACCTGAAATGCCCTCACACAAATCAGACGTGTGGTCCAACACAAAACTTTAAAGAGGCAACAAAACATGTTCCTTTGAAACTGAGGTTATTCTGAAATCTGCAAGCTTCCCTCTCCTCTGAGATGCTAGTCTAGACACTGCCGAATTCGCCATCTGAACAGCTCTGATCACAGTGCTGTTGCGGCCTCCCTGATTGGCTCAAAACACCAGCATGGTGGAATTAAACCACATGGCCACCCATGGTCATTGCAAGCATGCTGGCTAATACAGTTACCACAAATGAAAGATCAGCACCTGTGACTGGAAAATGATCTGGCGTTTGCAACACTTAGCACTAGAGGCCATGAATAGAACTGCAACAAAAATGTCAGGCTGTTCATGCTTTCCCATTATAGGCTAACAGCTGTCAGAGAATAGTAGAGAGAAAAGCTTTTGCACCACCTAAAATGCAGCAGCTGCCCCAGAGACGATGATGATGAGACAATCTTAACTACAACAACAATGTCACAATGTTGACTAAAACACCAAAGACAGTATGACAGCTAACACCTTTTTCTCTTTCAGGTGGTTTCTAAACTCCATTTCATACTTAGCAAGAAACGCTGCCGAAGCTACGCAAGTAGTGCAGTCATAAAAGTCTCCGCGCCATTCACAGTACAGTTGGTTTTGATCTGCAATGATTTCTACACAATTATTAATTCGACATACAGTTAGGTCAGATGTCGTCATTTGTGCACCTTCGTGTTCCCAATATGTGACATACCTACTATGTTCTCGTCATGAGTGCAAGGAGTGTGCTGCGGCAGATGCAGAAACGTGCCACTCAGCTCATTTGGTGGTAAATAGGTGCATATCTGCGATGTTTTCCATGTTACAAATCACTTTCCTATTTCGCAACACAAGAGCACAGGACTTGATGTTACACCTACCTGCATGACGTGTGCCTATATCTTTCTTTCATGTGTGATGCACAAATCTTCGGTGAAATAAGTCGCTCTAGCTATTACAGCATTGCCTTCTAGCATGAAATGAAGTATACCCAGGAAACGTGATGATACGACAGCAGCAACAAATGATATGACAGCGACGGGAAGTACTACGACTTACACTGAAAATAGTTTGGCAGATGTTAATGAAAACTGCAGAGTTGTATGAAATGGAAACGCCCATTCTGCAGCTCAGGAATGTAAACAGGCATCACAGTTTTGTGGAGCGCCATTGATAGCTAGCTGATAAAGAGGTCAAGAAATAGTGCAAGGGTTTAGAAAAGAGCATAGAAGGATCGTGGAAGACAGGCCAATGTTGTCGACAAGCAGACCTCAAGACCAGCTAACCAGAGTAAAGGAGTGACAAGGGCAGAGCAACAGCGTCCAAAACTAGCATACAACCAGAGCCAGTCGTTGGTTCACCCCTGGCAACAAGGGCACTAGTCAGCCAACCACTAACACCATCAAACAGCAGCCATAAGCCTCTTCCAAAGATCTTGAACCAAATGAGAAATTTTCTTCTTTTGCAATTTTATTGCAAAGGACTTGGGGATTCCAGCAACAAATGGCGATGGACTTTAAAACAACCACGGGAGTGAGCCGATAACAATTATCGCTGGCTGTCCTATATTAATAGCCTTATGAACTCACGAAGTAGGTGCAAACTTAACTGCAATTCATGCAGCTGCACCAGCGTGTGGAAATTGGTGAACTACAGAAATTTTCTAAAGCCAATGATGACAGCTTGCCATTATTGTAGATTTAGTTTCACATTGGTAAATTTTTTCAGAAAACAAGAAAGATTCATTAGAATCGAGTACTTGTGGCAATTCTTAAGCTGTCTCCCTGTGTGTGCTATGACTTCTGTGTGTCCGGGGTGAACTCAGACACATTGTAAATGGCAGTAACGTTACAACACATTACACATGGTCCCTCGAGGGATGAACATTGAAGCAGTAAACAAGAGTGAACACGCCAAGCTCAAGACAGTACACTACAGCAGCAAACAAAGGGAGCGTGGTAAAGGCTGGCCTTACACTGTCCAGTTCGGCTAGCTTGGCTTCCTTCTTCTCGATGGTGCGCTGTGCCACCTGCTTCTTGCTTTCATACATACGTGTGCCAGCTGCTTCTTCAATCATGGCCAAGATCTGGAATGGAACATGTGAACATGTGACCTGCCATGTGCTTTCCTCTGACATTTGCTATTTGGCAAACAAGTTCTGCAGAGATCCGCAAGGTCGAAGAAGTTTTGTGAAAGGAAAAATTGTCAGCCGCTCAAAAGTAGCAGGAAGCTATATAGGTGTCTCGGGAAGAAAGCTTCAGAGTTGAAGTATTCGTCCTCGTGCGAGAAACGAACAAGGGACCAACAGCCTTTCTGGGGTGGCTGCTCTACCATCGGTGTTACCCAGGAGGCTAGCAAATCACAGAGCGAGGCTGAATTAATCAGCTCGAAGCACAAGAACATTGAATATAGCAAATCAGTTCTGCAGAAATCCACACAGAAACCCGTATTGGTTCATTTCTTTAAAGACCCTACAGGTTTCCTTCGTAGCTTCATGCTACTATTGGCTGGATGACAATGTTTCCTTTCAATCACTATTTGAGTCAGTTTCTGACAAGATTCCTTCAGTTTTTTGGAGTGACAACCCACACATCAATAAGTGACAATACATTGTATAACACTGTCGATGAGTTTATAAAAGGAATGCTGCATTGCTGAAATTTAACTCTGAAGGACACAACAAGAGCAGGGATCGCATTGTGTCTAAAGCATTACAAGTGTGCTTTCAATCATGTGGCATTCACAAAAGGTTAAATTTGAAAGTTGAGAAACATATTCCTCTTCGTCATCATTGGCAGCCTATTTACAGCCACTGCAGGATGAAGGCCTCTCCCAGCTATCTCCAATTAGTACCATTGTCTCGCACTAACCAATTCCAAGTTCTGCCTGAAAATTTCCCAATTTCACAACTCCACGTAATTTTCTGCCATCCTTGACTGTGCTTCCCTTCGCTTGGCACCCATTCTGTGACTGTAATGGTGCACTGGTTATCTTCCCTATGCATTACGTGGCCTGCCCAGCTACACTTATTTCTCTTAATGTCAACCAGAATATCGGCTACGCCCACTTGCTCTCTGATCCGCACTGTTCTCTTCCTGTCTGTTAACGTTATGCCTAACATTTTTCATACCATCGCTCGCTGCGCAGTCCCGGACTTCTCAAGCCACTTTGTGAACCTCAAAGTTTCTGCCCCATACATTAGTATTGGTAAAATGCAACACTAAATGTATACTTTTCAAGGATAGCAGTATGGTGCCAGTCATCACTTTGTAATGCCTAAACAAACATACTCATGTACAAATTCTAGAAGCTGACTGCTAATCACGAATTCTTCATCTCCTGCCAGGCTGTTGGACATTACCTTTGTCTTCTGCAATTTAATCATCAACCCTACTCCAACACTTTCTTGGCTAAGGTCTTCAGTCATTTGTTGCAAACCATGTTCAGCGTTGCTGAACAGGACAATGTCACCTCAAAGTTGAGATACTTGCCATTGATCCTCAATCCTAATCCTTTCCTGTCTACTAGCTTGAATACTTCTTATAAGTATGCAGTGAACAGCATTGCAGAGATTGTGTCTTCTTGCTTGACGTCTTTCTTGATTTGTATTTTTCCAGTTTTCTACAACGTATTTTGCATATTGTATTGTATACACATTGTAGAGGATAAAAAAGTGGGACTTGGCCTGCCACTATCCGCTTAAGTCATTTATACATTAAACGAGAAGTGTTTGTCTTCATTACCCACTTCGACTTCATTACTGCTGCCTATGAAATGACCAGAAGAGCTGGCGTACACTATTACACTATACATACAACCAATGCATCAAGCACCCTTTGAAACAGCTGGCTGCCCCTATCACAAAACTTCTTAGGAAAACAGATGCTCCTTGGAAAGGCACAAAGGCTTCATGTATTCCTCATAGTGTTACTATCATGTGTGGCCAAAGCTAATAAGTGGACAATCTATTCTTAGTATGAATTGGTACACAAATTGCAACGTCTGAGAACATTAAAATCAGAAAAGCACATACGTGCTATGAACACGTGTCCTGAAGTGTTTTCAAATAACAGTGAAAGAAATAACACACCATTGTGGAGAAGGAAGAGAAAATAAGCAGCTTGTGCGAGCGTTCTACCTTATTTATGAATATGAAATTTAGCACAAATAAAATGTTCAACTGCAGTGCATAAACACACAAACATGTCCCAGGTTACGTTATTGCCTTGAATAATGTACAACAAACGTGCAAACTGATTGTTGCAGTACCTGCATCAAATAGGGCTGCATGCATTTATTTGCCGCCCTTTTGCTTACTTTTACTACATATTCCTTACAACACATCCCTCGAAGTGACAACTTTCAACCGTAATGCTAATACTTCGTAGCTACAGCACAGTGTAGTTGCCCTGTGACATGGGCTGACATGTTCCACTGCTGAGCACGAGGTCGCGGGATCGAATCTCGGCTACGGCGGCCGCATTTCGATGGGGGCGAAATGCGAAAACACCCGTGTGCTTAGATTTAGGTGCACGTTAAAGAACCCCAGGTGGTCAAAATTTCCGGAGTCCTCCACTACGGCGTGCCTCATGATCAGAAAGTGGTTTTGGCACGTAAAACCCCAAATATTATTATTATTGACATGTTCCACTGTCCATCCAGCAGTTAGGCATCTTCAACGTTCTCCACCGTCGTAGGCACATCGTCTGGAAGATCACATGCAACAGAGCGATATTAACTGGGTTATGATGTGTCGTGTTTTGCGGCGCATGGGTAAGACCCAGTCCCGACGCAGACGACCATAATTCACAAGCCAGTCCAACAAACCTCAGGTGGCTTCATGTTGAGCACTTTGGTGATACGGCCCTGCATAATGAGGAAGTGAGGGTTGTTGACGTTGAGTTGCACTGATCCAAACAAGTCCTGCACCCGGTTGCTGGTTGCCGTCACGCCATTGATGAGGTACTTGTTCCTGCCACCTACCACCACCTGCATCCACCAAACAAAGGTGTTCACAACAGGACATGACTCAACCTGCATTTGTTCATGCAGCTGCACTTTTTGGCACTGGATAAGCATTGCATACTATGTGAACTTGTACAAGTGAATGCATTACCCTCCGAGGATCTGCTGTACTTGAATAAACATAACGTGACCAAGGATGTAACACAAAGAATTACTGGAAACTTGGACGCAAAAGAAGGATTATAACAGGAACTAGCAATCCTTAATGCAACTGTGGTGATGAGTTCAATGATGATGTTTTAGCATAATGTGATGCGCAGTGCCAGAGTTCTTTCATAACTACGTTGTTTTTCTTCAAACGAAACTTCTGTAAAAATGTTTGATATGGCCACCCAAAGAACCTGTGACACAAAACAGCGAAGTAAGTGGACAAACAGTGTATTTTTACCACAAATATTATGGCACATATCTCTACACTGATATCATCCACAGAATTTATTCCATATGGATATGCCTCACAAACTCGTAGGGTACGATTCAGAACTTGCAATACGCGCCATAATTAAGAACTCAGTGAAATTGGCAGGAAATAAAATTATGATTAATTCATTGTTTAATATTATGGCATGGGTACACACAAACGGCACCATCTCCATTTGCAAGGACAAAGCAACTATGTCATGTTCATTAAGACAAAAAGCTTTACGTTTAACCTTAACACATGGCCAGACATGTCAGCCTCATGATTTAAAGAATGCTACAGCCGAAGCCAGAAAATACTGAAATTCGGTGAAAAATATTAAATATTGTTTGATTACTCCTCCCGTTTCCAATTTTTTGAAGGTTTGAAGGTTTTGTTCAGTACAGATGCTGTGAACAGGCACTTTGCTTTTAGATGCAGCATGAATGGTCTGTGTCACAGTCCTGGATTGATGAAATATTCACATAACAATAACCGAAACTTTCATTGCCGGTAAGTTGATGGTGCTGCTACACAAGTAGCTCTGTATAATTGACGTGTCCAGAAAAACAGCTGTAGTGAGGTTTATTGGCTGCGGAGGTAGGGTGGCTAACACGGCGGTCGAGCAGCAGCAAGAGTCTCAGCACGAGCAGCAAACCCCGTGCCCAGGTGATGATGAGCGGCCAGCGTTCATTACTTCACCACAATTTTACATCCGTGAATGAAAAGGAGCCGTCCTATGAGCGGGTCATAGTACATCTTAAGGCACTGCACGTGGACAATATCTCGTGAAAGCGAACAAACTTTCAAACATAGTTTTACATCCCTCACCAGTAGTACTGCTGTCAAAGACGGTAAGTTTTAAACTCCCGAGTGACCACACTGCAGATCAGCCTGGAAGGATGTGCAGATTTTGGAGAGCAGGCTTCGAGGTATTACCAATAACCACTGGCAGCCGTCTGAGAAATAATTACATTGGTGAAGCTGGTCACTGTGAATGGCAAAATGGTGAGCTTGACAACGCAGCATGTGAGTTGTCGGTCGTGTTGACGAATCGGAGAGAGTCTATTAAGGAGGCAATCCAGTGGTCCTTGCACTGCTCGGAAGTGATGGTTCCAATGTCAATGAACGAAATGGTAGACTGAGATGCTGAGGAACAGGGAATGTTGTCGGGTAACAGAGAGCGTGACAGGGTGTCCGCGTCAGAATGCTGGTGTCCATTTTGGTACACGACGTGGATGTTAAAGTCTTGTAGCCGAAGTGCCTGGCAAGCAAGGTGGCCTGAAGATCTTTTGAAGAGAGCCAACAAAGTGCATGATGGTCTGTGACAACATCGAATGGGCGACCATACAAATAAGGACGGAACTTAACAATGGCCCAGATGATGGCTAAACATTCTTTCTCAGTCCCACTGTAGTTGCCCTCGACTTTTGTCAGTGTTTGACTTGCGTATGCAACGACAAATTCACCAAATGCAGGTTTACATTGCACAAGGACAGCGCTGAGGCCGACACCGCTGGAATTCATGTGCACTTTCATAGGGGCTGTGGGGTCGTAATAGCGCAAAATTGGGGGTGAAGTAAGAAGATAGCGCAGACTCATGAAAGCGTCCTCGCACTCCGGTGACCATGAGGAGAGAGTGCCACTGCTTCCGAGCAGCTTTGTCAGGGGTGATATGATGGTGGCAAAACTTCTAATGAACCACCTGAAGCAGGAAGAGAGTCCAACGAAACTACGTACTAGTTCTTTTATCGACGTTGGTTTACGGAATTCTGCAACGGCCGAAGTTTGGTCAGATCGGGGAGGACGCTGTCCTTTAATACGACATGACTGAGTATTGTAAGCTGTCTTGCTGAAAAGCAGCCCTTTCTTAAGTTCAGATGCAGGCCAGTATTCGTCAAGCATGTCAAGACACATTTAGGCTGCTGAAGATGCGCGGTGAAGCCCGGAGCAAACAGAACATCATCGAGATAGCACAGGCGTGTGTGCCACTTCAAGCCACGCAAAACTGTGTCAATCATGTGCTCAGATGTTGCAGGTGCATTACAAACTTCAAAAGGCATGTTCAATTCATATAAGCCATCAGGCATAACAAATGCTGTCTTCAGCTGGTCAACTTCTGCCACTGACACTTGCCAATATCCCTGAGGCAAATCTAATGAAGAATTTCGCACCTTGCAGGCAGTCAGTGGCATCATCTATGTGCGGTAAGGGATAAGCATCCTTGCAAGTGAATTTGTTGAGGTGTCGGTAGTCTATACAGAAGCGAACAGAGCCATCGTTTTTTGTAACAGGAGACACCCACGGACTATATGAAGGTCGAATCACCTGACAGCGAAGAATGTCGTCGACTTGCTCATTGATGACATGACGCTCAGAAGCAGATACACCATATGGATGTTGTTGCAATAGCGGGTGGGAGCTGGTGCCAATGGTATGCATAACTGTGGACGTGCAGTCCAAAGAAGTTTGTGTGACATCGAAAAAAGAACAAAATTCATTTAGCACACATAGAAGCTGTGAATGCTAGACTGGTGTAAGATCATCAGCGATGGAGGTACCAAACACGTCTGTGGACAATGCTGTAGACATAGATAATGCACGCAGGTTAGGGTGGCTGGCAGAGGCTGCATCATCCGATATGTCAATGACTTGCTTGTCTTCTATGGCTTCCACACTGCCTAGGCATTCTCCTCGAAGCAGTGTCACAGGATACGAAAGCGGGTTCGAAACAAAGAGGTTGCTGCTGCCTTGCATAATGTCAGCAGCAGCAAAAGGTAGCACAACAGCTTTTGGTTTAAGGAACAGGCCAGATGGAGAAAATAGTGCAACTGCATCAGAGAAGCTGCTGCAGCACACGGGCAGAAGCGCTGAGGCATTGGGGAGAATGTTCATATCTTCCTTCACAAGCAGTTTACAGGGAATGGGCAGAATGTTGGCTAAGGTCACATTTACCAATGGTGATAATTCAGCTTCAGCACGTGCACAATCAATGACGACGTTACGATGTGAAAGAAAGTCCCAACCGAGGACAACGTCATGACAGCACGAAGAAATAACAATAAATTCAATGATATACAGGACATCCTCAATAACCACACGTGTCGCACGTGCCGCCAGAGGGTGAACATGCTGAGCACCTGCTAGGCAAAGAGAGAACCCTAAAAGTGGCGTCGTAGCTTTCCGAAGTGACCGACAGAGTTTTGCATGTACTATAACAGAGATGGCGGCTTCAGTGTCCACAAGAGCTAATGCACATACACCTTCAACACAAACTTCTATAAAATTTGATGGGCGACTGTGAGGACTTGTGTAGTCTGACGGCACCGCAGTCCTTGCCTCGTGGACTGTGACAATCAGTTTTCCTCTTCTCAAGTCATATAACGAGGTCACATAGGCAATAGTGAGCAGCGACGCAGAGAAGGTGGACGGCGGGTAACGGGCATCGGTCGAACAGCTGATGGGGCCGAAGACGAGTCCCAAGAGCTGCAAAATGGCTTTAGCACGCCTGTATCAGGGGCGTCATGAGTGATGCAGCATCAGTTGATTGAGCACGTCGACAAAAGTGGGTTATGTGACTGGTGCAGCCACAAACAAAGCATACTGGCCAATCATTGGACATACGCCACGAGTTTGCGACGGCAGGTACAGTCCAGGTCACATGGCACGGTGTACGCGCCGCTTGGTGAAACAACCGGACAGCGACGTACCACGTCAGCGTAACTGAGGGGCAGAGCTGCAGCTACAGGGGATGGTTGGGGCCTGGTGACGACTTCAGCATAACTGAAAGGCACCGCTGCAGGGATCTATTGGCGGTGAAGAGACAAGGCCCCGGCAATTTTTTGCTCAATCGCGTGGCAGAGCGAGGGCCCAAAATCTGGAGCAGGCTGTTGAATATGCCGTGGCTGAACGAAGGGCACTAAGGAAAACTGGCAGGCAACTTCCTCACGCACAAATGCCTTTTATCAGTGAGCAGCATTGACTGGTCAGAAATGGCAGCCAATCCAGCCAAATGTTGGTCGTGCGAAGGTCTGCTACAAAGCGCAGATTCTTCGCAAGCTGCATGCTGAAAACGTCATCCACTATTCCTTTCATAACATTCTTGATTCGGTCTGACACTGACGTGGTCACATCGACTCTCTTGCACAAATCTAGAATGTCTTTGATGTAGCTTGTGAATGATTCACCCAGACGCTGGCATCGTTTCCACAAACGCTGCTGCGCACACAACTTGCGAAACACGTCTTGGCTGTAGACGTGTAGACTGCAGACGCGTCTTGGCCGTAGAGCTGTAAACACGTCTACGAAAGAGGTCTTAAATGCAGACCATGTCTGGAAATCCCTTTCATGGTTCTTGTACCAGAGTCTGGCCACACCCATGAGGTAGAACATTACGTTGTTCATGTTTTGCGGCATCGTCCCATTTGTTGTGCATGCCTACCTCTCATACAAGAGCCAATCCTCCATGTTGTTCTCATCCGTGCCACTGAAAATAGCGGGGTCCCTCTGGCGGAGAACACGACCGACGGAGGAGGAGGCTCCTGCGGGGATGCGTCGTCGGGCATGGTAGACGGTAGCATGCGGGATCATAGTTCAAGCGTGGTCATTTTCAAAATACCTAGCACCTTCTACCAATTGTGACGGGGTTCATTGGCTGTGGATTGAGAGCAGCTAATGCGGCAGTCAAGCTACAGCAAGAGTCCCAGCACGAGCGACGAACCCCATGTCGAGCGCTGGTTATGATGATTGGCGAGTGTTCGTCATCTTCCCCACACAGCCTATGAAAAATTGGTCAGTGACTGTGTTTGTATTCTTTTGGTATAAGCTGTGACCCTAAAACAGTCAAAAGCTAAAAATAATAAAATAATTGGTTTCAACACAGCCACACAAAACAAGCTTCCAAAAATCAAGAATTTTACTATAAAGTTTGGACAGCTATATAGTTATACATATAGGTGTACTTCGCCTTTACTCAATTCTCCCTTGTGGAGCCTGTAATGCAGCAAAAGTTCGCAGTTCCACCCGAAAGGCGAAGCACCGATTGCGATAGCAAATTAGTAGATAGCTGTACAAAGTAAGGATAGTAGTTTTATCAGCCATATAAACTCGTAAACATTTGCTCACTAACTAAATTAAGAATGATAGAATGCACGCCAGTGACTTCGACAGTGCTCATCGCCCAACGCAAGTGGACACTAATAAACAATTAAAGAAAGAAAGTATTCTTTGAGCTTGGGTCCAGTGGTACCGAATTGGAAGCTCTCGGCACTCCCCAGGTACACTCAAGAAATGTTCGAGTGATAGCCGAGAACATCAGCAGTGGTCGTAATTGTATTGACCCAGTTGAAACAGCTAATTCAGGCAAGTTGCAAGCAGCATTACGTGCCACCAGATTTCAGACTAATTTGCAAATCTTCATTCTCAACTAAGAATGGCTTTTTAGGTCCGCTCCAAGGAAATATTTGTTACCTGATACAATATCTTAAATGCATGGGGTCTTATGGGAAACTTGAGTAGAATTACAATTACTTAATTATAACCAATTTCTTTTTAACGATATCTGACTGCTCTGAACCTTAAGTCCATCGACTTTGTATGCATTTAAATAAATAAATGAAATAAATAAATGAAAGAAGAAAATAAAAAATTGGCGCACATTGACAGGCAGTTAGATAGAGGTTTATGTATGTAACAAAGATAACGCAGTGAATACATATTAGCTGTTTACAGAGAGAGATAGAGGAGAAACACCAACTGGCCCTCGGAAGGCAAATCACATTCCTGTGTTACCAGAATGACGAGAGCGCCGGATCGACAAAAGCTACGTCTAGTTCCAATATATATATCATCATCATCATCATAATTTATTGTCCCTTAAGGACCCCTTTCAGGGTATTACATAAGGGGGGGGGGGGGCAAAAGCATCAAGAAACACTATGGTCATTATTATACAATGGTTAACTCATTTGTACAACAGTAAACAAAACTTAGTATACATGCTAGTAGACGATGGGCAAGAAAAATTTTTAACAAAAGAAAGTAAGGTACGAACGACAGTAGAAATGGCAACACAAACGGCAATATAACAGAGCAGTAAAAAAAAAAGTTAGACGTTAGGGTAACAGCATAGTAGTGGTAGGTTAAGGGTTTAAAAAACATGACAATAGGTGTCTAAATTTATCTGGATCACTTTCATTTACTATACTGTTGGGCAGCGCGTTCCACAATTCAATAGCAATTGGTAAGAAAGAGTTGTTGAAGGCATCAGAGGAACCATGAAGACGTTGTAGACTCCAAGTTGTTAAAGAGACGCTTAGAAGAGCGGTTGGGCGGAAGTAAAAGAGCATTCCTGAGATGTGGGAAATTATAATAGAACTCGGGAAAAGGGAAAGTTGTGAAATCTTTGTACGAAGTGTTAGGCTACGGATGCTGAGGGATGATTTAATGCCGCTTATACCTGTATGCCAGTCATAGTTTAAAGCGATAAAGCGTGCCGCGCGATTCTGCACTGCTTCGAGCGAGTTAATAAGATAATACTGGTGAGGGTTCCGAATTGCTGAGGCATACTCAAGTTTAGTCCGAAGGAACGTTTCACAGGCGAGCTTGCGCATGGGAACAGGAGACAGAAAAATCAATCTTTTGAGTAGGCCAAGTGATTTAGAACAGTCGTTTATAAGTTGAGTTATGTTTGCAGACCACGTAAGCTGATTAGTGATAGTAACGCCTAGATAACGGTAGGAGTCAACTTGAGTGAGGGCTGTGGAATTAAGAGAGTACTGGTGGTTAATGATTTCCCGCTTGCGAGTTACACACACGTACTTTCACTTGGAAACGTTGAGGGACATGAGCCAAACAGAGCACCAATGTGCTATTTTGCTTAGGTCTTCCTGTAGTATTACTTGGTCATTATGGGACGATATGTGCTGATACAGGATGCAGTCATCGGCGAATAACTAAATTGATGAAAGAATGCTGTTAGGGAGGTCACTTATAAAAATTAGAAACAAAAGACGCCCGAGCACAGAGCCCTGTGGTACACCTCACAAGACTGGACTACTTGAGGTTACCGATGACAGTGTGTTGTGAGCAGTTTGTGAGAAAACATTCAATCCAGGACAATACAAGTGGGTCGAGATTAAGACAAGCAAGTTTCGTGGTAAGACGTAGATGGGCGACACAATCAAACGCCTTTGCAAAATCAAGATAGATAACATCGGTTTGGAAATGGGAGTCAAGGTGGAGGTGAAGGTCTGTGGTGAATTCGAACAGCTACCTTTCACATGAGTGGCCTCGTCTAAATCCATGTTGATTAGGAAAGAAAAAAAGAGTGCTTGTCTAAATGAGATGCAATGCTGGAGTACAATATATGCTCTAGAATTTTACAAGGTATGCAAGTTACGGAAATAGGGCGGTAATTACATGGACTGGAATGACTACCCGATTTGTGCACAGGTACAACACTGCTAATTTTCCAATCATTCAGAATAGTGGAAGAGGCAATAGATTGAGTGAAAATCAACTTCAAGAAGCGGCTAGATTGCGATTTGGTGCCCTTTAAAGCTTTGGCCGTTATGCCATCTGGGCCTGGCGCACTGGAAAGTTTAAGGTTATCGATTAAATTGGAGATTCCTTGAGTAGTTATAATAACAGCCGGCATTTCTGAATAGTGAGTAGATGGCAACATAGGAATATCAGTGGGAGGTTCATTAGTGAAAACCGAGCAAAAATAAGAGTTCATGACATCGGGACGCTAATTTACTGAAACAAGAGACCCATCCGAGTTGATTAATGTGATACTATGACATGAAGTATGTTTAAGTGATAATGAGTTCCAGAACTTGCGAGGGTTGTCACGCAGAATACTCAGCAGGTCCTGGTGGAAATATCTGTGTTTAGATTGTCTCAGCAAACTTGCATATTCCCGCAATACAGTGGAGTATTTTTCCCATTTTTGCGGATTGTTGCGTCACTTGAGTTCACGGAAAATGGGCTTTTTTTCCCTAGTTTTTTAAGGTTGTTCAAATACCAGGGTCTGCCGGCATGGGGATGCCGGCAGACCCCGGACATATGCTTTCACATTTTGGAAACTACAATTGAACGATTTCTCTTTCCATTCCAAGTGTTGTTGCATTTGAAGTCGCCTGTACTCCTATTTTGTTTTGCTGCATTACTAAACCTGCATTATTTCAATTCATTCTTGATGTAACATCTTTGACTTATGTATGTCTATGACTCCACCCCCTTCTGTAATACCCTGTAAAGGGTCCTTAAGGGTCCAATAAATGATGATGAATATGTACAAGAGGAACATGAGCATCAAGAAGAGACAAAAGTTTATGTTTATAAGGTAACCAGTTTCGCTCAACTGTTCTGAAAGGGGCTGATTGATGGAAGTCTACAAAAAACGATTCTAGCTGATTGTGAATTTCCGCAAAGTTTGCTTTATTGTAATTTCGGATGTATTTAGTAGACGGCTGTCGGGTAGGAAGTTCTATAGCTATGTACTGTTATATATATATATAAAGGACGCGACCGAGTTCCTGGCGGCGCGAAGCGGACGAACGACATGCGTCCTTGATGACGTCACAACGAACTACCGACGAATCGCAAGAGCGATCAAAAAAGAAAAAAAAAAAAGAACGTTCGAACTGCGTGGATCGCTTCGAAACGGCGATTGCTCTCCGACGCTGCTCAAAATGCGGGACGTAGGAAGCGGTCCGAGCTTCCACGACAGTCACCAACGAGATTATTTTCGCGCACAATGAATGGGAGCAAACGGTGAAGTGTACGGGACCATGTGGATCCGGAATTTCTTGAAGTCTGGGCAAGTTTCAGTACATACGACATAAATGTCGCAGCAAGCACTGAAATATAACAGGTACCATGGCCAGCTTGAACGGAAGATCAAACCAGCTTTTTTTGTGTGTGTGTTCCAATCAGAAGTAAGATGCAGCAACGACGAACGACACCAGCAAGTTTCTACAGACGACCCTGGCCGAACCGTACGGATAAGGTAGCCCAGAACAACGAAGGGAAATGTACGGAAAACTACCGCCTGGCGGTAGCCCCAAACTACGCCACAGCTACCATACCTGTCTCGTGATGGTGAACTCGTCGTAATGTTCATAGCCGACGGGCTTCTGACGTGGGTCGCGGTTGTCGAACGTGATTGAAACCGTCGCCTTGGTGATGCCCGCCTGGCCGTTCTTGTACACAAGGTCCTGCAAGTTGACGGCACGCACCTGCGACAGGTTGCTGATGCCCAGCACGAAACATATTGAGTCGAGGATATTGCTTTTGCCACTGCCGTTGAGGCCCGTGATCGCGTTGAAGAGTGGGTCGAACCCCTTGATGTCGACCCGCTGTCCGTACGACTTGAAGCCGTCGATGGTTATACTCTTAATGTGCATCGCGGTGTATCAGTCATTAACGCGTCCGCGGGCACAATTCAAACGTACCAGGAACGACGCGAGTGCGAGAACTCACGCGCTGTCGTAACCGCCATATTCCGCGCACTTTTGAACGAGCCGCAGAACACGATCCCGCAAAATCTGGCGCCAGATTCGTTGCGCCTTTTGTTAACATTTCTTCGAGCAACCCGCTATTACATGGCGCTGCAATCTAGTTATTAATTTTTGTTGTTTTTTTTAAGTTTATACTATAGCGTATAAACAAGTGCATAGTCAAACAGTATGACAAAATATTTGAAAATGTCATATACAAGTTTAATAGGCTGCCAAATTTTTGTTAGCAGCGTCTTAGGTAGTAGCGTCTTATTTTTTTGTGCTATCCACAAAGCGTCAAATCCACAGCCAACATAAGTCAATTAAATATGGCGTCAAACGCAAGGACGCGCGCTGGCTGCTGCGCGTGCCCGTAGTTTCGGCAGCTTTCTCAGTGCCTTGAGCGCGGTGCGGGGTTCCATCGTAGACAAATAGCGCCCAAGGTGAAGCGACCACGCAACGGAGCCGCGGACCGGCGCCGCCGGGTCCGGTCGGGCGCGGGCGGGCGGCCATGTTCCAGTCGAAGGTTAGTCCTAGTCCGACTCGGAGCAGCATCAAGGAGGCCAACGACCACCTGCAGCTGCTTCACGTCAAGGTGGCCGAACTCGAGCGCACCGTGCAAGAGCAGGCTGAGGCCCTTATCAAGAAGGACGAGGCAATGCAGATGCGCATCCGTGACGTCGGCGACGCCAAGGACGCGCGCATAGCCGAGTTGGAAGTGCAACTGGCGGCGACGGAAGAGAGGCTACGCAAGCACGAAGAGCTGCTCCGCGAACGCGACATGCAGCTAGAGCTGCTGTCGCACCGCTACGCGCTCGTCGACGAAGTGGCCGCGTACACGCCCGTCGTGGAGAAGCTGCTGGCGGCCATGCGCAGGCTGCCAGCGAAAACGCCAAGCCGGCAAGCGCCGCGATCGCGAGCAAACTCGAGGGGAAACTTGACAGCCGCCTCGGCGTCGTCGGTGGCGACGCGCAAGAGTTCGACGCCCGGGACGCCCAACCACGACGGCGTCGGCGGCAACAGCGTACTCGTGGATGGCCACGCGTTGTCTGAACTGCGCATCGGTCGCAGTTTCAGCATCAACAGTAACTTTTCCGCATCTGACGACGAAGCCGACGTGGTTGGCGCCATGCTGTGACGAAGGACGGGTCAAGCGCGGGCGCGCTTGTTGTCGTCTGCTACGGGGGAGGAACTTAGCTTCGCGCGTTCTTCGTCTGCTTCGAGGTAGTGTCGAGTCAATGGTCGAGTTCAGACATGATAGTTTGTTGAGAAAGAGTCGGTTTGAGCGCTTTCTGGGCGCTCTTCTTCGGGAGCGCCGATTTTAGCCTAATACGTTGCGCCTGTTTCGAAACTCGGGGAAACCTGGACTATGCCTTTATCAATGCTTTAACATAAGGTAGGAAAGGGGGTTGGGGTATGACGATGATGGAATGGGGTACAGGAAATGGTGTTCCAAGGAGTAATATACGCACGGCAGAACTTGTGGCCTGAATGCGCGCAGCAAACAAATGTCTTCTGTGAATACCATTGCCTTCTTCTAAAGCAATGCTGCCTTAAAAGCTTGTGAAACAGCTTCCTGCAGTGTAGCCAATTTTATTCTTCCGCGCGCTTGCTCTTATTCGATTTGTTCGCTATATATTTACTACTATTAGGAGCACATAAGCATCGAATATGACCAGAAATACAAGAAAGTGTACTTGCCGGAATGCTGCGAAGACAGCTGCTGCAGAATGCTTGCCCAAGAAGCAGCGATTCGGCCTCTCAATGCTTAGTCACTTTGGCTGAGCGTGCTCTTTTTTTATTGTGGGAGTGTAACTTCATTTTTTATGACATCCCGTTCGCAACATGGCGTTCATCCTGAAGAAGGGCTTCAGCATCGAATGTGACTGCAGTCTTGTGCAACCGACCGTTCTACAAGGGCCTTGTGGAAGCATTCCAATGGTGATAACTTGACGATATTGTCTTGTTGTATGTGCAATGCAAGCTACTGCAACTTCAGCACCGTGGTTGTCTTCTCCACCACTCTTGTGTCTCATGGCTGTGCTGTTCTCTTGTACCTAATAGGAATCTCAACTTGTTCTCCTTAGCCCAAGATAGTGGCACACGTAGTGCATCCCCTCTGTGCTTCAAAGTCCCAACCCTTAATTTATTTGCCTAACTTATAATTTTGTTAATATATATTTGAAATGTTTGACACTTTTTGTCACATGCAGATGTTACCAGTTTTACAGTATTATTCAGTAAGCCACACTTGTAGTACCTCCACAAATGCCTGTATGCTGTGTGTGTTGTGCGTATGAAGAATGTTGGTCGGGTACCATAACTTCTTTTTTTTCTTCTGGTCTTTAGAGTTAAAGCAAGCCTTAGCACGAGCTTCCAGCTGACAAATATGTAGATAATGACAAAAATGCACTTCAGCGACTATGGTAGTGGAAAGCTAGGCTATGCTTTCTGCGCTCACTGCAATTCTAAAGTATCTATGAGTGTTGCTTCAATGAGAAAGTCCGCTATAAATGTACATAATATAGGCTATAGGATCGTTCACATTGACAATGCCACCTTTAAGAATTGGCAATGCTTGCGAGTGCACTGGCATGCTTTTAAAGGCTGCAAATACAATTTGTGGCTGCGGTGTACCGTTTCGATTGATATGACATTTAAGAAATGTTCACGAATCTACAGCTCTCTGCAATGATGTCTGTCAAAGAGCAGTCAATGTAAAACTTTGCAATGGAAAATGCCACACGTGCAAGAAAATAATTCTTAAAGCTGACCTGTCTCATGTACTGTGCAATTTCATAACTTCTGCTGATTTCTCCCCAGTGTAAACGTTTCTACTGTTGCCTACGCATTGAAAGTCTTTTGAACATTTTATTTAATCGTGCCACTTGTATTAACTCGCTGGACACTGCTGGTGGCATGTGTACATCCGTAAGGTAAAGTGATCATTATTCACAGCCACCAGTGCCAAAAAAGGAAATGTAGTGCATTACCCGTTGTAAGAGCGTATATATAGCCTGCAGCAAAAATGAGTGATTCATCTTGGAAAGAAAGCACCAAAGGTGAGAAAGGGACTCAAACTGGCACTACGCTGAACAAGCAGTTGTAATGAAGAACGCATATGCAAGTACTCAAACTTTGTTCCTTTCGATTCAGTGCATCTGCATACCTGCCATCTCATCCGAGTTTTCTGTATAGTGTACAAATTTAGGCACCCGCCGTGGTTGCTCAGTGGCTATGGTGTTAGGCTGCTGAGCACGAGGTCGCGGGATCGAATCCCGGCCACGGCGGCCGCATTTCGATGGGGGCGAAATGCGAAAACACCTGTGTACTTAGATTTAGGTGCACGTTAAAGAACCCCAGGTGGTCGAAATTTCCAGAGTCCTCCACTACGGCGTGCCTTATAATCAGAAAGTGGTTTTGGCACGTAAAACCCCATAAATTTTTAATTACAAATTTAGGCCCATCTTACAATTTTACAAATGTGTCGTATCTTACGGAAAATAAGCTCTGTTCGTGAAACAGTTTATCTCATTGGTTTTTGAACCTTCCATTGGAGATCATCTGATAGTGAAAGGAAGCCTCCAAAAGTGCTCCTCTGTGCATGCTTCAAGCAAGTTTATGTAATTAAGTTCTATAAACAGGCAAAGTAGCCAATAGCAGTGTAACTGAAAAAGTAACTACCATCTAAAAACAGTATGTTGCTTGTCAAGTCTCTATGGCTCCAAGTTAGCTGCTGTTTCTGCGCTGTGTTAATGGTAAATAATGTATAATAATTAGTTTTAATGTATCCCATAAAAGGTGCATGCTCAGGGCTAACTTAAGAATAAGTGCCTAATCTGCCCTCCCCACCTCTTTGTGGTGTCCACAGGATATTTACTAATTTTAAGGTTTCCAGGTTGGCATGGTATGCATGTGCATTTTATTTATAGTAAAGTATGCTTTCTTCATTAAAAGCTTGTTAGTTTTGAGGGATGGCTCTTTCTTTTAATTGCTTTCTTTCTGACATGAATGTTTACCTGCTTGCCAATTTTCAGTTAATTAAGGAGTTCGTGGTGTGAGACGCCATCAGTAAAGTGTGCCATAATGACTTCAAAGTTCAGACATGATCAAATTGTTTCTGTGTGCACGCAATATTTGGCTGCCACCATTTAAGGGCTTTACCTTGTCATATGCATGTTACTGCACCAAGTTAACATGGCGCTAAAATAATATCGGAATGGCAGTACTAAAGGCAATTCTGAGAATCTTGTGATGACTTAAAATGCAGTAAATATCTTGGTGTTCCACAGTTCTTGATGGAATACATTCAAAAGTCTGCATTAAGATTGCATCTGTGCCTAGGTGTTTTGTAATAGATAAATATAGCACAAGTGCATTCTGAAATGTGCTCATTTGAACTAAGACCAGATGGACCAGGTGTTGCTATAAACTCTTGTGATCATCTCGGAATCGCTTGTACGGGAAAACCTATTTGTGCATGTCAGGATAAATTAATATTTGTTGCAATTAGTTCTGTAAGTGAGTGACATTATGTTTCATTCCATTTCAGTGGCAACGTTCCCGCATCAAATATTTATTGGCATTGGAGAGTTATAGGCCAGATTTTAGTTCATTCATTCTGAGAACATGAACCCTTTAAAATATAGTACAGTAGTTTACCGCACATTGATCATGATGCAAGCCCTTGTGATTTCGTATGGCCCATCACAGTCGGGAAAAGGGGCTGTCGGTAGATTATCATCGACATGTGGCAGTTCTACTGTTGCTTGTTCTAAATTTTGGCTCTCTGCTCTACCATAATTGCAGTGTAGCTTTCTTGAAGCTTAGTCACTGCTTTTCACTTCCCTTCAGGAAAATAAAAGTAACTATTGCGAGAATGTGAACCTCCCACTTTCAAGAAGTGCTGACACAAAAAAAGAAAAAATGGTTTCTTCATGATTTCGCCCCTGATGTGTTGGTGACATCATCCAGGGCATTGCAGTGTAGCCATCCATGAATGGCATGAATCATAATAAGGTAATCAGATGCAAAGTTAACTCATCCTTGATGTTCTTCAGGCTGTCAGTGGCAGCCCTGATAACCCCAGTACTGACTGCACGTCATTTGGTACCAGGGTTGCCAGATTTAACAATCTCGCACCCAAGTGGCTTCTGTTGGCACCTTTTAGCTGTGACAGTTCCTTCTCTATTTCTTGGCTACATTTAAGACCAACATACAACATTAAATATCACAGTAGTATACCCTAAAAATTGGGCATAGGATTTTGCATAAACAGTGATGTTTGATACTTCAGTAGTAGCGTGCATTCAGCTACAAACCATAATTGTGTCTTCCGTGATGTTTAAACATAATGCCGAATTGCCATTTGAACCTGTGTCTCTTAACTATGTTGAGCAGCAGGGAGTATGGGTTGCTTTGGCAACCATTTAGGCAGTGTTTGGCTTGACTGTTTTTCTTACCTGTGGCCTACATTGGCTATCTTTTTAGTGCTTTTGAAATTTGGCATCTGAGGAACATGTACATGGTGGCCAGTCACTCACATTTGTATATTGTCTGTGCAACTGTCCCGCGAATAGTCAGTTCTTCTGTCATGGATGGTTTCTGAAAGTTTTAACAGAAGTCAACTGTACTTGTGTGTACTTGATTTTAAAGGTTGCGTAGCCCACTAGATAAAAATAGCCATGCATAAGATGTTTTTCACTCATGCCAGCTTTTAAAGCTGTTTAGCGTTATGCCGGCTTCCATGACATCTCTCATGTGCACATGGGGCAGACGAGAATTATGTGTCGCACTGCATCAGCAAATGTGCTAGCAAACACATTTGGTGTGGCATTGTTAGCGGTGGCAGAAGACTGATGTATCGCATGCATGGTTCAGCATCGTTTTTCGAGTGAGCGCAGCTCATTCACAATGCTTATCACTGAACAAACTAAATGGCCTGGCTATTGCGATAATAGGCACAAACAAATAAAAAGCACCCAAGATGCTGATGTCAGGGATTGTTCAACATAAAAATAAGGGAGTGCTGGTTGCACTTAGGTGAAATTCAATATATATATTTTTTGTTGCTTTGTTTCCTTCTGCGCGTGAAAACTTCTTGAGGCAGCTCATTGATATGCAGCTCTTCTGACCACTGTACAAAAATTGCTGTTTTCAGCCAAACCTGTTCATACAACTTTCTTGGTGTCAAGCTTTCTGCACAAAGTCGTCTAGTCTCGAAGCCGTAACGAGATATGTTGCGTGTCTTGCATCGCTTTGTGTTGTATGCTCCCTTCAGTGCCCAAACGCATGATACAACAATTGAAATGGCCTTTGCTTTCTTTTGACATGTCTTGTGAGCGTCATGTGGGTTAGTGTGTCAAGAGATGTATGTGATATGGCTCTGGATATGCCCGGTGTTTGGATTGAGGATCACCTATGCTCTGATTACATTGCAAGAACATATGGTATGATCTCTGGCGAGTGTGCTCATACCTCTTTTGAGAGTAATAATAAAGGTGTAACAAAGGTACTGGTTGAAACTATAACTTCCTGTTCAGTTTTGTTTCCACACCTAGCGTGCAAGACGAGTTTGTGATCTTGGCTTCTTCTTGAGTAGCAACTGATGTGTACGCCGTATTTCCTGCGACGGAAACAAGCTCGTGCATGTCATGCTGTACTTTTGACAAGATTGGCACATGTATCAGGATGGCTGCAATCGGTTGTGGTGTTCCCGTGAGAACTGCAGGTTTGTCAGGAATGTGCGATGTCGCAATATTCATTCAGTCATTCATTCAATCATCCATTTTATTTTCCTTCGTCAACGAAGATGGGACAGGACTATAAGCCTAAATTAGATATTATAGAGAATAGAAGTCGACCACGTCATTCAGTTCGATAATAGCTGACTGTGCTTATCCAACACCACTATAGGCCCGCAGACATGTAGTCATAGCGTCGCACAAGTGTGATGGTCGACGTATCCCCATTATCAAGCGTAATGGCATTGCGAAAGAAATTATATGTGATAACTCTCCTTGCTATTTAGCCGTCGTCCTGGTTAGATTTATGAGTTATCCGCCACGGCGCCTCCGAGTGGGTATGGCGTTGCAGTGCCGAGCGTGAGGTCCCCAGTTCGACTCCTGGCTGCGGTGGCCACATTTAGATGGGGACGAAATGCAAGATTGCTCATGCACATCAAAGAACCTCAAATGCTTGGAATTAATCTGGAGCCTGCCACTATGGGCACAGTAAGTCCCTGTGCAGTTTCCAGTCATGAAACCACACACTTTAGAAATTTACGAAATACCATTCCATTTTGCTGCAAACAGCAGTTAAGAGTTGGGAATTAAATGGGCTGCACAGTTCCTCATGACGCTTACATGATCGCCTCCATCGCCCTGGACTTCATCTTCGCTGCATCAAGACAGGCTGTATAGCAAAGACGAATTGAAGCTAGGGCAGGAACGCAAATGTACTTTCAGTGTGAACAGCAGTTATGAGCAAAAAAATTTGCCAGACGCACTCCAGACTGCTTATGTGTGGGAATGTGAAAGCATTATACTGTTTGTAGACCTTGGAACGTCATGAACGTGCTCTTTTTATACACTTGTGACATGGCGCCGCCTCCTCGCCATTGGCTGCGCCGTCACGTGCCCAGTGAGGCATGCACTAGGCCACACATTTAGTCGTGACGTGCAATGACGTCGTGACATGTGCAATGACACACGCACTGCGCATACCTTTGGTCAGCTAGAACGGTGGAGCCGGCCTCCATTCCATGACTACAACTGGTGAGTGTTTTATCGGGTTGCTTGCTGCAGTAATAAATACCATGAAAGAAAAAAAAAGGGAGGAAAGCTGCCGTGGTGTCGGGGAAGCGTGCTCGTCTCGCACCCCAGACGCGCAGGCCGAAATGCACCAAATTTTCTTTTCAATTTCGTTAACTGACTTTGCTTACAGGAACCTCCCCGAGAAATTTGGCATCAATCTGAGCATTTTTTGACATAGTTTTACTCTTTGCGCTGTGAGCCATTTTTGGTATCATTTTCGGCAACGCTGACTGAGATGGATTTTCACTCAATGGGGCATATAATGCTTTTGCATTTATATGTTGGGAAAGTAGTGGCAAGCATTTTTTTTTTCTGTCCTTCCATATCATTTTGTCCAATTTTGTCTGTGCGATATCCTGTGACGCCATTTGTAAAAAAAAATATTTAGGATTATTTGATTTCTTAACCAATATAGGTTACCACAGTAACGACGGCCGCACTTAAGTAGTGACAAAAATTTCGGCAGATCCCATCTCACCATGACTGTCTACGGTAATGCGATAAGCATTCAAGCAATGCATCGACACAACTGGTTGCTCAAGACACGTTTATGAATATCCGTGTAAGGGCCGCACATTTTTTTGCTAGAATCTCGGCTGGGTGCGGCCCTTACACGAATCGGGCCGATGACGGCCCGCTAAATGTCCCTGCTGTTTCCGCAACTGTAGCAGAGGGTAAGAGATGCGCAAATGACAACGCTGCAGTAAACGACCTCACATGCTGGCCCAGACCCTGGCCAGCGTTGACCCAAACAGTACTCCCTTCTCCAGAGGCGAAATGTCACCGATCTGAACGGGAAGACTGCCAACAAAACCGAGACGACGCGTCACCATAGAATAAAGAACAACTTTCACGCAGTGGCGCCGGCGTGAGTGGCGTGAGCATCGTCGACGGCAAAGCAGCTAGCGTCATCTAGCGGTAACGGAACTAACCTCGCTTTCCGGCGGGCCATTTTTTGTTTTCTTTGTCAAAATTTTGCCCTCCAAAGTTGGGGTGCGGCCCTTACACGAGTGCATACGGTATTTAAGATTTGTGGCTGTTATTCTGAGGCGCGTCGGTTTCGGCCCACGTTGCTGTGGCACTGGCTTGCCAATGTCGGCCATAAGCACGACGGCATGACGACGACTGCATAACGACAACGCAGTCACGACAGTACAATGACGAAGTTCTTTAGGAAATGCATGACGAAAGCGTCGAAGGCGGTATGACGATGATGGCTTGACGGCGACTTTATCGCGAAGACTGGCGATGAAGGAGTCACGACGACAGCATTACGACTATGGTATGATAACACTGTGATCACAATGGCGTGTGGACCACGGCATGACGAGTCTGATGACGAAGTCAGAATGACGGTGATGGAACTACCACGACGGTAGCAATAACGGCAATGGCGGGACGAGAATCACTTGACAAAGCTGGAGTGACGACGATGGAACGGCGACGACGGTATGACAACGAATGCATGACGACAATGGCGTATGACAAGAATTGGATGACGATCTAGAGTGACGACGAAGGTATGACGAGAGCCAGATGGTGAAGCTGGAATGTCCAGGGCAGCGTCACAACTACCCAAGCCCGAACTATATTAGACAAGTTGGTTCGCTGGGCCGGCGGGAAAGAGGTGATGACGACCGCACGACGAAAGCAAAATGACGAAGCTGCAATGAAGACAATATGATGACTACGAAGGCATCACATCACGACGAGGTGCGACAACGAATGGATCACGGCTGTACGACGACAATGGCGTACGTGTGACGAGAGTAGGATGACGAAGCTGGAATGATGCAATGCAATGACCACGATGGCATCACAACCACGAGTATATATCGAGAGGCTGGAGCTATAGTAGACAATTTGGGTCACTGGGTCAGTGTATGAGGGTAGATAGATTCAGGCAAAAAAAATGCTAATCTCATTAAATCAGGTTTGTGACGGCCTCCGCGCCGCTTTCGGTCTAAAATTGCATTCACGTGAAACAGGCTTTATGCAAGGAAGTTGGCAGTTGTCCAAGAACGTGTTCGTTGTTTAAGGAGAGCCGTCAGGCATTGCAGCGTACAGTATGGAGCCCAGAGTGAGCGCCGCGGGACTTTAGCTGTCAACAGAAACGCAGAAAAGTACCGGTACGTCAGTGACCCTGAAAGGGTGAAATAGTTCGCGTAGTTCTACATTGAATGCCAGCAGTTCCCGCCCTCAATTTCTATTCCTTCTACCATCCGCTTCTCGGCCGGTGGAAGCACTGTTGTGGGTGTGGGCCAATGCTTGACGTCATCATCAGTAGCAGCGAACACGAGCACACGCAGCACGGATAGCCGCGAGGTCCTGGTGCCCAGCTCCTGCCTTCTTCCCACTTCTACGCTCGAAAGAACCGAAGAAATGGCCGGTAAGCGTACTATATGCTTGAAAACTGTAGCATTTGAGTTCGCAGTTGGAAGGCTATGCCGCTCCACTGTTAAGGTAAACAGTAGGCTTGGTGTAACTGAGGAACGGGTTGGAACGGTAAATAAGTTAGTGTCGGATCAAGGAAATGCAATAAGATCACTTGAACAACAAGTATCTGCCGTGCGAAAGAAAAACGTCGATATTGAAAACAGAAGTCGCAGGCTTAATCTCGTCTTCTATGGAATAGATGACGGAAACCATTCTGAAACGTGGTGGATTCAATCAGAAAACTTGGTTAAAGATATTTGCAAAACTAACCTGGGGATCGAACTGAATTCGATACAAAGGGCACACCGAGTAGGTCGTTACAGCGATAGGTTCAAAAGGCCAGTCCTAGTAAATTTTTCTTCATATAAGGAAAAACAGGACGTCTTGTCAAATGCCAATAAGTTCAAGGGGTCGCCCTACAGTGTGGATCAGGATTATTCATCCGATACCCGAGAAATACGGAAGCATCTGTGGGAATACGCAAAAGTTAAAAAAGCGGACAGCAATAACAAGGTAAAGCTAAACTTCGACAAACTTATTATTAACGGAAAGACCTTCACGTGGGACAAAGAAAAAAAAGAAGTTGTTCCATTCAGGGAACGATGACGCAATAGAAAGGAAATGAAACAAGTGTGTCGTAACCTCGTTGCCGTTGTAGTAAACTGTAGGAGTATAATAAACAAAGTCGATGAATTCGCTGGTCTGATAGAGTCTGTCAAGGCTGATATCGTTTTTGGCACAGAATCGTGGCTGAACCCGTCTATCACGGATAGTGAAGTATTCCCTAAAGAATTCATTGCTTATCGGAAGGACAGGCCCCGCCTCGGTGGAGGGGTGTTTTTGTTAATTCACTCTTCTCTTAAATCATTTATGCTAGATCTTGATACCTACGATGTTGAATCAATTTGGTGCTCAGTCACCCTACCTGATAACTCCTCATACGCTGTTGGATCATTCTACAGACCACCGAACTCAAATTTAAAACTGTTGCAATCTTTGTTTGACATCGTTTCGGAGGCATCCCGGCAGCCTATTTTGCTTGCGGGTGATTTTAACTTACCTGACTTGGAATGGCTAGAAGGTGATTGTGTATGCAAAGTTGACAGCCGTATTAACCTAGAAATGAAAAACATTGTAAACACCTTCGGACTGTTACAGTATGTCAATGCTCCAACTCGGAATAATAACATTCTGGACCTTTTGTTCTGCAGTTCACCTACCCTTATTAGCTCGGTTTATATAATACCAGGAATAAGTGACCATCACGCCGTCATTGCAAACATTAAAACAGATATTAACCGATCAACGTCACCCGCTTCAAGGAGAGTTTTTTTCTTCGAAAAAGGTGATTATCCTAGTATCTCCTAGGAGCTCCTCGATTACTTGCCGGTTTTTGAATGTCTTGCTGAGGATTACGACATCCATGATTTATGGCGGGTATTTAAAGATAAACTGCTTGAGCTTACGGACAAATATGTTCCAAGCATAGACTCCACCAGACTCGAGAAACGTAAGAAACCCTGGGTGAATTCGCGTATTCTCAGAATAATTAAAAAAAGAAAGAGAGCATTTAATAGATACAAAAAAACTAAAAGTATGAATCACATAAAAAAGTTATCTGAAGTAACACAGGAGTATAAGTTTGCTATAAAAAATACGAAGGAAGAGTACTTTAAGACATTCAACGACAGAATGAAAACTAATCCTAAACATTTTTGGAGGTTTTTAAAAGGATGCGGATCAGATTTTGTAGGAATAAATGAAAATGTTTGTAATCAACAAATAATTACAGACGATATTGAAAAGGTAACGTGTTTGAATACATATTTTCAACCTGTCTTCCTACCTAAATGCAATCATAGCTCTACACCACAAGCAAGCAGATTTCCTTTAATGGAACAAGTTGAATTAAGCGTTAGAGGCATCGAGGCACTCCTAAAGGTCATAGATGAAACCAAAGCAAACGGTCCGGATGGTATATCTCCACGTATACTAAAGCGGTGTGCTGCACCTATCTCGATGTACCTTTATTTAATCTATGTGAAATCGCTATCCACAGGACTCTTACCTAATGATTGGAAAACCGCTCAAGTTGTACCTATTCATAAAGGGGGTTCGAAAAGAGATGTCGCAAATTACAGGCCTATCTCACTAACATCCATCTCGTGCAAGATCATTGAGCATATTATATATGCTGAGATAATGCGTCATATAACAAATAATAATATACTGATCAAAGAACAACATGGGTTTCGGAAAGGTCTATCTTGCACAACACAATTAATTGAATTTTACCATGAATTGGCACTTGATGTTGACGAGGGAGGACAAACAGATTGTGTCTTTTTAGACTTTCGCAAGGCTTTCGACACAGTGTCACATCCACTTCTTCTTATTAAACTTAAGATGTTAAATATTCACTCAAGCGTACTCGCTTGGATTGAAAATTATTTGTCTCAGCGCCGACAATGTGTTGTTTTGAACGGCAAAAGCTCGGCATACGCTGATGTGACGTCAGGAGTCCCACAGGGCTCAGTCTTAGGGCCACTTTTGTTTTTACTTTATATAAATGATATCTCTGTTGGTATTTCTTCATGTATACGGTTGTTTGCCGACGATTGTGTTGTTTATAGGAAAATTAAGAGTGAACAAGATGCTGCCATGTTACAATCTGACTTAGAATGTATTAATACTTGGTGTTCCACTTGGAAGATGAATTTGAATTTAAAAAAGTGTGTTCATGTATCTTTTACAAGAAAGAAGAAACGGATTGTAAATCTTTACCAGATAAATAATACCCTGATAAAAAACGAACCTATATACAAGTATCTAGGTGTGACGCTATCATCCGACTGCTCATGGTCTGCTCATGTGGATGACGTCATTGTAAAAGCTGGTAGGGCACTCAATTTTATTCAGAGGAACTTGAAATGTTCACAGCCGAACCTGAAGAAAACTGCTTACCTAACATGTGTTAGACCAATCTTGGAATACGCCTGTGCCGTCTGGGACCCCGCGCAAAAGAACTTGATTGATAAGCTGGAAAGAATTCAAAACCGAGCTGCTAGGTTCGTCCTGGGGCGGTATGGGCGGAGAGAAAGTTGTACTAAAATGAAACTTGAATTGAATTGGGAACTGCTTTCTTCTAGACGGAAAAAGTTGAGACTGAAGTTTTTATACCTCATATTTAATAATAAGACTGGAATTAGTAGTAAAAGCTACTTGAAAGAACCACATTATATTTCTAGGCGTAATGACCATTCACTTAAAATCCGCGAATACCGTGCCAGGACGTTCTTGTTTGCGGATTCCTTTTTTGTCAGAACTATTGTGGAGTGGAATCAGCTGTGTGAAGAGCAAGTGTGCTGTACGAATGAAGATTTGTTTTTTTCCCTGCTGTAACCCCCCTGCTATAACGCCTTCGGGCAATGCGGGGTAATTCTTGAATAAAGAATAAAGAATAAAGCACGAGGTAGCGGGCTCGACTCCCGGTCGCATTGCAGTGAGCTAGACCTGCAATGGAGTGCGAAAAACGATGATCGTATCGCTAGATATTTTCAGTGCACGCTACGTGTGGACTAACGAGAAAAAATAAATTAGTTTAGACTAATAAAGTACTCGTTGAAAACTATAGATTTTCGGTAATTACGTGGTAAGAGGTCCAACTTCGCGCCAGAACCCCGGCGCCGGTACGAAAGTGCGAAAAAAAAAAAAAAAGCACGAGAAAGTGCCTTTGGTAAGTCTGACCTGTTTGAGCTCACACACACACGCGCACACACCATCAATTGGCAACATCAGTCGTTCGTCAGCAACACTTTGCGCTGTTTGAGCTCAAGGTCTACAAAGGAGTGTCTGTCAATGCGCAAAAAAAAAGGGGGGGGAAAACGCATACGTATAAGCGCTGCTACGCCTCACGCCACCTCACCCAGAATGAGCCGGTCGGGCTCCGAAAGCTTTCTTTTTTAAGAAATTTTTGTTGGAGTTTTCCCTCTATAATTCAACATCGGATATATACGCGTATTACAGTTTGCGGAATATCGGGCACATAAGAGGTGCGTGGCAGCAACTCTGGTGCTTTGATTGCTGATATTTGTTTCCAGTTGTTAGAGGTGTCTAACGTTCATTTAACGCAAAAAAAAAAACGCAGTCGAAAACATCATGTCTGTACTCCTTTATCTGTTGGTGTAACCCATATATGTATATAGGGCATTTGTATTGCATCTACTTCTGTTTACATATACCAGTGGGACCAAAATCGACTGCCCATAAAAAGCAAACGCATAAGGTACCAAGATGAAAAAAAAGTTTCAAGGTATAACGTGCCATTTGTTTATCTAGCCGACGTCTTCCTAATTCTCGCGCTCTCCTGCCATCGCTGGTGCGTGATTGGCTTGTAGTGCAGTCACATGACATTTCGGCAAGATAGCGTTTTTTTTTCTTGCTTTTTGCTTTGTTTTTTAACTGGCCCCAAAGCGTGGTTTGCACCAACATACGTATGAACGAGGATTGACTGTACGCAATACAGCTTCAAGACGAGTATTGATAATAAATGTAGTATGACGCAAATTATAGAGCGACAAGAAACGGGATTAACCGGGGCGCCCGATGTTTATTAATCATATCATAAGAAGCCAACAAAAAAGACATTAAGGACAACACAGGGGAAATTACAATTGTACTTAGACAAGTAATTTCCGCTCTTGTCTTTGGTGTCTTTGTTTGTTGGCAAATTGTAGATGTTATTTGCTTTTGCACGTGTGCTGAGAGGTCTGGAATGTTTTCGGGGTGGGGGTTTAGCGGCGTTCTATGTGTCGGAGGAGGATTAGAAGAGGGGAGCGGGAAAGGGAGAATGGCGATTTCTCGAAACTTATCTATGGACACCAACGTGTGGGGGTGCCTCTTTTTCTCTAGTGCTCCGCTTTTCTTCTTCTTTTCTTTCTTTTTCTTTTGCGCTATAGTTAAAGATAGTCATACCACATCGCCAATTTTTTTTTTTGAATTTTGCCCTCTCTAATGACCTCGCACCGAATCTCCACTTATTTCCCATGCAGCAGTAAACCGACGTTGGCAGGGTACCTGCCTGTCCTCTCCGCCCTCTTCGTCGGGCGAGAGCTCGGCGGCTTCCCAGGAGGGCAGCCCCGTCGACTCGAGGGCCGCTTCACCGCGAGGCTCCCATTCTTACGACAGTGAGTCGGCGAAATTTCTCAACGCCACCGCGAGGGACGTTCGGATGACGACCTTAGTAAAGCACAACTGCAACGAAATTTCACTTTGGCCAAGTTGGTTATAAATGAGCACGCGTACACCACTGAAGCGTTCGTGGCAAAGCCGAGGAGCTGGTAATAGCGTAATATTCGTGTCAGCAGCCTTTGAAAAAGAAAGCATTGAGCAGATGTCTCGTGCATCTAATAGCTGGCGACTATGACGCAAGAGCAAGCACGTCGCCTCCGAGATCTTTATTAACGGGCGCACGCCAATCTCGGAGCCCATGTGGAGGAGCCGCGCATTCTAGGTCATGCATCACTTGCGGCGTGCGGTATGAAGGCCGGCGGTCCTTCTTTTCTCTTGCTTTTCAGTTTCGGTGTAGAAAATGGCTATTTTTCCCGGGCTTCCACTCGTGCTTCAAACGCACATTTTGCGCAGGGGCCCCTCTGTACCTAAAGCTTCTTAAACGGTAGGCTTCTTACGCGGTTTGAAATTTCGTTGCATTTGGCCTATAAAGGAACATTAAAGAAAAAAAAATAAAAATTGGGCCACGATACCGAGTGTTGTATCAATAGGGACGGCAGGTTTACTCGCCAGAACAATTGCATTTGGACCAGGAGTTCCTGCGATTACGTAGATTTTATTATCCGCCTATTGTTGGCGGAACTGGTATAAAGTAATGTCCGAAAATGTGGTGCACATGTATTAAACTATACTTCGAGCAAAGTGGTACGCCTGTACGATATCCTACCTTCGATATATGCGAGCTGCTTAGTATTACTACTGAACTCTTTCTTTCTTCTTTTGTGAGGACGAATATGTATTCTCGGTTAATGAACGTTTGCTGCCTATAGCGTACGCTATACTATAGCGCATACGCTATAGTTGCGTACGCTAAACTAAAATTGTGAAATAACTTCCCGTTCCGCCCACCATCTCAGCACTGAACACGAGCCCGGCACGAAACCCGAGCCCTCCGCCGGGATGGTGCAGCAGCCCCGGAGTCGTGTCTCCCACCCACAGTGCCCCCGAGTTCCTCCGCGCCGGAGGCACCGGTAGGTGACCGCGCTAACCTGTCTGTGGCGGTGCTTGGAAAAAAGAGAACACATTAGGAAGGGAGTATTGCGTCTCGCATGCATAGTCTTCGCAAGCCGACTCTCCATGATGCCATCCTCCCCGCCTTCTCTCTCTCCCTCTCTCCAAAGAAAGAAGTTGGCCCAACACGTGACCCTGCGTGAGCCGCACGTTGCGGTCGCCACCGCTGTCTCTGCGGCAGAGCGCGCCCAGCGCGGCTATGGCAGCGGCGATGGAAGGCACTTGAAGTTCACCGTGACATGATCACGTGTTGAGCCGATTTGTCCTGGCTTCAATTTTGTTACGTAACGCTGCCTCGTAGTTCTTTCCTTCCTCTACGGAGGCGGTATTCCCGGGCGATCGCATTTTGGGGGATGCCATATCACATTATCGAGATTTTCGCTCGACTATGGCGCCGTATACACATCGTGCTTTCATACTATTGGAAAGAGTACTAGCACTCTGTTATGAAGAAGTACAAGCACTCTGTTTGGGGGAGTAGAAACACTCGGCTTGGGGGAGTAGAAGTGCTCGGTTTCGAGGAGTAGAAGCACGCGGTCTGGGGGAGTACTATTACCCTTGTGGGGAGAGTGTTAGCACTCTGCGGAAGAGTACTATCACGCCCTTGCGGTGGAGTAATAACGCCCTGTCAGGAGAACTTATTCTACTCTTTCTCGAAGAAGGTCGATCTACTCTCGAAAAGAGTGAAATATGGGACAAGCAGATACTCCCTCCAAGAGAGTGCCCGGAACTCTCTTTGTTTTTAGAGGCGTACTTTTTACGAAAATTGCCGGAATTTGGTAATGTTTTTTAAATAAAAGATGGAAGCATGAAGTTTACAAATATGTGAATCTGCACAAAAAACACGTCGCAGTTCTGTGAACTGCATCTATTATAGAGCGTCTCGTGTGAACAAACGTCCGGGTCTTGAAGCCTTACCCTTATTATTCTTCAAGAATTCCTAAGATGAACTTCACCAAGGGTTTCTAGAGCTGTGGCTCAGAACCACGTCGGGGAGCGATACACTTTTCCTCTGGAATTTGGTTTGAGGGATATGGGTACCGTGTTTAAATATTTTCTATTTATTGCTTGCGTGGCTGGGCATTCCCAAAGAAAGCGTTTGTTATTGGGATATGCTCCACATTGTGAGCACTTGCATGTACCTTGTAGTCTAGGAAAATAGTGTTTGTAGCCTTCTATTAGGAGTGCACCGGTTTGTGGTTTCCTTGTGATCACTGCTTGACGTCTAGTCGGTATTGTGAACAAACTTGGGAAGATGTCGCGATTGTCTCGCAGTTCCCGAAGAAGCGCCCTTTCTTTCGAGGTGCAATTCTTATCCATCTAAGTACGGGTCGTAAGTGGTTGGCCAGGGGATCAAAGGGAGCCAGGCAAGTGTATTCGCGGGACATAGCGCGTTTGCTTGGACATTTTCCTGTTTAGATATAGCATGCTCTCGAGCGAAAGCTCCTTCTTAACAGGCAGCTCTGTGTCCCCTTTCGTGTGGCCAAAGTGTTCGACGCATCAGCGGTGACTCGGCAAAGGCTATATACGAATGCCGCTGCGGTCTCAGGTGGCGAGGCTCCGCCGGTGTCCCGCTGGGCGCTCGCGTCGGCTGCCACGCCGGCCACCGGACCTGCGCGTGCCAAGAGCCCATTCTGGGTGACCTCGGTCGACAGCGCGTGCGGGCAGCAGCAGCAACAGCAGTCCAAGCAGCACATCCAGCTGGCCGCCGCAGGAGCTGGCGAGGCGCAGCAGATGGAGCGTGAGTCTCTGCTCGCATGCAAACTACATTTGGATGCGCGTCGTCATCGTTGTGGTCGTCGTCAATAGAAGGTGTTGCTAGCCTATGCGCGGGGCCCATGGCAGTATCGTGCTAAAGCTGAACCTGACTGTAGTACGCTTCTTAAGTACAGAAAGGCAATATACGCCATAGTGATATGGTAAGTAGAAACATCTTTAAGAATTGTTATCATTCTCCCATACGTGTGCCACACGCAATTGCGACACTTAATTTAACCGGTTTCTGTTCCTGGGCGATGAGTACTTGAGGGTTAGCTGCGAAAGGTGTGCATCTTCTTTCTAAAACAGGTGACCGGGATAGCGTCACCACAGATGATCATGACGTCACAGGTGAGTGTTGATCCGGCATTTTATGACTTAATGATGACCAAACAGATATTGAAGCCAGCCTACACTGGTTTATAGAGCTCTCAGTGACGTCAGCATTTTCTCGGCCGAAAAGATCGCTTACTGCTCGAGAAACTGAAAAGACACTTATATCCGCTTTCGCGCCAAAAGTGCGTCGTCCGTGACGTCAACATGAGGTCCGGGATTCCGAAATTTGGGCTACTTTTGGTACTTTGCTATGCAAGAAATACACGCCAAGATCTCCAGGCTGAGTTTTTGTTTCCTCTAGGCAGCAATGTAATCTTCATCGTTAGTGAATTAATCATTCCACGTGGCATACGCTGCCAAATTCTATGACGTCACTAGGAGGTGGCCCGTCAATTTTAGGGTTGACAACCCGCCAACTTATTGTTTTTACTACATTACCGGTATGCCGAACTCCGCTCGCCCGCTTAGCCATTCAATTATCGTAATCTACATAACTAACGTTAGTTGCTTTCATTATACTGTTAACGTTGCAGTTTCTTTGAACTCTCTTGAGTCATTTTAATATGTCCATCCTCGCTATCTACTGTTACTTGCCTTACATGAGAATAAACTTGCGCTAACGCAACTCTCGGCTCAGAGAATTCAAGGCAATTGACTGATATTTCGACTAAAAATATTCTCTATTCTTACGCTGTGTCAAGAAGTCCTTAGCCGGACCACTGCAAGCTTTGGTAATAGGCAATTTGCGCGCATCTAGACTCCTTCTTCAATTGGCAAATGTGAGGAGTCCGCGCAGGTGTCACGATGTCTGTGATTTGTTCCCATCTCATGATACTAACAAAAGTCACTTGAAGGAATTACTAAACAGAACTCCTTGCCTGAGTCTGCTGGCTTCTTTACACAACAAATATTGATAACAGAAAAGCATGCTTTACAGGAGCACATAAAAAAGTTTTGTTTCATTACATTTGCATGCCTTTTTTGCAAGGCAAGTAATCATAACAGACAGAGCACGCTTTACAGGAGCACATTAAACTTTTTTTATTATTGTTTTGTTAAGCCCCGCCGAATTGACTAAGAGGTTACAAAGACCGGTATATAGTTTTGTCTAGTATACCTCGAGTGCCGCACTATAGGTATGGTGCCCTATGGTAAACTCTGCAGCCTTGATTGACAGCCCGTTGTTTGCAGGGAAGGTTTTCGTACACATGACATCAGTTATAGGCCGACTACATTAATAGGTTTTTTTTTGCGTTAGGTGACGGCACTTTGTGGCTTCATTAAAGCAGATAAAGTGCTACAGTAATCTCGTAAACTAAGATGGCAATGTGAATCCTCGTTTTAGCCCCGTTGTGGCCCCGTACTGATAAGTCGTGGTTGCGCTAAACAAGGCAGAAAAAAAAAAAAACACGAGAAAGAGGTGAGGACAAGCGCTTCTCGCCCTTTCGTCCTGCTTCGCGCTGCACCAGTTATCTGTATGAAAAACCAGCTAGCCCAATCCGCCACCCTTCTAAGTTGCTCGTTCTCCTCGGAACGATTTGCCCCTCATCCGAAATGCTATCGCCGCTACGCCCTACACGCCAGAATGGGCGGTATGCGGAATTATGCTAGGCTTTTTGATACGTCTGACGTTTAGAGACACTAAAGAAATACAGATGATTTCATCTATACTAGTAAATCGCCCTCCTGCAATACCAAAAAAAAAAGTCAACATTACCATTAGACGAGACTTGGTAAGCGAGAAAAGATGCAAGAGACGAAATTCACGTGGCGACGCCGCCTCAAAGTTCCTGCACCAGGTAGCCGTGACGTCATGGACTTTGACGGCATCTGCTACGACCTAATTAATTGCTTATCGGTAGGAATGGACTACATTGTGCTCCTAACGAGTCAAAGATTGAATGTGCCCAAGAGTTGGGAAATTTTACCGAGTTTATGTGGACCAAACACAAACACACACGAAAAAACGAAGCGATTGACATTCTCATTTAATTGATGATTCGCCGCAGTTTGCTTCGAAGTGTACGTCTCTCTCTCTCTCTCTATCTCTCTCTCTCTCTCTCTCTCTCTCTCTCTCTCTCTCTCTCTCTCTCTCTCTATCTATCTATCTATCTATCTATCTATCTATCTATCTATCTATCTATCTATCTATCTATCTATCTATCTATCTATCTCTATCTCTATCTCTCCCTCTCTCTTTCCATTTGCGGTTTATTTCAGTTCCTAGAAAATCGCGCAGTGTAAAAAAATGTTTTTGCGGTGACGCCGTACACTTGCTTTACGAAATCGCAGGAGACAATGCGTTAGTTTTATCATCAAAGTCTAGTCAATGTTGAAGTTTTTCTTTCGGCCAGTTTCAAACGCGTGAGCCTTGTCCTGGTAGTCGCTTGTCCTCAGATTTAGCGACACTCCAACTGTTTGCTCTTCAACCACCTTTCTCTCTCTGTCTCTCTTTTCTTTTCAGATTCCAGGTATGTATCTTGTTGTTGTCAATACGAGTAAACTTCTTTTAAATTCACAGGCGCGTTGCTCCATTCTGTCGCTAGACTGGTATGCCGTCCAATGCCCAGATCCACAGTGTATTGCGGTTTGTTGGCGCTATTTCGAGTGGTACATTTCGCAGAAATTGAAATGAAAATCAATGTTAATATTTAGTCAATTATTATTATATATTATATCAAATATCCTCCCAAAGAAATGAAAATTTAATATTAGGAGGACACTCTATTGCCCAGTCCAGCGGTGCAAACGGCACGGCACAATACAAATTATTTGGTGAGCCAACGAGGAATGTTTCTTTGTCTACACGCCGGCGGTGTCAGCTACGACTGTCTGCAATAGCTGGTAATAGGGGATTCGAGACAAGAGGGTAATTTTTGCTGGCAAGTATTCGTAGGAGCGGCGGACATCGGAAAAGCGTGCGGTAACTGCCAATAAGCACGTCAGCTAAATTTCACTTAGAGTTTAAATTGTCAACTGCAGCACGCATGTCGCAAATAACGGATTGAAGCCAGCCGCTGCGCAAAGCGTGTCTGCGTTGTGTGAATCTTGAAAGTAGCTCCGCCTTCAATATTATAAGGATGAAGATCATCGTCAGTGCGGTCATCATTATCCTAATTATCGCCCTATTTTATTCCCATTGATAAGCGAATAATTATCCCGTCCATCTCCAAGTACGTGTCTTGCTGCTTTAATCATGTGGATTTTTATTTATTTATTTATTTATTTATTTATTTATTTATTTATTTATTTATTTATTTATTTATTTATTTATTTGAGTACCCTAAGGGCCCGTTAGGGCATTACATAGGGCGGACGAAAAAGTTCAAGCGTGAATGGAATGTGTACAATGCAAATATCTGAAGGCATTAGGAACCATAAGAAATGATCTAAACATCTAGCATAAACAAACAAAATAAAAAAGAAAGAAACAAAGGAAAGAGAAACAGAGTTTATTCAATATTTGGTAGCGTGAAAAACGCATAAGGACCCAAAATGCGATGTAGACAAGTAGTACCCATCAGAACACGAGTTTAAGGATACAACCGAATGATGATTTAGGTAAACAACCTACACAGAACTTCCGGCTCATTGCGTTAAAGTTCGGCTCGATCCATTGCCAAGGGGGAAAAAAGAATAATTGTGAGGGACATCACAGTATTTCTTGGTCAATTTTGGGAATTAAATTATTTTTGAAATTGGTGTCAGCCTAGAAATTATTATTAAAGGAACATGCCTTCGGCCCTGGCCACTCTCAGTTTTCGAATTTCAATGCACACGCGAAAAATATCAATAAAAAGGAATTATAAAATTTGTTCAGTAATGCGCTCATTGGCGGTCATCGCTTGCTGCTCTACCGTGGTCATCTTTAATAAATGTTCCGTCTCAGAAAACCTGCTTGCAGTAATTACATAGGGTCTTTGCTGTAACGCCCCCCAAAACAAGTACGCTGTCAACATTGCTTCCTACGACGTCATTGCAGAACGTTCACGAGTTGAATCTTTCTGCCAATGTTAGCTCACAGCAAACCTGGTCGTGAGCGTAGGAGCATTCGTGTACGGTGGTACACGAACAAAACTACACTAAATTGTGGTGTTTTATGCGCCAATGCCACGATTTGGTGCAAAAGCACGACAACATACGATAGCGTCAGCAAAGTGGTAAGGCGTCAGAACTTGAGCTTTGGTTCGTTTAGATTAACATCAGATGTTAATCTGATGTTAATCAGATGTAACATCTGATTAACAGATTAATCAGATGTAACATCTGAACCGCGTAACATCAGATGGTATTGGGGGTTCGAATCCCTCCAGCGACTAGGTGTTTCTGACTCCCAAGTCTCGTTATCATCTCTTTATTTTGGAGGCGTTCGAATAGCGAAATTTCCGAATTGAATCGAATACGAATATTGGAGGCAAACGGTTTTTGAACGTCAAATTAAATGCTGAAACGAAGCAACATTTAAAGGTTGCGTTCAGTCTGCTTGGTAAAAAAACAAAACAATTTACATTATTTCATACGTGTTATGCCGTTAACAAATAAACTTCCGTTCAAATGAGGAGCCTGTATATGACGAACAACAAAAAAACTGATATCTGGCGCACCGTTTAAGTGAGAGTAATAAAACACAGTGATGTTGTTCAAAGAATAAATAGCCTTGCTTAAAGCGAAAAAAAAGATTCGTTTTCCTGCCTAAAGGTGAGTCATCATGACTGAATGATTGCAAATTAATGAACAGAAGTCTGGGCTCGTTCTCTTTTAAACTGGTGTACTCCCAGCAACAAGCACCGCTTCCTTGCATCAGCATCATTCGGAAAAGTAAACATTCACGCCTGATTTTATCCTTCTATCCTGGCGAGGTCATCACAAGGAGCGTCCTCTGGGGTGAACTTACCGCAATTTTTGCACATGCGCATATGGGGAGTTTCTTGTAATTTTGACAAATAAATAATATACCATTTATTTTGCTATATTTTTAAGAAGCCCAGAAAAAAATACAATAAGCATTAATGGTATGATATTTTTAGAAAAAGAAATGATGCAAAATATGCAGTTCTAAAATAATGCTGCACTTGCTTTTCTTTCTTTTTTTGGAATTTGTCAATAAGGGGCACTGATACGATCTCGACCGTGTGAGGTCGGTCTTCACCGCAAGAATCAGGAAACGACGACGAAGCCTGGCATCGTGATGGTGAAAAATATGCACAAAACATTGTATTCGCTTCATTGGTACATGGTTCTGACTCTTATCCGAGTCTCGAGCGGTGGCAATTAACACGGGAGCCAGGACGGCCTTAAATAAACCCTGCCGGCAGTGGCGTAGCAACAGGGGGGGCCGGGGGGCCGTGGGCCCCGGGTGCACGGGGCCAGTAGGGGGGGGGGGGGGGGTGTCACATACGTCTGAAGGCACCCGAAAGTTGTCGATATCCTCGCCTTCCTCGACTACACCTGGGGGGGGGGGGGGGGGGGAGGTGACAGAAGAGCTAAGGGCCCCGGGTGCCAGACGACCTAGCTACGCCACTGCCTGCCGGTCCTGTAGTCGTCGACGTCTTCGTCGGGAGCCTGTGGAAGTAGGTTCTGCCATCGACGACCTCCCTGGTTTACTTTCCTTCGTTCTTCCCATTGTGTCAGCTCGGGGAATAAAAGGGGTGACGCTGTTTTCGGATAAGAGAACAGTTCAGTTGACATGGGGACGCCCGCTTGAACGCTTCTTACACTTGACAGGTCGAGTTCAGGCTTACCGTCACAGCCTTTTCTGGGATGAGGCAAATCATCTTGTCATGGGAACGTACGCCTGAATGTCTCTCACTCTTAACAGGGCGATCATAATAGTGCCCCTTAACTAGCGATGACGACTTAACTCGCCGTGAGGTCTACGTACATTCTGCGTGTATATATGTGCTATCTCTTGGCAATTTGGACGAATAAACAATACACAATGACTTTTGCAATTTTTTTCAACAGGATCACTAAAAATGCAATAGACATTCCTGGTATAACATCTTCTAGAAAAGATTGGCACAAAATATGCAGGTCTAAAACAAATTCCCCATTTGAATTTTTTTCTTCAAAATTTCTGAGCGCAGTTAAGGTGCTAGACTCCAGTAAGTTTTGTTATCTCTTGTATTCGGACAGCAACAAATATTTGACAACTTCGAACAATAAATTACTGAATCGAATACGAAGCCAACCCCAAAGTCTATTCAAATCGTGCTCAAGATTTCGTTTATTTGCACACCGCTACTTTATTTCATTTGTAATGAAGTAATAAAGAACTTGGGCAGAAACCATCCGAAGCTAAATGTCGACATTAATGCGATTAGCACTAAGGCAGTTTATAGGGATATAGGATATAGGATATAGTTATAGGATATAGGGATACACATCATTGCTGGCGACACTTTTATTTACAACCTCTAGTGGAATGTATAGGCTGAGAATGCTAATCGAATCGAAGAAAACTTCTTCACCTTCTTACGCCACAAAGAAAACTTCACTAAACGCGAGATATATTAATCGTGTTGCCGGTGCTACAGAAATGAAGAACAAAGAGGTGACTTAGACAAACACTGATTTCTGGTGTTCGCATTCTCACTTCACAGACGAAGATAAACGGCAGAGCGAAAAGTGCTTCAAGTGTCCAAAGAATGCGAATACCATTAAAAAAGCAGCGGATCAGGCCTTACCGTTACAATAGAGCACACTCATTCTCCTCCATTTGTCTTTGGCGCGTGACATAGTTTTGAAGAATTTCAGCTCCTTTAATTAGTACGTTGCACAAGATAAATGGAGCAATCCAATCAATTCTCTCGATTCTGGTTACTGTCGGATGTACGGGATAGCCAGAACCGCTTTGAATAAAAGACTGAAGTGGGAACTTGGCGCCCTAGAAACGCAAAAAAACTAGAGGGAAAAAAAAAATGTGTGATAACACCGAGCCAGGGTGTCCTGGGTTTTTTTTTTTTTTCTGCAGTTGCTGTATGCGCGATTCCTGTGCTCAGTGCCGGTAATCGAGTAAAGACTCCGAACTCGCACGCATCGGCAAACCACACCGTGGGACACTTCATTATTAACGACGTACATTCACTTAAACTTAAGCGCGTATATTGCGTTTGGCGCTTTATGAGCTGCAAGTCGCCACTGTTTCATGGATGCATGTGCCAATACAACTACTGTCGTCACCATTGTTACCTCAGTAACACTACTAGGACCACCACAATTACTAGTTCGCTAATATTACTAGCCAACTAATATTACGAGCGGCAGCTCCACCATCAGTGCCAAGTACCGTACCTGCACACGTATATATATATATATATATATATATATATATATATATATATATATATATATATATATATATATATATATATATATATATATATATATATATATATATATACATATACAGAGAGAGAGAGAGAGATGTTGCAAAGAAACGGGAAACGGCGAAAACAACTGAAGCCCGCAGGACTTTAGTCATCATTACTGCAAACTGTCGTCGCCAACTAAGGTGAAAGGATACGCGGCATGCTGACGTACTTGTCACTTTCGGCAAAAACTGCGTCGTCCACCGTGACACCCAGCAAGGTCACGCGAGAGGCAGCCTCCCATGTGTTGAGCGATGACCCAACGCGCGGCTTAGCTCACTGCAGTTTTAAGCGCCAAAGAGAGAGAGCGAGACAGAGAGAGACGTTATATTGGCGCGACGACCCGGAATATCATCACGAAGTACGCTCTGAGGTCAGACATTTCGAAAGGAAAAATAAAAGTAACTAGCGGTGTACACTCGTTCGATTGCGGTGTACCTTCGGCTGGCAACTGTCGTCGCTGGTGCTTTGTTCACACGTGCAGCACCCTTGCCGGCGACTCTAACTCGTGGTGGTTGGTGCCCGTGATGGTGCTCGGCGCATGCGCGGGCCTCGTCTTGCTCGCTGTCGCCGCTCTGGGCACCACGTACACCTACCGCTCCGTGATCGCGCGCATCGCTGGTAAGGCACACGCTTTGTTTGGCCCCAGTTATGTTCCTGCGGCGCCGCAAGTGTTTGTTTTCTGCATGTGAACGGGGAAAATATGCGAGGAAACTATAAAGGACAGAACGTGTACAGTTTGTCGCAATCAAATGAAGCGCTCCATCGCAGACTCTGCACATTTTACTGCAGCTGGTGATATCTCCTAAGCTTGCAGTATAATGCGTGTGTCAAATCTAGTGCTCGCAAATTATTTTGAAGAGTGTTTGCGTGCCCAACACCGACTTACCAATTTATGTAGCTGGCCTTAGGTTCTAGGCTAGAAGGGCGTAATGGTAGTGTGCCGTAACGTGTGTGCGTCATTATTGCAATTAATATTAATCATATAACCATATGCAAACACCAGAAAGTGTGTGTGGGGGGGGGGGAGCGGGCTAGCAATTGCCGCCTAGAAGTGGACGCTTCCGGAAGTTCAGAACTATGGGCTGCTCCAAAAGCGTCACATGTAGTCACAGGACTGGACTTGTGACAGTCTTAAGTTAGTTTTCACTTCGGCATTTCTGTCACTCTGCTGTAGTGCGTAAGGCGTTGCGATTCATACGGGGATCATTTGACCAGAAATGGTGATTGGAAAGTCAGTTGGCCACCGATGTGGCGCGGGGCCGTAATGCCTGGAAGCATTGATTTTATTGTGCGCAAGTCAAAAAAGCAAGAAAAGAATACAAGTTCAAATAGTCTGTAAATATATAAAACCTCTCAGCATACGGTCATGGTTCTAACGCATTTGGAACACTGTTCGATAGATCATTTTTACGGCTAGATATTAGAGATGCGTGAATACCATTTTTTTTTCGAATACGAATCGACTACGGACAGTAAGTACCGAATATCTAATCGAATATCGAGCGGTCAGACGCAGACGCACATATTTGCATCAGGAATACTTATTTTTATATAATTGGGTACCACGCTTGTACTGAATAGTGAAGAAAAACGGTTGACTATCGGGGGCAATTAGGATCAGTTTTAAACACTATATTTATAATTATAAACTCATTTAAAAAGAACTCTAGGAATAGCCTCTCAACTCATTGAAGCTTGGTTGCAAACAAGATTTCCGAGATTGAATGGCTGCTCGATGACTAGCTTTCCGAAAACGTTAATAGAGAGTTTTAGTTTAGGGGACGCAAGCGGCGTGCGCACACAAGAACTACGGGCCACAGTACTGCGCATGCCCAGACCCCCTACGTATGGGTCCGCGCATGCGCAGTACCGTCGCCCCTAGTTCTTACGTACGCAAGCCGCTTGCGTCCCCTAAACTAAATCTCTCTATTAAGTGGCTGTCGAAAAAACAAAAATCTCCAATGGTTCAGAACATTCATTTGGACTAGATGGTGCATACTTGAACTAGTACAGAACAGCGCCAGCCAAGATGATCATGAGCGGGAGAACGAGGCAGGACAAGGCGCTTGTCCTGTGTCCTTCTCCCGCTCGTGACCGTCTTATTTGGCGCTGTTGTGTCCTAAGTCTCCAACGGCACATACACGATGGCTGAAGTCAGAGAAGTTTATTGAAGAGCAAGCACATGCCCGGCGGCACACACCCACGTGAACGGCCTACATTTTTTTTTAGACCGCAGGATATTCGGGATCGGCCCACAACTTTGGTGGGACTGGTGAAATATAGCCTTAGGGAAACATGGCCTGACAATGTCGATAAGTGGCATTGAAAAACGCCGCTTGTGTCGCGTGCTTGGGGATAACCGTATACGTAGCCGTTGAGAATCACTGTACTTGCGGTTGCCATCGTTCGTCCAGCTCTCGGGCTGAATTAATTAGTTAATGAATATCACGTGAGACCAGATGAAACGGAAACTAAGGGGAAAATAAATCGAACTGCGTTGTTAAATTACCATTCTGCGCGATGCCGAGAAAACCGCTCTGTGGGCCGTGAGACAAGACTCGTGAGCAAAAAGAAAAAAAAAGAATATGCAAGACCAGTGGCGACGCCGCCTTGAAGTTCCCGCACTATGTCGTCGTGACGTCATCCGTTTTGACAGCGTCTGCTCGGCGCTAGTTAACATTCTGTCGATAAAGATGGACTACGCTGTGTTCTAAAAAAAGAAAGAAAAAGTCAGAAAGTCAACTTGGCAAGTTCCAAGAACGTTTTTACTGAGCCACAGCAACCAAGATGCAAAAGAAAGGAAGAAAAAAATGAAATTCGTGACGTCACGCTGACGTACTGACGCTGGTATTTCGGCGCGAAATTCAAGATATCGAACTTCATTCTTTCGTTTATTAATAGATCTATTACGGCGAAATTCACTGATACAGTTTCGAAATAACACTTTTTTTTTGCTTAAGCTAATTTAGTCTTTCTCTCTAGTGTCTAGTCAGGTAATATTGACTTCGTCAAAAAAAGAAAAAAAATCGAACGTTCTTTCACATCCAATTCTTTGTCAGACGTAAAAGAGAAAGTTTACATTATCTTTCACCCTCGTCTTAACTGCCAAAATGCGCGCTCTCTCTCTCTCCCTCTCTCTCCTTTTCCATCAGCGGCGGAAAAAGCAGCGAGCCAACATATCGGTATGTACGCACTGTTTTTTGTATACATGTCTAGCCTTTCTCGGTTTTGTTTTCCCCAAAATCTAATATCTTGTATCTGACGCGATAGAGAGCTAACTAACGGGAGACTGCTGGGAGAGGCCTTCGTCCTGTATAGTACACGTGAAATATAAGTAAATGATGAGCTTTTTTTTTATTTTCGTCTAGCGGACCTCGGCAACCGGACCGTACTCTTGACGGAAGATGACGGTATGTCGGCATTCGCTAAGCCTGCTTGCGTGTGTGTCTCTTTGTTTTTGTCATTACTTGCGAATAATTAGATGACAAAATCCTTTCTCTGAATCACCCGCCGTGCTCATCGCTAAGTCACGCCCACTGTTCCTTGCCCCAACAGCCACGTCTATGTAAGGCTACCGTAACAAAGCTACTCTGACGTATTTGGTAAGGTACACCAAAGTGAGGTAGTCAAATAAACTGGTAGGTCCTCATTAAGCCATAGCCTCAAGCGTACCGTGAAAGGCATCTCGTAAGGTCGTACGAAGCAGCAGAAGCTTGATATGGGCGAGTTGGTTTAACATACTTTAGGAAAAGAAATGAGCTCTACAAAGACGCGGACTAAAAGAAGAACACGTGCGACGGACAGGTGCTAACTTCCGACTAAACGTTTATTTGAAGAAACAGGATTTCTATAGATAGAAAGAGGAATAAGCGCAACCGCGACTTCACGACCTCTCTATCGCATCAGACAAGCAATCTCTCTTTCGGTGAGCGCCACTGACGGGCAGCTAATGCACGTGCCTTCGGCCTTTGCAATGTAGAAAGCTTCTAGTAGAGAGCTTTAGCTTGTCCGCTATTTCGGTAAGCGGGGGCGGTTTGGGCGGATTGCCGGATTTGCGGGGGCGTAAACGTGAGCGGCCAGAGCGGTGCAGCCGCCTGGTAGCGTAAAGTTCAACCATACAAACATAGAGCTAAAACTGCGGTAACCCACTATATCCTGCTTCGCTACTCGTGCGAATTTTGGCAGCGGCGTAATTGTGAACACGATTACGCCACTGTCTAAAATTTACACCAGCAGCTAAGCAGAATATAGTAATTAGCTGTGTGTCTGTGTGGTTGTGCTTTGCGCCGCCAGCTGGCGTCACCAATCTAGCCGCTCACGTTTACGCCCCCGCTAAACCGGCAAACGAGCCTGCGCTAGCCGGATTACCGGACACGCTAAAAGTCTCTATTATCTTTCTTTCTAGTCTATCTCTAGAAAGTGCCAGAAATCTGGCAGTTAATTAGCGCCCGTCCGTCGTACATCTTCTTCTTTTAGTCCTTTGTAGCCCCCATTTCTTCAAGGTCGTATACGAGGCATCGCGAATCGGCGAACCACAAGGCGTTTGTATAACGTCTGCGTCTTTGCGATCCGTTCACATCGAGCTGGTGTAATACGAACCAAGGAGCCATTTCGGAACAGGCTAGCCGCGTGGTCGCTTATGTAGAGGCTCCGACGTTGGGCTTGTGAGCGTGGCCGCACGAGGTCTATTCCTGGCGGCCGCGGCGGTAACTTCTGTGGGATCGAAATTCAAAATGTACTCATGTATACTGTGCTTTGGGTGCACGTTTAAAGAACCCCAGGCGGCGGAAACGAACCCGGAGTTCGGCCGCACCCGCATTTCGCATCCGATTTCGCAAACAAGTGAGTACGTTTAGATTAACATCTTGTTTTGGAACGCATCCAGGATTACTCAGCCAGATAAAGACGAAACAAAAAAATATAGGGACCGCACATGCGGTGGTGTCTCCTGACTCTATAGTTTAGTTATGCGGAAAATGCATGGAGTATCCAACGAAAACAGCATGGAAGGAGGCGAGAAAAATAACGCTTGTTGCATTCGGGGGGAACCCACGACCTGATGCACATGCTGTGGCCACACCCGTCGATGGAAATTCGATCGCTCAGTTCTTAAGACTAAGTCTTCACCTCTTGGCCAACCCCGACTTTCCTGCTCAGCCACTCGTGGCACGCAGAAAAGCTGTCGTAATATAGACAACTGCTTGAAGAAAAAAAAAATTGTTGAAGTGGAGGTCGAGTAAAACAATTTCTTCGTTCATTTGGATGAGCGTCTCAGGTAAATATTACTCATGGAAAGGCTTATTATAGCGCACCTATAGTTAGCACGTGCCCTTTGTGCCGTGAATATGTGGCGGCGACGTGCTCCCCCGTGGCGAAGGCCAAGCCGTCGCCCTCCTGTCAGGCGTTCCCGAGTACAGCGACGACCGAGACGACGTGGCCGACGACGGCGCCAACGGCCCGAGACCCCGGCTCTGGTGCTTCCTGCGGCGACTGGACCCGCCGCTCGCTTCGGCTTCGTCCACCGGGGGGCGCCAGGCCACCGCCAGGGCGCGGTCGAGCGCCGCCCCCAGGGGTCTGTGCTCGGCGCTCGTCTACCAGGGGGTCCGGGTCGTCTGGAGGGACGCCGAGGCCAGCGTCGACGTCGCACAACCCTGTGAGTTGGCAGCGCGAATGATTCCAGATACAATCGCGAGCAAGTTTGCGTCCTTTCAAGGCTTATCCCTGTCCCGCAACGATAATCGTCATCTTCGGAAGCTGTGAATAGAGAATTTCCGTGCGTTTGGTATTCCGGCAAGCGCGGGTGGTTTGCCGGATGAGCGGGGGCGTAAACGTGAGCGGCCAGATTGGTGGCGCCAGCTGATGGTGCAAAGCCGAACCACACAAACACAGAGCCAATTGCTATATTCTGCTTAGCTGCTGGTGCAAATTTTCGACAGCGGCGTAATCGTGTTCACAATTACGCCACTGTCGTAAGTTTGCACCCGCAGCGAAGCGGAATATAGTTGGTTACTAAAATTTTAGCACTGTGTTTGCCTGGTTGAGCTCTACACCACGAGGCGGCCGCACCGCTCTGGCCGCTCACGCCCCCGCCCATCCGGCAATCCGCCCAAACCACCCCGTTTGCCGGAATAGCGGTCAGGCTAAAAGGCCCTAATAAAATAATAGCTTGTGCCGTTTGCTTACTGCTAAAGAAAGGGTCACATAGACCACTTCATAAATCAGGTAACGCAGTATGTCCCGAGAACTACCAACCCATCTCATTAACCACCATTCCATGCAAAATTAGACACGTAATATATTCTCCCCTCATCGATTTCCTGGAAAGCAACTCGTTCTTCCATCCATCTCAACACGGTTTTAGAAAAACTTTTTCATGCGATACTCAACTTCTTTGTTTCACTAACGATTTGTTTGCCGCCTTAGATCAAGGATTCGATATTGACTGTACTTTTTTTATTTTGCCAAAGCTTTCGACACCGCATGTCATAACCTACTTATCCATAAACTTAATCAGCTTAATATTGACCCAAATGTGTTGTCTTGGATTAAGCAGTTTCTTTCTAATCGAACTCAATATGTCACAACCAATAACTCATCTGCTTTGTCAACAGTTACATCCGGAGTGCCACACGGCTCCGTCTTGGGGCCTCTACTCTTCTTGATTTATATTAATGATCTCCGTAACTGTGTAGAGTCATCATCAATTAATCTGTTCGCAGACGATTGCGTAATATACCGGAAGATCACTAACCCTGATGATTCAGATGAACTGCAAGGAGATCTTCACAATGTATCACTCTGGTCTAAAAATGGCTCATGAAACTTAACGCTAACAAGTTTAAATCGATGTACATATCACGTAAAACCAGCAATAGCAATCAGTGTCGATATGTGCTGAATGACACTTCATTAGCATCCATTAACGCTCACAAATATCTTGGCCTTCACATAACTAATGATCTTTCATGGAATATGCATACCAATTATATTACTGCTAATGCTAATCGCATGTTAGGATATCTTCTTCGTAACTTTTCTACCATTCCTACTTCGGTAAAATTGACACTCTACAAGACCCTAGTTCGCTCAAAACTTGAATACGCATCTGCCATTTGGGATAACAGTCAAGCATCACTAACCGTAATCCTTGAAGCAATTCAAAATCGAGCAGCTCGCTTTATTTTATCTAATTATTCCCGCCATTCCAGTGTTACATCTATGAAAAAAACCCTGAATCTGCCAGATCTTTCATTACGCCGCAAATGTGCTCGCCTTTCCCATTTCACAAGGTTTATGACTCTAACCAGGTGCTCAAGAATCAAGTTATCACCCCATCTTCCTACACTTCATCCCGTTCTGACCACAGATATAAAGTTGCCGTCCCATCCTACCGAACGAACAAGTATCATGATTCTTTTTTACTCCGCACAAGTGTCGACTGGAACCACCGTCCTGCTTCCATCATTCAGATCACAGATATATCTTCATTTAAAACAGCAGTCTACCACGCTATCGCTTAACGTTGCCTCTATACCACTGTCTGCATATTACATTGCTTTGTTATCTACCACTCCTTTCTATAGTGCCTTAGGGCCTTGAAAGTATTATAATAAATAAATAAATAAATAAATAAATAAATAGAGATGCGAGGTCTTTGAATCTGGCATGCTTGAAGCAAAGTCAGTGTATGAAAGACTTCAGTTTTCTTTTTGAACGCACCAGGCGTCTACCGATCCAGAAGTACCAGAAGTAACGGATGCGCCCATACTCATACTAAAAAATTATACACAGGAAAGAACGTAATGCTTGAATATGCTCATTATCAGGGCCAGTATTAACAAAGGTGCTAGCATGGTCTAGCGGCTCGTAAGTGCAAGGATCAGTTAATACTAATACGTACATAAATACTTTAGCGAATACAACTGGTCGATGACGAGTTCTTGCTAGCAGGCACGATAGGGAATTGCATCCAACTATTCAATCACGCGATATGAACTTAGTTTGCGCATGAAGTGAAAAAGACATAAATTACAATGGCGTACTTAGAGGCACAATCTTGTGTCCCGCGCGCACTTAACGAGAGAGTCAACCTTCGTTAGGGAAACGCGACTCGCAATATTTGAGATAAATTAGAAAATTGCATTCACGTATGCGCTTATGTGACCGATGGGAGTTCTGATTATCTTACTAATGAATGTTCGAACTGGTGATGTGAGCTAAACGAACGAGATGCTTTCATAAAGCCGCGATCAAATTCCCGGGAAAGAAAAATTTGCGCGCACGCACACTGACTTCTACAACTTGGTCGCGCATTATATTACTTGGCATCAAACTAATGGCATGGCGAAAATTCGACTTTTCCATATCGTTTCTGCATACTCTTACCGACGCGGAAAGTTCTGCGAGTTCGTTTTCTTGCACCTGAAAGAATTTCCGGCTTTCGCAGCCAACGAGGACGACCTCCGGAGACTGGCGTCCCGGCGGGACGTTGACCCTCTGCTCGAAGTCTACGTTCACGTGGCCAGCGACCAGCAGCCAGTGTCGGGTGCGCCGGTTGATGGTATATTCGCACTCTGAATGGTTGGAGATAGGGGAAAAAAAAGAGAGAAATCGTGGAGGTCGCACGCACTGTGAGAAATCGCTGTTAAGAAAATCTTTCTCATCCACGCCGCCGCTGGCTGCCGACCCATTGCCGGTTGCATCGTACCAACCGGGTGCGCCACTGAGCTGTGCTATAGCTTTATAGTGGAGACCAGTGTGGTGCGCGCGTGCTGTCTCCACTCCGCTGCCGCGGTCTCGTGACATCATGGCTGACGTCACATGACGTCACCACCACATGTCACCACAGTCGAACCATTACCACCACCGACCACACCGTTAAACACATCAGACGCCGTGCGGAAAGCTTCACTCGAACAGCTTCCGCTGCAACTATTACGTCGTTCAAGGGGACATATATGCAGTCCTCTAATATGACTGTGCATTATTCACGGTCAACTTCCGAGCAAAAGTTTCATTTGGCGGTGAATGTTCTTTTCCGGTTTCACTGTTCGATTTGTCCCCACAACTAAGGAGGAGTGCGCGTTCCGTATATTCCTAGATACTGAGCGAATAGGACTGTATACTGGGAGGTACGGTGGCGGCGCCTAAAGCCGTCAGCAATACGACTGCCGCGGAAACGGCAGACTTCTTTGCCGAGGGAGTCGAGGAAAAAGGAAACGCATTATCGCCCTCGTATCAAATCGCTGAATCGTCGCGTGTGTGCGTGCTGCAGATTTACTTCATGCTGCTGACGAGTAGACTCCGTTAGGCAGGCCCTCGAAAAACCGAAGTCATGCTCTGAAGAATCGCGTTGCTTACCGTTACACTTTCACCCGCGCGGTATCTGATGAACGAGTAGTAACTGGTACCCTGCAAAAGTAGCACAAAAACAGCCAACGAAAAGGAAACGCAGTTGGTGACGACAGGTGATTACTGTTTGGATTGGCCTGGATGGTGAAATTAGCGGAGTCGGCTGAGGCAGTTCACGAATCACTCGAGACTGCAGGGAGAAGGCCTTCACCCTGCGGTGAGCCTAAGCAGGCGTACCCTGCAAAATAATTTACACCCCTTAAGGTGTAAATCGGTTTGTGACACATCATCACAACCAAAAAGGGTCTAGGGGTGTGAGTTATAGACAGATGTGCACACTTATTCACCTTTAAGGGTGTAGATTATTTTACAGTGCATAATGGAGGAAATGAAAACCGGGGCGGGAATTTATACGCGAGTCTCTTTCGACGTAATGACCGCCTCACGACAGCGGGGCTAACTAAAACGACAAAATTTTGTACCGAGTAAAAAAACACGGTTTCGGATGGCGCAGATACAGAACATGCTCCGCGCAAATCTTTCCAAGTTTGAAGTGCGAGTGGATGCGTCTCGAAACGTTATAAAATAATAGACGGTTATGATCCGACAAAGGGTGTGTTCCAACTGTGGCCAGCATCGGAGACAGTCTACGTAGACAGCTAGGGAGACAGCCGAGTCAGCTTCGAGGCCATGTAATAGAACGCGTTTCTAGCCGTCTGGAAGACGGTTCTTCGACGTGACGCCAACTCGCGGCGACAAGAAAAAAATTGCGAAAAGCGCACAATATTTATGTATTTTAAATCTTTGCGTCTGCGAACCGACGGAAGACACGATGTAGTATAAGATAAGAGCGTAAGATAGCGTGTCCACGTTTTCTTGTGCGCAGACATCCCTCCTGTCTGCTTTCCAAATGCTCAGCCGCCATCTTGTTTGGACAGGAAAGTAGCCTGCGTCGTTTTTTGACTTCGATGCTGTCTTCGCGAAGCTGTCTACTTTGACGTCTACAGCGAGTATTGGAACACAGCCAAACAAGGGAACTCTGCCGCCGTATATGACCAAGGAGGTTAAAGAAAAACTGCTGGAGTGGAAGCTCCCGTAGCTTCTTACCGGGAACAGTGAAGCCAATGTTTAGCCCTCCTTCGCCTGAAGTATAGCCTTGTCGGGTGATGTACGCTTGCAGATTAAGTTATTTTGCTCTCTTATTGTAATGCTAGGCTAATTAGAAAATAAAAGCTGGTTGTTCCCAACGAAAATAACAATTTCTTCTGAATATTGACGACGTTCTCCTTAATACAATGTGCCAGGATATTCAGATTTCGCACTAAAACCAGTACTACAGAGATACACGTAGATAAGTAATACCACACTTTTAATAGTAATAGTAACAGTAATAGTAATAACACTCGTTTCCACTTGAGCAGCTTTTTCTTTAACTTCCTTGGATATGACTCAGAACGTGAATGGCTGGGAAGTGAACCACCCGTTTGAAGCGAGGTGGTGTGTGATGCCACCAGCAAGCTCTTTCTTTATGCATTTCTCCTGCGTCTTAATACCCGTGGTTCATGCTGGCAAACCGCCGAAAGTTGACAAGCAGCAAAGCAGCTCAGCCAGACTTGAGACATCTATCGGAGCTCGCGGCTTGCAGAAGATCTCGGAGACCACGTTCTGAGATTTGCGACATATCCGCTAGCCACAACCTGCAGATATCGTCTGTTTAGATACTAATTAAATGTCTTCAGCAAGAAAAGGAGACAATTATTAGCGCTGAAGCATGAATACGATTCCTTCTATAGCTCTGTTAGATATTAGGGATAACATACTTTCAAACTTTGAAAAGAAGCTGCATACTATTCGTATTTTTATTGATTTCCGCAAAGCGTTTGCTTCCATTAAACATGAAATACTACTAAAACAACTAGAAATATACCGATTTCGTGGACTGTTTGAAAAACTTATAGAAAATTACTTGAGTGGAAGAAAACAGTACACACAACTTCACGAAACTCGGTCTGAGACAGGCAGTATAAAATATGGTGTTCCTCAGGGATCAATTCTTGGTCCTTTGCTCTGTATTGTCTACATAAATGATGTTGTAAATATACCTTTAACCCCAGATATCGTTATTTATGCAGACGATACAAATGTTTTCTTTTCCGGACCTGATCTTGCCTTGCTGGTATCACAAGCTAATGCCTGGCTTAGCGAATCATGTATGGTTGAATAATAACGAAATAGTACTTAATGAGAACAAAACAAAATATATTATTTTCGCTCCGAAAAATAAACCCATACATTATAATCTCAAATTACGCATCAACAATTCTGAAATCATGTTAACAAATGGCTGACGATTCCTTGGTGTTTGCTTCAAATCAGATTTAAGCTGGTCCTATCATGTCAACCATGTACGTTTGAAGGTATCTAGGTCCATAAGCTTGATGTACCGGCTGAAACATCTTATACCGATGCGTTTGAAGAAACAATTGTATTTTTCACTAATTCATTCACATCTGGGTACCGTCATTTAGTTTGGGGATTAGGCAACAAGACTGACTCGCACCGGCTCTCCGCACTCCAAAATAGAGCTTTGCGTTTAGTATGTTCTTCAATATCTGTATCAGACAGCTGCATATTTCAAATTCTAAAGATATTACCTTACGCCGACCTTTACAGTTTCTTCCTAGGAATTTTCGTTTATTGTCAAATCAAGAATAACTACATACTTTTCTTCGAGAAATATTTAAAGCGGGATGTAGTATATAATTTACGTACGAATATTTTAGTTGGAGATAGACCCCGGACCAACTATGGTACCCAAACAATACATAATCAAATAATATCCCTTTGTAACAGATATCCTTCTATAATTGATCACGCTCTCAACAGTAAAACTATTCGGCATTACAAAAGGAAAAAAAGCTACTATTGTTAAAAATAGACGATCCTATATTATTTTATTTGGTACTTGACCCGTGTGTAATAGGTAATGAAATTCATCGTTGTATGTAGTGCTTATATGTAGTGCATTCATCCCTTTATATTCATGTTTATATAGTGACACAATCGTATTGCACTACATTGTATGACTTGTTACTCTTTGTGTGTTCAGTTCATTATAATCTATCTCAAGTGTACATTTGCTTCTGTTCCCTATGTATTATATATCTGTTTTTTCTACTTGTTTGGTATTATATGATTGCACACGGTATTTGATTTAGTGCAAATGCTGTCTGATGCGTACTCCCGAGACGAAGGCCTTGTCAGGAAACATACGTGTTTCCTTTTACCACGCCTCGTGGACATACCTACAACATTGTATTTATTTCCGAAATAAAGGTTGATTGATTGATTGATTGATTGATTGATTGATTGATTGATTGATTGATTGATTGATTGATTGATTGATTGATTGATTGATTGATTGATTGAAATCTGGGTGTCCCACGTAAATTCCGCCAAAATTTAAAAATACGCAAGGGCTACGTTGCTGGACAGTGTAATGCTGTTTGCGTCGCTTGGAGCAAGTCAGAATATTTCTTTTGCATTTCTCCTAATTACATAATTAGGCATTATTAATCATTCAACTGCTTAAATATTATAATCGGAGCGAAAGTGCCAATGAGAAAATTGTATACAATGTGTAAAAAGATCCTGATCCAGCTTTCTGTTGCTCAGTACGTACTACATAAAGGTTTTTTTTTTTCCAAGCCCGAACGAAAGCCCACGAAATACGAAAAAAGTGCAGCGCGACTGGAAACTAGCCGAAACTGTGTTCTCTTTTTTTTTAATTTTGACACAAGTTGCGTGCGACATGTGGTATATATGTACCACTCGTATATGTACGATTTAGCCAAAGTGAAATATGGTTGTGCAGTTGGCCTTCAAATGGCGCCTGTTCACCACGCGCTCCCGTCAACGGCCCCCCTCTCGCAGACTCGGCATCTTCCGTCACCGCGGCGGCAGGCGCAGGCTCTCCACCGTCGCCCTCGCCCGCTCCTACGTCACAAGCGGGTTCCGCGCCTCCCCGGTCCGCCGCTACCACCAAGGAGGCGCTGCGGTCGCTCCTGCGCTCCCCGCAGGGCACCACCGAGGTGTTCGCCATGCGCACCGCCCGCTGGCTGGTGGTGCACCACCTGGACGGCTTGGTCGTCGAGCTTGGCAGCGCCGTCAGCGGCGTTGCCACCGAACTCATCACGCGCCTCGCCGAGGTACCCGTGTGCTGTGTGCATTTGCGAGCTCTCTTTAAGGCTGGCAACGTTCCAAAAGAGAGGGAGAAAGGGTCTTTTAAGGTTGTGAACTAGGGTGGTTGCTTGAGCTAGTTGGTAATTCATGATCAAAAATAACGTACAGAGCGAAGGACAAGGACTGCGAAGCGGTGTGTATGTCGTCTTCGCGACATAAGCGCTGTGTGACTACAGCGCTGTGTATGTCGTCTTCGCAGTCCTTGTTCTTCGCGCTGTACGTTATTTTTGGGTCTTTTAAGGCTAAGCTTCCTTTGCATACTTTCCCCAGGTATGGGTCTGGCGTGGCTACCTTGCTGCTATAGGTGCTGTTGGGTCGGTCGCTATCTCGGCGAATATATTTGTGAATGTGCATACAAAGGTGAATGAAAGTAGCAGCGAACTGGCTTATGCAACCATTTCGTGCTGACCAAGTATGCGGAGTTCTGCTCTGCGTAACGCGAAAAATAACTTCCCGCGTGAGAGACCTGAACATATAGTGCAGGCTTACGGGCACCTCTTAAAGCACGCCGGTCCTTCCATGGAAGGGTGGATGATATTTATCGGCTTCTTTGATTCACTTTATTTTCTTTTATTTAGCAATTCGGAATTTGCCACTAAGGGTGTGCCCGTTCTTGGCCCAATCCTCCAGAATGACTTTGCCACACTGTACACGACACAAGAGGTACAGAATCTCTGAATATTGTTTCATTCGTGTCGTAATTTTTTGCGCGTACACCTGTCACCACCATTCGTCCCACAACGAGCATCATACATCGCCTTCGTCCTCGTCACATTGCAGCATACTCTGCATATTCCTGATTTGGAGTTTGCATTTGGGTGTAGCTTGTGAACAGTGCAGTGCGTATACGCAAAAAAAAAAAAAATTGCGTGACAATAGAATTGTGGCCTTTGTGGTGAATAAGCATAAACATCCCATAAGATTACTCGTTAAATAGGGTGAAAGTAATCAATATTGAACGCATCGACAATTGTAAAACATTTAATTAATCGCTTGACTAAAGCTTCGCTTTACGCGGATTTCAACGTGCGCGTCGCATCTGTATGTTTCTTCTACTCTAAGCTGATTTTTTTTAAAACCAACTTGGTCAAATATCGCAATTTTGCCTCTTCAGGTAAAATGCCGTTTGCCGTTTTAGATGAATGCAGACTTCTTGTTGTCTAAGTGCAACAGCATAGCGTGATTACGTGGGATTTCTTAAACACTGTTATTAGGAAGTGTCAGAAGTAGGGGACGCTGTCGGTCAAGCGCGCAAAAGAGCTCAATAGACGTAAAAAGGAGTTTGAGTTTTGGAGTATTTGAGAGCGCAGAGCCTCATGGAACGCTATTTCTAAACTCCCTATTGTGCTAGTAATTAATTTGGGCCCTATGTTTTAAGGCGATCGTTTGCGTTCTCGTGTCCTTAGTGCTGCTGTCATTCCACTGCTCACGTAATGGGGACTGAAGGCTCGTCGAGCGGCAGACTGTGGCAACTTTTAACCACCGATCCTAGGTCTGTTTGTTGAAAAGAGAGGAAATTGATAGATAGATAGATTGATTGATTGATTGATTGATTGATTGATTGATTAATTGATTGATTGATTGATTGATTGATTGATTGATTGATTGATTGATTGATTGATTGATTGATTGATTGATTGATAATGGTGGGATTGTAGGTCGAATGTAAGACGCGTCTCCTTCACTTTCGTTGGTGCAGACGTCGCCCTTGTGCTAGGGTGCCTCGGTACCACGTCTCTCCGAAGGGCGGCGCTGGGATCGAGGCACCCTACCTGGATGGATGGATGGATGTTATGAGCGTCCCCTTTAGAACGGGGTGGTGGGTTCCGCCACCAAGCTCTTATACTGCCTAATGTCCTACCTGGGTTAAAAAAAGAAAGAAAAAAAATGCTATGAACTCCCACAACCAAATTTTTTGACCCCCTATTGCGAACTTTGATTTCGTACGTCTCCATTTTTTGTCGTTTCTCTACCTCGTGTGTTTCGTCACCGCCACCTGGTAAATGCGCCACTGTTGTAGCTGAGTAAAAGGAAGACGAACAGCTGAAAGGGCGTTGTCACAGCACGGGCAAAAAGCATTCACAAAACAAGGCCTTGCGCAGGTTTCTGTTCCTCTGGGGGTCAACAAGCGCCATTTGCAGCTTGCCGATATATCCTTGAAACGTACAGTCGACCACGAAAATTTGCGTGACACGGGCGTTCCATGAAACGTAACTTTTCGCTCTGTTAAGGCATGGTAGTTCTAAATTAATGGGTCATCGTGTAGGCAGCTAAAGACTACTGTAAACACACTCGAGGCAAAACGCGACCTGGCTTGGCGGGAATTAAGCTTTTTTTCTTTTCTTTTTAACAATGGCCGATGTGGGTGACACAGCAAAGTCATTTCGATAATGTGGCAGTTGTGGCTGGTAAAAAGAAACCCATGGAATCGGGTAGATCATGTAATGCGTATGGAATAGATAGAACGGGTCGTCCAATAGTGCAACAAAATCGGTTTCATGGTAAGGGAAGCGTCATCGAAGGCGCGCCAGAGGGCCATGAAGTGTGCGGTGATTATTGGTACGGTAAAGCTAGGGAAACGATGGAACATGTTTTATTAGACTGTGAAGATATGTACCCAGCTGCCGGTTTAGACTCCGCTGGCCTCCTTTGAGTAATTGGGTTCAGAGATAGCAAGGTGAAAATAAACATGTCCGCTGTGGAGATTAGTAAGAGGCGATAGCAGGTTTGGTGGCAGAAAAGAAGGGAGACCACGAACAACGGAGGCGTACAAAAACAAAGTTCCCAATAGTGGTTTAGGAAATTTGATGCTGGGAATTGTTTGTCCGTCATTAAAAAAAAGATAGGTGGGTAGGACATTAGGCAAAATAAGAACGAGTACTTGGTGATGGAACCCATCGCGCTGTTTCCAAGGGAACGCTGTTAGCATCCATCCATCCATCCATCCATCCATCCATCCATCCACATAAGCCGCAGGCGTATAGGATCATAATAATAATATTTGGGGTTTTACGTGCCAAAACCACTTTCTGATTATGAGGCACGCCGTAGTGGAGGACTCCAGAAATTTTGACCACCTGGGGTTCTTTAACGTGCAGCTAAATCTAAGCATACGGGTGCGTATAGGATCAATTTAGCCCGTGCAGTACTAGAGTAATTAAAATTACGGGGTTTCACATGTCAGAACCATGATCTGATATGAGCACCATATATTAAGAGCACCATAGCAGCACCATAGCCACTAAGCAACCACAGCGCGTAGTCCTGTTTTTAGGTGGAAATGATCGCGATGGTGATAATGATGCTCTTGGCGTATGTCTTAACAAAGTTTCGATTTTGCAAGATGGAATCGCTGTGAAGGCATTATTTCCAGACAGTGTTACCGAACCTTCTGGCACGTGTGACGTGACCATCCACCCGAGATGTCGAGTTTATGTTTATGTTTATGATTGATGATGTTTATTCATAAACATAAACATTCATCATAAACATTATGATGTTTATGAATATGAAGCCACATGCTGTGTTCGTCCAGTGGGAGTGTTTTGTGGGCGCACGACAAAACGGCTGACTACGCGTGTTCGTACGCGCATGCGCAGATGTGCCAGCGGCAGCTCGGGCGCATGGGCAAGTCGTTCACGCTGGTACTGCCGGAGTCGACGACGCTTTTTGCTCAGTACGACCTCAATGCCTTGCTCACCACGTAAGCATGGTTGCACTTCGTCGGAATGGGGTGTTCGCGTCTGCGAAGATAATAAGATTTGTTTGAAGGCACCACGTAACGCTTAATTCCTAACCTGAAAATGGACGGAGAGCGGGGCGCTTCATAACTAAGACAGATTGCTTATACTTTGCAAGCACCAGCAGATGCACCGTGTATGTGAGTGCGTGGTGTTCTTTTTTTTTAATTCTAACAGTTTTTTTTATCTGCAATCTTAGGGCACGTTATCCCTTCACTACTGCTTGGCTTCAAATTTCACGACTTCACCACTTGCCTTGAAGTAAATTAGTTTCCTTGACAAGCGCTTTCTTATCGCATTGTCCACGTAACTGGCATAATATTTGTGAGATTCTTACGGCATGCTGTCGAATTTATGCGTATCGCCATGTCTTTAGTAGTGGTGTGTGACAATACGATGACAATATGATCAACGTGAGAGAACGTTGCGACACGACTGCGCTTTCGCGCCAACGTGGATGGCGACGAGCTTTCGGTGACCTTGTGACGAATTTGTGATGACCTCAAAATATATCATTGCAAATATTGTGTCAACATTGCTGCAGCTGCGCAGCAGCCTAGCTGCCCTATAGGTTAACTCTAAGTATGCGGAAATAGGGCCACAGTTACATCGGGCACTTGGGTATGTGCTTGCGCATACTGCCGACGTTTTGTCGCGTAGCGCCACCTATACCGTGCTACCGCGCGGTTCGCGTCGCAGGAGGGGCTTGTACCCGATCCAGCGGACGCACCTGACCAGCGACCTCAGGCACGCCAGCTGCCCAGCGCCCTTCAAGGGGGCGTACTTTGGAATCGTGAGTATACCATGCCACGTGCGAGGTCGCCGGCCGCATCGCACCGAGTGCACCGGTTCCTATTCGATTAACAAGAGAGACACAAAAAGTAAAAGATGGAAGTCCCAGTATTGCCCGAAAGGCGAAGCACTAACAGTGGTCGCGATGTATTAGACAACTACACGAAGCAAGGTTCGAAGTTCCATCGACGGTATGAATTGCAGCAAGCATTCGCTTACCAATTAAATTAAACAGCATGGTGTCGCGCGCGGCGCGCACAGGTAAACATGAACATATATCATTCGATCAGCACGAACACTGGCTGTCACAACGCTGGCGTCATGAACAGCGTCGGCAGCGGGCAGCGAACGCTTCGTGGTAAGTCTCGCTTCACGGCGTCTCAGAAACGTGAAATTACACGGCCTTCAACAGTAGGTGCGCGGGGAGACAGCGCGAACGAAACCATCAGACACCTTGGCTCGCCCTTAGCGTTTGCACTCGCCCCAAATTTCCTTCCCCCCCCCCCCAAAGTACGGCGCGCCCCCCCCCCCAACGCGCTCAGCCGCGCGGACGATCATGCTCGCCCACGGCCGGGCTATGGGCGGGGGCTCGCACTCTCCTCCCCCAGCGCGCGCTTGATCTACAAAAAACTGCAGTTGACAACCAGAGGGGCTCGGCCTCTCTGTACCGACGTGGGAGCGGCCCGCATCAGTCCCAGACTGATCCCTCAGGACCTAAATAAAGTTATTCATACCCTACCATACCAAAGCACGCGGACGGCGCGGTGTTGTGTTACTCCGCCAGCCAATCACAGAAGCAAACGACCGTCACGCGACCTTTTTCAAATGGCGTCGTACTTGACATACCTCAGGAGCGTCTGCTGTTCCTGAGGAGTCTCTTCATCGGCGGAAGCGGTGAAAACGACAACGTTCTCTAGAAAATGCATAGTTGCACCGCTTCAGCACTGTCCTGGTAGCGCGCAGCATTGGAGTGAACGAACAAAATGTATTCAGGAGAAAACAGAAAACTGGCGTGGGCGGGACTTAGTATTCGCGAGAGCAACTGTGTGCAACGTGTTTTCGCACCTCCCGCAGCCGAGCCGGCTGTCTAACTGACCTCGCATTTGACGTAGTCAGCCACTCACTGCTTCTGGTCAAGCTTACATATACTTTGGTCTCGTCTCGTTAACTGTCAGCCTAGTTATCTTCAAGATAGATCGTGTTATGTTAACGTCAGTGGCCAAACGCCTTTGTACATGGAAACCATAGCTGCGCCCCTCAAGGATCAGTATTAGAGCCACACCTTTCTAATATGTTTAATAATGACGTTCTTTCCTCTATTCAGAATCCTTCTTTCCTTCCATATGCCGATGACATGAAGACCTTAAAGGAAATTCAAATCTGTTGGTGACTGTCGCAGCCTGCAGTTTGACCTGCTTTCTTTTACTAAATTATCCAAAGATAATAACCTCACCTTGAATGGTGCTAAGACCAAAGTCATGGCTTTCACTCGCAAAAGTTCAAACATGTGTAAGGCGAAAGCCTTAAATGCCTCATGGGTCGAAAAATCCGTTGTCCGGCGTTCGGCGTTATGCCACCAAAATCCAATGGAACCAAAATTAATGATGCCACCATCAATGGTCGAATCCACAACCATTGGTAGATGTCGAACCCACGACCTTTGCTGTTAATTAAGACAAAGTTAAGACACAGTTAAATAAGATATATTTAATTAGGGTACTCGAATTCGCGACCTTTGCTGGGAGAAAACAAGTACTAGGAAGTAACAACGCATTAGAATTAGAATGTCAAGTAATTTAATGATGTCTTGTGAACGCGCAAACTTTCGCCTTCATCCTCTTTAGCTTATGTTAAAGTGACTGTCAACTTTTTTCGTATTCTGTAGATCCTCTACCATACCGTGCGATCAATGATCTCGGTATGGTATGATCTCGGTATACAACCTTAAGCTTTACTGCTCACACTAAGCGCGTTGAAATGCGGCGTATGCGCTCTCTAAGCTCTGTTTGCAGACTATCGAGGGAATTCAATAGTTATAGTTGTAGCTATTCAATTGTTATAACACTGTTTGATTACTGACATTGTCCTTACTTCGAGGCCGACATAACCACGCTGACCTTCTGTTTCCTTTCGAACTTGTTCACCGTATATCTTCACCTGTGCCGAACTCCTCAGTTGTCATGTTTCGTATCCCGCGCAAGGCCACCAGAGAACACGGCCATTTCCTTGTTACTGCTTGCCATCACCAACACTCAACAGTCTCCAGAATACAGCGTCTCTATAAGGCTTATTTTCATGATCTCAATATTTTTCATAACTCGCTATCATCGTCCTTTTCTGAGCTTTGCGTCGTTGTTTCATAGTTTCACACATCGTTCAACTGCCTTGCTTCTCCTTTTTCTTATATATTTACCTTGCACTTTGTTTTGTGTACACTTTGTACATAATTGTTTTTTAATTAATTGTGAGCTCTCTTGCTTATCATTTCCTGTAGATTTTTTTCTGGTTTTTATGTATGCGTGAGCCACCACTCATACCTTAAGGTTATTCCTAGACACGATGATTGATTGATTGATTGATTGATTGATTGATTGATTGATTGATTGATTGATTGATTGATTGATTGATTGATTGATTGATTGATTGATTGATTGATTGATTGATTGATTGATTGATTGATTGATTGATTGATTGCACTGTGCCCTTTCGCACCGATGCCGCAGGAGCACATCCTCAACCGAACCCGGTTGGCGCTGGGCAGGGGTCACCGACGTCACGGCCTGTCACGCATCTTCTTCAGCGTCAGCCTGCTCGGGGCCCACTTCCTGCTGGACAGGGAGCCCGCGCTCAACGAGAGCGTCGCCTTCGCGCAGGCCAAGTTCCAGGGATTCATGCCCTACTCGCAGGCGAGTTTCGGGGCGCGAGCCGTTGTGGGCTCGGCGAGCTGGCGAATGCCGTCGACGACTCCACTGTATACCTACTGCATACAAAGAAATCCTCGCGCCCTCGAACGAGTGCACGGGCAGCGTAGCTTTGTGCAAGGGGATGTTTTATTGCGATAGCAATTATATGAACACTCCAGGCGCATTTTCTGCCGCCGTCGCCGTGATGTTGCGTATAGAGTCCAAAGGCGAGAACACCGTCACCGCGGGCCGTATGCTGCACGTGCGAATGAGAGCGTGCGAGGGTGAGCCGACGATCGGCGGCTCACCCTCGCATTGTGCGTGGCAGCACTTGCACATTGTACATGGACATTATATTTTGGCAGCAAGGCGAAGCCGCGCGCGCGTGCGCGGACTTCGTCCTGAAGGCGATCTGCTTTAGGGGCAGAGTCTAGGTGGGCCAAAGGCTTGTGGGTTTGCGTGTGCTGTGTTCTCACTACTCAGTTTGCGTTGAAGCGATAGACAGCACGAACGTCATTTCGCTCGCTGCTGCTGCCGCCGCGTTCCTCACGCCAACGTTTTTTACAGCGGTCCGCGGCATGGAGTGCAATGTGTCCATGTTTGCCTGTGCGCGCTGGTACCATGTTTGTTAATTTATTTGGTAAGCGAGTGTTTACAAGTTTTTATGGTCAATAAACCTACTAACCTTACTTCGCGTAGCTGTCTGTTAATTCGCTATCGCAATCAATTATTCGCCCTCCGTGCGAAATTGCGGCTTTTTAATCCAACAAAACTCAACCGATCATTTCTTCTACGCACAGTTCGACACCCACAAATCACAAATCAGAGCGGTGAACTTGACGCAAAGCCAATAGTAGCTTCCTTTTGTATGCTTATTCCAAGTAAGCAATATAAGCTATGGTACAGGAATATACGTAGTTATTTCGTTCGCGGATAAAACAATGAATGATTTAAATAAAAACAATGATTTAGTGATTTCAATAGTAGTAAATCGCGTATGCACAAGCTAAACAAATGCACCGATAAAGTAAAAAACAAATGAAGCATAGCGATACGGACGATCAAACTGCATTGTTGATCGATTCGTTATGCTTGCATTTGTCCGGCCCTCCTTTAAACGCCTTACTCACGTATTAGTAGGTACCCATGCTGCTCAAATATGGATGCACTGACGTGTTTCGGACGCGCCTCCAATCGCCTCCAGCGCCTTGCAGTACACAAAAAAGCGTGGCCTTCGAGATGAGTTTTCCTTACTGTGAGGCAGTCTTCGCTGAGGGTTGTGACGCGGACCTGTCGCAGGTATGCCAGCTGATGATGTCGGGTGGGTGGAATGCGCGCGCCAACGTGGAGACCGACTGTACCGAGGCCATCCGAGGACCACAGTGGGTGTCCGCCTTCGCGCCTTTCTCCGGAAACTGGATCGTGAGTGAACCGTATACTTAACCACGCGCGATGATCACTCGTGATGCATTCCACTGGCTCGTGCCGCTCCCCGACAAGGGGCCGAGTTCGTTGAAGAGATCAGAGTGAGAGAAGGCGTTCAGGATTCGAACGTTGTATAGAGTCGAGTGTTGTACAGAGTCGAACGTTATACAGAGTTGAACGTTATACAGAGTCGAACGTTATGTAGAGTCGAACGTTATACGGAGTCGAACGTTATACGGAGTCGAACGTTATACGGAGTGGAACGTTATACAGAGTCGAACGCTATACAGAGTCGAACGCTATACAGAGTCGAACGTTATACAGAATTGAACGTTATATACAGTCGAACGTTATATACAGTCGAAGGTTATATAGAGTCGGACGTTACATAGAGTCGCTCGCCAAAGCGATCGGAGGATCGCCAAAATCCTCCGCGGAGGATTGCGGAGTTGGCGTCATAAAATAAAGAACCAGCTTATCGTCGCGCGCTTTCCCTTCCGCTAGCCACCATAGTTCCGCTTTCGCGCTGCCGTCGGCTCTTTCTTGACTCTGTTTCTGGCCGCGCGTTTGCGTTTTGCGCAAAAAAGCCGTAGCGCCGTCTGCGGCCGCTGTTTTACTCACCGACGACGCAACGGCACTATACGACCATGACGTCAGCACTCCTCGATCTGAGGGCGAGCGATTTGACCTGCGCTAGAGGTACGCTGACGCTTCAGAACGCATTTTCTCTTGAAATAAGTCTCTTCTTCGCATGAAACAAGCGTTTCGAGGTTTCTGGGATGGTATTTCAACAGTCCACGTTGACTTAACATTAACCTTTAGTGTCCCTTCAACACCACCAATAAATTATTATTGTTATTATTATTATTATTATTATTATTATTATTATTATTATTATTATTATTATTATTATTATTATTATTATTAGTATTGTTGTTGTTGTTGTTGTTGTTGTTGTTGTTGTTGTTGTTGTTGTTGTTGTTGTTGTTGTTGTTGTTGTTGTTGTTGTTGTTGTTGTTGTTGTTGTTGTTGTTGTTGTACCCATCAGTTATTCGTATTTTTTTGCTCAGCAGCCCCACATCAGACTTCTTTGCACACACATCCGTATAGCGGTGAAGTAAGCTTTCAAGGCGCCCTGACGAAAACACTTTTCTCTGATCTTTATTTTTTTTTTTTAATTGTTCCTTGTCACTTACAAAGCTAGCGATCATCTACATTTAGTCTATTATAACGATTAAACGTCCTAACTTCACAAACTATGCTTTTTGTGCAGATGCAAGGCATTGCACTTTTCGCGTGACAGACAGATTTTGCAGTCTTACGCATTAAAGAAAGAACATCATAAGCCATTCCACCCTCTGATGGTTGATGACCAGCGAAGCTGTTTAGCACACGACACAGAGGTGACACAGAATTTTGAACAAAGGTACAGACTCATTTACAGTGATCTTTATATACGTTCGCGTGGACGACTGGACCGCCGCCCCGAGGAGCCGGAGGAAACTAGACACGCGTGACGTTTCGACGGGAGCTCCACCAAGGGAGAGCGGAAGGAAAGGAAAGGAGATAATGCGCAAGCGCTTGGAACGCCGACATAGAGAGGACTGTGTGAACGCACACATGCCCGACGCGGGTCAAAGTGCAGTATCTCTTCTTATGAGCTTAATATCTGATACCGGTTGTATTTGGACCCAAGGTGTTGAACATATTTTTGCAAGGTGGCGGAGTGTTTGAAGCCTGCTTCACCTCCGCCGCTGGTCGGCCCGGTATTGCGCTATCTCCGGGATCGGCCCACGGTTTTTTGCGCTCGCAGAACGAAAATGCACGGAACTGCAGCCATAAACAGCTTCGCCGTGAGATGTGGTTGCGAACCGCATCTCAGAGAGCAAAGCGCCCCGCGTGATTAATGAGGCATTTCACGTATACCAACACGATTAATGTGTTAGCGTGACCTCTGTATCTCTACATCACAGTGAACTACGCTACTTATTTAATGTACGATAGCCTTCAGACAGCAAGGACTTGTGATGAAGTTGGTGCGTTTTTATGTTTGCTGCGAAGATTGCGCTCCCTATACATTTGCAGTAGTTAATAGTTGTAATAACCAGCGCCGTCCATGCCCTCTCCCCTTAAGTCCCGTCTTTTTCGCTGTTCGATTCTCTCTGACAAGATTTAGGTGCACGTTAAAGAACCCCAGGTCGTAAGAGATTAATCCAAATAGAGCCCCCAACTACGCCGCTGACTCGTAAAATAGATTTGGTACGCAAAGCCCCAGAATGGTTTATCGGAATCCGGAAGCGGGAACATGTTGGGGGCTGCTTATCTTAGCACAGTGTGGGTGTAGCCCACTTGCTGATTCATGATTTTGGGAAGTTACCGCACGGAACACACGAGACTTGAAGAAAGGGCCGACGCAAAACGGTTGTTGTGAGGATCACATTGAAATAGAAGTGTTAAGAAACAAAAACAAATAATTAAAAGAGAAACAAAGAAACGCTTGATGATGGCTGATGCTCGCACAAATAGCCAGTCCGAACGAATGTAGGTATTCGTGCAGAATTCCGCAGGAAACAGAAAATACGTTTCGATTAACGGTACCGCGGGAATAGAAAAGTGTGTCAGCATGTAATTTATCCATTCTTACTATTTGTTTATGCGCGACCTGACAAGAACAAACCCGTCTTAAGTTCGCGTACCATTCGTTTCGTCCGTGATTTCCTGCACCTGTCTTTTCCTACACAGCGCAAGAAGAAAATATGAAGCGGACTTCCATAGCAGCTTTTATGCGGTAGTGCAGGCCGATAACAAATTTTAACATCAAGAACCCCGAATCCTACCTTTGAAGCGTAACTAGCATAAAATAATGTTCCTTTAAGTATACTGTGTACTTCATTGGAATAGACAGCAACGTATTTGCGCGTTCTTTTTTTAATACAGCCATCCGTGATTTTTGGTCACATTGGAGGTCAGCTAGGATTTTGTACAGCTGCAACTGTAAAAACTAACGGCATTCTGCTGACGCCAAAGAGGCTGTATGATGAGGGCATTTGTGGAAATGGCTAAACAGCAGCCAGAAAACAGGCCCCTAGTACTTCCGAAGTATGCGAGAACTCGCTTACCCAGCATCAAGTTGGGCCAGTTTGTTTGCATTCATTGTAAGGTTCGTAACAGCGCAACACAAGACGCGGACAAAAAGGAAGATGAAAACGACGACACAGGTTCGCCGTCTTGCTCAGGTCGGCATTCTTTGTTTCCTGGGGGGGGGGGGGGGGGTGTTAGGTGAGGGGGAGTACGTGCCAAACCCACTTTATGATTATGAGGCATTTCGACCGGTAATTTCGACCACCTGGGAGTCTTTAACGTGCACCCAAATCTAAGTACACGGATGTTTTCGCATTTCGCCTCCAGCGAAATGCGGCCGCCATGGCCGGGATTCGATCCCGCGACCTCGTGCTCAGCAGCCGAACACCATAGCCACTGAGCAACCACGGCGGGTATTCATATTGTTGGTTGGCATTCATATCGTTGCTCAGGTTGGCATTCATCTGCGAACATTTCTTTTTCTTCTTTTTTTTTTCCTTTTCCCGACACCTGTCCATTTATTCATTCTTTTGCCTCTCTCTCAGCTCGGCCTCAAAGGCGCGATTCGCGGGCTCGCGGTGTTCGACGTCGACGGAGACGACCGGGACGGCTACTGCGGTGAAAAGCACGTCCTGCTCAAGAGGCTCAAGGACCTGCTGTCCTGAAGGCGCCCGCGGTTTGACGTCGTCCTGCTCCGCGAAGACGACGTCGTCGTCTAAATTATGCAGGACACGACGGCAGCGACCGCACGGCGCCTCGGGCAGCCTCCGAGTTTTGCCACGAATGTAAACCGTCTGCTGCATTCGTCACGTATCAGCTGCCTTTCACTTGCGCAGTTCATTTTTTTTTATTATTATTTTTCCGTTGCACATGCGTTACGGTTTGACAATGTTGTGGCATATTGCTTGCTGCGGAGCGAGCCGTTCGTTGCGAGGATGATGTATGGCTTTTGCCGTGACGTTCGTGTAGCTCAAGATGAGTGTGCAATTGTTTCAAATAAAGGTGCGTCAATCTCACGCATGCACTAGGAATGCTTCTGCACAAACCCCGTGTGGGTGTCCCTTGTGGCAATTAGCTACGTGTGGGTGGATGTCTCATTTTCCCTTAATAATTACTTCTGGGCCGTCCAGCGAGCAGAGGAAGCCGCTTCGAAACAAAGTCTCGGAACCGCGTCCGCGGCGGGTGCCCAGACCCACTAAAAAGACGCCGGACTCGAACCTTATTGATTTGAAAATAAACTTTACGCGCTCCACCGTGCTGGTTTCCACAGAACTATTACGTCAAAGTGACACAGTTGTCTGTTCGGGCGCCCGTTGCACGTGCTTATCATTTTAAGCATAAAATGCTCTTAGCTCGTTTTGTCGGCGACCTTCAAGTGACTCTGTTTAGAATAAGCTTAAAGAGACGATACGTTTTATCGCGGCGCTCAAACGAGAACATCCGGGTAAGTTGCAAGAATAAAACCGGATCATCTGGGCAAACAGTCAAGACAGCATTATATACGCTAGTTAATTACTATAAACAAGGTAAAAAAAACATTGCTTCCGAGTTCTTTCACATGTTTGTTCACAATACCACTCAAGCTGTAACTTCTGGTACGCTGAAGTTTTATTTGTCATTTCCAATAGCGATGTTCAAAAGACAGATACAGGGCGCTTTACATTTGTCATCTTTCGGCGCTGAGTGCTCCTTTCAACGCCGGCGGTCCGTGTGGTCCGCGGCGCGTTAGGCGGTGAGGTCCGGTAGCGTCCAAGCCGGTAGCGGCCGGTGCACCGCGGATGGCTGTTTGACCGAGACGAGACTTGCAGGGAGATTCTGTCTGTGGCAGGAAGCTATTGCGTCCAAATGGACAATATGGCGTGGCGAGGTGTGGTGTGATGTGTGGTGTGGTGTGTGTGGTGTGGTGGGGTGTGCCGTTGCGAACATGCACTAAACCCATATTAAGATTGTGGCTACTATCATCTCCACCCAATCTGCTTTGCCAGTAGCCCCCCCTCCCCCCATTTCGTGCTTTCATCTACTCTGTATTACGGGAGAGCCAGCAGCATTTTTTTAGGTCGCCTACAAGCTACCTGGAGTAACGGCGCACAACTCCTTTGGCAAATTGCATGTACCCGGCACCTCCGCCAGTGCGTCACGTGCAAAGTACAGGGAAGCAGCTCGGATGCAACGTTCTTACCAAGTAGGGCTCGGAAAGATTTCCCTCCTACGTCTACAATGCCAAAAGCGTGTACAACACATTTCTAACATCCCCCTATATATCCACATCAGAGTGGGCAGGGGCCACCCTCCTTCGGATCATCATCATCAGCGCCGCCCAGAAAGTTGATAAATGATGATAACAGAATAATATTTATTCGACTCATTCTGGGGCTAACAGCTACTACTGCACGCGGGGTGTTCTGCTTTTGCGAGGTGTGCTGCACTATAAGATCCCTGTTCGAAGTGCACCGACGTGCACCATTTGTCCAAGAGCCTTTGTTCCGGTGGCTAGTTCCCCGCGGGAGAAGCCTGGATGTCGCCCGAGCTCCTGGAGGTGAAAGTCGAGTCATTGCCAGCGCCGTGCGGCCGAACTTCACGATCCAACAGAGCGTCGCCCATTGCGTCGCTGTCGTTGACGCTGGCGCCGACTGCCACAGTGAACGTCGGTACCGCGTAGATCGTAGGCAGGTGATCGCTCTGCTTCTGGAATACGGCCGTTCCCAGGAGAGCCAGGAGACAGGCTCCCGTCAGAAAAGCGATGGCACCGTAGACGAAGATGGCGCGTCGCTCCTGGACCCTCTGGTCGATGTACCGCGGTCGGGATTCCGGGGCCTGACGGGCCGAGTGTGCGAGCGAAGACCTTGTGGTGGCGAAGGCCTCCTCGCTTCCGGGGACGCCCATTGCGAGCCTTTGCACGGGAGGCGCCATGTGTCGGAGTCGCGGTATATATAGCCGTCGAAACGGGATCCCGGTGGCAGCTTTGAGGGCGGTGGGTCGCTTCGGGCTGCCGCGATTTTTCACCCAGTATCTTCGACGCATTTCACGACGACTGCCAGAGACGCTGGGCTCTTCTTCTTCTTCCCGTCTTGTTAGTGAAGAAGAAGAAGAAGATGATGATGATAATGATGATGATGATTTAGTTAAGGAATGACATAAACCCACGGTGAAGAGTAGACCAGGAATTGATTGGCACGTGATAAAAAATGACAAATAAAAGCACAAAAACACACCATAAATCAAAGTACTAGTTGCGTCATACAGTATTAGATTATCCTTGTAAAAGATTATCTTGGGAAGTAAATTAAGTAAAATATAGGTAATTGAAAATCAGAGGAAGGCAGCAAAGGTTTGGTCACAGGCTTAAAACGAACCATGTTTTTTTTTTTTTTTTTGCCGACATTTTATTTTGGTCTCCTGTGACAGGCACGCTGCCTTGCTGTGTAGAGGCAGCTTGTGCAGAGGAAAAAGTGGCTCGTTCGAGGAGAGTGAGCGTCGCGCCACCAAGCCGCGAATCGGCGCGCAACAAACAGTATATATAGTACGCTAATCTTGCCGACAAGCACAAGCTTCGCACGTCTACGACAATTAATAGAGGGAAAATCAGACATACAACCACTCGTAGCAAGCGCTACAAAGTAAACCCGTACGGGTTCCTCGAAAGAATAGCCTCGCAGTTGAAGAAAAATTCGTCCTGGTCCACGACCCGAACCCGGGACCACCGCCTTTCTGGGGCAGCCGCCCTACCATCTGAGCTAACCAGGCGGCTAGCAGATGGCAGATTCTCGTTAGGAAGCTTCGGGCCTCACTTTATGATGCAAAAGCATCAAGTGACCCATTGAACTAGAAAAGTCGGCGTCTGTAGCGACGAAACGGTACCTGAATTCCCATTGGCTGCTACGTCACGTCACGAGCGGGCCTTGACGAAGCAGAGCGGTCGCGAACCGGTGTTGCGTGCGGGGATAAGGCATCGCCGCGACGCCACGTCACCAGTGCGCCTGCCGGCCTTGGTGGCCGCTGCTGCTTCCTCGGCCTCTCGTCGCGCAGGAAGTCGGTGGCATGCAGCGTTGGCACCGCAGGCTGCTGCTGCTGCTGCTTGCTGTCTCGGGCTGCTCCGTAACACTATTGTACATTACTCACAGTGCAAAGCTTGAAGGACCGCTCAGTGGCGTTCAAATGGACATTAATGCTTTCGCATTCTCAACTCATAAGAAGTGCTTAGGTGTCCTCGGATTTTTTGTTATACCCGAACACGCTGTATGCCAATTCTGCCGCATAACGTAGAAAATTTACAACCACTGTCATCGATGGTATGGTATGGTGAAATTTTAACGAAGTCCTGCAGATCGCGAGTCCTCACGAAGCGGGCCGCTCCCACGTGGGAACCGGAAGGCCGAGCCTCTCGGCCGCATCGTGGGCCTGCTGAACAGCCCAGAGTTGGTCAGCCAGAAGAGGGCTGCTGAGAAGCGCCTCCCATCTGGCCGAGCTGTTATCGATGATAGAGCGTGACCGGGCACACCGCCAGAACATGTGGTCTAACGTGGCTATTTCTCCACAATCGTGGCAGGTATACCATTGGTGTAAGTATATCCGGATAGATTTTATGTAAGAGCGACGTATTGGGATACGTATTCGTTTGTAGTAGACGGAGCGTTAATTCTTGAGCTCTATTGAGCCGCGTATGAGGAACAAAGTAGGTTCTACGGCTGAGATAGTAGTGTTTAGTAATCTCGTTGCAGGTGGAGGGCGTGTCCCTGTTCTCTGGGGAGTCGGCTTCCGATTGGTCGAGGGTAGCGCGGTGGGCAAGTTCACGCGTAGCCCCGTGAGCCGACTCGTTGAGGTTGGGAGGAGCACCCTTTATCTGACCCTGGTGTGCGGGAAACCAATATATGAAGTGGTGCGTGATTGCCTTGCCCCCAAGAAGTCTGAGGGCCTGTTTGGAAACGGTGCCTTTTTCAAATGCTCTGACTGCAGACATTGAATCACTATAGATGACATACCATGAGCTATCCAGCAGGGCTAGTGCATTAGCCATTTGTTCAGCTATTTCGGAGTCCCTCGTCCAAACCAAGGCAGCACTGGTCGATGGCAACCAAGATTTGCCCAGTATGTTGTCGCTGTTGCCTCAAAACATGGCTCGCGCTATAGCGGGTTCTCGATTGCTCCTCATACCATGACGCTTACCCACTATTTGATTGGCCAATAAGCAGGGCCAGTGTTTCGCAAACACATCTTACGCAAGAACTGTTCGCAAGAGAAAATTCTAGCCAGTCATGATGCTGTACATAGCATTACCGAAAACTGACAATCGATTTCAAATAGTAGGCACGAAAGAAACGTTTTGTGAATACAGGTACAGTTCATTCGAGGGGTAGGATCGAGTCCTAAAGCGGAAAGTAATACAACGTCAGATGTAAATCGTACAAATAACGCCGACAAATTATAATGAGCTCTATATTAGTGGAGGAATCGTATGCTTAACAAAAGGGTTGCAAATTTTTGGGATGAATACGGCATACAATTATCTCAAAAGCATCACCTTGTCTTGTCTTGCTTCTCATGCTCCCACCTCGCCTTTCTTATACGCGCCGAGCGTTCTGTCTGGTAATTAATGTTAGCACAAAACTACCTGCTGCGAAGGAGGATACCACATCTTGTGGTTCCCAGCCCATCTAGATAGCTCAATTAACCCGCTTGGATGTAATCCTAACGAGCAGGCCCACCGGAGAGCGCGCGATTTCAGGTACTGCGCTGTCGCGGGTAGCCATGGCTTGGAACGAGGTCAACATCCACAAAGATCCATCATGTACTTTCCACGAAATTGTTTCCCATTATCGGCTGGGCAGGAGGACATTCCCACCCACTCACCCCAAATTGAACAAACCTCAGGCTAGCACTCTCAGACTACTGCAAACCCGCTCGTATCCCACTCCTCGGTCTCTTAACAGGATAGATCCTGACCACTCACAGTCGTGCCCCAAATGTGGTAATGACTCATGCTCTTTTGAGCACATGCTCTGGCTGTGCCTAGCCCTTAACGCCTCTCCACCCATCACGAAAGAACAATCGCATGAATCTCTCAAGAGCAGCAATCTCCACATTCAACTCCACAGTCCAGAGGGCCCGTGACATTGGGGCGGGACTTCATTTCCCGGTCCCATCGTGGGCGGAGCCACCGACCTGATCTTCGGGAGTCTTCTGTTTTGGCTCCCCAAGATCACAGTCCCTCAGGACTCAAATAAAGTTCTTGTCATGTCATGTCATGTCGTGTCATGTCATGTCATGCTCGATGTCACTGGGCACCTGCTTTGGTTCCCCAAGATCTCAGTCCCTCAGGACTCAAATAAAGTTCTTGTCATGTCATGTCATGCTCGATGTCACTGGGCACCGTTATCTGGGAGTTTAGGACCGTTTTCAAGACGCTTTGAAGTTTCTGGTAATTGACAAACATGCGCGCCGGAGACTCTAAAGGAATCAGAGGGCATACAATATCAAACCTTAAAGATGGTCGCTGTTTGAGGCAGAGTCGACAGTAGATCAGGAAGTGACGGAAATGCCTGAACTGGCAAATGTTGGGTCCAATTAATGCTGATTTAGAAAGACCCTGAATAAACGTGCCTATTTTCGCGTAGGAACGTTTATTGCGACAAACATTTTGATTAATTGCCCAGCCCGACAATCACTTTCCACGTGTGAGTTTGTTTTGAAACCCCAAGACGCATGATGCAAATTAAAGTGTCCAGCTGTCACAGTTTCGTTCCTAAAAATTTGACAACGGTATCAAGGTAACGAACTTCCTGAACAACTGTGGGCACATATGTATTAACTAAGGAAAATGGGGAACAACCTAAATAGTTACATCTATTGCTAGTATCTCGCACTCCGTAGACATATAGTAACAGGATATTTTCACTTTGTGGCATGTTTTAGTTGTTATCAAGAAAGCAAGTCCTCCGCCTCTCTATGGACGGTCCAATCGTAATAAACCATAATTTCTTATATGAAAAATCTCGGCCATTTGAGAGTCAAGCCTCCTGCAAAATAACAATGTTGGGAGAAAGTTGTTAACAAAAATATAATAAATCGGTAGAGTCAGATATAATGGAAAGACAGTTCCACTGTAGTACCTTTAAATAACCTATGATGAATTGATGCCTACTTTAGAAACCGCTTGCTCTAAAATGCTCTCTTTTGAAAAATATTTCCGCAAAAGACTGTCTTTACCGTGCTTTGTAGGTTTTGATTGAGGGACAGAGCTGGAAGAATTAGGATTAGAATCTGTCTTGGAAATACTATCTTTAACAAACTTTTTTTGTTGTTTTCGAGTGCGGGACAGAGATCGATGAATTATCATTAGGCGATCTTGTGCGTGCCGCTCTTCAACGAACGCATTTGTGCCACTGGGAATGTGCCTCCCTACAATGACGAAAAAAGATCCCGAGAAAAATTTATCCGAGGCTGAGCGGAATAGAACCCACGTCACATGGCTTCCTCAACGGCAGCAACCAGACTTCTTCTCCTACTACTTCAGTCATCCTTCCAGCGCACCGTCTCTATCTTGTGGTATCAGTCACGAAAAAAAAAAATCTGTGCTCTCCGCCTGCTTCGACTACCGGACCTCTTCCTTCCTTCTTTTGCTAATACTGCCCGGGTGAACTGACCTTTTCGCCGACGCCATGCGCGACTCTCATGCACATCATTTGAAGGCTGGCATAGTAGAGCCCGCAATTCGCTGAAGTAGTTACCCATCCCTTTGTTAAAAACACCCCACACCGGTGCTTTTGAGGTACTTTAGAGGTAGGAATTGACGGAGGTTAGAAATACAGCAACGTGGGAGTAAAGCATGTGTTCCATTGATTTCGAACAGACGGCGGTTAGAGAAATTTGGCGGTAACCACTACATAATGATAAAGAACCTTTCTTCGGGAATAGTATAACGTTACCCCCTTTCCAGTCATCCGGTACCACTCCTGATGATAAAAACTTCTGAAAAATATGACGGAAGATCTCGCTTGCAACACATTTCGTATGTTTTGAGACTTTGGAATCGACCCATTGTTACCAGATGAAAATGATAACTTCAAGGAATTAGTACTTTTTCTGCTGTCGTTAGAACTGAAGGCGATTGAGGGCACGGTATGGCAATTTGAAACACGGGAATTCAGGGAGCTCACCGTTGGGCTCGTTAGTAAACACGGGTATATGAGTACAACTGTAAACGTGTGATTGATTTGCTCGCCACACAGTGCTAGTCGTCGAGAGCGGTTTGGATTTAAGATATTCCAGAACTGGTTAGAGTAACTTAGAAGAATGTCTGGTAGGGTAGACGAAAAAAAAAAAGAGCGGTTTTTTTTTATTGGCAAAAGATGTCTACGTTTATTTATTTGTTTTTGTTTTCAGCGACGTGGTCTTTATGCCACGCGCACTCAGAATCAGAGCGCCCTTTTTTTTTTTATTGTTGAGACGCTTTAGTGTCGTGTTGCACCAAGGTGATAAATGCTCTTCGGTTACAGTGACAGTAGGTATGTACGTTTTTATCAGCTCGTGCATTCTATTTATGCAAGGAATGTTTTTAAAAAAAAGCTTGTATCACTATAGCTGTATCATTCACGCACGCACACGTGTGTGGGTGTTGGGGGGGGGGGGGGTTGCTATAGCGCTAAAGCTATAGCGGACTCCAGAGTGAATACTTTGTCTGTGTTGTTCGCTGTTAAAACCCATAAACCCAATGCACCTTTCAGGACGATTGTCAGCGAGAAAGGCAGAACCCATTGCTGCAAAGAATTATTTGGATGTTGCCAGCATGTTGGAAGGAGACCAGCACATAGGCTATGCTTTTTGGATTTATCTAGAGGATTTATATTTTATTCTGTACCCCCTAACGAGCTGTTTATTGCAGTTCGACAATACATAGAAGTAAACGGCACAATTGGCTTTCAGAATTCAGCTGGGCTGAGTGTCGACAATTTTATGTCAATTTTAGAATTTTGTATCAACACTACCTTCATCCAGATTGACAACCGACGGTTTCTACAGTGTCAGGGCATTTGCATAGGATCATGTGCAGATCGAATTACATGTAATATTTTTCTTTGCATCAATTGACAATATCGTGGATGACTCGCGATATATTGCGTTTGTCCCGTCGCGTTCGAAGGTTAAGGCGTTCCGAAAGAGGCACTGATCCCATGGCATTGGATAGATTTCTTAAGGCAAAGAAAGATCTCAATCTTATGTTGCAAAATGCCAAGGATTTCTTTTTTCGCGTTCGCCTGCACAATTTGTTAAGAACTAACCCACGAAAATTTTGGTCTTCTATTTTACCTCGCGATGCTTCATCCACTTCTTTCAGAATACCCGCCGTGGTTGCTCAGTGGCTATGGTGTTGGGCTGCTGAGCACGAGGTCGCGGGATCGAATTCCGGCCACGGCGGCCGCATTTCGATGGGGGCGAAATGCGAAAACACCCGTGTGCTTAGATTTAGGTGCACGTTAAAGAACCCCAGGTGGTCAAAATTTCCGGAGTCCTCCACTACGGCGTGCCTCATAATCAGAAAGTGGTTTTGGCACGTAAAACCCCAAATATTATTATTATTATTATTATTCTTTCAGAATAGATAATGACGTCACCAACGACCCGGCGGTGATATCCGATGCATTCAACAAGTATTTCCAATCCGTGTTTGTTTCCGATAACAACTTTATCCCGACACTTACCAATATAGTTTCTTCTGAAGCAATCATTGACTTTGAGATAAACTGCGAAGGCATCCTCAACCTTATATTAAGCCTGGATGTTAAGAAATGCACAGGTCCGGACGGGATACACAACGCGTTCCTTGTTCGTTATTCGTTGTGGTCATCAAAATATCTGTCAGTCATATTCAGAAAGTCCTTATCATCCTCTACTGAACCTTCTTCATGGAAGTTAGCCAAAGTGCTCCCTCTTTATAAATCTGGAGATAAGCAGTGTTTGACGTACTACAGACCAATTTCACTGACGTCATAGTCATGCAAAATGTTGGAACACATCATTCATAAGCACATCACGCTCTTTCTGGAATCAAATAATTTACTGTCTAACATGCAACATGGGTTTAGGCGTGGTTTTAGCACGTTAACGCAGCTAGTTGGGTTCACGCATAACATTTCATTTAACCTTGACGTAGGCAACCAGGTTGATGCCATTTTTACAGATTTCTCGAAGGCATTTGACACCATTTTACATTCTAAACTTATTGCTAAACTTAATGCTGTACTGAATAATCCTCATTTGGTTAACTGGATATTAAGCTTTCTCTCATTTCGCTCCCAGTTCGTCTCTTACAGTTCGACTGACTCCGCTACTGTTGATGTGACATCAGGTGTGCCCCAAGGCTCCGTCCTTGGGCCGCTTCTTTTTTTTTATACATAAACGATTTGCCACTTCACTGCTCTTCTAACATCCGTCTCTATGCTGATGACTGCGTTCTATATGAAGTGATTAAATCTTCTAATGATCATTATCGCCTTCAAGAGTCGTTTTCTAGGTTTTGCGATTGGTGTAACACTTGGCAAATGAACATTAATTTCAATAAAACCGTTCTGATGTCTTTCTGCAACAAATCTTCCCCCTCCCTTTTCAGTTACTCGTCCAATGGCCGTACAGTAGATAAGGTTTCTGAGTATAAGTATCTTGGTGTCATTTTTACGCATAACATGTCATGGTCCAAACACATTGACTACATATGCAGTAAAGCACTAAAAAAATTAGGTTATTTGAGGCGAACGCTAACCCGATCTCCTAAAGACACAAAGTTACTAATGTATAAATCTCTAATCCGCCCTGTTCTTGATTATGCATCTGTAGTTTGGAGCCCGCATAAGCAGTTAGAGATTAATAAACTAGAGGCTATACAGAAAAAAGCTGGGCGATTTATATGTCATCGTTACGATCGAGACTTTTCGCCCTCTTCAACACTTTCTTCCTTGAACCTAAACACGCTCTCTTCTCGTCGCCGTGTCGAATCATTAAAATTCTTGCATTGCATTGTCAATTCTTGAGTTAGGCTCTCAAATGATAATTACATTAACTTCGCGCCGGGATCATCAACGAGAAGTCATCATGACCTAAACTTAATACCCTACTACGCACGTATTAACATGTTCAAATTCAGTTTTTTTCCCCGCTCAATCGAAGACTGGAATTCATTACCTGGATCCATTCGCTCATGCTCATCCCAAATTTCTGCAACCTCCATCCCAGATGCATAATCATGGGTATGGGTATGGGCATAATCAGGCATGGGTATGCCTGGCAGCATTTGTATAACTTTTTGTGTATACTTTCATCAGCGCTCTTTTGTAAAAGTGTTCACTTGTATTTCTGTGTGTTTTCCTTTCATCTGTGCTCTTTAAAAGTGTTCACTTGTGTTTACCGCTGTATACCCCAATGCATTTTCTGTACATTTCTTAACCCGCTCCTGCTATAGCGCAAATTGCGCTGCAGTATGTATAAATAAAAAAAAATAAAATAAATTAATTAACTGACAATGGAATAGCCCTCAAGATTTTTATATATGTTGATTATTTGAGTCATTTTTAAGAAGGAAATCGCTACGGGAATTTTAGAACAGTTTGGACAACATGGCAAAAGGCTCCCTTTCACGCACTAGTTGCCGATAAAAAAAAATAACCCTCAATTCTTAGACCTCAACATCAAGCTCGGAGGAAGATGTGTTTGCTAGTGCTATCGCCAAGAAAGATTTTTGGCCTTTTGATTTGGCCCAATCAAGAACTGTTGAGAGGGCTATTTCTCTTGAATCCGCACTCCTCAGGTCATGTCATGTACTCGCATGATGAAGGTGAGCTTTCAGGGCGAAGTAGCCAGACTGCGGAAAGCAGGGTTCCCTGACCACGTTTTGACAGCCGTGATCGAGGTACTGTTACAGAAAAAACGAGGGGAGACCAAAGAATCCGCGGAGACAAGAACGCAGCAGCGTCAAACCAGTGGTGATGCCTTACATTCATAGGGTGTCCGACAATCTGAAAAGGGCTGGCAACAATCACGGTGTTAAGATGCTCTTCTCTGCATCAGGTAAATTGGTCAAGATGTGTCCCAATTAAGTCAGCAGTGGCGACCCTGCGAGATCCCTCCTTTCTTGTGGCCAAGTTTATGTTGTCAAACTGGACGCTGTGTCAACGAACGCGCCAGGGAACATGAAAGATCGTTAGGAGACGTTACGGCCTCCTTCCAGAATCTATCCACCCATTACCGTTCTTACAAATACCTCGGCGATCAAAAATGTGAGCCACGACTTGAGGGAATAAAAATTTCAGGAGTAAGGACAGATTAGCTCGCGAGCTATCAGAAGCCTTTTTTTTTTTTATCATGCAGAGAGGCGATACGTTCGACAGTAACACATCAGTCTCGCGGCGAGCCAGTGAATTCAGATTATTAAACGAAGGGGGATAATATGCAGGCTGTTCACCTTAATTTACCGTTTTTGAGTGTGTGCATGTATAAAGGCTTTTTCTTGCAGTCATGAATGCGCATGCGATAAGTGCATTCATTCTTCATAATAATAATAATATTTGGGGTTTTACGTGCCAAAACCACTTTCTGATTATGAGGCACGCCGTAGTGGAGGACTCCGGAAATTTTGACCACCTGGGGTTCTTTAACGTGCACCTAAATCTAAGAACACGGGTGTTTTCGCATTTCGCCCCCATCGAAATGCGGCCGCCGTGGCCGGGATTCGATCCCGCGACCTCGTGCTCAGCAGCCCAACACCATAGCCACTGAGCAACCACGGCGGGTCATTCTTCATAACTGTAACGTGTGTCTCTTTCATTAAACATATTTGGAGTTAGCGTCCGTCCTGTCATGTCTTTCTGTGCCCCCGTCTTTAAAGAGTAGCGCTGGATTACTTTCGTAAGAAGGAGAAATAATGCATTACCAACTAGCACCGCAACGTGTTTTGATAAGAATGCTCGCGTGATAGGAAAATTTGGCACTCTTTAACAAAATACATTGGATTTAAAAATTACAAAATATTTTTTTTTTCCTGCGCTTTACACTCATACATAGCATTGATATTCTAAACATTGGACCGTAACTTAATCCGCCACTTTCCTTCTTTTTTCTGTTTTTGAAAGGCGTCGTCATATTTTAACACTTTTGTTTCTTTCTTTGTTGATGGTGAATCCTGAAACGGTACAAAACCGAGCAACGTTCCTGCATAAAGCTACATGAAACCTAACATAACAAATTCAAGCGTCGCGCTCTAAGCACACTCATTGCTTAAAAGCCCTCTAGTGGCGTCATTGCAGAAAGGAGCACCTTTCTCTCGTTGCTTTGCTACGCGGGGTTCACTTTCCCCTTTCTGCACACCATAGTTCTGTTAGGTTCCAGGCCTGAGTTTAGGTCCATTTTTGTTGTGAGTAAGTCAATGGGGCCGCTCACCGCGAAGCTTCACTGAAGCGACAGATGTTCTGCTCTGTGCAATATTTCCTGCGCCTTAATATAACGTTCTCCGAAAAGCCGGAAAGTTACCGGTACAGAATGCGCTAAATCGCACTGCGCTGCAAACATGCCCCTAGTGACGCCAAAGACAACCGACGAAACGTCGTCTGGCCACCACATAACTAGATGGCAAATGCTGGAAAATATGCGGATATTCAGGTATTTTTTTACCGTATAATAAGCTGCAGTAAATAAAACTTAGTTTTTTTTTAGTCCATTACTTTAAAGGATGAATGCTCATTTGTAACTCACAAGTATATGTGTAAAAATTATTAATAAATATTACCGTCTTGTTTAAGAAATATGCCAAATCTTCTAATTGCAACTTGAAACATCATGGGGGTCCAAAGGCAATCGGTCCATACTTTACGGGCAAGTACGTCAACCGTCTTTATCACGGGGAGCATGGTTGTGCCAAGGATCGTTGAGTGAGGCCGGCCTTGCTGACACCGTGTAACAACACATACGCGCCGCGCAATAACATTGCGCAGGTGCAATTTTTGGACCCCATGGTGGGGCGGTGAGAAGACAATCAGAAGTAAGAAAAGCACTGATATCGGGTGCTCGTAGCTGCGCTTCTGGCGTCGTCGTATCTGGCGTTATCTGTCCATGATGTTAAGGTTACTGGAGAAAACAACACTATAACTAAGGAGAGACGCCTTGTTATGTCACGTGCAGTGCTCCTTCTGTAGCTGCAAGCCACGAGTTTTGCTACTTGTGATTGCAATAACGAAGTGCAGGAGGATAGCTGTCTGCACCGCGTACAGATGTCGTATTATTTCATGGAATCACGTTTCCTGGGTAATGCAAGCTGGATCGAGATTGTGCCTACTGCGAGTGCTTTATTACTTTTTCTGAGTAAATTATATTTGAACTAAAATGTCAAAACTCATTTGCAATTGAGTTTCGACACTCACATTAAGTGCACTTTTGCACTGAATGTCAGAAAGTAGAGCTCACCATTTAAACATTCCATTCAACTTCTTCCCTTTCATTGCTACCTAAATGTCACGGCATCGCTGCTTCATTGTCCACATAGCCTTGTGGCCTCATATCTGCCCCATCTCGTTGATGCTTTATGACTGTTAGGCTCTGTCCTGCTACCTATATGCATATGCTCAGCATGGCCTCTGGTTTAGTGCTACAGCTCTCGGTTTGATACTGTCAGTGTTCTGCTTTTATGGTTTTCATATTTCAAGGCTGTCTATGCAGTTTCATGACCCTCATCACTCGCACATACTTTCAGCAATGCATCTGTTCACCGCTGATAAATGCACCATATGTGATGCTGCATTCATTACCTATAAATTAGTACCCTAATTAGTGCTCCCATGGAACCTGTCCTTCATTCTGACTGGACATTAGTACAAAGAGATGGTACCTGGCCGTCAATCACTTTCGGAAGATTCATATTACTGTAGCACAGAATGCATCAGTGTATACAGCTAGGTAACAGCGCTAGCTCCTGGCACTCTGTGAAGACTGCGTACTGTGCACTGTGCTGAGAACGCTGTCGCTTGCAGACACCTGCACATCTGGTAATTGTTCTGTGAAATCTTACGAAAAGGATTGCGTCACCTGGAGTGATGGATTGAGAAGATTGCCCCAGATATGTTGCACCTTTAATTTGTGCCTGCTATTTACTGTTACAAAATGGCTGCTATTCTTTCATCAGCACTTCAGAATCTATCAATATTCCTAAAATGTATGACTCCTACCCAGTATATTCTTCCATTAGGATACGCAGAAAGGCAATCATCAGCGGGCATTTTTCTGCAGTGGACCTTAGGGTCATGCTGATGATGCGAGGTTGCCATAATCCTTGATGTCTCGAATGCCTGTTTATATTCTCCTAGATCGCATGAAATTTACGTTGTCCAAGACTGCAAAGCACCTCTGACACCTTGCTCACATGGTAGATTGAAATCCTGCTTGACAGATTAACATGCTGTGAATTGCAGTAGGTGATAAACACTCCCAGGATTTCCTTCAGTTTGTCCTTGGAACCACCAGCTGATCTCCTATACAAATAAATTTACACCCAGTATCTAATTACTTTTCTTTTACATTGTTATTGAAATAAAGCAGTTAAATCACACGCCTTAATTGCCTTATGAAAAGTCGTAAGAAAAATATGATCGGGTAGCTTGTATTGAGGATGCAGCCTCAATGGCGTACGCGTAATGTCTTGTGCATGCCAGTGGCGTAGCCACTAAGCTTTCTTCAGGGGAGGGGGGGGGGGCACATTCCCGGTGTTCACTAGGGCAAAAACAATGGCACTTGATCAATTCTTTTCTCAATTAGACCATAAATCCTACTGTAACTAGCATTACTCATGAAGGATCCATTATCTCTACCCCATTGGATGTTGCTAACGCATTTAGCGGCTACTTTTTATCCACCATACCTGTTCCATCCGCTCCCCCGGACTTGTTCAATGAGGTCAATCATTTTTTTTCTTTTCCCCACAGCACCTGAAGAGGTAAGGAGTGTAATCATCAGCAGATAGCCTTCGAGCACAGGTGTGGATAACATTCAGGCAAATCATATAAAAATGGTTGCTGGTGTTATTATGAATGGGCTTGGCCTTCATAATTCATCTCATTTTTGAGAAGGGTGTATTTCCCTATGTGTTAAAAATGAGCAGGGTTACTCTCGTGTTTAAGAAAAGTTGATAAATGCTTAATTTTTAATAACAGATATTCTGTTCTTACCTTTTTAGTAAATTGAAAAACTAATCCACATTTGTCTGTCTAGCTATCTGGAAGAACTTGACTTGTCCAAAACAATTGGATTCCATCATGGGTATTCAACTAACCTTGCTCTTATTTTCTTTGCCAATAAATGCAAAATAGAAATTGACTAGGACAATTATGCTGGCTCTGTTTTTTTTTTTTTAGATTTTGCTAAAGCCTTTCATACAATTAATCATGACATTCCCTATTCTAAACTGGCTTCTTGATGCATTAGAGGAACCTCTCTTAAGATGTTTCAATGTTACGTATGTGACCAGGAGCAACTAGTATCCATCTCTGGCATTTATTCTAACAAAGAGACAACTGGCATCGGTGTCCCACAAGGCTCACTTCTAGGTGCTCTGTTATTTTATATGTTAAGGATCTGCTGAAATCTCTAAGCACAAGAGAATGCATTGTACATGCCAATGACACCATACTTATATTTTCAGGTAATTGTCTCAGCAATTTTATAATGTTCCTTATTGATAATCTTGTAAACATCTCATGATATGCTAAAAATAAACTTCTAATTTTTCCTTCTAAATACCCATGTTTGTCATCTTTGATTCAAGGTCTAATAATGACACACAAGTTATACCACTTTTTATTAACGTGCATGCTATTTATCCCTCCAAGTACTGTTCGGTCCTTCCCGTCGAGCTTTATTTATTGTTAAAACTTATCTTGCATATCCAACAAATACAAAACAAAAGATCTTCTTACGGGATTAGTGTGTATCTTAATATACATACTTTGATTATTCTATGCTACGCATTCAGTCATAGCCATCTTAACTATTGCTCAACTTCCATGGGGACAAACCTATCGCACTCATCTTCCTTCCTAGCAACACGGCCAAAATCAACCCATCTGCATTTTGTTACTAGCAGTAACCGCCGATCTCGTGTTACTTATCTGTACCATAAGCTTAACATACTCTGGATTACTAACCTAGTGAAATTTAATGTTGGCGTGTTTGCACATTGAGTAATTTAACATCAGAACCTTCTCAAATTTTCTCGTAGGCTACAACTTACCAATTATTATGTTAAAACGTACTAACTATGGTACCCAAAGAGTTGGTTTAGTTTTAATTAAATTGTGGAATTTCTTGCCTTACAACATTAAATCTGCTTTTTATGTGTCATCATTTAAACATCAACTTTACGATTTCATTTGTAACGAATAGCAAGGTTTCATTGTGTGTTAACTTGTGAGGTAAACCTGAGCTTTGTCATTTTGTGCTAACGAATTTTGTGTGTTTAAGTGCTATTACTGTATTATTGTTTGTGTAGTATGTCAACTGCTGGTATTTCTATTGCAATATTTTTCTTACTTTATTTTGCTTTTGTTGTTCAGTAGTTTTTTCTTCTTTGTAACTTATAAGAGGTCCCCCTACAGTGTCTCATTATGGGGCCTCTCTCTGCATGACAAATGTACCCCCTTTTGTATATGCACTAAAACTGAATAAGTATTCAACTTCAACTTCACAAAGCTTACATGCTTAACTTATGATACAACTAGTAGGGATCCTAAGGCCTAATCTTGCAGTCGTGCTCACTCCCTATTTCTAATGAGCCATGGTCGAAGGTGGTGGGGGTGGAGTAGCATCCCTCCGTCTTGCTGTTCGAGTCTCTTCACGCCATTTCTTGATCCTACATGTCAAACGCAGCGGTGCCATAGCCAGGCGACCATCATATTTCCGCAACAAATTGCATGTTTTTAAGCCTTGTAACTCCCGACGAGCACAGGCTTGAGTTAATTGGATTGTACCTATATTATGCCTGAGCGAGCTCTCTCAAATGCTGCTGCTCCCACTCGGATCAACAAACGTGCGGCCGAGCTATGCGCCTCTCTGAATGCTAAGCGAGAGGGTAAATTCAGCTCCAATTGCATGTTGTGTGGTGTGGCAGCGATGCCATCTGTGCAGGTGACAGATCAATGATTTAATAATGGCTTCTTTCCTCAACTCAACGATACCAAAGTAAGGCACATGGCTGGTTAAGTTGCAAGGATATAATCGATAGTAGTGTTACATGTCTTAGTTACATGCAGTTTTAGCAAGCAATCCCCTCTTCTCACTGAGTTAAAAGACGTTTAATGTCAAAATGGGATATACACAAAATTTATTACTACATTCAGGAGGGTTTGCACATGAAAGTAAAGTAGAACTGCTGCTTCACTCGCAAGTGGGTATTTTTGGCTTCAATGATCACAGTATGTATGTGCAAGGCTAGGCTTGCGTCCCAACATAATCACCTTATAACATGCCTGAATCACCTCTGTATTTTATTGCATTGTATTGCGACATTTACCAGCCTGCTCACTCTTAATTTCCCCCTCTGTCCATTGTACATCTGTGTCATCACATTAAATAAAATAATGATGATGATGATGATGATGATTGTGGTGGTGGTGGTGATGGTGGTCTAGCAAGCACATTATCACCATCATGATGCTGATAATGTGCTTGCTTGGCTTCAGAAGCAAAACAAAAAAGTAGAAGCTGGTGCTGATCGTTATATCTATCATATAACAGGCATTGCAGTGTGCCAAGTTAAACAGAGTACATGATGGCCAAAATGTGTACCTTAGGTCGTGACATCAGCAATGCATCCTTGACTGGAAGTTGTCCCAAGATGAAGTGCAACATTACATGAGCAAGAAACATAATGGACTGGCAAACGCGAAAAAGTCAACTAGTATGGAGAAGTCTCCATATGCCGCAGTCCAAGATTCACAAGATGATTCGCGTGTGCAAGATGAATTCAGCAGTCTGGAGGACTCTACACCATCCAAACCAATATTGTTCTATTTATAATAATCTAAATAGGCTACATGCACTGTAGACTTATGACTACTCGAGTGACAAAGTGATCATGAACAAAATGCTGCTTTTAACATAAGCAAAGTCGGTGATCGTGGCATTCCCAGCACATACTGAAAGCACTTCCCCTCCAAAAGTCGCGACACTTCTGCTTCACGCTGTCAGGTTGATTTACTATTTACACGGTTAACCACAAGGCACAATTAGGGGATGAAAATGAAGCCTGTAACTACATTCAGCAATGAAAGTCTATGGAACACAAGATGCGAGAAAAAGCTGTATTCCCACAAAGCCTGAGCACATATCCTTAAATGAAAAGTTTCACTCTGCAGTAGTTGTTGCCGCCTACACAGCGATAAAATTAGAAGCTCCATGCCTCAACACAGCAGAAATTCACATTTTACCTAGAAACCATGTTGTGAGAAATTTTGTGAACTACACTTATAACAGGTACTGCAGAAACAAACTATGTTGTCCAAGAATATTCCCTTTCACATTTATTCACACTGTAACGTATAACCATGCGAACCAACACTCAAGCAAGCATCTGGAACGAGTATGGCCACCATGAAAGGTGCAACTACCACAGCATACATTCAGAACCAACGTGCATGGTACCAGCAGAGAAATGAAAATGAGATCAGGCACCTCAATGTCTTTATTTCACCTCTGCCCCCCCCCCCTCCCCTCTCTCTCCCACAGACACTCAAATCATGAACACAACCACACATTAAACTCCCCCCCCCCCCCCCCACCCTCACCTCACATCTCACATGACAAAAATGGACATGACTAGTTCAGAAGCCACATGCGCGAGAAGAGCTGCCGCTAGCGAGTTTTGTAGATCCACACTTCTTTGCCCACATAAGCTGTCGGGAAGTGGGTGTGCAGGAAGCCCTTGATGAATTTCAAGTCGTAGTCCACCACAAAGTCGATCATGTGCTTGTACAGGCTGTTGTAGATAACAATGTAGTCTGTCATGCCTCCGAACCCAAACATCTTCAGGCCATTGGTTGGGTCCAGGAAGAAATCGCGAGACTCGTCCACATGGTCCTTCTTTTTCTTGATGTTGGGCTCGCATGTCAGGAACTTCATCTTGACGTTGCGGCGGTGGATGTGACTGCAAAGTGGCGACGGAGAAAAGGTTAAAGCACCAATATGGGCAAGCACAATGCAATGCTACAAGAACCCAGCCAGAGTGGCTGAGTTCTTTGGGAAAGATGGGGATTGTATTTATACGTGAAGCAGAAATTAAGAAAAAAAGAAAGAAAATATCGGCCACGTCTGACAGCTTGTGTGGCAATCGTTTGCTTCATGCTAAATTTCATGTACTCCAGCAACGCACCAACTAGCCAGACAGTACCATTAAAGAATGTTAAATTTGCACAAGCAAGCACAAAACCACCCTTGTAGCCTTTTGCTACAGCGAGCAGCGAGCTCAGATTGCAAAGCGCTAGTCCTTTCTGAAAGTGGCCGCTCATTGACACTGAGTCATTGCATCAACGACATGAAGGTGCAAGCATACAAAGCGCAGACACGAAGAAATTAAAAGGACAACACAAACAAATTGTCTCCCTTTGTGTTTGTGTTTTGTACACCTGCCCTTTCATACTGTGAATATTTACCCATTGGCTTTTTGTCTTTCTAAAAGTCATCACAGTCATGAACGACTGTCTCTGCAACACCGTAACGAGGACAGCCTCATTCATGACTGCAGTCACCATATAGTTCCCCAGGAAAATTATTAAAACCAACTTTGTTGAACTCTGCTTCTGCGATCATTCTGCTAGCACAGGAATGATTGTTGGTACATGGAATTGTCTGATCATTGTGCTTGCGGCTTCAGATATTCCTGTGGCTTTGTTTACTACGCTTTGCCCACCTCTATTGACCTTAATTTTAAGCATTACTATTTTTCGAAACCCAGATGTTAACAAGATTCTGTGCATGTTCGTAATCATTGTGAACTAAACTCAACATTTTGTAGAAGATGATCAGTTTTCAAAGTCACAAATTCGTTTGACGCCAGAAGGACAAAGTTTAGGCAGTTGTGTGTGCCAATAGTAACTCCCACGCTGACTGAATTATAACTCTCACAGCTCCCACAGGCACTAGTACCAGAATTCCATCTAGTAATTTTTGTCGTTAAATCTACGGCAGTGGCCATGCACACCGCCGTCGGCCATTTTGACACAGAAGGCGAAGGAGGGTCAACCTGTAGAAAGGTGTCGAGTGGCAGGGCATGAGGAATGCCACGCTGCTGGCACCGGGGTTCTTGTCCAGCTCTTTGTTCAAATAGTCCATGGCCTCCAGCGTGCCCTTCTGGTGGAACATGCCAAAGTACAGGGCGGGAGGGAAAAAGGCCACACCCAGCAGGACGGCCAGCGTGATGCCCCACGAGCGAGGCAGGCGCGCCATGCCTGCCCCGCACACGCACATGGCCAGCGGGAAGACGGGGAGCAGGAAGCGGAACTCCTTGTGGCTCACGAGGCTGCAACACCAGCCAGTCAGGTTTAACTTCTCATTGCCTTTATAAGACACTAATGTAATAGAGAGTTAATACTAGAGAGTTTCAGATTGTCTGTAAATGTACAAGGCATGGAATAGCAGTAACCTGGTATTCCATGCCTTCATAGAATACTGGGTTACTGGAGACATGGGCGATAGCAACAGGCACTGGTAGTGACATCTAGTGACACATTTTCCAAGTACAATGCGTTCGACATGCTCTTGTGTTAAATGAGCATTTATGTCTAAGAAAAACGAAGAAAAAAGCAAGGAAATCCTGCAGAACCCATCTCATGATAATGCAATTAGCAGTGAAGCAACCTAGTGACAAACCATATAGCCATCACAGACTCCCCATGTATGAAGTGCATGCGCAGCCGTGCTACTTTCCCGTGCTTCTTTCTGGAAATGCTGCACCATCTAGCGGCGCTGCCGTGAAGTCCGCATATGACTCATGATCATACGTTTTGGAAAAAGAAATGCAAGAAAAAATGAACAAACTGAGAAAATATACGATTCAAAATCACTAAAGCATCTAACAGACTCAACTGCAGTTCACATCTATGTCATGCAAAGCGATGTGCAAAACGACGCCAATGCGCACTGAGCTGGTGGAGCCTGAGGGCCCTGGGTGCGCATTGTCATTTTAATGCATTAGTATTACGAGTGTCAAAGTGGAAAAAACGTGCATGTGTGCGAAGTGTGAAAAGCCGGTCATGTGGCAGAGGTAGAGAGGGAATGGGAGAGCTTAGGAGAGTGTCTATGCATGCATGCATGCGTGCATGCACACATGTATGTACGTATGCACGTACGTATAGTGCAACTGATGGTGGTGTGCTATGGACCACCGTCAGTTTTAGAACAATGCTTTGCAATGTGGTGAACATGGTATTAAATCATGGATCCGGGACCTCAAAGAGGTGTGCCTTAATGCTAATGCATTTCTCTCGCATGTACCACTAAATTGGCACTTAATCTTTTTCACCTTCGGTAAACTTATGTTTGCACTCCTCCAGTTCAGCCTTGATTAGCAGCTTCTTTGGGCGGGGCATTTTGGAGGGAAGTTTTCACGTGACCACTCGGCAAAAATCGCTGTCGTACAATATGCGCTTTGTCGTTTGCCTATTGCATAGTGTTTTAAGATGGAAACAGGAAACCAAAATGAAATGGATAGCCATAATATGATATATGATGCCACCAGAGTGAAACATGACACTCGCTTCATACCCTCTGCAGCAGGGAACAGTGGCGCATTTAGGTTATCACCTATTAAAAGTGTGCAGTACACTTCGAACGGCGCTATGCCACACGCACTGTCAGACAGATACAGTAGATTTTGTTCGTCTTATCATCTTATCGTCTTATCAAATTTGTTCATCTTATCAGAAGTTCGTCTTATCAGAAGAATAATTGGCAACATGACCAAGTGCATCCAAATATCTTGCTTCAAAACGGTAAATGAAGTAGACTTAAAGCAGGAAAAAAATAACATACAAAGCATTTATTTAGTTGAACTTAATAAAAAACTGCTTTTAAGTGCTACTATTGCTTGGTTCCATCCAGTCTGTGATGGACGTTTGGCGCTTCTTTGCAAATTGGCGAGCAGCTGATAACAATGTCATCTCACTTAATGACCTCGAACATTCCTTCTGTGCCTTCGTGCTGCTGGAAAAAGTCTACTAGGGAGTTCAAGCAGGCATCTGCCGCCTCACAGGTCACCAGTGCTGGCTCCGAGCTAGCAAAAGTACAAAGGAGCGTATTGAGCGCACGGCAAAGCAATGCAACCTAGAGGAAAGTCTAGGTGATGTTGAGCGAAGTGGGGAGGAGAAGCGAGGTGAAATGTAGCGGAGGAGGAGGGTAGCCGGAGGCGCACTGGGTTGGCCTACTCTGGTAGCTGCTACAGGTTTTGCTTCCGATACGGACGTACTGTGTTCATCTCTTGATAACATCGTCCTTGTGCGCTTCCATCACGTGCATGGCACCAGGAAAGGGAGGAAGGGGGTGTTGTACTTCGGGCACACACAGTCTCCTGGGCTTCATCTTGAACACAATCTGCTTTGGGAGCATAGTCTAGGTGGGCTGATGGCTCGTTGCTTTGCATGAGCTGTGTTCTCTCCGCTCAGTTTGCGTTGAAGCAACAGACAGAGCGAAGGTCACTTCACTCGTTGCTGCTTCTGTGATTTCCCACGCCACCGTTTTGACAGCAAGAGTCCGCAGTCATCGAGTGTGATGTGTTCGTGTTTGCCTGTGCTCGCTGACACCAAGTTTGTGAATTTAGTTGGTAAGTGACTGTTTACAAGGGGGCGTTTTACTCTGGCGGCTGCTGTGTATGGCGCGGCCACGCGTGTTCTGTCTTGAATATGATCTGCAATGCAGACAGTGTGTATGGCGCGGCCACGCGTGTTCTGTCTTGAATATGATCTGCAATGCAGACAGTCTAGGTGCATCGAGGGCCGATAGCTTCGTATGCGCTATAGCACCCATATGCTTGCACGTCACCCGCATTCACGAAGTGACTGTCTCTTTTGATTTCCTCCTCTTGTTTTCGCCTTCGTCCACGGGCGATGTTCGCCATAGGCCTGCTGTAGGGTGCCTTGATGCACACGTCCCTGGGTGCAGTGCATTGAGGTACCCTAGCCTCCAGGATTGGTAGCGATGGTGGCCACTCCGAATGTTCTTCTTAATCGAAGAGCACATCTGAGGCAGTTCGTCTTAAGCGGATTTTGTTTTTTCATTCAGTCTATGGAAAACCAAACAAACATTTCCATGTTGTTTGTTAGATGCGAGAATTCAGCTTAACCGAGTTCGTCTTAACGAGAGTTCACTGTAGATGCTTATCGCAATAGGGTTGGCAGCGTCAGCTGTGAATGCAACATGCAATGAACCATGAGGAGATTCGCTGGTACCAGAAAAGGAAACAGTGCGTGCCAGCATTTTTGCATGACACTGGCGGGCTAGTACTGTGGGGAGGCTGCCATGGTCGGTGCTTATGCTCTCGATTGTGTGTGCCTTGCACTTTTTCTTGTTCACAAACGGGATCTAGCAGCCAGGAAATGTGCCATACGATCACAGCTTGGCGATGTATTGACTATTGGTAGCGAAAGATCATGTTTTTCGGGAATGTATTAATCGGTAAAAAGAGAAGCCTAACTGAACACCTGAACCGTGCTCACTCTGTGAGCACAGTTAAGCTTAATCTCAATGTAACAAACATGAATATTATGAATTAAATCTAAAATGCATCAGCGTGTAACAAATATATGCATATAACGAATATATTTTGTTTAATTCTTGGGTTTTATGTGCCAAAACTACAATATGATTATGAGGCACGATGTAGCGGGAAACTCCGGATTATTTTAACAAACTGCGGTTCTTGAACATGCACCCAATGCATGGCACACAGGCATTTTTGCATTGTGCCCCGTTGCAATGTGGCCACGGCTGTTGGGATTTGATCCTGCGCCCTCAGACTTAGCAGCGCAGCACCAAAGTCACTACACCACCATGGCAAGTCTTACATCAAACACTGAATATAATGAAGATACTTCTGCATCAAATGCGACTTTGTTATAAGGACATTCGACTGCACACTTGTGAGGCAGGAGCTTCTGAATTACTGGCCTGTCATTGGCTAAACTGTCTCTTGATGCGTGGAGCATATAATGAAGAACTGGGAGAGGGTTGCAGGTTCGTCCTCTCACCTGAGTACCAGCATGTGCCAGATGACGATTGCGGCCAGGAGGCGGCAGCGGCCAACCCGGATGCCCAGCACAAAAGGCAGCAGCTGCAGCCCCAGCACAGCAGGCAGCCCCATCGTGAAGTACCAGTGCCAAGGGTGCTTGCCATAGTGGGCGCCAACGTCGGCCACAAGGTTGAGCCGCACGAAGTTCCATGGCGTGCACACCCACCGCCGGTAGAACCACCGGTCACACAGCATCAGAGCCCCGAAGCACAACAGGCTGGGAGTATGGAACAGTTTGTGGATTCACGTCGGACGGCCGCAGCAGAAAGGCCCAATGGGCACGTTGACTATTTCATGACAGCTAAAGCTAAATCTGAACTTCACAAGCAGTGACACAACAAATTATCAGAACAAGTGAAGTAAATCTCACGCGCAAGGACTATGAGACAGTAAAGAACATTACCAAAACGTGTTAGCGCTTTGAGCAGGCCGAAAGATGCTGCACTGCAATGCCGTTCGCATGAGCACCGCTGTGACGTCCTCGTGCAATGACAGGCAGAGAATGCAGCTACCATCTTCATTGGATGATTTTAAAAGCAGTGTCTCCTGCCGCCCTTTATTCAGGTCTCAGTGAGGCGAACAAACTTGCCTACAGTATAATTTTGCAGGCCATAATCCGCAAAGAACTAGCAGCTCTGGGAGCTCATTCTGTGTGCACTGTAGCCAGTTAACAGGTACCAAATGCTTCCTGTCGTTCCCTTAGTCAGTGGTCCTCTGCACCTACCCCAATGTGTCACTTTGCGAAAATAATGAAAAGATAACGTGTTAAAGTGCACTTGCAAATTATTGACAAGCTGGGAAGCAGTACCTAAAACAAGAAAAAAAAATCAATTCTGGGGTCTTACACATGACAACCAAGATATGATTATGGGCACATGAAGTGGAGGCCCGGGGTTAACTTTGACCTGCTGCGGTTCTTTAACATGCAGAAGGGATGGTACATGGGTGTTTTGCAATTCACCCCCATCGAAATATGGCCACCATGACCAGGATTTGATCGCACACCCTCGAGCATGGCACTGCAACGCCAAAGCCACTATGCCATCACGGTGGGTGCGCAAAAGAATATGGCTTCCTAAACTGATCCCAGCTCGTCTTATCAGATCATTGTCTTTGTTGAGGATTATCTTCATCATCAACGCGCCTCTTATTTCTACCGCAAATGCGGCTGCATGTAGCTGTTATCGCAGCTGAGCGCATACGCAGCCCGCTCACCCTGTTTTAGAGGTAATCTCGTTGCACACATGTGTGCAAAGAGTGGGCGTGCCGAGACGGTGTGGCACCGTGCGCACTGTTTTCCTGCACATTTAGTATTGGAGGTAGCGTAATCTTGAGTTTCGTAGGTATAGAAGCGAGAGGCAGCCGAATCATTTACTCCCCACTGCTGGTGCTTTTCATGTAGGGTCGTCCCACTGCAGGTGATATAATCAGTCGTGTGGGCAGAGTGGATGTGAAAGCGTGGCTGGCTTCGTTTCGTACCGCAGATGTGAAGATACCGTTGATACGGAATGAAGCTGTACCTTTCGTTGCCAACTCTCAAATTCAACAAAATTATTTTTTTTCCTCATAGAAGTTGGGATTTTTTCGATTATTGTTCGGAAAATTTTGCACCCTCTTACGTGTAAGAAAAATCTATCGGCAACTGTAGTTATTTGCATAAAAAGCTGGATTTGAATACAACAAAAGTTACATATTATGAAACAAATTGCCGATTTTACCGACTTAGGTATATCGAGGTTTAATTGTACGCTATTTCATATTTAGCAGCCAGCACTGCGGAAGCTACGCAAGTACTATTTTTATTCAAATATAGATTGACCTCTTTTCTTTATGTCGCCTGAAAATGAGCTATCAACCTATATTTATTACCGAAGTATCTCGACCTATACTCGTGACCATATTTAGCAAAAGGAACTAACGGAGCTCCTTCGGTGTGCCCGCCATAAAGGCCGTCAGGAGATTATTCAGGCTGGACTTAGGGAACGTTGCACATCCAATGCACTCAACGGCATTGAGGGCAACATTGTTTATTGTGACAAGGGTACCTGCAAAGTGTGTAATGAGGAAGATTTCTCTGGTAGTTCCTGGACAAGGATGGAGCTTGTGGCATTGACTAGCGAGATTTAATAGCCACGGTTAGGGTAAATAAAGGTGTGTCATGTTCAAAGTTTCTCATGGTTCAAAAAAAGATACGAGTTGACCTATGTTCAAATTATATATCTTTTTATTCCTTGGCGAGTTTAATATATAGGGTCAACATATATTCATGTTTGACCTATATTCGAATAAATACAGTAGTGCATTTATGGAAGTATTCACAGAAGTGACAAGCGTTGCCTGCTACCTATGAGACAATGCAACAGAGTATAGTTACAGCTAGTGGTTCCCCATTAGTGGCACAACATCACGGCACACTTTGCTGCGACAAAACTGCCTTCACATTGAAATAATTGCGCAGCATTTGTTATCGTCACACTAACGTAGGGCAATCTGATTCTGCGTCTTATTTGAGCCGCTTCTAATTTAAACGTATCAAATTGGCCCTCCGAGTGATTCATTAATGTTGTTACAAAAATCGGCATTTTCTCCATATGGAAATAAGCTAAGGTCGTACCTTGTGAAGACCAGCCTCTTGAGTAGGAACATTCTGGAGTGTGATGCCCTGGCTAAGTGCAGAGCGATGAGGGGAAGCCAGAGGACCAGGGCCGTGGGACGAATCATGCACGACAAGCCAACCAGCCACAAGTAGCCCCACGAGGTGCTGAAACCAGGAGGAAGCAGTGAGGAAGCAAAATCATGAACATTTATAAAAAAGAATACAGTACAGTGTTTGTTTTCTTTGTGTTCATTTTTTTTTTAGTCTTTAAAACAAACCTTTCTTTACCTCTTCACCCCAGTTTGGAAGTGTTGGTTGCCACTGTCTTGACAGGTGGACAAATACTAGAACCACTGAGTGTGTGCCCCAAATAGCCTCTTCAGTCACAAATTGTGACTGTCGACAGATTTGATTGAAAGGTGCTGGAGACTGCATTGAAAGTAAGTCAAGGTTGATGATGCTTTCTGCATTTTCTAGTGAGCCATCATAATTACAGAGTAATGAAATACCTATTTAACGTGCAGTCATTCATGCTGCATTTCTTCAACAAAAAGAATTAAATCCCGGCTCCAAGTGCATGCAGAAGTTAGTTATCAGCTGCAAGCATTCCAAGGTGAGCAAAATTACTTTTTCACCATGAGTTGATGGAACATGGCGTGTCGAACATACTGTTGTGTCGCCAGACAGACAAATTGGACATGAGGTGAATTCATAGCATGTTATGCATGTACTCTTTTCATTCTAATGTGTCAAATACATATACAGTGGATTAAATGAAACTTCAAGAAACCAGGGAAATTGGTTCCGTTTATCAGATGTTCCATTTAGTGAGACACATTGGAGAGAGCATGGCATGAATACAAAGCCAACCAACTCTAAGGATGGTGTTGTGCTTAAGTGTGAATTCCGGTTGAGTGATTTTTGTTTATCGAGATTCCACTGTAGTATACAGTTTGTAGTAGCGCCGTCTCTTGTCGGTTGTCTAGGTTAGATGGCGCCAAGAGCATCTAGTCTTAGTCTGTGACACTACACGTCCCATCAAACACGGTAGTGCTTTCAGCAGGGTGTTCACTTGTAGCAATACACTTCTCTCTGAATTCAAATGGATTCACATAGGCTAAGCAGAGTGTTCAATTTACCCGAAGCTTACTGCTTGCCGTCTTTTTTTCTTGCCACCAGTGGACATGAGTGGCAAAAGCAATTTGTGCACATAAATGCGTACACCATGTCTGCAGGGGCTAGACAACTTGGGCCACTGGGTATGTTCCACGGTGTCGTGGCTTCCATCACATTGTGTGTGTGTGTTGCATTCAGGGTGTGTGCCCCTGAGCATATGCCCAAACAGACAAGCGGAACAGGATCCAAAGAGCTTGGCAACAGAAAATTCAACAAGTCAGCTACAGAGAAGTGAAGAAGTTGGCACTAGAAGCAGCCGAGTATAGAAAAGCAAGTGAACAAACTGGGACCAAAGCATGGACAAGGCCCTCGTCGAGCTGCTGTGACAACTTTTTACCCAGCTGTTCCACCAGTTTTCTTTGTTCTGGTAAAAAAATTGATTGATTGATTGATTGATTGATTGATTGATTGATTGATTGATTGAGCTTAAAGGAGGTGAAGGCTTAAGACAACCGGTGGAACAAGAACATTTTCATTGAACTGCAAAGCCTGGTGCAGAATGTGAGCACTGGCTAATAAATTTCGTGTGCATCTGCCTCGCATTGATATGGACGCTGCCTTTTCATCGAAACATCTTTGTCTGTGTTACATTTGCATGATTGCATTATTTGCATTGTGACGTCACAGTAAGGGCCAACTTTTATTGAGCCTGAGAGACGCGGCGAAGGACCCTCGGCACAGCATAAACATTCTACTGAATTTGTGCCATTAGCATTGCGTTTGCATAGCATTTCCTTTAACATTTTCTGTAAACATCAAAGAAAGCTTCACTTATCCCTGATTCCCACATATGCATGGGATCTGCCAATTTGTTTCGTTTCAAATAAAAAGGCACCACAGGATAGCCCTATAGGCATGCACATTGCGTGGGGGGAAGGGGGTGGAATCATAACGTCCTTACGACACTCCTGCCTCTCCACAGTCACACAGCAGTGAGCATATGGGCACACATGTGGACTGAGGTGCCTGTTCAGCACACACAAACTTTTTAGAGCAAATCTAAATTAAACCTTTCTAGGAGTGATGGTTCAGCTAGCTTTTTTTTTTTTAATGACACAACTTGTTATCTGGACTTACTTGAAGCACCAGTACACACTCATACACACTCATAACCAAATGTGCGATTTCCGCATGCTAATGTGGCCTTGACAAGCATGATTGTGCATGCCCGCACCATATTCATCTGAACGATGCCAATACACAAAGCTTTGCACAACAGAGAGGATTTTCTTGTAAATTGTAGAGGAAAGCTGAAGGGCAGCTCTCCTCCAACAGGCACTTATTCTGCAATCTTTTTATTCTCACCTCCCTGCCTTTTGATCTTGAGGGCTAACTGCATAAGTCGTGGTACAAGATTTATCATGGTAAGTGGATTTGCCATGGTCAGTTGTGCTATGCTATGTCCTGCATGAAGTTACTCCCATTCTTTTTTGTTTGTTCATTTTTCTTACCTGTGTAAAAGGACCAGTCTATTCTGTATTATCATGCTTGCTTTGTTGGTATTCTGTACCAATATTTTTGTATTAACAATGTTATTCTGCATTGTTCATTATTTTGTGTATTATGGTTTTTATTGATACAGTGCTGCATAATATTATTTTTTTTTTACCTATTACCCTTATAGCCTTGTGCACTGGGACCTCCTTCTGTATCTTCATAAATGTATTATGAATTAACTCAATAAAACATGATTTTGAGTCTGATTCAGACAAACGCACCATGCGTACTGCCATTGTTACCCTTCAGCATGCTAAGAACTACTACTAAACAGCATTAAAAAAAACGCAATAAAAACCAAACAAGGACGACCATACAGAACAAGTGCTTGTCTTGTCTTTCTGTACTATTAGATAGCAACAATTTCATTCATATATTGGTACATCTTGCCTTCATCCTTCTAGTGCGCACGTACCTTGGCTGCTTCTGGCCGCCCCACGGGTACATGGAAAGGGCCCCAGCTGTGAAAACCTGCTCAGCAACATTGGTCAAGGTTCGGGAGGCAGTGTAGTGCAGGAACCACGAAAACAGTACAGACAAAGATGTCCAGCAGGCACCCTCATAGCCAAAGAGGCGGCGGCCCAACTCCACAGTCCAATAGTCCCCTACAGCTGACATGAGAGCCTGAACGAGGCGTGGCACCATGGTCTGCAAGTAGAACAAGATGTCAGGGATGTTTTCATTGGTAGATTTCATAAAGTTTCACTATAATTTAGCGACAAACGTAGGGAGGTGTTCTGTTTCACACTTTCGAGGTACAACCACTTTGGCTATATTTCGCGTGACTAGCACCAGTCGTTTCAGAGCCTCAACAGACAGCATTCCTGAAACAGTGCCAGCAACTCTGTCGATTGTACACGGCAACATGTCGATTTTATCCGCAACAATGAACGACCAAGAATACCTCTCATGGATGACAGGATTTTTGTAATGGGGACACTACAGTTAAGTGCAGTAAACTGCACAAAAGAAGCATGAATTTCCACTGGTGTGGTTATTGCGAGTCCCAAGCTAGCAGCGAGACCAGATAAAATCTTTGTCAGCTTGCCAATTAGTATTAGCCGTGGCATGCTATAATCACTCCTGCCACTCCCTGGAATGCTGCTAATCTGTATTGCTGATGACAGTGGGCTTTTCTTTGGCGCTGTGCTGCCTCCATAAAATTTTGTCGAAACACCCAGTATCACAAGAAATGCCAATATCAGACTACAGCCCACACACACACACACAGAGTACGGTTTGCAAGACTCAATTTCAGCGTTAAAAATAAAAGTTATCAGACTATGTACACCTTCTACACAGTCCAAAGGGTTATATCGATAAACTGAAATTGTCTGGCTTAAGCACACATGCTAATATGGACTCCACAGCGGGGAGCTTCAGGTTAATTTTTGCGACCTGGAGTTTTTTTTAACATGTGCCTAAACCTAACTTCACAAGCTTCTCGTGTATTCCGCCCCCCTGTCGGAGTGCAGCCACCGTGGCTATGAATTAAACCCGTGACCCTATGTCTAGCAAAACAACACTACAGCCACTGAGCCACCACGTTGGGTAAATATTGTTCAAAATCAAAATAGAAACTAAAGCCAGCCGGCACTGCACATGTAACAAGTATCAGTACAGGGTCATGCATGTTTTGCTTAAAGTGTTCGAAACAAGACCTTGCGCTTACCACTGCACTGTTATTGCTCAAACTTCACAGAAACATTGTATTTTGGAGTCTACGTCATTCGGTGTAACACTTGGCACAGTTACTTGCCTGTTTTTTTTTTTTTAAAGAAAGGAATGATATACTGCTTTCGTCTGTGAGAAAAATGGCTGCTGCAAAAAAATGCGCTGGCGCAGACTTGTGTCACCGCCTGCCGGCAGTTGCAAAAAAGAGCTGTTCAGGGAGTCTTGCCGCTTGTTCCAAGGTCCCCGTGGTTTTACCATGGTCCTTGGTAGCCCATGGTAAAACCACAAATGAGGCAGTGCCGGGCGACATTGCTTGGGTCTCTTTTGAAATCAGAGAAGTGCAGAGCAAAATTAGTTTTGAAGAAAGACACAGGAACATGGATCCGAATAAATGGGCGGCTAAAGTCCATAAGTATCTGTAGCTGAAAAGTGTGGACACAGAATGGAGGAAGAAGTAAAGAAAGTTGGCAAACAAGCACAGGGTAACTGGAAGTGTAAATAGTCAACCAGGAGTCATCAAACAAGTGAGAGAAACAGAGACAGAAAATAGGATGCAAAGATTAGAAACCAAAAAGGACCACGGGGATTTACAAGAATGAGAGTAAAGAAATTAGAAGGGAAAATCTGCCCAATACACAAAGGGCAGTGCCTTGCTATTTAAGGCTCGAGCTGGTTGCTTAAGGATGAAAACATACCAGAGCAAATACTCGCAAAATGAGCCATGTGTACGCTGCAGCAAAAATCCTGAGACCACTCTGCACACCCTAATGGAACACAAGGGGATTCATCCAATGAGACCTGTAGGTATAACGTACACTTTCCAAAAGCGCTTGGATTTAAAGTGGATGGAAGCATCAACCAGTCAGCAGTCGAGATATGCAAGATGCGTTTAGAGTATTAGTGGAAAAAAAGCAGGGAAGAGGTTGATACAACTGTATCCGTTACAGGCATGGGTAGCGGTACCAGGTGTTAGGCAGTTTGCATCGTTACACAAAGTTAAAAAAGAGGGAAATTGCCACATCAATGTGACGACAGCTAGGGTGCTTCCATAACTTACCACAGTGAACACGGTGTCGATCTTGAACATTTTGAGCAAGTAATACTGAGCCGAGATGAACATGGGGTACACAGAGCTTCGAATGGCATACTTCCACTCCCACGTCTGATAGCCATATCTGAAATGAATATTTCGAACTTAATCAGCGTCACATGCAAACCCACCAACATGTTTGCGTTGATCTTATGTCAAAGTACCGTTGAACTGTTTTCTTCGGACGAGGCAGGTCAAGGCTGTACTGTCAACTCGGAATAACGGCATTCGAATGTTGTGCATCAGTCATTAATGCATGCAGTCATCATAGCATGCTTAACATGGTTAAAAAGGTCGGTTTGATATACAAGCGATCCGACCGGGGGGTTTGATTGCTTGCAGAAGGAATACAAGTGCCCAAATTTACCCGAAAACAAACTTGTGGGCCACTTCCAGGGACTGCCAGTACTCGTCAGGGACGAACGAAGTCATCACGAAAAACGTTCCTCCGCACCGGAAGAGCACGAACATGAACAAAAAGAACTTCTTGGGAAACTGCCTGTCGGTTTCTGCGAAATCGTAATCGTGAGCAAATTACTGATCGCTCGTCATATTACAGATAACACTCGTCGGCGCAGAACGATCGGATATGTGTTGGACGCACCTGTATCCATCGCCTCCTGTTTCACCTGCTCCAGCTTGGCAGGTTCTTCTTTCGCTGGCTCCAGTTTGTCAGCCATCGACGACAGCCACAAAGTTCAGATCGGAACAAAAACACGGCTTCTCCCTGCGGCAAGGTTTGATTTCTCCCCCGATGGTCGCAAACATGCCAAGATTCGAACACCTGCACGAGCGCGATAGGTGGAGGAGGGGCCCAGAGTTCACTTTCGTTTAGCGTCTTCTAAGTAGCCGCCGTCGCAGAAATCCATTTGCAATCCACTTCAAGGCTAGTTTCGCTTTCTCCTTTATATGTCTTCTCAGCCTTTTCTAATGCAGTTCTATCACGTTTCATCTCACCAGTAGAAGGCTTCTAGTTCACTGTATTAGTTCTGCCCGCTTTCGACATAAATATATGGAAGGGATTCTATTTGGCCAGTTCGGAGAGCCACACACAGGAAATGTAACTTTTTCTGTTGTTGTTGTAGAAATACAGCTCGTACAACTCATGAGAAAACGGAAAAGTGTTGAGGCCACAATATGCTTAACTTCATTGGCTCCGTATTTTCGCCATCGTTGCACTGTTTTTCCGCAACGACTTTGTACGACTTGATGTAACGATCTGCATTCAGTACAGAAAATGCATAATGGTTTTGCGCGAGACCTGTTGATCTGTCCAGCTCTGTGTGCTTCCGGCGTTGTCCAAGTTTCCGCTTTGCCGTATGAAGCCGCGGACGATGCGGAAGCACGTGTACGCGGTTTGCGTCACTAGTGATGTTTGACACTCTCGAAAGCCTATCCTTTCGGGACGAATATTATTCGCGCCAAGCGTCCAGTTATGACGCCTGCAAAGCGTGCTGACAAAGGAGGCACCAGCGGTTTGAGATCGACGCCTTTGTCTAAGCGTAGGAAGGAGTCCATCGTACTGCAAGTGAACAGCGAAGTTCTCTCAGATACAACTAAGGACAGACTGAAAGCCGCCTTTGCGGAGAAAAAGGCGGGTCATTTCGGTAAGCTGGCCCTCGACCTTACGGCTTTCGCTGCAGCGTTACATGAGCGGATTCTTACACAACTGCATCGCAGGAACAGCGGCTGAGCTGATCACGGATCCTTTCAATGTTTGCCTCCTGCACAACTTGCTAGAGGACAAAGGTAGCGTCGACAGCTTGAAAAACGAGCTGTTTGACATCGAGTTCCACACCAAGGACAACGACCTCTACAAGTTCCACCAGGTAAATTCTTTTCGTAATTTCAAGTGGACCACTTGCCGCCCGTGCATTTGCCGACATTGCGCTTTGGTTTCGGTTTGCAGTCGGATGACCTGCAAAACTTTGACACGCCGTACATACACGCTTTCAGGTAAAACATGCTCTTTCGTACGGCCGTTTCCCGCCGTGATATTGTCATTGTCCAGCCGCTACTAAAAAGGCGTCGTTTGTGTTGGAAAACTCAGAAAATGCCTGGAGGAAACGCTGGCGCCATGGCTCCGTGATGTTACGGGAATTCCGTTAGATGGCACCATCAGCCTAACCTGTTCCAAGTACTCTTACACGGGTAGGTGAAGAAGTGCTTGCTTGTAGATGGGCCACCAATGGTATGACAGTTGCCTTATGGCATTTTCCCACTTTTCCTTTTGTGCGTACAGACGTGCTGCTGTGCCACGACGATGAGTTGGAAGGCCGACGGATAGCGTTCATCCTCTATCTGTCCCCTGGTTGGACTTCTGAAGATGGAGGGGCCTTGGACTTGTTTGACACTGACAGCAATGGGCAGCCAAGGGACGTTGTTCGCTCAATATTACCCAGGTTTGTGGACAGCATGGATTCGCCATTTCTTTGTACGTACCATATTCCAAGGTCAAACAATTCTGATTCCAAAACGAATTTCTGGCAAGTAATATTGTCCCACGGTTAAGAAAACTTGTCATGCCTAAATAGCATTAAGGCGATGAAAGTTCAACTTCGTTATGTCTTTCCTACATATGCTTGTGATTGCTAGTGGCCACACAATTCAACAAGCAGACTTGTCTTCGTCCGAACCCTAGCCCCTTCACAAAGGCACGGCCACTTGTCAAAACATTGGCTACAAGCTCGAACTTGCTTCATTTGGCCAGCGTCAATCACTTAAAATCTTCCTGTGGCCTAGCTTAACGTCTTGACAGACAGTGAAACAAAAGTAGAGAGGACAGAGAGTGAGCAGACCACTGAACTTCCAACAATTTATTTCATTTTCAGAAAGCGCTGTTATATATGCATGTCAAAGTGAAGCATGACAGCCATGTGCGGAACGCAGTCTTTGAGAATCTGACTTTGTGAAACTGCACTTACAGATTCGGAAGTCTGTTATGGCATTCAGTTCTTAATCATGAGACACGAAAAAAAAAAGAACTGTACCTTATCAACATTTAGCTGCTTTGCAGCTCTGAAGCACCTTTAGTAAGGGTCAGAGAGGCAGATTTATTAGTGTCACTGAAAGGTCTTGGCGAGACAGTTGCCTGATTGCCCCACATAAGAAGCTACGGAAAGGAGAAATTGGGCGAGGAACCAGTGCCTCAGAGTCGGAGAAACCCGCATCTTTGTTCTTTTGGATCTGCATGGACTGTGTGTCATTGTGTACTGCAGGTTCAACAGTTTTGCTTTCTTCGAGGTCAGCCCTGTCTCGTTTCACCAAGTGGCGGAAGTGCTGAGTGAAGACAAAGTGAGGCTGTCTGTTGGTGGATGGTTCCACGGACCTCCCATAAGTAGGCCAGAGCCCTACATGGAGCCGCTGCTTGAGCGGCTGTCATGGTGCCACATTGAGGTATGCATTTGAGCTTTAAAATTGTGTGGTTTTACATGCCGAAACCATGATGTGATTATGAGACACGCTGTAATGAGGTACTCCGGAATAATTTGGACCACCTGGTGTTCCTCAATGTGCACTTAAATCCAAGTCCACAGGTGTTTTCGCATTTCGCCCCCATCGAAATACGGCCGCCGTAGCCAGAATTTGGTCCCACGACCTCGTGCTCAGCAGCCCAACACCATAGCCACTAAGCAACCATGGCGGGTTGCATTTCAGTTTTAATGAGGAGGAATATTTATTTATGTTGTGTTAATAAATTACACTCCCGGAACAGCAATGTGTCCCCTCTTGCTGTAAGAGCACACCTGCCAACTCTTCTGAATTTTTCAAGAACTTTACAACTCTGAGCTTGTTTGACTTTTGTTTGACTTATTGAGTGAACCAAGGTGTGGCCTAGATTGGACCCACAAGTACAAAACATTTGACGTGTAGACGAATTGCTGAGGTTCCACGGGTTCACAGTAATAATGTTGTGAGTACTGTTAATTCCTCATAGTGATGATGGATGCAAATGAATATTCAGAAGGCTTGAACAGAGTTTTGGTTGAGGTCTCAGATTATACTCTTGGGAGTCTGATTCCGAAAGGGCACCATGGGGTTACTACTTGCTTTGAGCTAGTTCATTCAGACGAGTACTTGAAGCACGCGAAATAAGCAACAGCGAAGTTTCTAAAAAAGTAAACATTATCAGTGGTGCAACAACTGCACCAGTTGGACTCAATTGTGCCAAGAGAGTCTTCTGTGCCATTCTGCTCCATAACAGCATTTTAGTAGAAAATTGGGCCAAGCCAGTACCAAATAAGCATTAAGAACGAAAACCTTGTTCCTTCCATGCTGCATCGCCAGTAATAATGAAACGAAAACCTAAACCGTGATGTCATCGCCATTCTGTAGGTCAATGGAGTAGTCATAGCCACAGGGTATTGCTGATGCCATCAGTCCTCCGTTTGCTGTATTTGCTCTTTTGTTGCATTTCTTTGGAGGAGCTGTTTCAATGTATTGCCGCTGTGTGGTCATGTTGTTTGCTCCTTGTGTGCTGCAATTCTGTGTTCTACATACTAGTTGGGCATGGTGGAGCTTGCTCAAGAAGGCTGTTGGATCAGAAAGAAGCCTCGGATGAGGTCCCATTGCACTTTGCTCATTGTAGTCGCTGACAGTGCCACTTTAGAAGCACGTACTTGTAATATGCATACTCACCCGATGGCCCATAACTTGGTATTACTGGGGACCTTCCTTGCAACCCTGCATGATTCGAAAAGCAGGTCCCATGGTTTGAGTTTGAACTGCATTCACCCGATCCAAGGCAGTTATGCAAGATAAATTTTGTACATCAGATGTAAAGAAAATTCTGTAATTTAACTGTCAAGTCTTCACTGTAACTTCAATTCATATATCTACATATATATATATATTTTTTTTTCTTTTCTTGCTTGCTTAAGACACAGGAAAGGCGCAAATCCCTGTTGCAAGTTGAAATGGTTGAGCAGCTTTATACCGTGATATAGGAATAGAGGAAGCCATTCATTAAAAATTAATGAAGCTAGTTTGGTAATCTTTAAACTGAACGCTGTGTTGAAGCGCATAAAGCCAGCTCCATGATGTTTATTAGCTATTTCAGTTAATAATAAGACCATATCGTGTCTAGATGAACATTCAACACTGCACCAAAAGTGCTTATTGTTGCGCCATATTAGCTTTTAGCTTGCGCCGGCACTGATTATCTAAAAAACAATGATTTCCTTGTCAGTCTATCTTTTCTGTTTCGACTTGCTGCTGCTTGTCTGCTTCATCCAAAAGTTAATCATTGTTAATGAACTGCCTAGGTATCCCGCGAAAGGTTTGCACTCAGGCCTAGGGCATACATTAAAATAATGTGCATGTGACCCCCCCCCCCCCTCTCCTAGTGTTGTCCCCAGGGGATTTTTATGATTTGTAAAGTTCACAGGTTGACCTGAATGGGGTAGGAGGCCTGGTGGGCTGGAAAAGAATTTGCCTCCTGCAGGTTAATGGAGCTTGAGGTCATGCATGAACAAAATTAATAAGTTCCTTAGCGCTGATGTTACGAGACAGTGAAACTGAAATTGGGAACAAAATAAAACCCAAACTGGTGTGTTCCGAGCCGAGCCTTATTCCCTGACCGAGGATGTCTGAATTGTATCGCCAGGAGGACCTGCTACGAGCCTGGATCAGCCCCACCTACCTGGCAGACAGTGTTGCCAAGCAGGTCCGAGAGCAGTTCAAGAGCAACTCGGAGATCCACCTCCAGGAATTCTTGCAGGCAAGTGATGCTTGAGTCACCCTTCACAATCACTTCCCCATTGCATCCAGCCAAAAATTTTTTCTCTGGTCATAATGTGGTCATGCAGTCCAACTGCCCATAACAAGCTGTGAGACACTATTTGTTGTAAATATATATGTAGCAATTTTTTAACGCTGATATTAGTGAGAAAATATTTAGATTTTCTTTGTTATATCTGATAATTTGTTATTTGCTCATGTCATAATGTTGTGGTTTAACTGCACTGTATTTCGGCGCAAACACTAAGCATCTTTTGTGTGTGTGCTTCTTTTTAGACTTAGAAATCCAATTTTTAGATATCTTATCTGGAAAACAGGGCAATTCTGTTCATGAAATTACTTGAAGAGACTGGTATTATGTAATTTGAAGTAGTAGCTTAGCGCGAATAAAACCACGGACACAAGGAAGACAGACAAGTACAAGCGCTTGTCCTTGTCTGTCTTCCTTGTGTCCATGGTTTTATTTGCGCTAAGCTACTACTTCAAATATGGACGACCAACTAGCCCAACAGTCAACTCTTCTGGTATTATGTAAGTTCATACATAATTGCAACAAGCAAGCTACCTAGCAAAATGTGAATAACAAATTTGGAGGACGCTTAAGCATTGCCTAAGAGTGGAATGCGATAGCATTCAAAGATCCCTGACTGCTTCTCACGCTTTCCGGCAACTGCAGCTTATGTAACAGTAATGTTTACCGGGAAATGCTCGTCGCAAACACTATGCACGAAGGTGGGCTTTCAGGTAGAAATGCGGCCTCTTGCGTGGGCCGCGATGCGGCAGAGGCGAGCGCCACCTGGAAGTGTTTCAGAGAAATGGGCACGCTGCTCCATGGACTCTGAGGTATTCATCCACCGGCGCGCACAAATGGCGGATGCCGTGTCCAGTCTATGAATGGTAGAAACGCTGGAAAAGGGGTTTGTTTGAGTTTGAAAAGAGGTTTGAGTTTGAGCATAACAGAATTATGTTTTCTCGTATATTCAAATTACAATCCAACGCCATCATGTCTGTAGGTTGTGTGTAAATTGTACTTTACAATTGTTCTGCGTATTTTAGCTTGAGAAATACAATTAGTTTAGTAACTTCTTTCCGTCACATGGAGGGCCTGGGTATGGGTGGTATGAAAATTTTTCGCACGAATGGCGTCCGACGCTGGGTGCCGGACGCTGATGCCAACACCGGATTTTCTCCGACACGGGGACCTTAACACTATTGCGTTAAAAATATCAGATCATTGTAGGGAACACATTGCTATTTATGAATTGAGGCGGCGAGTTTTCAAGGCATGTAGACTTGAAATGAGTTTTAAAACTACCGTCAATTTCGTAATAAGTGCGCTCAAACTTGAGGCAAAACATATGCTTGTCTCACTAAACTTAACAAAGCACTTTTTGCAGCGAAGCTGTCTATGTCTACCCTCCGGAAAAATCATAGCAGGGAACAGAATACACCTTGCGGCAAAGCCAACTTTCTTGTGAATGCTCTGTAGCTCTCAATCTAATGTAGGTATCTTCGAAAAAATTATACTGAAATGGGCCGTTAAGACAACTCTATCATTACAGCGAGTTTCATTTACTTTTCGTAATCACGTAGTTCACAGTGAAATTCTAAATAGTATGGAGTTCTTGCGTGCTGTCAGTACATGGTCTTCTACGAGAAGGGAACGGACAGCCCCATGTTGGTCCGCTGGAATAAAACTGTAGCCCTTACAAGTTTCATTCAGTTAACTAACTAGGAAGCATGCTGAATTGCAAATTACAAACAAACGTGTTTTGTTTCGTGCACTCCTTTGGACTGTGCCTCGGTCAATGCATAACGTCGCTTGCATCGAGGCTCGGTTTAGCAGACACCTGCGTCTAAACAGCACTCCATTGCAACAGCTGCATTTTTAAAGCGAAATCGTGAAAGAGCCATTGGTGGTGTATCACAGCAACCACAAGACCTTCATCACTTGCGTGACAAGATAAAGCTAAAATGAAAAGAAAAGAGACAAGACAACAAATTATTGTGTATTTCTTTGTACTTTGCATAAATGACGTATGCATAATTATATGTATAGTTACACACCGACAAAACTATATACCAACATAATTTATAGCACCGTAGCAGCTTCGCTGGTCAGCTACCTGCACAGGATAGAATGGTTCCTCAATTTTTTTAAATGGCTCCTCATCAGGTTCCATCAGTAATTATGATCATATACTGGCTGTCCCATTAACTATTGCCAGGACTGAAAGCTTTAATGAACGGCCCTCACTGTTTACTTATAGATGTTGTTCACAGTAGCAACAAGTTTTTGTTTGTTATTTGTTTGTTAATTAGCACTAATACTTATTTAATTATGTTTATTAGATACTTTTTGTTGAACTTCCCTAAATAATAAGTTCTCAATACAAAAGTTGTGGAGGATGTTTAGAAATGATGACCAATAACTGTGTTGACACAACCGAAGTCTTGCAGACTCTTTTTTTTTTTTACCATCGGAAAAGGAAAGCCCAGGAAATTTTGAAGATACGACGTCACACTGTGCCCTGCTTTGGCTTTCCTGCCATCCTTAGTCCTCTGTTGGCCAAGCACTCTGAAATGCAAAACCTGTGTGGTGTGACGCAAGACATCTCAAGTTATGTTCAGAGCACAGTTCCGAATTTAACAAAAAGTTTACATTATACTAGTCGTGCAGTTGTTTTCATTATTCTCCTTGGACCACTTGTAAAATTCGGTTGTGCTCACTGAACCATTGCAATGCCTTCAGGAAGACAAGTGCAAGGAATTGGAGGAGGCACTTTCTGACCCCACCATCTTCTGGAACCAGCAAGGCCCGCCCAATCGCCGGTAAGAGTGTGTTGCCATTTTGCCAATCACACCTCCATATTCAATGCATGAGGTTAGGGGTTGTGTTCTTCTTTCTGCTAACCTCTCGTTTCTCTTTCTGCACTTCGGTGCTTTGCGCCACAGTCGTGCCATGAGATTGAGGGTGTTCGAACGGCAAGCTTTTTCTAATCAAGTCGAATACTTTAGAAAAATGGCCCCGAAATGTTGAATCGAATCGTTACGCAAAAAAGAGGTAAGGCGTGCAGACAGGACACAAGAGTAGAGAAGTGGACAACACGAACACCGTCAGAGAACTAAAAATGAAGCTTAGAACGACAGAAAGTTGAGCTAGTTGCTAAGGTAAGCTGGTAAGCTAGTTACCAACTAGCTCAACTTTCTGTCGTTCTAAGCTTGAATCGAATACCAGATACTTCTAATTCCTAAACAATATGAAATGTAAGTAAAAAACAAAAATCTGGAACAAAGCAAAGGTTCTGTGGAACCTGCTTGGCAACAAAAGGCTCATCTATGCTGTTTGAAACATCTGATGCCATTATCAACTGGATTTCAGTTCAACTGAGAACCTTGCAAATGATAAAAATAAAAATAAAGGTTATCATAGATCTGGTGCACCGTGGCAGTGATAGTAATGAAACAAAAAACTGCTCATCACCTCATGCACGTAGTAGAGTGGAAGTCAAGCATTCATGTAATGAACATAGATATAGAGAATTATAGGATATAACAAAGTAAATATAAAAGATTTCTCACCAGTATCAGCATGTAAGAAATATCTGTTTATAATAACTATTGGATATAGTGTAGGTGTTTTTGTATCTGATGTAACTTCATTTTAAATAGGTTCACTTGTATTGCTCTTTGAAAAAGCTATTGGCAATGCAGCGCTGCCCATCATATTAAAGAAATCCAAGCATTGTGAGATTGGCCAAATGATAAATTGCTTTGCTTATAAGTAGAGACAGAAAATTCATAGGCTGCCTGAGGTGGTCATGCTTACTTAAGGACTGCAAACGGTTGTTCGTAAGTTATCTCCTCTACGTGGTTACTCAAGAACTGGAGCGTCTTCAAGACCAGTTTATCCCGCAGCAGAATATTTGAAAGTGTCTCTGACTTGCTTAAGCCTTTGTCTCTGCAGACGGTAAGAACTGTTGTTGTCCCACATAGTACTCAAATGTAGTGCATATTCAACAACTTCAGGCAGTGAATTCTCTAATCGAATACGAACAAAATTTCAAGGACTAACGTTTTATTCTTTTTTGAAATTTCTAAAAGTGGCACACCACTGCACAAAATAGTGTTGAACCATGTCAGTGTCGCCAACATTATGCTATGCGTGCCTTGCTGTTTCCCTGGCTTTGTCTGCTGTCGTGCAGTGTTTGACCATCTTGGTGGGGGCCCCCGTGCGGCTTTACAGGTGGATGTTGAAGTACCCCACGCCAATGGCGCCCGTGGTGGAAGAGTGCCTTCGGGTGTTCCGGTCAGAGGCCATGTTTCTTATCCTTTCGAACCTGACGGGCTTGAAGCTGCATCCACTGTCCGCTCTCGCGGATAGCAGCTCAAGTTCGGAGGATGAGGGAGGATCGGACAGTACCGAGCAGCCCGACCGCAAGTCCTCCAGCTGTACGCAGGTCATCCGCAAGTGGAGCCACGGCATGTACACCCTGGCCCACGACCACGACCGGAGCTCGGACGAGTGCGCGCTTGACGTGGTCCTCTACCTCAACTGCAGAGGTGACTGGCATCTCGCGTTGCGGAGCAAGAGCCGAGAGACGCAGAAATGTTGTGCCGAATTCACCATCTCGTCAGATTTGATTGGCTCACTGGGTGGCTGTGCCTTCTCTGATTGGCTGAAAACGCCAACATGGTGGAATTTGGGAATGTCTGCTATAGCTACCCCAAAAAGAATGCAAAAGAGAGTTTGGGAAGGTTGTTTTGGAGTGGGATGGTTGTTCTGAAGATCCATGACCTATTTGGTTCGTTCCTAGAACTACATCATGTGCCCAAGCTTTGGTTTCCCGATTGGCTGGCATTTGAGTGGTCGCCACTCATAACAGCTATTAATGTAATAATGAGACGATTGGCACAATGATACTTGAGAGAAACCAAAAGTGAAGTACAAGAACTAGAGATAGACAGAGGGTACAATCCACAAGTTCTTTTGGGCTTCACTTGCAGTATGCCATATCAAAAAGGCCGAATTTGTACCCTTCTCAACTTAAGAGAAGTTTTTTTTACTACTATCCCTGCTTCAAGTGACCACCGACCTTTTGTATACATTTAAAGAACCTCGTTCATACATTTTCGAAAAAAAACGTGAGAAAAGACACCCTAACCGGGAAAACGTACAATCCAAAGTAACAAAAAATTTGACAGATTCAACTATTGTTGACATCTACATAATGCGCATTGTTGTGTGGATTGTTGCAGCATGAGACACCTACGCGCGTCAAGCTGGCGGTGCTCCAGCTGCCCGAAACGCGTTTTGTTGTTTTCCTATTGCGTAGTATTTTAAAGGACGACGGGAAACTGAAGCAAAATCAAGCTGGTGGGCGACGTCGGACACCACCGAAGCGAAATGTTATGCCCACATCACGCCGTTTACAGCAGGGAACGGCGGCGCGTTTGGATTATCGCCTACTAAATGCGGCAGAGTCGCGTGTCTCTGAATAAGGGAAAACTCTCGCATATTCGAACTCCTGGTACCACGTAGCAATTATACTGAAAAAAAGATATGTCCCACTCTCACGAACTGCCCTTTAGACAAACCCGATCCGAACACCGAAGTCTGATGTGTTGCTAGCCACTGCAACAACGCGCACAGAGACAATTTAGCCATTTAGCTTTGCGCGATGCGTTACGCTCAAAACGCATACACTGCCTCTCCATGGAACCAGGGTAGAGTGCTGCACGAGCAGCATTTTAGGATTCTGTAAGTGCGTGCCCTGCTTCAACAGATCAGCATATTAATTACACAGCAAAGAATTGGGCTTTTAAGGCATTCCACATTGCCAACAAATGACCAGTGCTAAATCCTGTCACGTCATTTGATGGACACGTAGTCCACAGGGCACGCCATTGTGACAGTCTTTCTCTGCATTCCCAGCTCTAATTGGCCGCACTCGCTCAGTGATCCGTAGTTCCTGAGACGGCACTTCCAGAAATTCATTCGCCTTGGTGATTCGGTACAGTTGCCAACAGATAATTTCGACAGCTTCGAGGAAATTGCAAACACTTCACGGCGTGCCACTCGAGAATTCAAACTTTGTCCCGCTCCGCCTGCACGACCACACGCCAATTCGGCCACGAAGTTCACCGAGTTTAGCCGAAAATCGAGACTTTGATACATTGCCAGTGCCTCTTCAAAACTGAAAGTAACGGTCCACCTAGTCACATGGTCGATTCATTTGTATGCAAATCTACCTAAACCACTGCACAAGTCAATCGAAGCTGCTAAGTGTGCTACATTGTGAAGGGCTACGTTTGCGGCCACTCTTATTCTGTGGGAAGGCTTGGTAAGCCAGAAAATATGCAAAGATGAAAGGTAGGTGGCGACACCGCCTTAAGGTTTCCGCACCAGCTTCCCATGATATCATAGATTTTGACAACGTCCACTCGCACTCAGTAACTTTTTTATTGGTAAAGATGGATTACACTGTATTCTAAAAACCCAAGGACTGAACTTGGCAAGTTTCAAGAACTTTTACTGAGCCACAACATCCTAAATACGAAAAATATTCGGCACAAAAATATCTCGGCACAAAATTTTAAAAATGAAACATTGATCCTCATTTTCTTATCAAATAACTTATTACCGCAAAATTTGTGAAAATAGAAGTGAAGAATGTTTTGTCAGGCAAAACTCATTCATTGTTTCTATTTAGTGTCCCTTTAAAACCACTGAGCACTAAAAACAACAGCAGCTATTTAATAGAACGCTCAGTTGTTAGTGCGCCTATGTAGTTGTCCCGTGTCATCTTCCTTTGTCCGTCATTTTATTTGTCACCTTCGTCGTACTAATCCCTTTAAGAGGAAAGGTGGGCCAGCGGCCGATGCTAGGTGAATTCAAGAGGTTCAAGTAGGGTGATGACAAAACAGATGTTTCGGCTAGAACTTGGAAATATTAATTCCTCTGTTGATATACATAAAGGAATAGCAAAGGAAGGCTTCATTTGAACGCACACATTCACGTTCTTTCTAGGTGCAAGGTGTTATCACAATAAAACATGATGTTTAAAACAGGGTGTCGAACCAAACCCGAACCAGGAACCATACCCGAACTGCTATTTTGTGGAACTGAACCCAAACACAAACTGATATTTTTGGAACGTGCCTGAACCCAAACCAAACCTGAACTGAAAAAATAACAATGTTTACCGGTTCGGCATAGAACGGTTCAAGCATATAAGGCAACAGTGGCTGTGCACTAGTTTGCACGATTGTTCAAATAACTATTTCTTCAAACGGTGCATCCTACTAGCACATTGTTATGACTCACGAGTTGCATTGTGCGAGAATAGGGATAGGCTATGGGTATGTGCTGGTAATTATGGCCAGCTCGGCATAGACACTTGCACTTCTGAAGTCAGCCATGCCAGGGGCTCCACAGGCTCCACAGAGTCTCTCCACAGGGGCTCCACAGTTTCAGGGGCTCCACAGAGTCTCTTATTTCTGGTTATGCTCCCGATTCAGCTGTTATGTCAACTTGTTACTAAATCTAGAGAAATGCTGTGAGCGGACAAGACTTCGAGGAAGAAATATCAATAAGTTCAGCTGCATGACTTATTCTAACCATAACACTGCGGTCACTAATGAATGCCATCACCTTCTCGGTGAGTGGTAACTACGGCTGCGAACTGCACACAAAATCTGGTTTTGTTATGTGCCATGATTGAGCGCACGTTTGGTGCTTAGCCAAGCAGGGTACAATGCTCTTCAAGTTGTAGAAATTATTCGTGGGGCACGACATGCACGCTTTTGACTTCTTTGTCCGGCCCTAGGCAGCGCAAGACTACGGACCACATGCAGATGCGCAAGAAAGGTTGACACATAGTTCAGCACAAACTGTCCTTGTTCATTGTTCAGAAACATCAAGTGTCCTCACCTGCTTCTATGAAAAGGAGAAAACTGAGCTAAATGTCAAATGCTGGCTTCTTCATTTGCTGCAGACTATAAGTTTGAAGTTGTAATTTATGCAATACAATGTAAATTCGCACCGTCTTCAACATCACATATTACATGTCACAGTTTGCTTACCACCAGTCTTGCAGTAAAACCAGAAGCAAGATGAAAATTAACTGACGTCACTACTGTTAAAGTAACGTGTATGGAACCTGCGCAGAGTTCACGCTGATGCAGGGACTCTCACTAGTTACCTCTGTCTTTAACATGTACATGAAAATTCCCCGGTATCTGTGTAATCAATTTGCAAATTTCTGCCTCCTCTCCATGAAGCTTGCACATGATGTGCGATACAGACAAGTCGATAGTACTAAGCAGCATATTGCCATGGGGCAGGATAAAATGGGCTGAGCTGAACCAGTTTGTGAACTGTTCCAAATTTTTAGTTCTCCGAACCAGAACTGCACCAGAATGAAATCAGACCACATTGAACCCGAACCCAACTGGTATTTTTTTCGATTCGACACCGTGGTTGAAAGACCCTTGGAAAAAAAGTAGTTTGCATATTATATACTGATTTGTGCTAAGACACATGTTTCCATGTGGCCTCATTGTCAGGACACCAGAGAACCAATTATGTTGCAGGCTCGTGAAATGCTTTAATGTACTGCACCAACTTTGTAGACAGCTGTTTAAGATGAGAAGTTAGGTTAGGTTAGGTGACTTCGTAGGCTCTCAACATGTGTGCATGCACTGCAAAAGCTTTGCAGAATATTAGAGGTTACGTTGGATTAGACGGCTTTGTAGGTTCTCAACATGTCCGCATGTACTCCAAAGACTTTGTAAATGGCATTACAGGTTAGGTTAGGTGTGTTGATACAGCAGCTTGCTGAAAAGCTTGTGCTGTGGGATTATGATATGTGTTTGCAATTGAAACTCCGCCATTAGTTGAAACACCTTTTGACTTCGCCTTTTTTATGGGAAGCTGTGCATGCTAATGAGTTCTCCTAAAGAAATTAGTGCTCTGGGGGAGTCGACGAAGCGAAGTACATGCTAGAACTTTAGAAGAGGGCAGTGCTGTATTTGTGACAATATAAGTATCCGATTATGGGATGACATGTAATTACAAGTGCATGCAATGCTTGTTTTCTGTTGCTGGTAGCTGTTGTCACTGCTCCTTTGTGCAGACCCTTGTGAGTAGTTAACTTGTTGTGGCTGGCTAGTTATCCTGGCTGATTATCTATGGTTGTTAGCAATACCTGTGTCACGTGGGGCACCTTTGATTGCAATTGGCTCCTTTACGCAAACTGCAGAGGGGAGCAAACCAAAATTGAGAAATTCGATTCCCATTGGGCTCGGTTGCAACCAAAAGGGCCCTCACAGCCTTTGTCTGCGGTAAACACATCCTCTTGGTGACACATCTATAGTAATGGTTCCTTTTCTTTGTGTGCTTCTTTCAGAGTGGAAACCAGAATATGGTGGTTTTACAACGTACATAGTGAAAGGCGAAGACGAAGACGTAAGTTTCTAAAGTATATTACGATATTAATAATATAACAATGTTGTCGTATCTATTGTTACTACAGTTAAACCTTGATATAATCAAGTATTTAACTTTTTGTCCATAGAACACCATGCATTTATAACCTCAATGTAACCAAATGTGTTTATACACAATTTCAACAAATGAAATTTCACTGCCACCGTGAACGTATACCGAGACAATAAATGGAAACTTCCGTGGACGCAGATTGTCGAACAGTTGAATTGCAAGCAGTTGATAGCACACCGTTCGACCGCCGAAGCAGAGCATCGTCATGTTTTGTATAAAGTCCAAGTGCAGTAAGATCTTAGCCCTCTCTGTGCACTGTATGGTTTGGGTACTTGTGAAAGTATGCGAGGGTGAGCCGAGAAGGATGGGAGGGATAGTGGCTTGACGAGCGCCGTCTTCCCGTGTGAGCAAAGGGAAAGGGGGCGGGAGCCAGCTCAGTAACACAATCAAGCGCGAGAGGGAGAAGTGGGTGAGGGTAGGTGGGCGTCCGTCTCCCTTTTTATTGCAACCGTGGCTGAGTGTATATAGTGCGCCCTTGTCTTTAGAGGTAATCTGCCATGTGTGCGTGCCGAGATGGCTTGGCATCATATGCGCCATCTTCCCGCTTGTTTTAGTGCTGGAGATTCCGTAATCTCAAGTTTCGAAGGCACGTTGAAGGGAGAGGAAGAATAAGCATTCACTCCCCCACTGCCGGCACTTTTCGTGATAGGGTCATCCCAGTGCAGGCAAGATCAGCAGCAGGGGTGGAGCGGATGCGAAAGTGAGGCTTGCTTCGCTTCATACTGCCAATGTGAACACGTCGCCGAAGTGGCAGAAAATCGTATATTTTGTCGCCGACTCTGAGATTCTACAAAATGAAGTTTTTTCTCATTGATGTTAACCTTTTTTAGATTGCCTGATACTTCGGAATATTTTACGGCCTCTTCCGTGCAAGAAAAATCCATTGCAGACTGCACTTATCTGCATAAAAAGGTCGAATTTTAATACAGAAGAAATTACTGATTTTTAACAAATTAGTTATATCAAGGTTTAGCTGTATTGCTTTGACAATGAACTAAAACATAGCTTTGCTCCGTACTATGCTCACAGAGTTGGTGGGGCCATCTTTTGGTGCAGAGCTTAACCATGGAGGACACACGGCTATTTTTGCCATGACCAACCACATTCTACTTGGCTGCTAGCGTAGCGAGTAGCCAGCAAGATAATTGTTATTGTCTAGTTTCCTTTGTTTTCATTTTTCTTTCCCCAATGAGAACACCCACGTAATAAGAACATTTGTAACGTGTTGTGCAAGCTTGAAGTCTGGGTTCGACTCCTGGACACAGCGGTCGCATTTATACGAGCGTGGAACTCCAAGACGCTTGTGTACTGTGCATTCGGTGCATGAATAACCCCGGGTGGTCGAAATTATCCAGAGTCCCCCACAACAACATGCCTATAATCATATTGCTACATGCTTTTTGGCTTCTGTTACCATGGAATTCGATTTCGCTGATGCATTGTGCTTGGGTAAAGTGTCGCAAGAGACTGCTACCAGTGTTGTTACTGCAGTCCTCGGTGTTTTGCAAATGTTTACGTTCAAGCTAAAACTCTTAATAAGGGCAACGGAGGGTCTCGATTTTTTTATCACGAGCACACGGAGCCAACGGACCCCTTTGTCTCCGCACCACTGATATGAACACATACGTGAGCGGGCCACCTGCTTGGTAGGATCGTGTTAAAATGACAGAAAATTTTGAATTCTGCATAGTTTGTCATCCACTTTATGTTGCTTACTTACGCAGGTGTTGACCCTGAATCCATGCCCCAATTCTTTGGCGTTGGTGTACAGGGACAAGGGACTCCTGCAGTTCGTGAAGCACGTCAACCACGAAGTGACCAAGCTGCCCAAGGAAGACCAGTGCTTTCACGACATGAAGTTTGTTTATTACGAATGATGTAATAAATTGCATTTGTTGTTGCAGTCGCGATTCACAGCTGGCAAGTGCAGAGCTGCAATTGGCAAGCATCACAGACGCTGGTCACGCTGTGCAAGCTGTTTATTTTCACAGCACACGTGCATCACGCAGGTAAAAAAACGGCAGTAAACTGCAGTGTCACTTCGTAGCTGCACTGCCTGCAATATCACAATTTCAGAAACAACTGCTCGAGTGCAGTGTTCGGTACGATAACGGATTGGTGCCTGTATTTCCGGAGTAACAATGGCAGTCATTCGAACTTAACATGTATGGGTGCAAGGAAAAAAGGTGCCGCGGCTGCTGCGGTTCTCGAGTAGCTGGGGGGTGGAGACGATAATTACTGCTGCGCCTTCTCTAGGGCGGCTGCTACAACGTAGCTCACTATCGTGGGCACCTCGGCCATGGCTCCGTAGCCGCGGTCCGCGCAAGCGAGTCTCTTCTCAATGCACGGCACCTCGGTGTAGCCGAGGTCCTTCAGAATCGTCATGTGCTTCACCGTTATCGGGTGGCACCACATATGAGTGTTCATGGCCGGACAAAAGAGCAGCGGCTTCTGCATGTCCCAGGCCCTGACGACGCAGGTGAGCAGATTGTCGCACAATCCGTTCGCTATCTTGGCCATGGTGTTGGCGTCCAGCGGAGCGATCACCATCACGTCGGCCCAGCGCCTGAGCTCTATGTGAAGCACCGGATCGGACATCTTCCGCCAAGTGGTCCACTCGTCATCGTCGACGAGCAGCGGTACCGAGCGCGGAATCATTAAACGCTCGAAGAAGTGAAGCGCTTTGCTCGTCGCTACCACTTTCAGGTCCACTGCGGCGTACCCCTGGAACCTCTGGTGCAGTAGCTGTTGGACTAGCACGGGTATCTTGATGGATGCCACGCTGCCCGTGCAGCCGATGAGTATGTTCAGAGTCTTTGTGGAGACTTCGGTGGACATGTTTGCTCTGCGCTAGCTCCCTGCTAGGTCTGAATGATTTGCGCGACCTTTGTTTTTCCTGCTAACAGCGGCGCGCGATTCCATCATGCCGCGCACGGCTGCTGCTATCGCCGCTCTTTTGTGTTTTTGTTAGGAAATTTCCTCCGCGCAGATTCACCTGGCTGTGCCGATGAGAAGACGGACAGTTTCGTACGAAGTTGCGACAACTTTCTTTGAGTGCGATTTTGGCTGCCTAATAAATTTTCTTTGCGATTTCTCCTTCGCGTGCGTCTCTGCAGTGCATTACGACACTCCATACCGCCTCACAAAACGTCTAGTTAGCTCAAATCGATGTTCTTTTTTTTTTTTTCCTTGTTTCTTGCGGCGGCATTGGGCTGCATCACGAGTACGCCATTGTCGGCTTCAATTCCATGTAGCGGCGTTTCTCCATTCCGTGAACCCGTCAACAGGCACTTTCGGAAAGCCGTCGCACCGCTTGACAGGTAAACAGAAAATTCCGGCCTTTCTGAAGGTTTCTGAGCGCGGATTCTAGTCTTTCCTGGGGCTTTCTCCTGACTTCTGTCGCGTTGTTGGGTCAGTGAGCACCCCCCGGAGAGAGGAGGATATGCGCTCGTTGTTTGCTCTCGGCGAGGATAACGACCAATTTTTAATGAATGAATCGGCGAAGAACTATTACCGCTGCGTGCCTCTACGTCTGTCACTCCCTTCAGAAAGTTGTCCTATGTGCGCTGGGTGAAAAGTCTTGCGGCAGCGCTGGTCGTTGTCGAGAGGCGTCGACGCTGTTCGGTTTCGTCGAGCAAGGCCAGCACTGTTCCATCGCGCTGGCTGTTTCCCACTGGGCATCACGAACGTGATTGTTAGCTTTGCGCCTGTGGCGACTTGTCGTTAAACGCTGTTCTCTGTCCGTCGGTGTCTCGAACGGGCCTCTTTCTGCTGCACTTTCGTTGTCAGGTGGAGCGGCGGCTCCCAGCGTCGCCCATGGCGTCGGGCGAGGAGATGATGTCCGCTTCGCCTGGGCCACAGTCCCAAGGCGGTCCGCCTCCTCAACAGGGCGGGCCGCACTCGAATGACGGTCACATGCAACAGGGATACCCGTCCGATAACATTCACATGCTGCAAAGGGTAAGCCCTGTCTCCTTTCTACCACTAAGCAAGCTTGCGTTGCCAAGCGTGTCCCCAGGCTAGCCTCACTTTGGCAGCCATGTCGGTTGCTAGAGGAGCCAACTGGCCTGGTTAATTCTAGGTATATGCGGGTGTTTTAAACATGCGTCTGTGCTTGGAGCGGTACGTGTGGCGTGAAAGGCGAGGCGAGTCTGCCGAATATAAAAGCGCAGATGTTGGGGGGTACCCCGCTTCCTCCAAGCGAAAGTCGTGCAGCATGACGTACTGTACGGTGTCATCGCGTGCGTAAACTAGCCTGCTAGGAGTGCGTACAGGCAAAGTTTGGGTTGCGGAGTCTGTAGCTCGTGTCCCGAACCAGGTGCTTCTCTCTGGGGGATTCAATAACGACATAGTAATGTATCCTATGGCGCTCCCTTCAAGCACATCAAACATGATACCTGGGAAAATGATTAACAGAGGGTCCACTGGCACTGCGAGCGTTGGTGTTCGGTAACGTAAACGTCTGCGACAGATTTAAGCAAGAGTTGTTGTCATACATGTAAGTCAACGCATTCTCTGACCACCGATGCTGCACATGCTATACCACACAGCCACAGCTCAAACATGCTGAGTCAACTTCACATGACTGGTTGAAACCTAATTTGAACATAGGACTAGTTGCTCTGCAGCCTTTGATGACACGACGGTTGCTGAGGCATTCACTCTGGCGGTATATGCGGTAAATTGCACAGACAGCTCTCTATAGTTTTGTGTTGCCAAAAGTGGCCAATGCTTTGTGCTGTAACGCATTAACTTGCGAAGTTGTATAAGCAAGATCTAGTACAATGATGATTGAGAATATTCATGGTTGTGAAGGTTCACTCGTCTTTATTACTTTATGCTTAGTGAACAAACACAAGATGCAATGCAGCCAAGAAAGGCTTCCCTAATCCTTTCCATGCCAAGGACGAGGTGCACTCGTGTAGGCGTTTCCTCCAAACTATGTCAGTGGCAAGTCTCACTTGTCCAGCGGATTTACTTTCATCTGCTGACTGCTACAGACGAGCGGCACCAATTTCACCATTTTTGCTTAAACACTGTGCTATTAAATGGCACAATCTTCTCAGAATTTCTAAGAGTGCAGTTTGCAGAAAGCAAGCGCACATCTGCCTTTCCTCGGTTTAAAAAAATAGTGGCATAGAGTGAAGTAGCTGTAGTGATGACGGCCGTATTTTCAGGGCCGAAATCGTGGTGTTGTTGGATGTTTCTTCACCTCAAATAAAGAGTTAGACCTGGAAAGCCCTTGTGATTCGTGTTTGGAGCTTCACCTTAGTACTGACAGTGTTCGAGGAAGATTTAGAGCCTCTGACAACCTCTCCCACTTGGACACAACAAAAACGTGTTGCCACCGGCGTCTCTGTGATTTTCTTTCCATGCTGGGCCAGCAGTCATGTGTCGCATGGAGGATAACAAAAGCAGGCTTGAGTTCTGTTCCAAGAAATATCGCTTTTCATATGGACCGTTTCCGTGGTCTTGCCTGTCTGCAATTCGAAAACATGAAAAAAAGTAATAAACAAAAATAACAAACTAATGTAAGTGGTTCACATTGAATCTATCTCACCCTACAACAATGAATCATCAGACTGGCTGAAACCCCGCATTGTGTTTCCTAGGGTAAAGACCATCCATTTAAGGTTAGGTTGTACCTTTCCAAAGTGGATCTCTTTAATATATATTATTTTCCATGAACCATTGTCACTGGAATTCACTACCTGCAAATGTGGTGTACCGCGGGAATGTTGATGTGCTCTGTCATGCTCTGCCCACAGCAATAATGCCTTAATGGCACTGCAGGTCATGTATGAGTAAAGAATCGGTCATGAAAAAAAGGCAACAGTTTTGGGGGTTTTCTTAAGAAAAGTTGGCCCAGTAAAAGTCAAGTTTTTTTACGGCTGAACCTTGGTTCATTGATCTGCCTTCTTTCTATAAATAAGAAATTTACTTTGTAATGCTGCTTTGTTTTCATTTGGACTTTGTAACATGATTGCTTATTTTGTTCATCATCACTTACTCAAACATTTGGCATTACATCACTACTTATCCAGTTTTGTCAGGGCATTTAATTTCATCACCAGCAGGCAATGAAACCGGGCCACGTCTGTGGCAACTTGCTTCTGTGATGTCGAGGTTTGCACACTATGGTGATTTTTTGTTTTTCCCAATCAACAACGTTACTGTATGATCCGTAACAAAAAAATGTGTTATGAATGCAAAATTTGAGTAAAAGCAAACCTTCCTTAAGTTCTCAGTCTGCCACATGTGTTTTTGTATCAGATTCACATGCGGTTCTAGTAAACTCGACCTGAAGTGAAGTCTCGAATATGCCACTTGTCATTACGTTACCAACATTCTCACTCTTCCCCCTCCGCCTTTCCACACCAATGATTACAGGCCATCAACAACATGGAATCGGAGAAGGGCATGACTCCAGACGACCCCCGCTACCCCCAGATGCTGGGCATGGGTGGCGGCCGTGGGGGCAAGCCACCAGGGGGCGCTGCTGGAGGCAGTGGCGGCAGCTCGGGGGTCCCCAGCCCCATCATGGGACCGCCACCTGTCCCACCTCAGGGGGCGGGGCCTATGGGAGGACCGCCCCCCCATGAGGGGCCACCACCACCTCACCACGGTTACGGACCTCCGCCACCTCAGGGCCCCCCACCGCCACAGCACATGGGGCCAGGCAAGACCTTTTCATAAGTAACGTTTCGGGAGGGGGAGGGGGGGGGGCAGTGAAATTAATACTTTAAATTTGTTATGTGAACCCCGGAAATTTTCGTGAGCGAAAAAAGCCTTTGTTTCTCGTTTAACACAGACTGCAATATTACACAAACTTTTTCAACAGCTGCTGCAGTGTACATGGGATACATTAAACTTGTGTCACAATGCTGTAGCAGCTGTCACGGCTCGTGAACTGTTCACAAGAACTGTTTCGTAAACGCTTTTTCTATATCACTATGACTTGGTTCTAAGCAAAAGGTTTTGCTTTACGTATAAGCTGACATCTTCATCAGCGGGTCACAATATCACACATTGGAGCATAGCAGTGTGTATCTCCTCACATGCACTTAATTAAATATAAAGAGTGGGTTTAGCAGCAAGCTCGCTGCTTTAGATGAACTGTCATAGGCTGGTTTTCTCTGCACAACCATGAAAGAGCGGAGTTGTCGAAGAAGGGTACTGCGTGTAACTACAGTCCATAGTGGTACCAGTTAACTTTTGCACTCATTCAATTAAAATATTCTCAATATTCTACAATTAGAGCCTTTTCCAAGCTACAGCCAACAGCACACCTCTCTCAAAATTCTGTGCGTTTTTCTCTCGAATCCTTGCCTGCTGTGTAACATAGAGTTGCATGTCCACTGTCGAAGAAACAGACTTTTCAGCATATTTTTCTCTGGCATTGCTATCCAGTGTCGGGCAGATGGTGAGGGCACCTCAAAAGATCAGTAAACATTGGAATGCAAGCCCACAATTGGTAGGTCAAATTTTCAGGTGCGTTGCCATTAGCAATAGCATCTGCCATTGCTTCTAGGCCTTGTGGAAAGAACTTTCGGTACAGAATGAGCCTCCTCAGAAAGGCATTTTCAGTCACTGAAAACAAAAATAGGCCTATATGAGCACAAAGGACTGAAAGTGGCATTTATAGGCACTATGAGGTCAGCTCTAAACCACCTTTTAAGCCACATTCGTTCTCACTAAATAGGTGCAGCTGTGACATGTGGGAAGAAACAGGCATTTGCCTTTAATCCAGTCTCTAGATATAACACATAGAAGGTTTACAACATAATCGTGGACAATAAAATAATGTGCACAACGTAAACAAGTTTTAAATGTAAGGTACTGTGAATATAGATCAGTTGATGTACAACACACTCTGGCCATGAAAAAATGCATTGGCAAGCAAAAACTAAGAGCAGGTACAACACAGTTAATACAACAGAAATATTGCAAACTAGAAAAATGTAAAAGATAGGCATTTACGAAAGAAATTAACATAAGTTAGCAAAAGATATGTCGCGCATTTTTAAATGATGATGCGATGTGGAAATAGGCAACACGTTCCAGGAACATTTTGCATCTGAGAAAGCCCTTTGTTTGCCGTGATTAGCACCGACTTCTCTCGGGAACGGCAATGTAAGGGCTAACACAATCATGCCTCGAAGTGCACGTTGCTTGCCTAACATTGTGGCAGGACCATTTCTGTGTCACAGCAAACCTCTTCTTTGCCCGTTAGGTCCGGGGCCACACGGTTACGGCATGGGTCCACAGCAGACGGGCGGCTACGGAGGTGGTGGCGGCCCTTACCAGCAGCAGCCATACCCTTCTCCACAGCAGGGAGGAGGAGCAGCTGCCAGCACAGCCCCTCCTCATCAGCCGGGACCGCACCCGCACCATCCCCCAGTTGCTTCTGAGCCTCCCGACCCATCCTCGCAGGGTGAGTGGCCCACAGCTTTTGATTGTTGGGGCACTGGTGGCAGTACTTCGTGGTAAAGCTGCAAGTTATTTCAGGATGCTGATTTAACCCTAGTGTTTTTGTACGAGCTCAGCTTGCAATGGGGGCAATGATCCTGTTCTCAAAGCGATGTGGACGAACTCAGTTTGTCTGCATAGTTTTTCTTCTACTACACAGACGGCCGCAGGGCCAATGTTTGAAATCTGCGGTTATTTTGCTCCCTTTTGTTTTACTATATAGACATGAGCACTTTGTCGGCACCTCGAAAGCTACGTTGATTCAGTCTTCACATTCTGAAACATAGATGGTAGCCATTTCGCCAGTGCTGAAGCGGCACGAACATTACGGTCATTGTTTTATACTGCATAGATGGCAACACTTTGTCAACACTCAAAGATAAAATTTTTTGAGATTGCGCACTTCTTGTGCCTTTTCCTCATTTCTAACTACCTACTGTTTGTGGCAATGACAACTACATATATATATTGCATACGGAAGAGGTAAAATGAGGTTTTTCATGCCTAAAACGTGAAGCAAATTGGTTAAAAGAAAGCTTTAAAAGGGCTTTCGATGGAGTTAGAAATAAGCCATCAAATAAAATAGCAATATAAGGTCACTTTTGGTCAAAATAATAAAACAATTAAGAGGGTAAGGACATTTACTGATCAGACACCATATTTACGCAGCTTATCACAATAAAGCAAAGGTCAGTTACCTGTTACTGATGACAGCTGGCTGGCCTTACTTTTTTCAATAGGCTGTAGCTAAGTTATATTTGTGCAAAATTGCAGTTACTGACTGATTCACCCTTTCACTTGTACATGACAAATTCGGCCAACAGATTTATGAAAGAAACCACAATGACTTCCTTGAATCAGACGTCGAGCTCACTACGTTTGTAAGAATGGCCTGGAGGTAGTTGATAAGGTAATTGAAGAGTGCTGAACTGACACTCCAAAACCTCACATAGCTTTTCAGATGCTAACTTATGCGATTCTGCACAACTTGTGGTCTCAAACAATGTTGTGCACATTGAACTAGATTGCATACGAATAGTTTTAGAACTGTCAAAGATAGTACATGGCTGACCGCCAGACTTATACGAGAGGGTCTGCAAGCGTGGTGTGGTCGCAAGCAGTGCCTGCAATTTTGGGCGAGGTTGGCACTGTCGACCAGACATGCTTTCATCTGCCTCGTTATGCTCACCAGCAGGTTACAACAGCGGAGGAGGACCCGGCAGTGGGGGTCCGCCTTCCAACGGGTCTGCAGGCAATCCGCCGCCAGGTGCCGAGGGAGGCGCCAGCTCAGCTGGCGGCGGCTCAAAACCATCGCTGTTGAGTCCACCGCAGTTAACGCAGCTGCGGGCCCAGATCATGGCGTACAAGCTTCTGGCACGCAACCAACCCGTGCCAGACCACATCAGCATGGCCGCCCAGGGCACGGGCTCCTCACAGGGCACCCCGCAGGGTTCGCCCCAGCCGGGCCCACCGTACATGCACAGGCCACCAGGTGAGTTCGGCCGCTGTGTGCGGTCTCCCTAGTGCTGTTGGAGTTGTTGTGCGAAGGAAACGAGGAAGAGGACGAAAGGCAGGGAGGTCTCTCTAGTGCTGTTGGAGTTGTTGTGCGAAGGAAACGAGGAAGAAGACGAAAGGCAGGAAGGTCTCTCTAGTGCTGTTGGAGTTGTGCGAAGGAAACGAGGAAGAGGACGAAAGGCAGGGAGGTTAACTTCTTAACTACGCTTACAGTGTAAGGCTTCATGTGGACGAGGGAAGAAACTGGGACACGGGCAGCGCTGTCTGTGTCCTAGTCTCTTCTTTCGTCCGCGTGAAGCCTGGCACTATAAGCATAGCCAAGGATGACCCAGCAACATGCACCAACACTGCGATGTTAACTCCTTCTGTGCTGTGGAGGAGCCGGGCTCGTCTGCACGTGTTTAGTAAAAACCCCTGAGGGTGAGCCCAGCCCATTGATGATGCTTTTAATTTTCTTGCTATTTGCATTTTCTCATCAATAATATACATCTATTTTTTGGTTTACTTGTATAGCTGTTCTAAGTTTCGCATTTACTGTAAATTGTTGAGATTCTGTGTAAATAAACACTTATAATTTTGTTTACATTATCTTCCGTTAAAGTTCCTCTACTTTAAAAATTTGCCCGTTTATGGTCAAAATTAAGGAAAATACCGTGGTTGGGAAGGGTGAAAGGTGAACTGCAGCAAAATTTCAGACCGCGCAAAAAGCCTATTTTCAGAAAGCGTACATATGGAGCAGCCTCCATGTAAAATTTTGTATTTGAAATGTTTCTGCTGTCCTGTACCTATATCAGCACAACCTGCATGCATTGCTGCGCAGGAATAGTGTTGCACAGCTTCAGTTGATGAGGTGAGTGCTTGCTGGAGGGGTGTGCTGCCGTCGCAGAGAATCTTTTCGGGAAATATTTTGGCCCAAATTTAGGGGTGTGTCCCTTGCACGAGAACACACAGCCATACGTCCGTCATCATGAGCAGTTGGTATCTGCTCTTGCAAAGAGCTGCAGCATAGGAACCCTTTCTTTTTTTGTCGTAGCTCGCAGCCAATTCTACGTATTCTCCAGAAGAATGAATGAATGAACAATGAAGCCTTAATGTATACAGGCCCAGGTGAAAGCTCTTACTGGTAAAATCAGTTCATTGCATAGCTTCAATACTCTTGCCCTCTGCTTGCGAAACTGAGCTATTTGACCATCGGTTTTGTTGAAACGTTCTGTGTACAGGAGCTCCATCACCTTCCATGAGGCCGTCCCCCCAGCCGGCACCACCCATGGGGGCGGGGGGCCCACCACAGCAGTATGGGCCCAGCAGCCAGGGCGCTGGTGCTGTAGGCCCAACCGCCATGGGTCCCCAGTACGGGCCGGTGGCACCGACTTCCGGGGCCGCCGTCCCGCCGGGGGTGCCTCCCCCTCCTCCGCACGGCCAGCCCCCCCACCCCATGATGGGGTCCCAGGGGGGCGGGGCGCCGACGCCTCCACCCCAGGGGGCAGGGGCAGGGCCACCCGGGGGCGGGGTGCCCCTGCAGCAAGGGCCCCGGCCCGGTTGCCAGGCGCCACCGCAGAATGCCAGGGGCAGTCCCGGAACAGGACCACCATCCTCTATGCCGTCCATGATGCAGGTGATGGGTGCAGCACTTCATTCGACATTTTTCATGAGAGTTCATGCTTGTGCCATTGTGGCGAAAGAAGAATGCCACACGAATTCAGCTGGATGGAACTTCACAAACGCACATCGTTACTTTGCATTCATGGCACTGAGTGAGGTTAAGTCGCCTTTACTGGCCAAGACAATAAAGGGTGGTGCCGACAAATGTCAGATGACGGGGAGCAGTGTGCCATGCCATGTCAGTTGAGTGCCACACTTAGCCCTAACCTCCCTTACTCATTTCTTCCAACGGGCCTCAATCCACCATTTAAATACAGTGCCATCGAAGTTCAAATCAGTAATGTCAATAAAGAACTATAGTTATGCAAATATCAAAATTTTATAATGTGAATCAACAATGAAACAATAAAATGATAATTGGAATTTCTTTCTTTAGCAATGTGGTGATCTTTTTCAACCGTAAAAAAGTAGCCCAGTTAGCCATTACACTAACAGCCTGTTCATTTGACCCTAGTTAATTCGGACTATTGGGTACACAGCGTGGTCTCCCCAGCCAGTTGTCACTTAGTGCAGTGACTGTCAAGAGATGACCTCTGAAATGCAGGTAGCCCTGCTTAAGTAATGAGAAGTAAACCAGGCAAGAGCTGGTCGTAGCACTTGACCCCTTACTGTTGAGTGCTGCCTCCAAGCAATCTACCTCCACCATTTGGCTGCTGATTGTATTCACTTGTTCAACTGCTTTCTGGGCACTCCGATTGTGTGCAACAAGCTGCAGCTGTCGGCGTTAAAGAATGGCACTGCTATAACAACTGTGAAGAGGGGTCACGGGTGGCAAGTGATATGCAAGCACCGCCGAGGCATCGCTTTGGTGGCCCCAAAAGGGGCCTTTTAAAAAATGCGAGAAAGAACGCTGAGGCGAGATCGCCACAAGCATCTCACCACGTACTTCTCACTGGCTTGCACGAGAAAAGCTTATGTCCGTCAGCCTCGCATGCTTTACGCGAAGCTTGCCGACATCCTTCACCAAGGCATCCAGGTGCTCCACGTAGTGCAGCAGAAGCTTCCTTGTGAGAACGAAGCCTCGGCGGGACTGAATCATTTGCCGGGCCTCCTGTAAGGACAACGCTGAGGCAGCCCCTACCGTGTCATCGCTGCTTTTGTCGCTGTCACTATCTGATGCAAGCACGTTCACGACGATCGCCTCATCGGTTAGAAGCACTTAGTTTCCAAATCTATAGCTTTTCACTGTTAACGTTATGCATTGCCGATGGCCAGCAGGCGGATCAGCCATCTTCTGCTTTGGCAGTGTCGAGCGAGGCTGAGAAACCACGTGGCCAGGAACAATTTTGACACAACCATCAAAGACGCACACAGCCGATTAAGCTGTTTGCACAACTGCGCTGAATGAGAAGCTAGCGAGCAACATGCAAGCAGTGGAGTTAGCGCAGTCCATTAGTGTTTCGGCGGGTGGCGCAGCCTAGAGCTATGGGTGCAGCCCATTCGTGTTCAGAATGGGTGTAGGGGCGATGGGAGAGAGGCATGCGGTGGCTGTTGGAGCAAGGGCCATTGTGCAGCAGCTCGAATTTCTCATTTTTTTTATTTTCAAGGATTTTGCATTTCACTACTTTTCAGCAGAGACACCCAGGAGCCAGACTTCATCATTATAACCGATAATGCGGCATTAGGGCATTGCAGTAAGTGGGTTATTTCACCATGGAAAACATAAGAAGTTGACGGTGCAGCAGTTTCTGATTGTTATAACTCTTCTATTGTTAAAACTGGTGTTGTTATAAGTGGGTTCAACTTGCTGAAACTCAGCAAGAAAAAAAAATTTTCTGGTAGATTGCCAAATGGTGGAGGAAGGTGGTAAGGAGGGGCACTGGCCTCCCCGCCGTTATAGCTTTCTCACAACAAACAGCTCTGCCATCCCCCTATTTTGATTTTTTGATACAACCCGGTTATGACAATTATCGGTTATAACGATGGAATTTTCGTGGCACTGGAATATTGTTAAAGGTGGGGTTGGACTGTATCAAGTTGTGAAGTTTCTGGATAAACCTCTTGGGCCAACACTGAACGACTGGCAGCAAGCGTTGTTTGTTGGTTTAGAGCAGAAACGCAGGATATGAAAAAAGAGGTTTGGCACGGAACTCGCTTTTTGTTTTAAAGCACGGCGAGAGGAGACAGACCGATGCAACATCTCCGGCTGCAGTGGTGTCACACTCGTGATGTAAAGCAAATGAGATGTACACCTGTGGTTCACATATGACGAGAGCTGTTTGTACAAATTCCAAATGAAGCCATAGGTAACTTGGGAGTGAAGCCCACATAAAGTTTTCTACATGGTGTTTAACTCCGTATTGCTGGAAAAGCTTCCGCAAAATATTTGTTTCTTTTGGTTAATTATGCTTGCTGTATTTATTCGATTCTAACGTGCCCTCGATTGTAACATGCACCCGTCTTCTGTGACCAAAAAAAAGGGGGGGGAAAACACGCCCTCAATTGTCACATGCACCCATTTGCCGTGACCTGAAAGAAGGAAAGTCCTTTACAATACCGGGCACCTCATTCTTTCATACAGAAGTACAACTTTCTCTCATTTGGAAAAGCAATGATTTACTGCCAGTATGCTAAAGTTGTGATAAATAGAAAAAGTCGAAGTTTCACACGAAAGGCGTTACAACAAAGAGCGCATTTTCACTTTCGCAAAACCCTTGAGAGCCCTTCATTTTGCATTCAGCTTCACAACCCGCAGCTGGATGCTTGAGAAGAACGATCTTACCTTATCTTAATGTCAAACACGAAATAAGATTAAGATAAGTGGAGTTCCTTGTCAGACCACTCATTGCATCTTATCGCTGTTCTGGTGCTCTACTGTGATAGTGAAAGAAAGGCCAGCCAGCAGGAAGGGCACACGACACGCAAGCTAGTCATGTGTTAGTAGTTAATGCTACGTTAGCAGCAAGAAAAGGTTTGTATGGAGTGTAGGACCGTTGCAGTAGACTTTTTCATCTTTTGGTAGCTTGATCCCACTTTTGTCCAATCTTTTGCACAATTTTATTATATTTTTATCTTGATCCCACTTTTGTCCCATCTTTCACCCATCTTTTGCCCAATTTTATTTTACTTTTAGATCTTTGGCTTTGAATCTATCCTCGGAAATGGCCTCTCACACTTTCCTAGACTAACCTAGCCCTTCCATATGCCATTGACTTACACTCTTCATTTTCCTCCTTGCTGATTTGATTCTCGCATCAGTGCATGTCTGAACATGTTCTGAAATTACATGGTATTCTCACTCTTCTTTCATCAACTTAATGGCATTGTTTGCCACAGTGACTCCCCTTCACTGTGATCACTTCAGGGCGTCCACAGCTCGATTTCAGCATCTGCATCTAGGCGGGAAGTGCATGGTCTGTTTCTCACTAGGATTCGTTTGCTTCAGCTCTGTTGATTTCTCACTATATTTTGCACCAAGTGGTGGCAATAATGGCACCATGTGAGTGATGATAAAAAGAGAGAAGAAAGGGTCAAAAGACAAAAGCAGGAATTGTTACAAAAGCTGGGCACAGAAGTGTCTATAGTAAACGACACTGAAGTGAAGGGGCTGCTCTGGGGCATGTTTCTTTCTGTTTCAGTGTCTCGTTGCAATTTCCAGCATCTCAATGTGAAACCTAAAGCATGTGGTTTCGTTCGAGGCTCCATCTGAGGCGCTGCTCTGGATGCTGCCAAACTCCACCATGTTGTGCAATCTTATGAGCTCCAATTGGCTCCAAGCACAGCTCCACCCGTTCTGATTGGCTCAAAACCCAAACTTGGTGGAATTTAGCAATGTGACAGAATTTGGCAGCATCCGGAATAGCACTGTAGGTTTTACTTGGAACTGTCCTTGCTTTCTAGCGTTATTTAGTGTCACATATCTGGGCAAGTTAGCAAAATTTACTGTTTCTACATTTGAGAGAACTGAAAAACTAGATTTTTTTTCATAAGACAAAAATTACGAAGTACGTGTACACTGACGAGGGTCCTAGAGTAATATAGTAGTGAGAGCAGGACTCCCATTAGACCCATTTGTTAGGCTTGGCCACATGGACATGTGTGTGTGTGTGTGTGTGTGTGTGTGTGTGTGTGTGTGTGTGTGTTTGCAGTGGATGAGCAATCACTTGCTCTCGGCCCATGTTGCTGTGTTGCAACGCTAAGTGTGCCCCTGTGCGCAGATGCAGCAGCAGAAGCAGAACCGCATCACACCCGTGGCCAAGCCCCAGGGCATCGACCCCATCGAGGTCCTGAAGGAGAAGGAGAACCGGCTGACGAGCCGCATTGCCCACCGCATCGAGGAGCTCTCCAAGCTGCCGGCCAACCTGCCCGAGGACCTGCGCATCAAGGCCATGATTGAGCTGCGCGCCCTGCGCCTGCTCAACTTCCAGCGGCAGCTGCGCGCCGAGGTGGTGCAGTGCATGCGCCGGGACACCACCCTCGAGACCTCGCTCAACCCCAAGCTGTATAAGCGGACCAAGCGGCAGAGCCTCCGCGAGGCCCGCCTCACCGAGAAGCTCGAGAAGCAGCAGAAGCTGGAGCAGGAGCGCAAGCGCCGCCAGAAGCACCAGGAGTACCTGGCGGCCGTGCTGCAGCACGGCAAGGACTTCCGCGAGTTCCACCGCGGAGTCCAGGCCAAGGTGGCCAAGGTGAACAAGGCGGTGGCCACGTACCATGCCAACACGGAGCGCGAGCAGAAGAAGGAGCAGGAACGTGTCGAGAAGGAGCGTATGCGGCGCCTCATGGCCGAGGACGAGGAAGGATACCGCAAGCTCATCGACCAGAAGAAGGACCGTCGGCTGGCCTTCCTGCTGTCGCAGACGGACGAGTACATCCACAACCTCACCGAGATGGTGCGCCAGCACAAGGCCGAGCAGCGGCGGAAGCTGCGCGAGAAGAAGAAGAAAAAGAAGAAGAAGCAGCCGCAGCCGGGTCAGCAGGGACAGCAGGAAGGGAACGCCGGGGCCGCTGCGGCTGGAAGCGGGGAAGGCGGCCCACTGGGGTCATCCGACGCAGCCATGGATGCGGTGAGTGTGGGAATTCGCTGCAGCCATTCCTGTCTCGCAAATGCCTTCCTTGGGACTTTGCGACAGCCCCTTCGAGGCTAGGCCAGGTACTGAAGAGCTTGTCCTTAAATTGATAAAGGATATAACTTATGCATTATGCCAGACTGGCCTACTAGGCTGAAGCTGTGGAGGGTAGCAAACATTCTTGGAAATGTGTGCTATATACTATGCAACAAGCGACGGTATGGGAAACTGGCCAGTGAGCTGAGCAGCAAGAATATTTTGGATTAGAAAGAGTAAGGGCCAGTGAGCAAATGTAGCTAGCTGACATTTTAGCCAAGATTGAAAGTATGAAATAGAGTTGAGCAGGCATTGTGATGCATGGAATAAACATCCAGTGGTCTATTTTTGTAAGTGAACGAGTGCCAAGAGAAGAGAAATGCAGTCCATAGTGGCAGGGGGATTAGATAGAGGGATAGAGTTAGGAAGCTTTGCCAGCATCAAGTGGAAGTTGATCAGTTATCAACGAATCATTGGCAGGGCAGGGCTACTGGGGATGGCTGGAAGAAATGTTAGTCTTTTAGTAGGTGTAAGACATACTGTATTTACTCGCATAACGATCGCATCATGTTTACCAACAAGTTGGCGCAAAGTTGGGGTGCGTTCATTATGCAAGGTAAAATCTTGAGTGATTTTTTTTCTGTGGCCACCTGTCGCACTGTAGGAGTCCCACCTGCCGCTACAGCACGGTAAAATGCCTAGGAACCGGCGTACCGCACTCCGTATTGGATGCCCACGTGTACTGTGTGTCACTTACTTTTGTCGCATGCTGAGCGCCTGATGCAGAGCTACGTAATGGTCAAACACCTCAGATCCGGCTGTCGTTTTGGCGTGTTGGACGCCATGCTGAACGCCAAATTGTGTCGTGTGTCTGCTATTTCTCAGGAGCAAGTGCACGATCATTATACGAGGAAAAGAAAAAATACACTTTGTGGTGGAAAAAGTGAGGGGTTGCATTCATTATGCCGGAAAATGTAGTAGCCTGAAGACATAAAATTTATCCACTAGTGCCTCGTTGATGCATTTTCCCAATAATGGCATTGCCAAAAGCCTAGAGTACTGTTGTAAGAGCGTGTTTATCTAGTAAAAAAGAATGCATCGAACTACCAGCAAGGGCATCTTGTCATAAGTCTGGAGGCCACCCCACATTTGTTCCGACAGCTCCAAGCCATGCATTGAGCTGAAGCAGCTCTTAACCCTCTGAGGGTCGATTTTTTTCACCATATGCAACCGCCCAGGGTCGATTTTCTTTATTGCAGATTCCAATTCTTCTGACGGACCTATTTCGAAAAAAAATTAGCGCAATTTTTCCAGGGTGACTGTAAAGTCAGAAAAAAGATATTTTGCCTCTTTGTATATGTACTGCTCATTCATGAATAACAACAATGAAAAAAAGGAAATAAACTTCTAAGAATTAAAAATTTGATGCACTGTTATACACATAAGGCTTAGAAAACGCGCACACGGGAATAGTTCACAAATGTCAAATGTTTCTGCTCTTACACTAATATTTACGCGCGTTTTAAACGTACAGATGGCACTTTAAATATACGGCATCGACCATATTTTTTTACTTTTTCGCGGCGCTGTATATTTGCGTCATTGACCCTCAAAGGGTTAAAATTTAACTATATGTAGTGATATTATAAGAAGCCAACAAAAGAAAGACACCAAGGACAGCATAGGGGAAATTACTTGTACTTATTAATTGAATTTTAAAAAATGATAAATTAATGGAAATGAAAGTGGATGAAAAGACAACTGGAAGCAGGTGGGATACGAACCCACGTCATTGCATTGTGCAAGCGACGCTCTTACAAATTGAGCTACTGCTGCGCCATTTTCCGATCCACTTTCTGGGCTGTTTATTTTATCTACGAGAACTAACCCTGGGAGTGTTAGCCAGCGCCACCACTCACGAGCCTTGGCGGCAGATGTGGAACATTCTTTCTGCCGCAGGTGTCATGTGTACGTGAACTTTTTTGGTGTTGGCTTCTTACGATATGACTAATAACAATCGGGCCCTTCTGTTTCCTTTCTTCTCCTTAACTATGTACAGTGTTTCTTTATGAACCAGGCAGATTTTTTTCACCTGATGTATTTTGTGAAGGTTTTAATGCAGTTCGGCTGCAGCTGTCCATGCCAAAGTTATTCCGCAGCTCACAGAAATTATTTAAGTAGGGATATGTGACTGCAGTAATATCCTTCAGAAGTGTGTCCTGCAGCAGTTTGTGCTTTTGTTGTTTGCTACGTTGGCTACTAGGCACATAGAGGCAGACTACTAAAATGACATTAGACACTGTCTTCTTTCCGCCTGTTGCACAGATGGTGGATGAAAGCTCACAGCACAGCGACCTCAGGGTCAACGTCATCGAGACAGCAACTGGCAAGGTCATTGAAGGCAAAGATGCTCCACTGGCAAGCCAGCTTGATACATGGCTCGAAATGCACCCAGGGTAGGAACTTTAAATTCATATCGTACTGCATTTTTTTTTGCCAACTCGGAATCTATATCCACATCCCGAACTCCTGCCACACGTAAAAAGACAGAAAAACACAATTCATGGCGAGTGTATTTTGCCATATTGAAGTTGCAACCATCATTGTAACTCCTGCTGTGAAAATCGTATGCCTTAACGCTCCCAAATGTCAATGCACCCGTCACACCCATCCACTGCTGTTGTCTTCTATAAAAACAGCCACCTGAAGTGAAGCCAAGTAGGAGTTTTGTAAGGAGTCAACTATTTGTTTGCACATATTGGTTACTAGCTGAGCCTCAGTGGCCTAAAGCAACATGCTTAAACAGAGAGTCAGCGTTTTCCAGAGATGCCAGAACGTCTTACCATGGTAAGTTTCTTCTTTTCTTCAGAGAGGCATATTTCCTTCTATTTGAACGATGTGAGCTTGTGGCGACATTTTCCTTGCTTGAAGCATGAACATTGAAGAAGGCCGATAATTCTGAATGCTCATGCACAAAGCAACATTCAGTGGCAGAGCTTTTGGGTCAAATAATGCATGCCAGCAGTGGCGGTAACATGTGAAGCTGTCACCTGTAACATTGTAGATACTGGGTACGCAAACAATTGCTGGGATCTAAATAACATGCACAGCTGTCGCCACCGACACTGCAGTTCCAGAGAGCAGCAACCGTCTCTGAAATTTAAAATTTTCTCTCTCTCTCTTTCAGTTTTGAAGTAGCACCGAGAGAAGCCAGTGACGATGAGGAGGAGGGTGAAACTGATGACTCAACAGAGGTACACATGTTCGTAGACATTCTCTGTCGTTGTGGTGAAACAAAGCAGATGGCGGGATGGGTGAAATAGGCAAATGCACAGCCCGTTGTGTCGTCTGTTTCGCCCATCTCGTCGTCCATGCTGTTTTGCCATAACGAATGTTTGAGTTTCACAATTAAGTTTGAGAAGCAGCCATAAGGACTGTGCTACAAGTTGTGAAATGGAAAATGGTGAATGTAACATGAAATAAGAGACTGCAATAAGACAACTGGGCGGATTAGAGAGGAAACCGTGGTAGTTGACATTTTTATCGATATTAAGAGGATGATTTAAGAGTCCCATGATCTGTAAAGCAAATAACTGGTTGTTTGTTAGAGTGAAAAAAGTGGGAAACCAAAAGAAGGGAAACACAGTCTTGTGCAGATGATAATTAGGTGGTATGATGAGATTAGGAAATTAGCAGGCACAGAATGGAGTTGCACTGGCTCAAGATACCACATTTATACTTGCAAAATGCTTGTGCTTTTTAGTTTTTTCACGAAAAACTGATCCAACGGGCATTGAGTGTGATAATTACATGAGACATTTTTTCCAAGAGGACGTTCTCGGGGGCTCTAAATCGAGGGTCTCACGCCAGCCACTGTAAGATAAAACAAAAAAAGAATTGCTCCCAAACAGGACTTGCATTGTAACAACACAGGTTATACACAAGTGGGAGCTGCAAAGGCCCTTTATTTGCTAAACTAATTGCTTAAGGTCAAATGCTGCCAAGCACTTTCATCATCACCAGCCAGAACAAGCAGACAACAGCCACTGCAGCAATTTTCGAAGGCACAGTGATTAGAGCAAAAAAATACTTTTTGATGGCCAATGGGTTGGGGAGAGGAGGGGGGCTTGCACAACCACTATGTGAGTATGTATGGTTGTGCAGATGGCCGCGGAAGCATAGCTTAAAGGCAAACTTAGAAATCGTGTAAACAGCCTAGTTTCAGATTTTGTAGATGTAGAGCAGCCATTTTGCAATATGTTGTGCAAATACAAGTGGATGTGTCACGATAAGCTCCTGGTAGACATTTCTTATACCGAAACTTAAAGAACACCTTGATTACTTATGGCTAGATATGCAGCAGTGCCTGTAGCGTTGAGAACCAGCAAGCTGCTTTTCTCTTTCTCTCCCCAGTTCCCTTCCCCATGCAGAGTAGCATGTCAGCGATGTCTATACGGCAGCTAAAATCTCTGCCTTTCATTAAAGGGCTGTCTCTCTCTCTCTCCTGGGCATAACCTCCGAGATTGGTTGGTGCCTGTGGCACGTCGAAAATCTTGTAGGCTTTGTTCTGGGAGCTGCATCATATCAGTTAACCACGAGATGCCCACATTGTCCGCTAAGGTGCATTTGAAAGGGTAATAATTAAAAGTCTGTATTTATTTATTTATTTGTTTGTTTGTTTGTTTGTTTGTTTATTTTTAACCGTTCTTGCCGAAGTCAAGTTTCGTTGCAGTGGACCTTTAACCTGTTATTTCTCTTGAAGGTGGTGTGTAGCCTCAAGTAAATAAAATGGTTTCATTTGTTGGAAGCCCACAAAAAAGCATTTTACGAATGTGTGGCAGCTTTGTTCCGAGGGGCACAGGAAGTAGTGATGCAAAACCATCAGTGCAATGGCTATCGATAGTTTTTTCTTAAACCATAGGTTGTGTTATGACAGTTTATTCGCATTTCCTATTGACAGTGCTCTTCATAGCTTGCAGTTATTGCCTTGCGAGATTACCAAAAAGTTTACGACAAATGACTATAAGTAACGCTCAGTTCATGCATTTCTATAACAGTTTCTTGGCAAATGAAATAAAATAGTTCTCCTTGCTGTCGAAATTTAGTTAAAATTTGTTGCAGCACAGTTGTACGCATCTATAACATTTTTCATTCAAGCTGAACATTTAGATGTGTAACTTAATGTCACTTTGATGCCCTTAAGTCCACTCTTCCTGCTTGGAATTATGTATGGCCAGCGACGGAGAACATGCATTTTGTTGGTGCTGATGCCACGAGTATGCATACTTTATAACTACTTTAGAGAATGGCATTGGGGTGTTTTGGCTTGGTCTCCAGAATTTTAAGGAGCTGCTGTTCCTTGTGGGTGGTTGCAACTTGCAATTGCTGGTGAACCATGTCACGTGACCTTATACTATCGGCATGGAAAGCTATAGTAGCTTGTAAAAGCCAAGCTGTCATAGTTCAGAGGAGTGCCTGCCAGCAGCGCTTGGTGATGCGTGCACTTCGAAAACGCAGAGCAGTATGATCGTTACCGTATTCTGCATAGCATGTTACTTGGGATTTGCCAGGAAACATTGCGATGTTTGTTGCGGTGATTTTGTGTTTTATGTAGCATGGCTTTGTACTGTTGACAGTACTATCGATAGTTCTTGTTTTTTTTTTTCTTTGCTATCAATACTGTTCAATAGCGATTGAACTATCAGTGGTATCAATAGTTCTGCATCACTGAGAGGTGCTGCTATGCACCTTTGACTCAATAGACACCAGTGCTTTAGGGTGGTTCAGTAAAGTTGTCTCGTCCCTTGCTTTCGCTTGCTTTCTGGTCAACATTTCCTTCTTGTTCTCCTCAACAGTCGGAGGATGAAGGTGACGACAATTCCCAGCAGCCACAACAGCAGCCTGTCAGCGCTCCAACCAAGATGGAGAGTTCGCCCGACGACCACGTCAAGACTGTTATTCAGTGAGTCCCCTTCGTAGCTGGCATCAACACTAGTCTCCATTTCATGCATATCTGGCAAGGCTTCTCTCACTGCTTGCATTCACAAGCAATGGATAGTGCACCACAGATGCAAGAAAGTTATAGGTATGCGTCATGTAATTTGATACATGTCTCATATTCTTGTGGAGCATGTTTGAGGGCGCTGCTTTTTGATGCAAATGGATGGTTAGTCACATGATGCAGTGGAACCCCCATTGATACGTTCCTTACTGTTGTGTTTTCCGGGCTGCTACATCGTTTTTCTGTGGTCCCAACCGAAATCCCATCGACTCCTATGTATTATGTTTCCATTTTAAACAGCACCATTCTGTAATGTTCCCGCATCGGCACCTCGGACCCAAAACCAAGCATATTGCGCGTTCACTCTATTACCATGTTGTCACGATAGCTCGTAACAATTATCTATCAAACCACCCCTTCATTAAGAGAACCTCATCATAAGCTCTGTTCACTATGCTCCTTGGGCTGACACAGACACCTGGCTGCAGAAGTGATCAAGGCATCATACAAAAGTACAAGCTGGAAAGCACCTAGCAGTTGCATATCTATCACTGGCTCTCTGATCCTAAGATCCACAGCCTATGTCAAGGGAAGATGACTTGGAAAGCTGCTGACACTCGGAGCCTTCATTCAGTAACATGGTCACTTCTATCAAAAGAAAAGAAATGCCTCACTGATTGTACTGGAGACTGCGATCAATCAGGCACTCTGCAGGTACAACACTGGAACTGTGTTCGTGCCCACACAGAGTTCGGCACCTCACTTGGTTTGAAACCCAGGTACCATGCTCTTTGTAGAGCAGCAAAGAGTGCCATACAAAAAATGGGGGTGGGGGAGGAACGAAGGCATACCAGACCAGAGGCCACATGTACAAGAAGCCCCACATCACAAAACACCCCAAAGACTACAAATTTGGTGCCTTTTAGAGAACTGAAGAGAAGGTGAAACTTTGAGAGCAGTTTTCTCAAAACTGGTTCTTTTCTTTCTACTCAGTTTCTGTAGCTGATTTCTTTGTTACCGTTTAACATATTTTGACTCCGTTCTTTTTTTCTTTTTTTTTGTCACATTTCTTGGGATACAGTGCAGGTTGTGACACTTTATTATCTTGACTCTTTATAAATTTACGATGCAACTATTCATCTACCCTTAAAGTGTGCTTGATGCGAAGGTAACATAAAACATCACGCTTCAAAAAAATTGTGTTCAAAAGAAAAAAAAGCAGGACTGTCACGACCTTCAGCGTGCATTTAGCTATGCAGTCAATACTCAACGAGCCTTCCATTGTGTTTTTTAAGCTCTCCAGGCCCTCCAAAAAGTTTGAGGGAGAAAAATTCTCAATAAAATTCAATAGAATGTTGTCAAGTTATCACTCCGAAACTTTTGTGGAAACATCAGGGAGGCATTCTAAACATTTGCGCCAATTTTCATCAAATCCACGAAGAAATAAAGAAGTTATTTTTCAAAGTCACGTCCCCCCCCTTAAATCAAGTATTCGGGACCTTGGTGTGACGTAATGCCAAACATATTTCTCTCACGTTTACCACTAATCCGCGACACCTTCTTTTTCTCCCCTTTTTTATTTTTAAGCTTGTTTTTCAGTACTCTAAACAGACAGTATCTCATTACTAGAAAGTACAAAAAACGAACTTTCTAGCTAGTGAATTGACTCTGCGTTAGGCTCCTCCCCCTCTCTATGGCCACACATTGGAAACGGCGTTCGTTGGCACTTTTGACATCTTCGAGTAAAATGAAGCTCATTTTCTTCTTTTATATCGCGCGGATAATAACCGAAATTCGTTAGGAGCTTCCTCGTGTGTTTAGGAATGCAAAACAAACAAAATTAGAGAAATGAGTTTTTGTGGCGATAATTTTAATTTCAGCCCCACATTCACAGTCACGTTTCCCTTCTCGTACATCCACACCCAGGGCGGCGGCCGCCGAGGACGACGAGTACAAGGCAGGCGGCTACCAGAACTACTACAACATAGCGCACGCCATCCGAGAGGAGGTACACGAGCAGGCCACCCTCATGGTCAACGGAGTGCTCAAGGAGTACCAGGTCAAAGGGCTTGAGTGGCTCGTCTCCCTCTACAACAACAACCTCAACGGCATCCTGGCCGACGAGATGGGTCTTGGCAAGACCATTCAGGTGGGTGGTGATTTCTTAACGGGAGTGTAACACGCCAGTCCGGCTAAGATGTCAAAAGGTGTCAGATATTTGGTTGCAGCTGACAGGAGCAGTTTGGGCTCGTCGGCACACAACGACCGAGTAGTAGTGCAGAGACGACACGAGGACAGGCGCTCGAGGCTGTTCATGCGTCTCGGCGGTTGCTGGAGGCATTAATCGCTCAAAACCGCTAATTGATTCAGCAGAAGCCCACATCGTATAGGAACATTCGCAAAAGGGAAAATTGGTCGTCTTCCTGACTGAAACACAAGTTTGCTAAGAGAACCCGTGCGAGTTTCCTTTGTAGATTTGTGCTCCAGTTGGGTGGATGAGAGTTTTCCCTTTCATTAATTGCTGAATTTGATACAAAGCTGTTTGGGTTCGTTGTAAGTCATGGCTGCTCAAAAACACAAGGATGCACTTGCTTTGTCCACTACTGGTAGTTTCCCTCCTTTATTTTTTAATTGATTGACTATACCGAATTAAGGTGGTCTACCTATATGTGTAATTGGCCTACATGTCGTGGCCAAATGGGCCTTGTATGGTTGCACCCCCGGTGGAACTGCATTTGCATTGTCACGATTTAATCTTTGGCATGAGCTTCACCTCAGACAGTTCCTTGTCAAATACATAGGGGCTTGCTTTTGTCCATGCGATTAGTCACTCGTAACATCTGCGAAGCTCTGGAAGTGCAGCTATCTAGTTGTATGCCTCCACGTTTCACTCAGAAGGCAGTATTCTCTGAAGCTTAAAAGAGCTTCGTAGCGGAAAGAAGCTTCATCACCTAAAAAAATAACAGCACTGATTTAACCCGTGAAGCAAGCTACTTTTGGCATTGTGTGGTGACAACGTGGGCTGAAAATGTGCCATTTGGCATGGTTTGCAAGACATTTGCAAAGGTCTTTGCTTCAACGATGCCTGTGCCTGCCAGATTTGTGCACTACCGTGCACCCAGTACAGTCACGCTTCGGCACTTTGCGTATGCCCTCCTTTTACGGCGACCAAGTTTGAAGTGTTTGTTAAAACAATACAGTGCTCTTGAAAATGTTTGTTACATCTGGACACAGTTTCGACAGGCTGGGTCAGAAAGTCTTAAATCTCGTAAAATGTGGTCGTGATAACTGAGAGATCTGGGATCGTTATTAGTAGGTTCGACTGTGCCCACTATTCTTTTACCAAGTGTGCCTTCTTGATTATAACAGGCAAGATGTGTGAAGTGCGCTTGTGGCAGCTTGCACATCCCCCTATTCTTAGATGTCATGTTTTTCTTTACAGTTCGAAGGGGAACGAGAAACTCGAAATATTGTCTTGGAGAGCAAGAAGGTCTGGTGGTAAATGATGGTTTTTGTTTCTGCCTGATTTGCAGACAATTGCTGTCATCACATACCTGATGGAGAAGAAGCGCATCAATGGACCCTATCTCATCATTGTACCGCTTTCGTAAGTGGGCTTTTTTCTTTTTCTTTGCAACAGGTGTAGCTGTTAGGGGATATGTTGAAATCTGCTAAAATCTCCCAGAAAGTTTTCTAAATGTACTAAAAATGCTCCCTGAAAACGTTTAATGAGAGGGAACATTGTCTGTAGTAAACAGGCCTTTTGTAAGGCTTGCAAGTGGCCCTTATGTTAGTCACATCACAGGTACAAGTTACCGTGTATTTGCATTAACATTAGTGTCTTATAGTATTTTTTTCTGTAAATGATTTACTGTATTTTTCGTCTATTGCTTGCACTTCTTACGCGCAATATACGAGTAAATACAATAAGTATAATATTACGTATAAGTATAATAAGTATTAATAAGTATAAAACATTCCATAAGAAGTACGTTTGGCAGCTTTAACATATGATCAAAGGTGGGCTCTGCAAGAGTTACTATTCTCATAAAGCAAAAGTTTCCTCTGAAACAACCAAAGCTAAACAAGCCAAAAAATGTACTAGCTCTAGCTCAAAATCCAGTAAAGTGGCAACATTGCGAAAGTCTCTCTTTTCCAGGACACTGTCCAACTGGATGCTCGAGTTTGACCGGTGGGCGCCGTCAGTGGTCAAAGTGGCATACAAGGGTTCACCCAACCTGCGGCGGCAGCTGTCTCAACAGCTGCGCAGCAGTAAGTTCAACGTGCTCATCACCACCTACGAGTACGTCATCAAGGACAAGGCGGTGCTGGCCAAGCTCCGCTGGAAGTACATGATTATCGACGAGGGTCACCGCATGAAGAACCACCACTGCAAGCTGACTCAGATCCTCAACACGCACTACAGCGCTCCACACCGCCTGTTGCTGACGGGCACGCCTTTGCAGGTTCGTTTTTTCACGCGTACCTGCCGACTCTCCTGATCTTAATTTGATTAGAATTCAAACACTTTCCGGTGTGTGCCTATGTCTGCATCTAACTGGTTTCCTCTTTACGCCAATTTGGGTCACTGCGTAAGTGTCACTGGGTAAATGCCACTGGGTTTTGTAGGAGTTGGATGGCATGGACTTCGAGGTGGGGCATCACCCAGGTGGCTGCGCTCTAGCCAATGCCACCTGTGCGTCTGGAAAATAGGTAGCTGGTCTACACTACCGGGGCATCACATAGAGGCTGAGTAGGCTCATGCATTTGTCCGTACCCTCTTGACGAGAGTTGCTTCCTTGGCGATGAGTTTCAAAGATGATAAGTAGACGATAAGTAGATAAGTGAAGACATAATTGCACCAGCAGAAGTACAGAGCGCAGTACATAACAGCACTTAGCTATGTCGTTCTTGGAGTACAAGCTACATTTTGGCAGAGCACGAAGCACGCCAAATCATTCGCACAGAGCAGACTTGCTAGGACGCAAGATGGCTCCCTAAATCCCATTCGTCTTCCCTAGATCACTTGCTAGGGAAACGGGTAATGTCCCGATCAACCAGTCTGGTGGTTCGTATCGGCACAAAACACTGCTCCCGAAGAGAAGGCTGACACTTTACACACATACCATCCCCAAGCTGGTCCTGGAAAAGGCGAATCAAGCACACCGCACACACTGTTTCACTGACGACTGAGGAGAGGTCAATGACCTAAGCTCACCAGAAGGTAAAAGCACCCCTTGTGTTGGCATCTTTCGTTGAAGTTATGGGAATCCTCCCTGTGTCTAGTTCTCACGATGAGCTCCGCCAATTTGCCTTTGCTGAATGATGCACAAGCCTTAAAAGACAACCTTCACAATGATGACGCACCTTCCCGTATGATTGCTGAAGTCGTTAAGAGTCGCATAGACCCCAGCATTTTGTGTTTGGCTAACACATCAAATGCCAACTTGGTTTGGCTAACACACCTTGATGCCAACTTGGTTTACAGGGTATATGTCACAGAGTATATACTATTCTTCATAACATACAAAACATACCGTCACTGGTTACTAGTAACACACCCATCATTCATTAATTTGCTAAACACCCAAAATTAATAATTACAATAATGTCAGCAGTCATCTCCAAAGGATGGATGTGCTGCCAAATTTTTTGTCGTAGTTGGCAAATTTTGGCTCATTCTGCAATTTCACGAACGTTACATGTAGTTTTATGAAAAACGAACTCTGTTCACAAAAATATTTTGAAGGTGTTGGAAGACGCTGCAGTTTGAAATTGCAAAATAAATGCACACAATAAAAAAAAAAGCTAATTCTGCAGTACTATATGCCAAAAGCTTACGATCTGATTATGAGGCACACCGTAGTGGGGCACCCAACGCACAGTACATGAACGTTTTTTTTTTTGTTTTGTTTTCTTTTCCCATTTCGCCCCCATCGAAATGCGGCCACCACAGCTGGGATTTGGTCCTGCAACCTTGTGCTTACCAGCGCAATGTCAAAGCCACTAAGCAACCACGGTGGTTGCATGCAATAGCGAAATTGGGGGGATATCTGTGCTGCCTACTTGTGATGGCGCAAGATGCTATGTAACAGATGTGGTACTTGCTAGTCCGAGAAGGAAGCGAAACCTTGTAACAAGAGCATAGTCGCTGAAACATTCACTGTGACACGGTATTGTTTGTGAGACTCTGCTGTTCCATGTTTGCCTGTGCTTCAGCGCTACATCTAAAGCTAAATAATCGAGTTCGCTTGTTGGCAGGTACATGAATTTAACACCTGTCACATTTTGTTCTGTAATATAGAATTGTGTGGGGGGGGGGAGGGGGGATGAATGGGTTTGGAAGTTCTCTTGCTAACAAAGGACAGAGCAAACATACGAAAAGAGGGCATTTGTAGCTCCTTAAATGATTTAAGTATTTTTTGTGGAGGGGACCAAGGACAGAGCACTTTTGGTTTCGGTTGCAGAATAAGCTGCCTGAACTGTGGGCCCTGCTGAACTTCCTATTGCCAAGCATCTTCAAGAGTTGCAACACCTTTGAGCAGTGGTTCAATGCTCCCTTCGCTACGACTGGCGAAAAGGCAAGCGACGGAGCTTTCTTCCTCTTAGTCTGAGTCCACTTGTGTTTGACCGTCTGACCACTTGTGTTTGAGTCGACTTGCATTAATTCGACCCTGACGGGACCGATGAAATTGATAGAATTATTCAGCGGGTCAAATTAAACAAGGTGAAGGAAAAAACACCAAAACATGCCACCGATAAATTTGTCAGTATTTGCTCGTGTCTAGCTAATGCAAAAATGCCATTAAAGTTTCTAAACAAAATAGAAATTTTTTAGCAAAAGAAATCTCAAGTCAGCTTCACACAATACATTACTGTTATGCAGTAAAGCATACTAACACTGTGAAGGTGGTTTTGGTTTTGTGTACGATTGTACCTTGCAGATATTTTCGGCCCAATTTTCTTGAAAAAAGAGAAGAAAAACAAGGGGAAAAAGAACAAGTGCGCATTAGAATAGGGTAAATACCATAGTCAGACATTGCTGAACTACCGTTGCTGCTGTAAAATCTTCCTAGGCCAGGGCAAAAATAGTTGCTGCTAGGCAGTCATTGTTGGGGTCACCACAGGGGTCAGGCACATGTGTACTGACTCGAGAAGTTCAAATTATTCGGCAAGGGTAAATTTTAGGATGGAAGTAGCAAAAAGGTTGGGGCCATAGAAATACACGGGCACCGGCCAAGAGACCTTCGGTCGGGATCGAATTAAACGAAAAATCGAATTGATCGGAGTCTAATTAACGGAAGTCTACTGTGCTCCATGTCATACTTCTGCAGGCAACACTACAGGATTTACTCTAGCAGTGCTGTCATAGAAGTCACGCTCTACTTGTTTTACAGTACAGTTTTCTATCTGCGACACTTTCTACAGACTAACTAGTTCATGTATTGTAACTACAATTTGTGGACGCAGGTTTCCCTCAAACCATGCATTTTTGCACTTTTGTGCTTCCATTGTGTGATGCGTTATGTTTTGGTTGCAAGCACACACGGTGTGCTGTGACGGCTTGCTGCAGATTCGGGTAATATAATTACGTCATATTTTGCTAGATAATATGTAGGACTCGATATCGCACCCTATTACATGACACACACCTACATCTTTTTTTCGTACGCATTGCCAAGTTTTGATCCAACCCAGGCAGCATAACCGAGGGTTTCATTGGCTTCTCAGGTGGAGCTCAATGAAGAGGAGACGATTCTGATCATCCGGCGTCTCCACAAGGTCCTGCGACCGTTCTTGCTGAGGCGACTCAAGAAAGAGGTCGAGTCGCAACTTCCCGAAAAGGTTAGTAGCCGTTGCACCATCCCAACAGCATTGCAGCTCTTTTGATACTGGTTGCTGCCTTGCAACCTTTGCGACCAGGAGGCTTTAACTCGTGGTTCAACTCTGAGCTCCTTATTTAAGATGCTGAAGAGAGAAATGATTTGAGCTGTGCTAATAAATTGCCCTTCTGCAATGCCGAAACAATCACTCTTGCGGTGAGAAGACGCTTGTTAGCCAGAGAAGACGCAAAAATGAAAGCAGATGCCCTTCTAAAATTTCAACATCAGCTAGTCGTGAAGTTACGGATTTTGTCGCAGTCTGTTCGGGCCTAGTTGAATTTTTATCAGTAGAATTAAATTGCATTCAACGACCAATTATTTGGGCATGCTTAATTATTTGGACAGCCCCGTGAAATCAACATTAACCTCGTATACTTAGTATAAGGATGGTTCAGGGCCCCTTTAATCCAGAGCTGTTCCAGATTGCAGCATGTCTTGTAGCCCAGTGCTTGTTTGAGACGTTAAGCCCCATCACTCAGTCATTTAGTTGGGCAGTGAATGAAGCGGTCTGTCTTATATGCTGGTAACAGTGATAATGGAAGCCTAGCAGCATGTGGGCCAATGATGGAAGGCTAGAAGAATGAGGGGAAGAAAAAAAGAATCATTACAATATCTGGCCTTGAAGGCTGTGAAGGTGAGCACCTATTTGATGCTACAAGTTTCCTGGGATAACGGGAGCAGCCGAAGTTGCCTGTGTTTACAAATTAACACTGAGTCAAAGTAATGTGGTTTCTGCCTGGCACACTGAAGATTTTGGACAGTATTCTCAGTCGGCCATAGTAGTGTGTGCCAGCGTGATGCTTCACTAAGACTACTAGCATCCTGTGTCAGTGTGCCCATTCATATGTCTTTTCATTCCTTCACTGATTCCAGATTCCACACACTCTAGCCAATTGGCGAACCACGAAAATAATTATCCTGAAACGTGACCGACTGAAAATGCAGCCTTTAATGAAGTGTTTTTGCATTTTTTTCTGCTATTTTCCAGGTGGAGTACGTTGTAAAGTGCGACATGTCAGCACTGCAGAGACTCCTGTACAGACACATGCAAACGAAGGGTGTACTTCTTACCGATGGATCTGAAAAGGACAAGAAGGTAAGTTGGCGCAACGGTTGCCATAACAATAGGTACTGTGCTTTTATTAATCATCAAAGTGAGGGAAAAGGTAATCATTCTTGCTGTTCGTAGTTATATCTGGGCAGATTGTACACACCTTCAGCATACGACCTGGTAGACAATATGTTGATGCATCATTGAATTAGGCAACCTACGAGGGCAAATCAGAAAGTCTTTCCCGTACGTTTTTTTCTTTTTCTTTTTTTTTTTAAGCCAAATTATGGCTGCAAATGCGAAGTTAACATATTTATTCCCAGCGGTAAACCTTTCTTGGACCGGACTGGCGTTATCTGCCAGTAGCTCCGTGACATGGCGCTGCTTTCAGTTGTTGACGATGGCGATCTTGCTTCACACGTCCATGGTGTACGAGAAGCGAAGTGTGATTCGTTTTCTATGGAGCAAGCGACAAGCACCCATCGTAATCCACAGGGCAATGCAGCCCACGTATGGGGAAAGCTGTGTCGCCTTGAGAAGTGTGAGGTGGTGGTGATGCGAGTTGGCAGAAGACTGTGACGACTTGCATGACAATGAGCGTTCGGGGAGGAACAATCAGCGGGACGAATTCTACCACAGGGGCATCTTAAGTTTAGCTCTGCGATGAGACAAATTCCTGAAACGGTTTGGGGACTATGTCGAAAAATAGTGTAAGGTGCGTAGAGTAGTACATATATTTGCAATTACCTGTATGTATCTTATTTTGACCAGTAAAAAATATGGGCAAAGACTCTCTGATTGCCCTCGTATAAGTCGGCTGCATCATATATTGTACAGTACGCACTGGAGTTGCACTTAAAACAATACTTATACTTCATTCTGTGGCTAGAAGGGAAGAAAAGAAGAAGGCCTTAATGGTTTGTATTCTGCATGAGTGCATGGACTTCAAAAGTCAGTCAGGTCTTGGTAATCTTTGTTTACAGCAACCTTGCCAGATGTACAATTTCGTTTTGCTACGCTATGGTTAGTGTGACTGTGTGGGGAAGCCAGCGGCACAAATCTTTGCCCGAATTGTGTGCCTCATTAACTATAAATGTTTTGCTTTTTCTTTGTCTCCTCTGATCAGGGCAAGGGTGGTACCAAGACGCTGATGAACACCATCATGCAGCTGCGCAAGATCTGCAACCACCCGTTCATGTTCCAACACATTGAGGAGGCTTACGCCGAGCACATTGGTTGCACTGGGAGCATTGTACAAGGGTGAGTCGTGCAGTTGCCACCACCCTGCAGCATTTACTGGTATGTCTCTAGCTGTGGGTAGGAGTAGCATTCTCCAACTCCTACAGCTATCGTATTGGAATGGCGGATTCACCAATGGTGCGCTAAGTGCAAGTGTGAAGAGACCATCAGTCACCTTCTGTGCCACTGTTCTCGCTTTGATAATCAACGTGAGACTCTCCAGTGTGCCTTGAATAGACTGGATGACAGGCCATTTATGGAAGCGAAGATCTTGGGAGCCTGGCCTCACAGTTCATTAGTACAGAAAGCAGTTCGAGCACTTTTTCACTACCTGAAGGCAACAGACTTGAGTGCCCGACTATAGACATCCTACACCTAAGTTCTCTCTCTCTCTCTCCATTCCCCTCCCCACGTGTAGGGTAGCAAACTGGACTCAGTCTGGTTAACCTCCCTGCCTTTCCTTCTTCCCTTCTCTCTCTCTCTCTCTCTCTAGCACTGCGAGATCTTCTGCTGTAGAAAGTGTAGAGAGAGCCTTGCAAGCTCAGAATGGGTTATGTTGTGGATTGTTCATTGGGAACGGAGTTCGTTTCTGAGCATTGCAGCTTTGGCGCACGTTAGCATGCGTCGGTTCCTATTAAGGTTGAAAAATCGAGCCTATCACATTAGCTTCATTAGTCACAAAGGCACAGTCATGTTAATGACTACTAAGCCAGATGGTTAAAAGTAAGAGTAACAGAATTAGCCATATTTGTTTGTTTGTTTGTTTTCTTTCTTTATTTCCATTTATTTTATGATTTATTTATTCACTGGATTTGTTTGTCATCAACAGTCCAGTAGGGGGGAATGGTGCTATAAAGTCAGTGCCCGAGTTTTCGGACATGGGCAATAATTCAGATGCCTTCACGGCACCGCAGTGGTACCCCATAGTGTCACTGGATAAGAATGTCTGAAATTTGAATGTCAACATGCTGTTCGGTGCTGTGTTTTTCATTGAAACAATGCATCGCTGTTAGCAATGACTTCGAAGCTTGGAAAGCACGACGCGTTGGTTGCATAAAGCCGATTCCCAGAGTCAGCTTTGCCTTTATACAGCAGTGTTATGAGGTGAAGTATTGCGGTGAAGCATACCAAGAGTGGGAAGGGGCAATAGTCACAGGACTGGGTATCTATTCCTTAATTATGCACGCGTCCAACTGCCCTCTCCTGTCAAATTATGAGTACCAATACGCCTAATAACTGCGCTGGCAAGACTTAGAGCTATTTCGGACGTACCTGTGGCAATTTGAGCCATTGGAGGCAGTAAAAGGCATATACAGTCGAGCCCAGCTATATCGAACTTGCAAAAAAACGCCTATCAGTTCGATATAGGGCATAATTTAATATAAGCCTGCTAAAGAATTGGACATCATAAAAGCACATACCATTTATAAAATCACTTTATCGATGAAACTAGCTTAGTTTCGCATGAAATAGTCCTGTACTTCCTTCTACTTGGGCAATTTTGCTGCCTGCGATGCACACACCTCTCCACATTGTCTTAAGAGCTGGAGCAGCTGAGGCCACAACCTTCCACATTCACGCAGAAGCACCGGACTAGTGTGAGTGCACCAATCACCTCGGAGGATGTGGACAAAGGACCATCATTGCTTTCCTTATCGTGCCTACTTTCACTTGTGCTCGGTATGATGTCGGCAATATAGTCTTTGTTTTCGGGCTCTCCATGGTCGCGACACCATCATCTGCACTCCTAAACTCGTCGACCATTGACTCGTCAATGGCTTCCAAAAATTCTGACAGCTTGCTTCAAACTTCAGCAACGGCTTTGCCGCACTCATCAGAATTTACTGTCATCACCGGGCACGCAGAAGCCGGCACGTCTGAAGCAATTTTGGTAGAACCACTTGTGCACGGCCGTGCGTACGCGTCGGGCACCATGGGCACCGGGTCGCGAGTTTGGCCGCTTTAGCTCTAATCTTCCCCTTATTCTTCAAGATTGTGCTGAGAGTGCTCCTCGGAATCTTGCATGCTGCGAGGTCATTCAACTTCTCACCACGTTAGGCCTTATTTATGATTTCAAGCCTCATGGCAAAAAGCAAATTCTGCCGCTTCATCATGGCAGCACTGCAGGAGAAGGCCCACAAGGCGCAAACACAGTGAACCAAAAAAGCAGCGAGACAACTCGCACTTGTGCCATCTTGCACGACGAGGGCACAAGAGCCTCTGATTGGCTGTCTGAGCAAGCGCTGAGGGCAAGCCAGGATCATTTTTTGCAGGGGGGTGTTGACGGCTCGCCCGATGCAGCGTGGTCATGGTAGGGAGAGTGGTTGGATAAAGCCGCGCTGCTGGGTTTCCCTGCCATCGCAAAGGAAAGCCAACTTCTGGGGGCGCTCTTGTGCCGTTTGGCGTTCGATACCGTATTTACTCGCATAATGATCGCACTCGCGTAATGATCGCACCCCGGAATTTTGTCGTCGAAAGTCATTTTTTTTTATTTCCCGTGTAATGATCGCACCCTGAACTTGCCGCAGCGATATGTCGTGTGCCAAGTCTAGCTAATAATGATCGTGCTTACCATCTGTGGAATGCTACGCAAACGACTCTTTAAGACAAACCAAACAGTCCGCATGCACCAAACATTCTTAAGTAAATGCCTAATTTCATTGCTTTCATCTCTTTCCTCACTTCCATGACTGAAAAAAAGCTGCAACCAAACTTGCCTTTATTATGTGTAGGCTTTATAATGGTTCTGGTCAACAACAACAAAAAAGGCGCCTTTCGATTCTTCTCATCTGCACTCGTGGGCACACAACAAATCGCGGGCGGCAACGTTAGTAGCCAAGTTTACACTGATACGTTAAAAGTGTACCCTTTTCATACGTCGACGCTTGTAACACAGCTAAGATATTCACCCACTCTTAGCGGAAAGGTGCCATATTAGGATAGTAGTGAAGACAGATGCCGCAGTTTCCGCACCATGCCGGCTATGTGTTTCTGTGTCACTGGCAGCTAAGCGTGCCCATCTGTTTCTGTCCCCTCAAAGTGGACATGGCTACGTTATTGCCACAAACTTGCCGATATTAGCGATATTATTCATTACTGATACGGGAGAAACTGTTTCCATGCACGTAATGTACTCACGAGAAGAAAAAAAAATCACGTTCGGCGCGTTTGGCTTGCTCCGCCGGCTGCCATTTTTGTTTTGGTGTCCCGCAGCAAACACAGGACGAAAAAAAATTTGTTTTCTTTTCACGGGAAATTTAACCCGCGTCATGATCGCACCCCTGATTTTGCGTCAATTTTTCTGAAAAAAAAAAGTGCGATCATTATGCGAGTAAATACGGTATATCGGTAATATCGGTATCGGTAAATACAGTATATCGGTAACTATACTGTGTTCAGGAATTGTTCGATATACAGAATAAGTCTATGTAAATAAGTTCGATATAGTCTGGTTTGACTGTATTCGTTTTCTTTTTGTTGTTGTTTTTTTGGACGTTTTTGTGGCCTCTATTAAGTCTGAAAATTCGGACGGTGACTGTATATACCGATAATTCCAAGTGCAATATCAAAAGAGAACAGGCACATAAATACACAGAGAACTTGCAGCTTCATGTAATAAAGAAGGAAAAAAGCAGTGTGGCTAAGAACAACAAAATAACGGTAGTAATTCGACACCACCATAGGCAACCTCATGACAAGATTACATGACATTCCAGTTACACGAATCCACTAAATAAAAAACTGAAAGGCATAGTGAGATTTCAAGTTTGTGCAAACTTACCCGCTTTTTCATTCTCTTATCTTTTGAGCTAAAGACCTGCTGTTCACTGTTTTGATTGTTGTGTTGCACACACGCAGACCCGACCTCTACCGGGTGTCTGGCAAGTTTGAGCTGCTGGACCGGATACTCCCCAAGCTGCGCTGCAAGCAGCACAGGGTGCTCCTCTTTTGTCAGATGACCACCCTGATGACCATCATGGAGGACTACCTCACCTACAGGGGTCAGTGCCTGTGCTTTTCTCTTTTTCACTGGCCTTCTCTGGCAAGTCTCATGAATGAGAAAAAGTTGAAAAGGGGAATGTTTGTGTTTGTTTCATTCAGTTTTCTTTAAAACTTCTCGTATGTTCATGTCACGGGGCACTTGATTATTGTTTGAGGGTTCAAATTGCAGGGGTGCTTTTTGGGACTTTCTGAACAATGTCGCATTACAAGGTGGGCCAAATTCACTGATGTCAGTGTAATGATAGTCAACTGCAATGCCTCAGTTAATCTAACAGTGCTCGATTAACACGTTCGTGCGGCAAGACTCTTTGATGTCCCTATTATTGTGTGTCATGACCCACCGGCAGGCCATAGGCCATATTTCTCGGACGCATTGTGGCTTCCTGGTAAGTCGTGCTCCCTAGAAGCTCCCTCAAGCTCTGGAGAAAAGATGTCGCTTGTGCGCTGCAGGGAAGACACACAGGAGGTATACTGTATTTACACGATTGTAAGTCGACTCGAATGTAAGTCGGCTCCCCTCCCCCCCCCCCCCCATATCGCTTGACTGGGGAAAAAAAAAAAGAGCATACCCGAGGGCGCATTCGATAACGAAAATTTATTAGTCGCTGACATGGTCACTGGACTACTCGTCTTTACTAGTGCTGTCATCGCTGCTGCGGTCCCACAGCGCATCGTGGTCCAGCGAAATTTCAAATTTGGCAAACGATTGCACCAGGACATCTTGCAGAACAGCAGCCCACGCCAAATGCACCCAACCACACACAGCCGTCAGGAAGGCTTTTTTGACAGGTCCGGTTTTCGTAATTTCGCAGCCTTCCGCCACCAGCCACTCGTTGTGCTCACGACGGAGCAGGACCTTAAAATTAAGGCAAAGGTCCGGGCTTGTTTCATGACCACGTCGCACTTCAATGGTAGGGACCGATCACGCATTTCAGAGACGTACGCTGCAAGCTTAGCCTACAGCTCCGGAAAGCGTCCAGACTTCGGGACGGGGGAAATTTCTCATTTGCCGTCACGGTGAAAATTTCGCTTCACTGCAGTCGCCACTCTCGCACCACCCGTTTAGAAACATCGAAATTGCGGCCCGCTGTGCAGTGATTTGTTTCTTCGGCGTAAAGGATGGCAGCCCTCTTGGACGCTGCTGTGAACGAGTGCCGAACGGTTAGTGGGCCTGGAGCACTCATGACGACTGGGGAAGCATAGAAGTAGCACGTAGCCAGCAGTCAAGTGGAACGCGTCAAAAAGTTGGTCAAACCAATACCAGTGCCTTTAAACAAAGAAAGAGAAACCCGCGTGCGGTGTCTGCTCTTCCGTGAACTACCGATACTCCCCGCAAGCGCCACCGTTCTAAGGGTGCCGCCGCAAATGGGAACAGCGGCGCTTCCATCAACTATCGAACCCCCCCCCCATGAGTTGCACGCACTGTAAGACTCTCAAAACGTTGAAAAACCCTTCCGAAAAATGAACAAACACGCGGGATAGCGAAAAGATACGGGTAGGGTCATAGAGCAAACGAAATTGTAACTACGTTGTAGCTCCCGTTGGTATCGCTTTCTTTGGCGGGGCCATGTTTTGGTTTCGATTGTAAGTCGACCCCCCAACTTCAGACTTTCAAATTTAAAAAAAGGGGTCGATTTACAATCGTGTAAATACGATAAGTGCTATAACTTACCTGTTGTCCGTGTCACAATGAACGTGTTAATTGTCCTGAACATTTTGAATTTTCACACGTCACCATTTCGACTGTTACTGTAGACAGCTTAGTGAAATGTTCTCAATTTCTGTGTTGCTCATTTAGCTCTCCTCTCTAATACCGAGCATCTCTAGGTTGTCACCATTCTGTTAATCCCGCACCGTTACATGTGCCCTATTTGTGCCATTTAAACTTGTAAATACCTACAAACACTTCCATATATATGCATATTCAAGTAGTATCATGTTTAAACTTGTATATACCTACAAACACTTCCATATAGTATATGCATATTCAAGTAGTATCATGTTCTTTCTCATGTTCAATAGAGCTTTGGAATGCTTCTCGGGACTGTTCGTTCCTTGCAGCTCATTGTGTTTAAGTTGCCATAAGCTAGCACTTTTCATTAGTGCAAGTTGCTTTACATGTATTATATTTTCTTTTTTACTGTTTGCCTCATTATCATTTTGCTTATTTCACTGTTATCTCTACTTTTTTCTGCTATGGCACTAATGTAGGACTGTAGCATGTATAAATAAATAATTAAGAACTCTCCATTTCTCATTAGAGCTGCATTACTGTTATCAAGGAACACTGCAAATTCAAGCCTTTTTGAGTGCTCTCTCTGTACTGAAGTTGTGAATAGTGAGGGGCAGCCACTTGTGTTGGCTCTCCGTGGCTGTAATGCTGCATCTTCTGCCGCTGTCATTGCAGGGTACCGGTACCTGCGTCTCGACGGTACAACCAAGGCGGAAGACCGTGGTCAGTTGCTGGAAATGTTCAATGCCAAGGAGTCTCCCTACTTCATCTTCCTACTCAGCACCCGGGCCGGTGGCCTGGGGCTCAACCTGCAGGCGGCAGACACAGTCATCATCTTCGACTCGGACTGGAACCCCCACCAGGTCAGGGGAAGGCCCAGGGCCAAAACAATCAGATGCACTTTATAGAGCAAGCACTCACGTTGTGGTCAGCAATGAGAACTGCAGATTTCTGCTACTGGCAATAGCTTGCCTAAAGGGAGGCGAAACAGAGAAAAACAAGTTGTATTGTATTAGTAAGTTAACCTTCTGCAATATAAAAAAGCCACTCTTACTCTGAGAGGAGGCTTGATAACTCAGAAAAGACTAAAAAGTAATGAACATGTGGTGACGCCACCTTCAAGTTCCCACAGCAGCTTGCCACAATGTCCCAAATTTTTATGGTGTCTGCTTTGGCCCAGTTAAACTTTTATCGGTAAAGACGGACTACATTGTACGGTCGGACCCATTCATGACAAATTCGATAGCTCCGAGAAAAGTGGTTGTTATATCAGTAGTTTGCTATGCAATAAACTTCAATATAACGGACTTCAGTCTAAAGAAATTATCGATATAACAAAGTATGCAACTTTTCATAACCTCTTGTCCGTAGAACACCATGTATTTAGAACCTCAGTATAACAAAGTGTGTTTGTATTCTATTTCAATATAACGAAATTTCTCTTCCGCCGCAAAGACAAGCCGAGACAATAAATGAAAACTTCTGCAGACGCCGACGGTCAAATGATTGAATTGCAAGTGTCTGCTTGCAAATGCACACCTCAAATCATGCGCAGCAGTGCTCATGTTGTAAAGACCTAGATGGTTGTTCCAAATCGTTTAAATAGGCGTAATGCACCTAGTGCCACATGGACAATTACGTAGGTTAAGTTTGTGGCTACTGTATTCCTAGTAGGTTTCAATTTATCAGGAGACAGTTGATCTTTAATGAGTAGCGTGGGGTATTAGTGAGATTATGCAACAATTTAAGGCATTCATGATCATGCCGCTCGGACAGAGGTTGTAGACTTAGTGGAACAAGGTGACATGAGGGTGAGAAGTTCCAGTCATAACGACGGTATATGAACCAGATTGCTTTCTTTTGAACTGATTTGAGGGTGTTAATGTCAGAGACTTTATGAGGGTTCCTGATGGGGGCAACCATATTCGAGAACTGGTCGGAGGAGTGATTTATATGTTAGCAATATTGTTTCACATGGAGCTTTCCGCAATGTGCGATTTAGATAGCCTATTTGCTTTAGTGCTTTATTGCATGCGTATTCAGTATGCCTTGCTCATGACATGTTAGGTGTGAAGATGAGGCCAAGGTACTTGTGTTCGGACACCCATTCAAGGGAAGATCCATTAAACAAATAATTAAACAAAGAAACAGAAGTGCTCTTACAAAAAGATAAAGTGACTGTTTTTACAAAGTTTATCTTCGTTTGCCATTTGTTGCACCACCTGCGAAATTCTGTAAAGGAATCGTTAAGTGAAAGGTGGTCAACATTCGTGTTAATTACGTGATACAGCACACAGTCAGCATAAATGCGGATTTTTGCGGACATTTAATTCAGCCAATCACTTATATAAAATAAGAACAAAAGTTTATTCCACCTTTTCAGGCACGCGTCTGCTGTCTAATGGTTAGAGTGTCAATCTTCTTTTGCGGGGTGTTAGGGCTGACCATTGAACATTTTCGAAGCTGACCATTGGACATTTTTTATATTATTTCTAGCGGCAATTAGTTGACACCTGGCATCCAAAGTTGACCATAAACAACCAAAAACAAAAATTCAAAGTGGGGATAAGAGTCCAAAAAAACTATCGCTTTAAACTACATTGGCACCTGCGGCATCATGCGGATGTACTGGCGCTGTTACAAGATTAGCCTTGGGAGTGCTAGGCAGCATGCCTTGGCGGTGAGGTGTGCTGGCTGACACCCAACACTCCGACGTAATAGTTCTGCGGAAACCCGCAAGGTGGAGAGGAGTAATTAATAAAGGGAAGATGAATTTCTCCTCAGCTGCGAAGCTTTTCTTTTGAGGTACCCGTATGTGTTTCCTTAGTAGCACTTGTAGCTACGTTTGGATGGATGTCTCATCTTCTCTTTATTAACTTAACACTCCCACGGAGATGTCGTGCGCCCATACACAAGTACCGAAGTAAGTGGACACAAGGATGGGCCACCGCAGTAGCTTAATTGTCAAAGCAGCGCAGGCGTAATTTATTTTCTTATTTATTTACATACCTTCAGTTGCCGAGGCATTGGAGAGGGGAGTGCAGTAATGACAAAAAATTATGTTAACTAAAATGCGGGACAAGAAATAACAGTTGTATTTTTAAAGAATTAGGTCATGGCAAGCAGTTATGACAATAAGAACTGTAAGCAAAAACGTATTATCACCTGAAGTCATAAAGGAAACAAAAATTCACTAAACCGGAATCAACGCTATTTAGTAAGGCAGAGGATGTAGCTTTGGGTCCCACACGTGGCAGCGAGCCTTTTCGTGCACTTTCATTTCCCTCGATTTCGCTGTTTCTACACTTGAAGTAAACATAAATAATTTCCCCTGTGCTCTCTCTGGCTTTATTGTCTGTTTCTTTCTATGGGCCCCCGCATATAATTCCTCACTCATCTGCCCTACTCTTCGTACTGTTGTGTGCCCCAATTTATTTCCCCCTGATCCGTAAGCATTGAGCTGTTGTTTGGTTTGATTTAAGGGCCATTCTTCTGTGCCCATTGTTGTGCGATGCATATCTATGAAGTCGTGATTCAGAGGTTCCCGGGCACATTCTGACAATCGGCTTGGGGGCCGTTGCTCTTGCCTGCTGCAGCATTATACAGGCTGAAGTTAGCTGTGAGCTGCGGGTTTAAATTTCAGCCATGGAAACCTCGTCGCAGTGAAATAAACAAAAAGAAATGTACCGTATTTAGTCTATTATAACGCGCCCTCCATTGGAATGCGAACATCGACTTTCCTACTAAAATTTTTGAGGTACAATACTTTGGATTGTTCTGTCACCAAATTTTCGTGGTAAGAGAGAGAAACGGTGATTTGTTTTCATCTGAAAAAATTAACTGCCGCAGTGAAACAGGCCTCACTCACCATCACTGTTCAAGGCCTCCTTATCACTTTTAACTGCCCAGAGCACCCAGTCTTATCCCCACTCGAGATTGTGGGACGAGAGGATGTACTTGGGCACCACCTGCTGCAGTTTTGGTTTTGCACTCGATTGTAAAGTGGATGCCATATCTTGGTGAACTCTTCTTTAAAAAAAGAAGTGCATTAGAATTGGTTAAATATGGTAACCGTCTTTACAGGGATATTTTTCCCTCTGTTTGCGGAAACCCTAGTCACTCAAATCGTCCTATCCAAGTAAGGCATTTTCCCGGCCACGGTGGCTGCATTTCAATGGGGGTGAAATTCAAAAACGCTCGTGTACTTAGATTTAGGCACGCGTTAAAGAGCCTCAGGTGGTCAAGAATTAAGCCTGGCATTTGCATTTATTAGGAGTAGTGTTAATCTCATAAGAGGTTGTTGCAGGAAAAAGGGTTGGAGCAATGTACTTCTGACGAAATCTTGTCAGAAATAACAGCCACACTATTATGAACCAGTTGGTGTAGTATAATGTAAAATCTGTGCATATGACAATTACAGTGATGCAGAAGAACGTCAGTAGGTGTAGTGAGTCGCTGTACATGAGTTTGATGAGGGTGAAATGCGAAAACACTCGTGTACTTAGATGCATGTTAAAGAACCCCAGGTGGTCTAAATTAATCCAGAGAATGGCGTGCTTCGTAATCAAATAGTGACTTTGGCATGTAAAACTTCTTTTTTCTGCACATGAGTACAGAATACAAGACGGGACATTCATGGTGCTGCAAACAATTTATAATAGACCAAACTGTGATCTGGTAGGCTTCAGCATTTCAAAATTCTAGTAACAGTGGGCTCTAGTCATGCAATGTAAATGTAAGCCTTCCTCAACCATTGTCATAAATTTCTTTAATAAATGGGTGTTAGTACTCAAGTATTGGAGTTAATTCTAGTCCCTCATTGCCTCCAGAAAGTATGAATATTTGCGGCAGTCAAAAGCGATGTGTGTATTTGCTGAGCATCAGGGAATACTTGTTACATGTGGGCCTGCCTTGCATTAGTGATCTCTGTTTGTGGTAACATCCAACTAATGCTGCTAGCTGACTGTTATCCTTGAAAGGAAGAGCGTACACAATTGGTGTGTCCTACCAGTGCTAATGTATGCGGCTCAAACATTGAGGCCAACGAAGAACCTTAAAAAGCTGAGGACTGTGCAAAGGAGCTAGTAATGAAAAACGATAGCTGTAATGTTAAGGAACAGAAAGATGGTGGTGTAGAATATAGAGCAAATAGCTGTAGATTATATTCATGTTCAGGTTATGATGAATTAGAGCAAAGTTTGGCAGGTTCTGTAATTGCATACAGCATATAAGCAGTGGTCTGCTAGAGAAACTGGATGGTTGCCAAGGGAAGGAAAATTAAGTTAGGCACAACGGAGGATTACATGTTGCAATGAAGTTAGAAAATTTGCAGGCATGGGATCCAATCACTCTGGCGTAATGGCGCCACAGAAGGCAAACGAAGGTGGGCAAAGGACACTCAGGACACGGCGCTTGTGTCCTGCATGTCTTTATCCATCCTTGTTTGCTTTCTGAGGTACCATTGTACCAACATGAACCTGTACCAACTAGCTCAACTGGCGGTCCTTCTGAAAGGGTCCGATCACTTGGCACAAGTCGAGGGTACTTGTAGGCTTCTCTGAGAAGCCATTTGCCATGTGCCCAGCGTGACATTGGCTGAGGATTGTGATTGCCACTAGAGTGGTATGTTGAACTTCTTTAAAATGTGCCGCGCATGTTGTGCGAGTGTTGTTACGGGGGGAGAAAGCGCTCACCTGCTCATGTTTGCCGTTCCTGCTCTACATACAGGACCTGCAAGCGCAAGATCGAGCTCATCGGATTGGCCAGAAGAACGAGGTGCGGGTGCTGCGGCTCGTGACGGTCAACTCGGTGGAGGAGCGCATCCTGGCTGCAGCCAAGTACAAACTCAACCTGGATGAGAAGGTCATCCAGGCCGGCATGTTTGACCAGAAGTCGACAGGAACGGAGCGCAAGCAGTTCCTCCAGGCCATCCTCACCCAGGACGAGAACGATGAGGAGGCGAGTCTGCTCTTTTTATGCCTCTTCCTCCTCCTCCTGCTCCTCTTCCTTGTCTTTGCCACTTAAATTATGTGTGCACAGTCTGAGAGTTTCTTTTCCCCCCACCGCGGTGGCCTAGTGGCTACAGCGCTCTGCGGCAAAGCGCAAGGTCGCAGGGTCAATTCCCGGCTGCTGTGACTGCATTCGAATGGGGGTGGAAGGCAAAGACACTTATGTGCCATGCTTTGGTTGCACGTTGAAGAATCCCGGGTGGTCAGAATTAAACCGCAGCCCTCACTAATCCACATAACGTAGCCTGTCGCTTTGCGTATGTGCCAAGACTCGCGAATTTTTCGCATTGTTTACGAATTTCTGCTCATTTTACAAATCTTTCATCAAGCTTTACATAAAATAAATTATGTTACCAAAAAGTGCTTAGCTCATCAGCCTCCATACCTTCCATAGAAGGTATTGTATTATAAGATGAAATAAAGTGCTACTTGTCCAGTTCTATTTCATTTTCAGAAAAAAGAACTCATTGGAATTATCCTTGACAATGACACGGGCGATCGAATACTTTAGTTTTTGCTCAACTCTGCGCTGCCCACGCTTTCGCATTTCAGTAGTTTCGTTATCGTGTAGTGCTGCGCTGGTTTTGCTGGCTCACGACACTCACAAAAACTGCAAGTAGTGTAGAATTCTACTTCCATATGATGTCGTGGGATGCCCGAATGGTCTACGCCACTTGACCAAAAAACAGCTGCAGCGGTGAATCTGCCGCTCCATCTTGGCTCGATACCGCTGTCTGGCGGGTGCCGTTTTGCTCACCAACGGCAGCAAAGGATGGTGATAGCGTATTCAATGTCACCACTCCCCCGGTTTGGTGGCGGGAGAATTGAATTTTGAAGAAGACCCTTTAGATGCAATTTTCTCGTAAACTAAGTCTTTTCTTGGCACGAAACAAGCATTGTGAGGTTTCTGGAATGATATTTAAACAGTCCACATCGACTTAGCATTTGCCTTTATTGTCCCTTTAAATCAGTCTGCAACTGTAACCCCGAAATGAGCAGTTTTGCTTTTCGTCTGCTGTGTAAACTTTCATATCAACTTTCCATGGTTTGTACTGTATTTAAGCAGCGAGACAACTCGCACTTGTGCCATCTTGCACGATGAGGGCACAAGAGCCTCTGAATGGCTGTCTGAGCAAGCGCTGAAGGCAAGCCAGGATCTTTTTTGCAGGGGGGTGTTGACGTCTTGCACCATGCAGCGTGTTCATCGTAGGGAGAGTGGTTGGATAAAGCCGTGCCGCTGGGTTTCCCTGCCACCGCAAAGGAAAGCCAACTTCCGGGGGCGCTCTTGTGCCGCTTGGCATTCGATACCGTATTTACTCGCATTATGATCGCACTCGCGTAATGATCGCACTCGCGTAATGATCGCACCCCTGTATTTTGTCGTCAAAATTCCATTTTTTTTATTTCCCATGTAATGATCGCACATTGAACTTGCCGCAGCGATATGTCGTGTGCCAAGTCTAGCTAATATTGATCGCGCTAACCATCTGTCATATGCTACGCGAACGACTTTTCAAGACAAACCAAGCGGTCTGCGCGCACCAAACATTCTTAAGGAGATGCCTCATTTCATTACTGTCATCACTTTCCGCACTTCCTTGACTAAAAGAAAGCCTGCAACCAAACTTGCCTTTATTATGTGTGGACTTTATAATGATTGTGGTCAACAACAACAAAAAAGGCGCCTTTCGATTCTTCTCATCAGCACTTGTTTGCATGCAACAAATCACGAGCGGCAACGATAGTAACCACGTTTACACTGATATGTTAAAAGTGTATCCTATTCATACGTTGACGCTTGTAACACAGCTAAGATATTCACCCACCCTTAGCGGAAACGTGCCGTATTAGGATAGTAGCGAAGCCAGATGCTGCAGTTTCCGCAGCATGCCGGCCATGTGTTTCTATGTCACTGGCGCGACTATCTGTTTCTGTCCCCTCAAAGGGGACATGGCTACATTATTGCCACAGACTTGCCGATATTAACGATATTATTCATAACTGATACGGAAGAAACTGTTTCAATGCACGTAATGTTCTCACAAGAAGAAAAAAAAATGGCGTTCGGCGTGTTCGGCTTGCTCCGCTGGCCGCCATTCTTGTTTTGGTGTCCCACAGCAAACGCGGGACGAAAAAAAAAATTTTTTTTTCTTTTCGCGGGAAATTTAACCCGCGGGATGATCGCACCCCTGATTTTGCGTCAATTTTTCGGACAGAAAAGTGCGATCATTATGCGAGTAAATTCGGTATTTGTCAGTTTTTTGTTGTCTTGCCTTTTCGATGCTGTGTGATGTCCTAACTTTCTTTCTTTTTTTTTTTCCTTCAACTGCAGGAAGAAAATGAAGTGCCAGATGATGAAACCATCAACGAAATGATTGCCAGAAATGAGGAAGAACTGGAGCTTTTCCAGGTATGCTTGCTGCAAGAGAATACAGGTTGCTCTAGAGCTTCTCGGCACAGAGTCGTAACAACTAGTTAGAGTAATAAATGAAGAATGAAGAATGCGATATCCATACACAAAGGCAGTCGTGCCGAAGCCAAACGAGAGCTTGAGGGACAGTACCCGGCAGCTGGAGAGATGAGAACACAGTAGCAGAAAGTTATATAACAGATTTAGTACAATAAACGTCAAAAACCTTTTTCACAGCCTTGCAGCCATTCAAAGAGGACATATCTACAAGCGAATTATTAAAAAGAAGTGGAATATAATATCTGTAAGTGCACTTCCCAAACATGGTGCGTACACAAACAACAAAACACTGACATGGACAGAGCTCGCGATCAGGCCTTATAAAGAAGGCACAACTTCTGTCCCGATATACTTTAACACAGTTGTTTTCAAACACAGCAAAAAATCATGATAGTTTGATGCAATCCAACAGTTCACATGCCTGCCAGACCAGACGGCGAGTCTCAGTTATTTGATTTTCTTAACTGATGAGGATCAAATTAACAATGTTTTAGTGTAAATTCATTCATATTAGTTCCTTCTAAAGTATTACTTTGGCTCTATTTCTTGAAGGGCACCACACTTACTCCAATGTATTGCTAAGGTTTCAAGAAAGGGTGTGTTCAGGGCCCCTTTAAATGTGAGCTCCCTTTGTCTCACAGAAAATGGACATCGACAGGAGAAGAGAGGAGGCGCGCAGCGTCAAGAGGAAACCTCGGCTGATGGAGGAAGATGAGCTCCCCAAGTGGCTGCTCAAGGACGACGCTGAGGTGAGCGGGCATTTCACTCAACGAAGGCGAAGGGCCACGGTAGAGGCTCAGAGAGTGGGAACCATTTGGTGGGCGGTCAAAGTGGGTACTGCAAGCAGAATATACGGTTAAGAAGAGGAGATGATGATTCAGGCTAATTGGTCGATTTCGTGTTATAGTTTCTGAAGCACAGTGGCAGAAACAGGTGGATAGATAACATCGGCGTGTTCAAAAGCGTCTAAATAATCCTCAACGTGGACGAGGAGGGAAATGCAACTCATCTGTTCTATTTATGCTATTCATTATGGAGAGAATGTGGAGAACTTTCACAATGCCTTAAATGTGTGTGTGTGTGCATGCACGTGTGTTACAGGTGTACCAGAGCATATTGAAAAAATACATACCAACAACGATTATGATGCTCCGTAATGCGAAGTTTGAACGCAGCTCTGTACGGGTTCACTTCATGTGTCTTTATTTTGTATTGTGATTATAGGTACATGGTTTATATTAGGAAGAGAATGCTGTGAGTAGCGCAGCTGGCACGGACCATCTGTCTCGTGCAGCACGTTGCAAACAGAGCGAAGTGTGGCACGACTGCCTCGCTAGTCGGGAGATTGCGAGAAGCAGCGTTTGGATGACACTTGGGTAATGCCTGGGCGTGATTCACAGCAGCCACCGTAGGCAGACCTCCGCTCATGCAGCACAATTGCTTCCATACAGACGACGCACTACTATGGCGCCATATCGTAGCCATCATTACCGCACACCCTGTCTTGCACGCCACTACGCTTTTTCTTCTTGCACTTTCATTCCACCAGCGACGAGGGCAGCCCTTACGGCATGGCTGATGTAGTATGATCCAACCAATTGCACAGTTGCATAGGAACTGTGTTATGTGTGTGTTCTGTAATTTGCCATTGTTCGCATAATATGTATTCACAGTGGCCAGCCACCATCACCAGGCCCTCACAATTGACACATGAGACACGATTGCAAATCATTTTTTGAGCTGGTATTGGCATGTACGTATATAATAAATGTTGTATGTAGAGAGGGTTCTTTTTGTGTCAGACGGGATATTGTTACGAGATTTGACAGCATTGAATGATATTGTTACGAGATTGGACAGCATTGAATTAAGTTACAGCAGCTCAAGAAACACATGAGCACATTGCGCTCTATTTGTTTATGTGCTCCATGCACAAAAAAGAAAAACGAATGGCGACTAAACAGCTTCCTGCATAGCCCTGTTGTACCGTGAATCTTACCGTTGTGTCCAATTTATATGCACATGACCTTGTGATTCTCGTTCCCAACACCAGGTGGAGCGACTAACCAATGAGGAAGAGGAGGACAAGCTGTTTGGGCGAGGAAACCGGCAGCGAAAGGAGATAGACTACTCAGATGCTCTCACCGACAAGGAGTGGCTTCGGGTGAGTGTATCCTACAGGGGTGGTATTCTCGAGACAATCGCCCTTGGAGATCTTTCACTTCCATGAGATTTCGCGTGAACATTGACAGATTAGTGCTCGAGAATCTCTAAGGTCGCAATATTATCGCGATAAGACGAATTGAAATGCTACTTGTCCAGTTCTATTTCCTTTTTAAAAAAAAGGACTAATTGAAATTACCCTTGACAACGACGTGGGCGGTCAAAAGGATTCGTTTTTGCTCGACTCCGCGCTGCCCAAGCTTTCACGTTTCAGTCATTTCGTTATCGCATAGTGTTGTGCTGGTTTTGCTGGCTCGCAAAACTCGCACAAACTGCGAGTAGCAGAGAATTCATCTTCCATGTGATATTGCGGATGCCAGAACGGTCTACACCACTTGACCAAAAGGCAGCTGCAGTGGTGAATCCACCGCTCTGTCTTGGCTCGGTACCGACGGCAGCAAAGAGTTTTGATGACGTACGCAACGTCACTGCTCCCTCGGTTGGGTGGCGGGAGATTTGAATTTCGAAAAGGGCATTCGGACCTTTCAGACACAGTTTTCTCGTTAGCTCTTTTCTTCGCACGAAACAAGCGTTTTGGGGTTTCTGGAGTGGTATTTAAACAGTCAATGTCGACTTAGCATCAGTCTTTAGTGTCCCTTGAACTCGTTCAATACCACGTCTATCTATTTTTCGCCACAGCACAAACTTAACTGCATTGAAGTCCAAAAATAAGTGGAAATCTTCTAAAGAGCTTTCTGTTCTGGCAGCGTTGTAAAAGGCAGGATGCTCCTTTTTTTTCCCTTTTGTGTTTATATAAATTTTCTGTAAAGTTTACGAATTTGAGCTTGTTTTACGATTTTAGAAACAGTCTCTGCACTTTCCATTGAAAGTCAGGCATCGATACCATCATTTTTTAATGTATTTTCTCTTTTACATTTTTGGACCTAAAGCTTAGGCTTGCAATACTGGTTCTGAATGTTTAGGTTATCCAAAAGCACTTTATATTTACATCATCATCTAATGTGGCAGATTTCTTTTGGCTTAACGAGGCTGTTGGTCAGAAAAGGCCACAGGTCACCTATCTGCTTTTATATGTGTAATGATCCAGGTTAAGTGGTGAAGGGGGTCAAAAATGCTGTATGTATTTTGTACAACTACCTCCCCTCTTGGTAGTTGACATATGTGGAGCAAAGGAAAGGAAATGGGTTCTTGGGAGAGGGTGCAGTTAAATGTACATTAGCAGCTGGGATTCTTGGAGATATGTTACAGAGTTCCAAAGATGCATTTTCTGTGGAACGGTTCTCCACTTGGTCTCGTCCACTGCTGTGAGTTTGCCGACCATAAGGATGTTTGGTTAACCCTTTCCCTACCACGAAAAAGGAGGAAAATTATACCAAATTTACCGAAAATTGTCTTTTTTTTTTTTTTGCCAATTTGGAGAGCTTTCTTTTTGTCTGAATAAAACAGCACAATTATTTCAACAGGGTTCCTTTATTTCACAAATTGCATAAAATGATAGATTGAAGAAGTATACGCTTCATGACCCTGGTGCCTTGCAAAAAAGTGTTCTGCAGGTCTCGATACACTATGAAAAACGAGAATATGAACAAAAAAAATAACCTAAACGTTGCAAAAACATGCGCGTGAGTAGCTACTTTTACGCAGCTCCTAAAGCAGTTAGCAGGCCGTCTTTGTGTGGTAGACTGACAGGCAGCCGCAAGGTCCTCCATGTCATCCGTATAACATACGTCATTAGACTCCTCAGATGAGAACACATCACTTTCCGCTGCTGAAGAAAATTCTACAGAGCTGTGGTTTAATAAGGAGTCACCAAAATACTTTCTTTTACGTGCTCTTTCATTGTCTCGCTTCAAGGAGGCAGCCATGCATTATGCGGGGTGTCAGAGACAGCAATATAATGAAAGGCGAGACAGAAATGGCGCAGCATGAACAAGTGGGGCCATCCAGTGATAGGAATCGCAAGTAGATGCAATAGGACGACTGTAGGCATCATAGGTTCACTCTGTGACAAATTTTTGTTTATGACTATAGTCATTAGTTACATTGTGCCAAATTTCATGACGACTATACTCATCAACAATACTTAAAGGGTTAAGGCAAGTGGTTTAGTGTTAAAGCTTGAACTTATTGTTATTAGGTGTGTGCAGAAAGCATCTGGGAAAGCTTTCAGGCTCTCATTCTGGTGTGGGTACATGTGCGGGTGCAGGCACAGCTGTGTGCAGTCTGTCACGTTCCTGGCCCTTGCCTGTCAAGAACGTGTGCCATAACATTTCTTGCTGATTAGCTCCAGGCACGCAGCTCTAAAGAAAGAAAATGCACACACGATTTTTCTGTTGGAAATCATCCTCGAGAGTCGTAAATTTTTTAGGATGGTGTATAGATGACTGACGTGTCGTGCTTTTCCCGAAAAACACAGGCCATTGAAGACGGGAACCTGGATGAAATGGAGACGCGCAAACGCTCCCGCAAGTCCGGTGGCAATGGCGCCTCGTCAAGCTCTGGCGGTGAGAGGGGTGGCAAACGCAAGAGTGGCCCCTCCCGGCAGATGGTAGACGACGAACCTGTGGTAAAGAAGCGCCGCGGTCGGCCGCCCGTCGAGAAGGCCTCGCCCAACCCGCCCTCCCTGACCAAGCAGATGCGCAAGCTCATTGACATTGTCATCAACTACAAAGACAGGTGAGGCATCCCACCCCTTTGCTGTGCGCCACAGGTTATGACGAAGCCGTATGCTGACATCGCTGCCTTGGAAGTTGTTGTCACTGATTTCTACACTTGCAGCTCGCTTTTTGTATTTCTTTTACGCATTCTTTAGACATTTCACGTATTCAAGAAACCTTCGAGCGCAGCCTTCCATGTAAAGCGGTGCATTTGTTTACATCAACATCTACAGCCACAGATCGTTAGCTTCAAATGTTGTGTAAACGGCGCATCGATGATAGGAAATAATGCCATAACTAGCAAAACATACATGTCTGCGTATATTATCCGCATTGCTCCACCCTGAGACAAATCAATATTTACAGCCAAGCCCCCCTTAATTAACGGTGACTGTGAACCAGATACATACATATGGCCTTATAATACTGATTCTCGCTTTTTTTATCATACTTACAATTTGGATGCTTCATACAGTATTATTAGAGAAAACTATGCTCACATAAGCATTCATTTATAAGCTGTGTATTTCCCTCGCAAGAATGCAGATGCCATCGCTGACACCATTTGTAACCAAACGACGTGTTTGTTTATGCTGCTGGACTGAATGCACCGTCTGTTGTTTCCCACTTGAAGTAGAGGCAAACAGTGCATCTCCGGAATTAAGAAATGTGTTGGCATAACAATGCATACAGACCCACCCTTCTACGTAGTGAACGCAACTGGCAGCCTCCGGGAACAGTGGCGTACAGAAGTTGGCACAGCGCGCTGTGTCGCCGCTTTCCGCTTATTGTGTGCGTGAGCCCTGTAAAGTGAAGAGCAGTTTCCTCCGTCCTAACTAAAGTTCAGGTTCACCGGTAACGTGTGCACGAACTCTACAGCTCCTCTAGGCCTAACCTTCACTGAACAAGAACAACATCGTCTCAAGCTTCATGTGCATCGTTTGACAGAGCTGAAGTTTGTGCATTTAAACTTTGAAAGCATGTTTTGACTAATTTTGAATGCGATTAACGTCGGGTCACCACTGCAGCGTCGATGGAGGCAAGGCAGAAACAAGCCATGCTGACGTTAGCTGGAAGCACTCTTTATTATCATGCCCTTCGCTCGCTCGCTTATACATATATTGTCTTCATCATGCACGCTCACTTGTACATATATCGTCTTTATCATGCACGCTTGCTTTTTGCGGGCCAGCAGCCACCGCTTGGCAACAAAGCGCCTCGTGGTGGCCAATAATGTATACACAAGCGAAGGCGCTGCGGCTCTCACATTGTCGGTTCAGCAGCCGATCACACCGAGTTCCGCCGGAAGATAATCGGCATGCTGATTTTGTCTGTGCCGTTGTCATGAAAGCCTGTCGCACGATGACAACTCGCACACTTATGTTGCGTCATTTTCTTCCTGGCATGATAAAATAGCCTCAGCGGCACTTTGTGCTGTGTGGTTGATCGATCATTGGTGTCGGCACCTCGTTGATCTCGTTTCGACGCAGTATTATCGCGCCCTAAACGAGTACTTGATGTCGGGCATGCGCTGCCACCACCAGCAAGAGAGGGCAGATGCTGCAAGAAGACTTCATCAGCAATATAATGTTTTTAAAATGTTTCCCGAGTGTAACGCAGGGTTTCTTCAATAAATTTACTCGCCATCAATGAAAGGCAGTTGCTACGTGGTTCACGGTGCTGTCCAGGTGAAACCCTGGTCGCTTTTCGTTTTAGATGTGGAGTTGCAGTCATGCACTGCGCACATTTTCGGCACCAGACCAACATAGAGCTACCGGTAGAGTTGTAACTCAGTACACAGCACAGGTGTTTGCAGCAGTGTGTGCCTGTTTTGTGAAGGACTTGCTTGCCAGATTGGGTGCGTGCACTTTCGTGCCGTGAAAAAAAAAAAAGGCAGATGGTGCAGTGCAGCCTCCTTTAGTCAGTTTTCTCTATAACTGCATGACTTTTTCAATCATGAAGCAAACATGAGGTTTATCAGAAGGTAATCTAGCAAACTCGATTGATTTGACGTTTGCCTTTCATGTCCCTTTAACCCTTTGATGGTCAAATTATTTTGAAGAAAACTTTCCCAGGTGGTCAAATTACTTTATTGCGGATCTTGAATGTACATGATGTATAAAGTCGGGAATAAATAGTAAAAAAAAATTAGGAACGGTATTTTGGTGTCGGCATCACTCAGAACTGCAAAATGTTCAATAGTATTTCAGAGTGTGGTACTTCTTGAAACACGAGTCTCCGCACCGCCGCAGAGAGCGAGAATACCTCATGAGCGGCGGTGATAAACGAGCTAAGAGCAGTGCCAATCAAGATAGAAATCAACTTCCGCTGCCGCTGAGAGCGAGAATACCTCGCGAACAGCGGTTAGGCTAAGAGCAGTGCCAATGAAGATAGAAATCAACTTCCACCACATCTGCAAGAGAGTGCCGACAAAGAGAAAAATGACGTTTCGCGTGCCTCCGTTGCGATCACGCGGCGAAACCGAAACCGCAAAAGGGGTGTTGCCGCAGTCTGTGCGATGCGCTGAAGCTAGAAGTCAGTTCTGTTTATCTCCCCAAGAAGGTAGCACAAATTTCAAACGCTTCTTGTAAGTCCTAAGAGGTGGCAGCACCTCCCAGTGAGCATGCATCGTCATCATGGCGCGAAATTTCAAACGGAGGGTCGAAACCGTACCCGTACGGCAAAGACCTTGGGGGACAGAAAACTGCAGCCGTACATGTACGGCGAAAACCGTCAAAGGGTTAACGTGATGACATGACAACATTTGCAGTTTTAAAGCAAAAGCTTTACTGGCCACAAACTTGCGGTTTCGCCGTGGCAGTGCTCCGAGGAGGCACGTGACGTTACAACGCGCGCCTCGCCGCATTATTTCTCTCTCTCTCGCTCCCTAATCACTACTGCGCATGCGCCACTAGTAGCACCGAGCCACAGTTGTTCCGCCGCTGCGCAGCGCCGCGCGTTACCACCGCCGCCGTTTGACATGGCGTCACACCGCATTCCTCATCATTGCACTCGCCTCCGCTCGCTTCGCCAGCTGCGTCGCATGCCTGATAACATATCGGAGGATTGAAAAGGAGAGCTCGCGTGCGTCGCAATCACAGTTTAGGCGCCAGTATGGACGGCAGCAATTCTGACAAGCAGGAGGAGGCCTGCAATCGACATCGGAACGAGATGAAGAGGAAACGAATCGCCCAGGAAACAGACGAACAGCGCACCGAACGACTAGCTAAACGCCCCAACATAGCTAGACAACCAGACTAACCTGGACTTGCAATCAAGATTAACCAAGGCTAACCATGCTATGCCTTAGCTTTCGCTACGTATATCCTGGCGTAGCCGAGCTAAGCCACTGCCATTTTTTTTTTTCTCTCTCTCTTTCATTAATTGAAGCTCCTGGACCTCGATACCTGAGACAATATACTGGTAAGCCACAAGGTGTCCTATAAATGATTTACTAAAGTACAATCTTTCTGCGAGCCAGTTTTGATTTTACTTCCCAAGAGGTGAGGTGTAGGTGTTGCGACATCACAAAAGGTGGTCATGCGGAAGCAGGACATCGCGTCTTTTTTGGTGATACAGCTTGCTCAGCCGTCTGCCATGCTGATATTCCTTGCACCGCCAGTTGTAGCAAGTATAACAGACCACTTGATACCAAAAAAAGTGTTGAAAAGGAATGTTCAACGAACGCTCAATCACTCTAAACTGATTTATTGTTGCCTTAAGGTGGGCGCAGGATATTTGTGCAGATGCAAGAGATGATTGCAGAAAGCAAGTGCAAACAGTGGTGTGGTGACTGACGTTTTTATTGTTTTTGCAGTGACGGCCGCGTACTGAGTGAAGCCTTCCTGCAGCTGCCATCTAAGAGGGAGCTCCCCGACTACTATGATGTCATCAAGAAACCTGTCGATCTGAAGAAAATCAAGGTCAGCGCAGTTATTTGCAGTGGCAGAGCACAATAAAGAAAGCACTTGTGCTTTTGTGCAAGACGTGGAGAAAAATCTCAGTTCCTCGGACTTGAGTAAAACTCAGCTACGCGCAGCACTGAGAAGAAAACAATGCCCACAATAGCATGTTGCGTAGCTCGTGCGTTTAGTCTGCCTGCGTGTGTGCCTTAGCTTGATATCACCAATTTGTACTTCAGTGAAGTTGGACATGTCACGGATCCAAGATGAGGCTAACTCCAGGAGGCCCATGGTTAGCAGACAGCTGGCAGGGTTTTTTTTTTTTTTTCTTTCTTTTCTTTTTCTGAACTTGGGGAGATAGGTAAAATGTTACCTTCAGCTAAAGCTCTGTTTTTATTCTTATGCAACGGCATGTTCAATTGTACATGGAGCTTCAATTGAGGTGCACATGTGCCGTGGTGCTATGCCCAGGCTGCTCACTCTGTTGACGCTGAAACCTGAGCCTTCTACTATCAAACCTAGTCAGGTCATCATCATCATGAGCCTATTTTTGTGTTCCCTGCAGGACTAAGGTCTCTCCCAGTGACGTCCAATTACCCCGGATATAACAAAGTAAATGTAAATCTTTTCTCGGGCATGTAATGATATTGGATACAATGGAGGCACATTTGTGCTGGATGCGATTTCGTTACAAGGTTCGACCGTGTTGCATGCCAGTGACAGCTTCCCTACAACAACTGCTAAAATAAGTACACTGCAATGTTGAGAATGTTGTTTTTAAAAGCGGTGCCTTAGCTCAAAGTTTATTTCACGATTTGACACTCGCTCAACTAGCACTGTACCAAGACAATGAGGACGTGCACGAGTCGGACAATTCTTGTTCCCCCACCCTCCCCGCAGGCTCGCATCCGTGAGCACCGGTACCGGACGCTGGACGACCTGGAGGACGACTTCATGCTGCTCTGTGTCAACGCCCAGACGTACAACGTGGAGGGCTCGCTCATCTACGAGGACTCCATCGTGCTGCAGTCGGTGTTCACCAGCGCCCGCGAGCGGCTACAGAAGGACGGCGACCTGGCCCTGGGCACAGACGACCAGGACACTGACGAGGACGGTGCCGGACCGTCGGCCGAGCACGGCTCGGAGGTGCGACCCCCTCCTCCCATGTTGCTACCCACGTGATGCGATGGAAGAGGCCCCACTCTCTCCCTCTCTCTTTATGCCATTCACCCGTAACGCTCATCTAACACGGTCTTCTCTCTGCATCGTGCACTGCTCGATTGACCATAATACGAGTGCCCTCTCCTTCCCTCCGTGGCCACCGTATCTGTGATTGCACTTCATCAGCAACATAACTAACCTGTGTGCACCTTCGTTTGGAACTTGTTAAATTTAGAGAAGAACATTTCTCTGCTGCATTTTCCAGGGCATTTACACTTTTGCTGTGTAACTGTAATTATACTTGGCTTTTTTTTTTTTTCGTTGTGCATAAAAGTTAATTTTCCCATGTATCACTGCCTGTGGAATGAGTTCTTTTTATTGGTGTAACGAATGTGCGTGCTTGTGTGTATGCTTGCGTGTGTGCATTGTTTGGCAGCATGTGTCAGTGGCATGGCAAGCTGACTTTAGCATTGCGAGCGTGTGTTTGCCTAACCCTTGTTTGTAACACAGCCTGTGTCTGTTTGCACTGTTCCTTAGATCACAGTGCCAGATCTTGGGTGGGATTTCCGGTCGCATCATTTGAGGCTCTAAATATTTGAACTAGCACAAGACATTGGCTGTGTTGATCCATTGGAGCAGTGCTATCCGCTGCCTACTCTTTCCAAGGGCCAATTCAAGATGTAATGAAGAACTGAGGCACTAAAATTTCAGGGACACTAAAGATACTAAACTTATTTGAGATGGTAGTATTAATTACCTTTCTTCAATACCAAAAGACCTCTCTTAGCATGAAGACAGGCTTGGTAAACCAGAAAAGACAGAAACGGACGACATGTAGGGACGCTACCTTGAAGCTCCCACACCTGCTTGCAGTGACGGAATGTATTGTCACCTCGTCTGCTCAAGCCCTGTTAACCTTTTATTCGTAAAGATGGACTATGTTGTGTTCTGCAAGAACCAAAAACTGAAATGAGCAAGAACATTTACAGGGCCTCAATGACCAAATTACGAGAGATACTTTGAATCCATAACATCACACTGGCATATAGGTGTTGGGGTGCCACCACAAAATGCAAGAAATGGAGCTTTTTAATAATTCACCTATTACCGTGAAATTGCCAAAAATTTAGTCTTGAACAGGTACTTTATCAGTCTAAACTGACAGTGTTTCTATTTAGTGTAATGAGATGTTCCTATGCAACTTGTGTAATGGTTAATTGAAGTTGGCAGCATTGTACGTGCGATGGTGGTTCTTAACATATTTGTGCCAGTGGGAACTGTGCACCGTCTGGTCCAGTGAAGTTGCTTCAAACGGCTGTGACCGAAATCTGCACCCCTTCTGCTTCTGTTCGTAGTGGCCTCTGGGAGTTTAGTTGAGTGCACAGGGAAACCTAGGCAAGGCTGACGAGGTAGGGGCGCCACAAATGCTGCCCTGCCAACTGGGCATTTATTACACCTGTGTAGTGAAATTGCAGAAAAGTCAATATTCTCGATTGTGTAATAATCAATGCTTTCATCAAGCAGTGCTTATCTCACCTCTTCACCTTCTGTAGTTCATTCTCACGTTGGACAAAGACGACCCTGTCCTTTTTACCCGCTTCACCTCCATGTCGTAGCCTGCAAGGTTTGATAGTTAGTTGGAAGCAAGCCTTGCAAGCATGCGCATTTTGACTTGTCATATTGCATTGTTTTACATGCACCTTACTAACAACTGCATCGCTAATGAACCTTTCGCCTTCATCCATACACAAATGCTTGGAATGGCATACACGTTGAGTGCTAGCCAGTCCAACTCGGTAGCCTCTTGTAACTGTCTCTGTGTGGATTAACTCTCCTAGTTTCTTTTGCTTTGAAAGCAGTGGTTCTCAAGCTACGTTTCTTGTGGACCACACAAGGGGTCTGCATCCGTGATCTCGTGCTCCACAGCGTTCTGCTGCCAAGCACGAGGTCACAGAGTTGATTTCAGGCTACAGTGGCCACATTCCGGCATGGGCAGAATGCCTAAATGCTGGCGTACTTAAATTTAAGTGCGAGTTATAAAGAACCCCGCTAGGTCAGACTTAATCCCGAGCGCTCACCCCACCCGCTATGGTGTCTCTCAAAGCCCGTCTGTAGCTTCGGAACTCATATTTTTCGCATATATCTCATATTCTTTATTATGAGCCTCCCCAATGCCGCTTCTTTACTCCATAATGAGGTCAGATGCAACTACATTTAGACCTCGACATAACGAAGTCAGTAAAATCTGCAATTTGCAAATTTCGTTACATTGAAGTTAGACCTGTTATGTAGAAAAAAGTATAGTCGCCTATGGATATTTATTACGCTGAATCGGTTGCAAAATCTTCCTCAATATCGAGCAATTAGAGAAAGCAAATTTTGATTGATAGGAAGATCCATTTTGTTGAATTTGAGAGTCAACGACTGAAGAGACAGCTTCACGCCATGTCGGCAATCTCCCATCACTTCGGCTGTATGGATTAAGTGAAGCCAGCCTAGCTTTCACGTCCACTCGGCCCCCCGCGGCTGATAGTGTCGCCCGCAGTGGGGAGTGAATGCTTCATCTGCCTCTCGCTTCAACACATCTCCGAAACTCAAGATTACGCAACATCCAGTACTTAATTCGCAGGAAGACAGCTCACATGACGCCACGCCCACTCTTTGTGCATGCGGCGGATTACCTCAGACGGGGTGTGCGGGCTGAGCGTGCGCTCAGCCGCGGCTCCTCTAGAAAAAGGAGGTGCGGGCCAACTTGCCCCCCTCCCCTCATGCACTTGATCATGTTACCGAGAGCTCACGACCCTCTACCTTTCTCCCTCCTACCCTCTCTCTCTTTTAATCCCATCTCCCCCACCCTGCTGGCACTGAGCCGTGCTCCCACATGGGTTGCAGAAGATAGTGCTAGCCTTTCCTCCTTCCTTCCCCACAAGAACCACTTCCCTCTCTCTCACTCCACTTTGCGCCTTCACGCTTGCTCGCAAGAAGACAGAGCGCTCCTCAAACCGCCATCCTTCTCGGCACACCCTCGCAAGGTTTCACTTGCATACAGTGCATGGGGTGCGATAGGATCTTATCGCACTTGGAATTCATACAAAACATAATGCTGCTCTGCTTTGGCAATCGATCGCTCGTGTGGCGTCTGATTTGAGAGGTATGGTCGCAAGCAGCCACTTGTAATGCAACCATTCGACCATCTGCGTCCCCAGAAGTTTCCATTTATTGTCTCGGTATTCCTTCATGGTGGCAGTGAACTTTGGTTATACGGTAGACTTCCGTTAATTCGATTCTGCTTAATTTGATTTTTCGGTCAATTCCATCCTGACTGAAAGTCCTGGCCAACGCCTGTTCATTTCTATGGGCCCAGACTTTTGTTATTTCAATCCTAAAATTGGCCTTCACCGGATAATTAAGTATTGACCAGTCGGCATGCATGCGCCTGACCCCTATGGTGACCCAAATAGTGACCCTTTTAATAATAGCGTCCGTCTAGACGAAGCTTAGGAGACTGTAAATGCATTGAACACACGTCATCTCCCGTTGAAACTCCTATTTTCGGCCTGCCCTAAAACGATTTTCAAGTAATAACCGTAGCTGGCAATGTCCGATTACGGTATTTACCTAATTCTGAAGCATGTCCGCTCATTTTTTTCTTCTCTCTCTCTCTCTCTCTCCCCCCAATATAATTGCGCCGAAAATTGCTTGTGTAATGCCACTCGGATACGAAATCTAAATTGCCTTTGAGGTTTTAATACGCCTTACTGCATAACACAAGTGCACTGCACTGAAGCAAACTTCAGGAAAGTGGTTGCAATTTTTCAGCACATATTCAGCCCATTTTCCTTACTAAATAATTGGTTATGGGCTAGGTTTCTGGTATTTTGTTTAGGAGGTTTAATGCCATTTATACATTAGTTTTCTACTTTGGACACTTAGCAAGTGATTGTGCGTTTGATTTGGGTGTGTGTTAGATTCAAGCAAATACTCCCAAATGAAGTGGTGCCGTGCTTCAGCGTTTTATTCTGCATCTTTATATTAATTCGACCCGCCAGATAATTCGATCAATTTCATCAGTTGGCTCAGAGTCAAATTAATGGAAGTCTACTGTATTGAAATTGTGTGTCAACACATCAGTACCCAGATGTGTTGACGCGCTTGCCCAGGTGCTTTACATCTGAAGCAGTTCCTTCGTCTTTTCCCTTTAATGCACATTTTTTTTTAATGCTGCATGTGGATAAACATGAAGCAATGACATATTCTTGACGTCCTTAGCAAGCATCGTGCCAACCACATTTAGTTTTTTTTTTTTTTTTTCTCCACTAACCTCACATTTTGTCTTTCCACACTGCTGTCACGCCGTGAGGTTCGTTCGGAAGAGTTCGAGCTTTGTCGGTGCAGCACATCGCATGTCCCTCTCAATCAAGTGACAACATGCGGGCCACGTCATCTGCTTTGTCTAATTTCTCAGTTGCCTGGCACGTGTTGTCACTTTTATTTTTATTATTATTATTATTATTATTATTATTATTATTATTATTATTATTATTATTATTATTATTATTATTTATTGGAGCGCAAGGTTCCAGTTCTTGTTTCAGCGTATTCTTCAATATTTCAGTAGTGCCGTGCAGGGAGCAATACCTGCTCAGTCTGACATCTTAGATTAGCGAACAAATTCACTGCGCACTGGACGATGTGTCGCTGTGTAACCCCCACGACATAATTTCAAAGTGCTGATGCTGTTCTTGCTTTCTAGAGATGTGGAAGGGTCCAGGGAGGTTTTACATGTGCTTTGGAAATGCCTGCTGTAGTTGTAATCATAGCGTAGCCAAGTGTCATTTATGTCGGCGAGACATTCTGTGCCTCGTTTGTCGCACCTGACACTAGCAGGCGCAGATGTTCCATGCTTTACAGTAACCGCAGCACGAGCATGTGTATTTTCACCGAAAAATTGCGTCGAGTCATAGTGCTACACACACCAAACTGGTCCTGGGGGCACAGCAAGTAACACACGAGGCAAATAGCGACTTTGTTTCATTCTTGTGATTACGTCTACCAACAATCCAATTCACAGAACACAAAGACCAGCTTTAGCTATGCAGATGCAAGCAGTGGCTCTCAGTCCTTTTTAGCCGTCGTGAACCACTTCACCAACCAGTTGACAGATTATGCAGGAAAATCCTCCGCCTCTTTTGTTTTTCTTTCTTTCTTCCTTTTTTAAAGTGTCAGCTGTTTGCAATAAGTTACCTTTCTTAGCAGGGCTTGTGCCTGGAAGTGCTACAATAGGAAGTGGATGAAAGAAAACATTCAGAAGGATGAATGAGAGTCAAAGTAAAACGAGCGCTGAGCAGTTCTGCTGGTGGACCCGCAACACCAGACCATATAGCTGGCACTACTGCCCCTTCAGGTCAACGATGCCTGAAAGCGACAATTCGAACAATGCCTTCTAGACCTTGTATTGATGGCTGTTCTGCAGCGTTACCTCAAGAATGCCATGTTTGAACTACTCCAGATTCACGTCCACATTTGCCAGTTAGAATGAACCATGTGGAGTGCGTCGAGACGGCTGAAGAAAGAAATCTTTAAAGGCTAGCATAATGGCGTGCCTGGCTGACTGCAATCACCCCGTAAACCTCAATGCAGCTCTGGGAAATAGCCAACACCACCACATGCAAACCAAGATTCTTATCATTAGTATAAAGTGCGCACAGAAATACAAAAGGGCCAGACACTTTGCTGACACGATGGTAGGAGTACCATTGAACTGCAGTGGTTGCACTATCACTGCTTCGTGTGTCCCTTGCTGTCTGAAATCAGTGAGGAAGGTTACGCAGGAAAGCTGTACTGCAAGCTGGAAATACGGCTGGAAATGAGTTCTGAAGTCCCAAGTCGAGTTTAGCTCAAGACCAGTGTTTTGCTTTGCAGTTTAATCTTAGCCAAACTGGATAATACAGGTCTACAGGCATTGGCTCCAATGGGGGCGGAATGCAAAAGCAATCGGGTACCGTGCACTGGTTGTATGTTAAAGAACCTCAGGTGGTCAAAATTAATCTGGAGGCCCTCATAACCTACTATGCACTCTCAGAATGTTAACTCCCCACAGTTTAATTTAGCACATGCCTCTCTTTCTGGATGTGTCTCTTTTTGCTTAATAGGTAATGTATATCAAGGTCAGATCTCTAGAGCGATCCCTGCAGACCTCTAGGACTGCTAAAGTTCCACTGATGAACACTGGTGCTGGAGATCTTGATATAGTAATTGAGAACCACTGCTTTGAGACTTTGAGGTACATTCCTTACCTGAGACATTGGCATGAACAGCAGAATCGCGATTTGAATGCCTCCCATTTTCACCAAGGGAAAGACGCGGTCCCCTGCATTCACAAATGAGCCTCTCCTTGACTCAGGCTAGTAGAAGATGGCGTTGCCCCTAAGTTGAAGTAGTCACTTCATTTAATTAAGCAATGCTTTTATGCAATTCCTGTAACAAGAAATTGCTGAAGACACTTCTTCATACCTTTCAAGCAGACACTGGAAGTGCCTCATAAATTGGCTGAGTAGCATCATTGGAGCTCATAATTGGATTGTAGTGTTGGTGCATAGAACCCCGTAATTTAACTTAGTCACTGTTTCATTCAGCTGGTGTGTGCAGGGCCTCAGGCTTGTTTCCCGGCTGGAGCAGTATTCTAACCTCTGCGATATGCAAGAACACTTGTGCACCTTGATTTAGGTGCCCGTTAAGAGAACCCCAGGTGGTCAAAATTAATCCCAAGCCCTTCACTACAGCAGTGTTGCTTTGGAATGTTAAATCTTACGAATCAATCACTCAGTGAATGAATGACTCAATCAATCTATCTATTGATCAAGCAGCCACTGCGGCTGCACTTTGCCTAGTGTAGACGGGGTAGAGCTTCAAGTGTCGCCATATCTGTGAATACAGCCAAGTGACGAGCGTCTTGGTACAGCTGCTTCATTTTGTGACGCATGCCTCTCTTTGCCGGATGTTACAGGAAAAGACGAAGAAGCGCAAGAGTCGCCACGTACGGCGGTACATCAGCGACGATGACGACACTGAGGAAAGCGACTAGTTGGCAATGCGCCCCCATCACCATACACCATACCCCCCCCCCCCTCCATTCGCACCACATTGATCGTCTCCATCGAATTTCACCCTGTGATGCAAGAGAGAAAGTTGTCCGATTTGTTCTCCCTGTCAGTTCTGTTTCTTTGTACATCTACTTCCTTCCTCTTTTTTTTTTCTGTCCCTTCGTCACAGCCTACTTCTGTTTGTTCAGAAACTGCTTTAATGTGGTTTCTTGGCCTTTGTATCATGTTTCTATCTTTTGTAATGGGAAGAATAAACGGCTGCTGCTATCTCGGGCATTGAAGCAGTGTCCCATGACATCCAGACCTCACCCCGCGACCCCAAGAGAAAGCATTCACGCTGCGAAGTGCAACTGAATCGCAAGCACTGTTGCAACCCAAATTGACCTTTGTATAGCATTGTAAATGTGCTTCTGCTCTTATCAACAACCGGGTTTGTGCAGAGTTCAGGTTTGCAGAAGTGGCCCCCCCCCCTCCCTAAGGCATTGGAAGTCTGTCCAGGTGTGCACAATAACATTCTTTGAAGGCAGTTTTCCAGAAACATCAGGACGGTGATGCAGAGGAGACCTCAAATACCGTTTTCTGAAGGTGCAGATTTTGTTTCTGTAGAGCTGCTGGCAGGCAAACTTTTCATAATAAGCAAACCACTGGCCCTAGCTTTTTCAGCCTTACTTTTATTTGCCAAGAGATCCAGTTTCTTTTAAAATAATCTCATGGGCTGCGTTGTGCACAGTACATGGCGTAGGCATGTGACAGAGTTCATAATTCCTGCAACATGCTGAAAGGGAGTGTTAAACTTTTTTTTTTTTTCTTAACGATTTTATTGGGCTTTTGCAGCAGTTTGAGGGTTAGGTTTCTGTCGCTTGTGCAGTGTCATGCACCGTTAGACCAGAAGCGCTACTTTCAGGGCAGTTCCGAGTAGCAAGTATTAAAGGCCATTCTGCACTGGTCGTTCGCATTTGGTCTTTGTACATTTGAACTCTCGCCGTCAGACTTGATCTGAGTACATGAGCGTGCACCTCGCGTAACAGCCAGCAGTGCAGCATGTTGGCTAACACCGCACCCCATGCGGCACCTGTTGATAGCAGACGTAATCGCTGCGCCTGGAGTGCAGCAGCCGACAAAATGGTTGATAACCTTTGCTGTGGACAAGTACCACATGCCTGTCTACGGGGATGACTTGGATCCCGCCACCAATGCTTCACAGCGCTGGCTGTTACACAAGCCAATCACTAGTGCGTTTGGGTCAAGTCTGATGTACTATGACCTAATAGTGGAAGTAGTCGTTTGTTTGCGTAGTTATAAAACTGTTTGTGAAAATTAAAGAGGAATTCAAAACGATTTCACCGCATTTTGTTGGTACTGTTACACTATTCGGCAAACGTAAGCATAAAAGGAAATGCTACTGATTTCGTAAGCTTTTAAAGTAAAAAGTAAGACCCCCAACAAGCACGACATGAAAACGTGCACTTTGATGTTGCCTTATCTGGCTTCTCCTCCTTTTCGACATTTGCAAGTGCAGCTGTTCTTGAACATCAGCATGGCTTTTTGAAACTGCTTCAACTATTGCAGCGGCAGTTGTTATGGGCTCTTGCAGCTCTCAAAACATCCGTATTGTCAGTATCAGATAATATACATTATTTTAGGGTTAACTAATACACATACTTTAATTTCTGCTGTGTCCGGTTCATTTGACATTGGTGTTATATTTTCTCTTGAACATAAGTCAAAATCCAATCCAAATGTGTGACAGCGTGACATTGCATACTCAAAGAATTTATGTGCAAAAGGCGTGCTACTTGTTTCCCTGTCATGTTTTATCCAATAAGTGTGGTACGTCCATCTGGGCCCACAAAACTGACAACCTTATACAACCTCCATGGTTGCTTCAGTTAACTGCGTGTAGGTTTTATACATGTTTCTTCAGCTCTTGTGACGATTGTGAAGCATTAATGGTAGCAGTGAAGGCCTCAAGTGCAAGCAGATTTCTTTTAACATCACCATTACCTCACAGCCAGGTTCTTGTTCAGTATTGTGAGCAGCATCACCGCTCTGTATAGCTTGGCTTACAAACAATGCTTCTCTATAGTAGACTTGTAAAGTGCACTAAATGTTGCACTTAGCAAGTTGAGCAATTATAAGTGGGCCCTCGGAGCATAACTCTGGTATTCCTGTAAACAGCAGAAGCTGTTTTCACACGTCCCTTTTATCTACTAAGTTACCATAGCAACATGGCAATCATGACAAGTAATACCAAAAATGTAGCAGTGCAGCAACTACAGGTATTAATGGCAGCATTGAGATTCTATATATTTTCCTGGGAGTAGTCAACATACTCGTACTCAAGGGAAGCGCAGTCGAGAATAGTATAAAATTTGGTGGGGTGATGAAATTATAAAATTTGCAGGCACAACTTGGAATCAGCTTGTGCAAGGCAAGGGTTATTGAAGGTTGCTGGGAGAGGCTTTTGCCCTGCAGTGGACATTTATAAATTGGTGGCTGCCGGTGGTGATGATGATTAGTCAATGTGCCACGGAGGACAACTCTCTCTGGCAGCGAAGCGAAAGCTACAGGGGGCAGAGATCCTGTTTGATTGTCGCTGCGCCAAGTATTCCGGTGATGTTTGACAGCGCTTTTGGTTTCTTGGAACAGATGCTGAATCAGCATAGTTTCCACGTTTGAAGAAATGAAAACTGTCTCGCATGGAAGCTGTACGCCAATTCAATTCTGCCCGTTCCTACATCACCACCACCAGGTGTACTGTGCGCCATGCTTGTCAATTTAACTTCAGATGTGGTTAGTGGCCACAGTGCTACACATATGAAGAAAAAAGTTTAATCCTAGGACTGCTGGTGCATCTGTTTCAAGCATAGGCTTATGCTTGTCATTTCACTGTGTAGGATGGGAACTTTACATCACTGTCAGTGTGTTACAAGCTCGGTACAAGCACCTTGACTTTAAAATTATAAAATGTATGGACAAATGAGAAGAAAGAAAAGCTGTTTTTGAAGCAAGGACATCTTCACGCTTCAAAACCCTATTGTTTATGACCTTACTTGCAGCCCTGCAAAACTGTCACGAGGTGTACTGCCTTTTAACAGGTACTCTAAATGGAAATGCATATTTAAAGCGAGTTTAATTTGAATGCACCTCAACCTGGATGTTCCTCTTCTGATGCGCAAACTTCAGGCAGTCCCATTTTTTCGCTAAAATAATCACTTGCACTTTGAAGGCATCTTTGTTGCTTCCTGCAATGAAGAGTTACTTGAAAAATGGCCTTAAAAAAGCACTGACATAATTTCGACTCTTCAGTTTTATTTGCTAGATGAAGGTCCAGGACTTTGCCGTGTTACCTAACCTTAGTAATGAGTCGGTGCTGCCCTCTGCTCTGCAGAATTTAAGAGCAGTATTGAGTTGAGGTGCATTCAGGATTATAGCAATCAGTCTGAAGAGCACAAGTCCCGTGAGCAAAAAATGTTGCTTAAAAGCTGTGCTCTTTTTTATAATGCACCATACCTACCTACCGAAACACAAGTACTGTGCCGGAAAACTATTCCAAGTAAATGACTCTACAGAGCTATGTAGTTGGCACCTTGTTGATCCTACACCAGTCTTCCTGTCATTTGTGGCATTCTTTTATCCAAGTTGGATAATGCCATTTCATCAAATTGCTGGCATCCTTGTTTGGCCTAAATTAGCATCAGATTCAACTCCATACACTCTCAGTCTGACCTAGTGGGAAGCAGCAGCAGCAGTAATTGAAATAAGGCTACTTTTCCATGTGGCCCCTGTTAACATCTATGCATTTAGCCCAGTAGTGTGCGAGTGCTTCAAGTTCCTGTAAAGAATATTCAAACATTTCAGCTAAAGAAGTATGTATGTTCATTGCAGGATGTCAATTCGAACACGTTTGCTGGAAGTTGTTTTTTTTTTCCATCTTGACAAACAGGTGCAAATCCATTGGTGCATCTTTGGCAAATATGGCATGTGGCTAATCCGAAAAATTCGCACAATTGGCTGGAAGTAACTGTTACGAAATCTATATTAGGATCACTTTCTCCACATCTCCACAAAACACGACCTTTACTATCAGTATTTTGTGTTGGCATCGTGCAGTGTTGTGTTGTGGATTAGTGTTGTGTTGATCCTCACACTGACAAAGCAGCATGCTTTTAATCATAAGGCAAATCTGGCTGCTTTATCACAATGTGTTAAGACTCGAATGAAAGTGAAATACAACAAGGACAGGAAAGAGTGTCACATCAACTGAGAAGGTGGAACCTCTGGTATGCAGGTTTTGAAAAACTGGGTTGCCTCTGTTGAGTTCTTAACAGCGAGTGGGGTCATCTACCTTTAGTGCATATTTCACTTTGTTTTGTATTTCACTTTGGTTTGCATCTTGACACATCTTAAGTATGAACTGGCCCAGCAACAAGTAGTGATATGTGGCATCACTTAGCCTATTAGAAGGGGATGATCCTCATCCTGCGGCATTTTGTGGGGCTGTCGCCGATGCTTTAATGGTGCCTTGTTCCTGAGGTGAGTCCAGAGACTTTCTCAAGTCACATACTAGACAAGGTTGGGTAAGGGGTCTGACCTCGGCTCCTTATGCAATTTTTTTTTTTCGTATCATTTTTGGTATTTATTTTTTAAGGCCCCTGTGCACGCTGAGTCAAGATGCTGCGAAGTGCATCTTCTGCATTCCCTCTAACTGGACCAACAGTTTAACCCTGTAATGCCCAAACCAGAGTTTGTCAAGTAAAATTTGAACAACTTGTTCACCTTTATTTCTGGCCATGAAGACAGCATTTGTACAAAAAAAGAAGCAACGAAATGTTGCTTAAATAAAAACTACATCAGTACACTAATAAGAAATTGGTTTGCTGAACTATCCACAATTGAAAACTCTCTCCAGCATATGAAAAGTGCCACTGTAGGCTGTGCGTTTGTTCCCCATGCCTAAATCAGAATTTTGAAGTACCCAACTCAGCACAGCATGAATGATACGTTGGGCATTACAGCCTAAACAGTCATTTTGTTATCTACAACCCTGGTCAATAGACGTTTTCTTGATAGTGTTGCCAACAAACCCAGATGTAGTCAAGTTCCTGGTAGCACACGCTCAACTTATGCCATCACCACAACCTGACAGAGGCTTGCTGCAGATTATGTTCCCACAGTCGTGTATTCAACGACTGCAGGTGCTTTTCCCATTTTAATTAACCAGTGGGTTGGCAACCTCAGACAGCCATTGCAGTAAATTCTTGCAACACAAATGTACTATTTACTGTAGTGCTTATCTGAAGCACGGCAAACGGTTGCCAAAGCTAGATTCACACGATGAACCGCCGATCCGGTATATGGACCAGCATGACGTCAAGCGGTAACGAATCCCACAATGCTTCAAAGGCAAGCTGCTCCTGACGCAACTTAGTGCCACCAAGTCATGTACTCATGCCCAATCTGAACCAGTGGGCCTCTTCAATTATCAATAACAGACAGTCCCTGACTGCCCGACAGTCTCTTCAGCCAATGAGCATTGCATGTGCCATGTCTCGAACAGTCCGGGACTGTCGGGGACAGATAATGGAAGAGGCCCAATGATACGTTCGTCATATGAATCCAACTGAGCTCAGTGGTGGGAAGAGCCCACTGTCATGTACATCGTCACGGACACTGGTGCTATTCCAGAGCAAAATGTGTTGGAATGTGAAAAGAAGTGTAGAATATGGGAAATAATGTAAACATGAGGATGGAAAGGAGAGAAGAGTCAGAGAAACAGCTGGGTGCACAGAGCATCTACGTACGTTGCATCTGTAGCTGGGTGCACAGAGCATCTGCGTACGTTGCATCTGTGCTTTCTGTGCTTAGGATCACACTCCTTTCAATGCGAAAGCCTTATGTGCCCCGTCTAGTGTAAAATCCAGTGTCCGCCCTTGACATCCGATGGCACCAAAACCCATGTGACCAAGTGACGATGTCACACTCCCGACACGACGTGCTGCAGCCCGCACTGCGAAATGCCACAGCGAACAGCCACGGGGTCGGACGGACGCCGTGGCCCACACCCAAAAAAATTGATTTTGCCCAATTCGAAAATTGAGTTGACCCACATTCAAAACCGTCCTGGCCCACTCCCAAAATTGGCTTGACCCACCCTCAAAATTGACTTTGCCCGATTCGAGCACATGACCAAGTGAAAAGTATCGTGAGGAAGAGTCGTAATGCTCTCGCATTCAATGCACGTAAGGAGACAAGTGCCTCTGTAACTTTTGTAGCACCTGTGGGGAAACCACTTGCAGCCACTTTAAAACCAGCTTTTCTGTAGGCATTTCACAGGCATTGCATTCGTAAGCAGCTCTGCCTAACTGCTTATGTGACCCCCATGTGAACCCATGTGACCAAGCGACATTGTCACTTGTTCACATGGGTTTTGGTGCCATCGGATGTCAAGGGCGGACACTGGATTTTATACTAGACAGGGCATATAAGGCTTTCGCATTGAAAGGAGTGTGATCCTAAGCACAGAAAGCACAGATGCACCATACGCAGGTGCAATGTAGCAGTCCGACTAGCTTTCAAGTGACGATTATAAAATCTCCAGGGTTCATCACCAATTGAACTTGCACATGCAGCACGAAATTCTATAGCATCACAAAGATTGTACTATCTTTGCATTGCTTTTATTTTTGCATACTCAGAGTCGTAAGAATTCTAGTTTTCAGCAGTTCTCAAAAGTCCTGTTGGTAAAAGAAAAGGGTACAAACATTGATAGATACCACAGGAGTCTTCGACCCTGCGGCACCGTAGGTCTAGGTGGGAAGAATTTTGACATGCTTGACCCTGTAACAATGTGGCAGTAACAAAGTTGGGGCTAAACACAGCAGGTGCCAAAACACAATGCAGCCTGGAGAGCTGTTCATCTCTTGCTTTGCATCAAATGCATCATGCACACATCACGTTACACATGGTTCTTATTGGGAACGACTGCATAATTATGCTGTCTTGTTAACAATGCGAATCAGTATTCCAGACGAAGGCGACACTGTAGATGGTGCACAATGTGAATAAATAATCAAGATTCAATGAACTAAGGCATGAATGAATGAAGCGGTGCAAGCAACAGTGCAGTTTCAAGCCAATTCGAGGCAGCCACTTTTCCCATTCCTTTTTGATTCCTTTATGCACTACATATTTTGGAACAAATTTAGCTTGTGCAGATGTAATGCTTTCATTTTATAACAGCAGTAGACAGTTTGCTATATGCTTGCTCTATCTTGCTCTTTCTAACTGTACTCTGCCTTATCTTAAAGGATTACTAATGCGACATATTCAGTCACTTTTTTTTTCGCATGTTCATTAAACGAAGGTCTGAGCCCTATGAAACCTATAAAAATGCAGGCTAAATAATTTACAATGACGCATGTTTCTACAAGTCAGCTTCATTTTGAGTACACAGAGTGAATGCATCGTTATATCACAATACACTTCCTGCGATTGCTGCAGCCACCACACATGAGCACTGCCAAGAGCTCACATGTGGTGCTCAATAAGTGCTGCTCTCACTTATCTTGTGCGTCGTTTTTGTATTTGTTATACATCGTTATTTATACTTCTTTTATTTGTGCCTTACTGCCACATACCACGAGCAATTGTCTTGCTCCGCGTCACGACATTGGAATAATGTCGACGATGCCATTTGCGGCATTTTGAGACAGATTTCAGCATAAATTTAAAATACCCCATATCTCCCAAACTTCACACTAGCTGAGTGCTTTCCTTTCGTGAGCAAGAAGAGTGCAATACAGCTTTCTACAGCTTTGAAAATGTGTATACCAGTACTCCTGTACTCCTTAAATTTGACATGTTGTGAAATTTAAAGGCATAGCAAGCCAATCCCTCCCCCCGTGCCTCCCAGGATTACAGTTGTCAGCCATATGCTTACTTCGCTTCACTCTGCATGCCACGATGGATAAATGCAGAACATGTCATCAGCTGCAGGGTTCATCGGCTAACGGTATCGGCATACATGGTCCGAACCAGCTCGACTCGGCAAGAACAACGCATACTTGAACACAGCTTGCACCTTTTCTTGTGCATAGAACAGTGTTAACAAAATATACTGTAGCAAATAAAAAAAAAAATCGGGAATAGTGACTAAAGTGCATATAGTTGGTGGTGTTGGGCCGAATGCCACTAGTTGTAAAGAACCAGTTTTGAAGGAAGACTCCAGGAAACACTTGTTTTGTAGTCCAAAAGCCCAGTAGTGCAGCACTGTTATCACGGGACACTACAGTAGAACACTGGTGGTAAGGCTTTTACAAAACCATAAGAAGAAAACAATAAGTGCTAAAAAAACTTCAAAGTTCAGGGAAGCTAGCAGCGCACAGGCACTGTGCTAGACAACAAAAACATGGTGTAGCAGCTACGAAAACACCATAAACAGGATGCATCAGTGGGATTCTACTGTAAAGGCAGCGCCAACGCATTCCAGTTGTGCTACTGATGTCGCTGAGGTAGGCATCGTCTCGTCGGAAGTAAAGGCAACATCCGGTATGTTGCATTGACACGGCGCAGTGGTTCGCCTTCTTAAAGGGCCCCCCCCCGCCCGGAATGGTGGGCATCCGAAGCAAGGGCGGTCACTCTATGTGCCCGTGTTGATAGAGCATGTGAGTCCGCAGGCTGCTGCTCTGGGTGAAGTGCTGTTTGCAGTGGCGGCACGCAAATGGTCGCTCGCCCGTGTGGCAACGCTTGTGCCGGTTGAGGTTGCTGGGGTCGGTGAAGGCGCTCGGGCAGATGTTGCAGCGGAAGGGGCGCTCTCCCGTGTGCACCCGTGCGTGGATGCGCATGTAGCTGCGGCTACTGCACCGGTAGCCGCACTGGTCGCACTGGATCAGGCGTCGGTTGCGGATGGTGTCAAGGGCCATCCGCGACCTCGCGTTCCAGGGAACTGCCAGGGCGCCTGCACGGGCAAGGCAAGTTGCGAAGAGGCAAAAAGCGGCATCAAAACTTTGCACCGGGAGAGCGAAAATATGTGCATTTGCTCACTCAACACAGCGGAGTCACAGAGCTGGTCTGTTACAAACCTCCGAGCAAAGAAATGGCACCATACAAATAGTCCGCGAGGAGGGAAGCTCAGTTTTGTGTTTCCGAAGACCAGATGACCATAATGATGCTACTACAAAGAATCTTTACAAGGGTAAATGGGCAAACCAACGCCCATAAGTTTTATGTACGAGTCGTTTTAAACAGCCAGATCCTTTTTGCAAGGTCTAGCACATAGCCAAGTGTATTAAATGTTAAATTTAACAGTTATTCCACACAAATGTACAAGCCTTCTGCACAACTGCACTTGCCAAAGAATAGAAAAGTCACTTTGCACTGCTGAATAAAATTTCCAAGTGAAGAACGCCAAGGACAATGTTCTCATTGGTCCATCCATCAATGTGGCAGCCCGTCTTTCTGAGGACCGCATCTAAATTCAACCTCTACCATGCGATACCTACTCTTTGGCATTCTACAGCAACATTATCTTGTTCCATTAGTGCTCTATTATCTAGGCATGACCTGCATAAAGCGGAACACAACGCTTCAGTATTCAATTAAGGCAATAACAGGCATTACAAGTCAACAGCAGCTTCTTTCCTTGACTATAGAAGCACCATGAGAACACAGCTAGCAATTTTGAGTAGATAAATTTTTTAGTGCAGGGGATGCTTGTGTGAGGTCATTTCACACACTGGGAAGTTATTCGCAGTTAAAAGGCTTCACATGATATGCCAGTAAGTTGCCAACTAATAAAGGGGCAGCACTAGGCAGAAACTGTTTACTTATGTCACCGTGACAATTTGCCATCGCTTCTGCAAGGCCATTTTCAGCATGCGACACTGGGCTAGTTGATTCAACGTGGCTTCTGACGTTGAGCACTACAGAAAATGAAAACAGACTGACAGCACTTAATGGTGTGTGTTCTTTCTGTCTTTGTTTTCTGTACTGTTTTACCATCAAAATCCTTTTTACCACTCGTTAGTTTACTCAAGGTTCAGGCTTCGCATAAGCAGCCCCTGGGTTCTCTGGACATTTAGATACTGAAGGCCAAGTAGATTGCAAGCCCACATATCAGCCAATTACAAAACAGATCTGCCAACACTAAGCTCCACAAATTCTCGGGCAACAAGAAGGGCAGGACATGCACTAATTCTATCTGCTTTCTTTATTAACAAAGTCTCGACCTTTAGCAGTGATGGACTTGTTTCCGAATCCACAAAGTCGCCTTTCAGCCATAACTTAATGGCCACACTACCATTCAGCAGCAGAGGCATACGGCATGCACGGCAGTAGACAAAAACAGCAAGCAGAATGAGGTCACAAAGAACCATTATTTGCCACTACCCTGCCCCACTTAAAAATTCCTAAAAAGCACTGCTACGTTAATTAACTCTAATTTCTTCAAGAATCTATTTGCCTGTCTTTGGCAGAAATAAGTTAATTATAATGTAAAGAAAATATTAACCTTTTTGTATTCTGTGCACAAACTGCAGCACTGGCATGTTACATCATGTCACAGATTTCAAAGCATATTCCACTGTTATGACCATTTTTCTAGGTCAGTTGTTTAGGTTGGGTGTTTGGTTCCTTTAGGACGCAATTTAATATTTGTTAATCAACTATCTATTAACGAGTCCAAAGCAGATGTAGTCCAAATCTCTGAACATCACGTTGAGCAGGCATGGGAGCTTCAGGCCTGTGTTTTATTTTTGCCTATTTTCTGGCTTACCAAGACTCTGGCTACGTTAAGAGTGATGGTTCTGATGTTCCAAGAGTGTAGGTTAGCAATACGGCTTAATTTAACATTCATCTTTAGTGTTCCTTTAACGAGCATTTTTTAACAAGCAGCAAGCTCAAACATGAGCTTGAGCTTTTTACAAACATAATCTTCTTGGCATGACAGGCTCGCTGCACAATTTTCAGAAGTAAATCTGCAAAATTTATTCAGGCTTTTCATTGTCTCGGAATATCACTCAAGAAACGTTCATGCGCTCAAGTCCATGTTTTTGCATTTAACAAAATCTCTGCAATTCTCTCAGTAACTGACAGATGCATAAACAACGGCAGGGAAATTTATTCTTCTTTTTTTTGCCGAGTGTGCCAGTAAGTTATAGTTGACATAAAATTCTTAAATAAACACAATCTCACTCCCTGACTTTTAATGTACACCACAAACGTTGATTTCCAAATATGAAGGTTATCTTAGACTTTAAATTTTCTAATACTAGAACTGAAATTTTAACAGCTTTGCACAACTATATATGCATGATTGCCTTATAGTGCAAGGAAGACAACGGCAAAAGGAAACGACAGGACAAGCACTAACTTCAAACTAAACTTGACTCCCGACGAAAAATGCTTTTTCTAACCGCCAACACACCGAAAAAAATAAAAATAAATATTCTTGTGTAAAAGTTCTTTCACCTGTGTCTTATTTCTTGCACTACTAAGGCAGTCATGAACCTCTCCCATGACTCAGCACATAAATTCCATGAGCAATTTTATGTGTGTATAAAAAAAAGAAAAAGTTCTAGAATATAGTCTGTTTTCTATGTAATCTTATGGCCACTGAAGAAAAGGTAAAAAAAACCTGCCTAATAAATGCTGACTTCTTGAACGTCTTATACACAGCTGAGCTAGCCATTGAAAAACAATTTTTAAGCTAGCTAGTACAGCGCTCCCCACTCAAAAAGATGAATCGGAGCTGTGCCAACTTAAGCGTGTGAGGGTCCCTCACCAGGTATGGCAAACAAATGCGACACTCAAATCATGAGGTGACAATTGTGTGCAAGGTATATACTGATGTACGCTCCAAGAATGGCTGAAAGTTTGAACAGAAACCGAGACACTCTCTTCGTAGAAGCAGGCCGTCTCATCACCAGCAGGAATAATCACAGCCCTCCACTCTGACCAGAAAGAAATCGAGAGTAACGTCTATTGCAGGTGCCGATCAAGGCAACAGGAGAAAGCTTCTGCTGTGGTGAGGGTAGTCCATCTCCTTGCACGATTTCCTCACAACACTTTATTGGCTAATACCTCCGCTACTACTCAACACCTTTCAAAAATTTTTGCGATAGAACACTCCCTGAGCTATGCTTTAAAATAACTTGCATCGTATAACTAAAATTTTTGCTGTGACTGGGTGAGGGACACCTTAAATGGCAGTTGATCATACTGTTTTGGGAAAAGTATTTGCACTGATGCGCTTAATCCGAGAACGCACAGGGCAAAACACTATCCATAAGACTAAAACTAGCACATGCTTATAAATGATGCCATTTTTTCTTTGTCTTCTACCCTTAGCGAAGTCTTCAGTGCTGCAGCACAAGCCACAATGTGACATAGTGTATCATACATTTTTCTATAATGCCCTACATACGCATCAACACCACAGTTTCTTTGGGGAAAAGTGCTTCACACTTTCTACTGGTGAGGGGCACATCAATGCACCAATCACTAACAATAATGTCGTCTTACGTTAATAGAAAGGCCGAGTGTGAAGAAAAGTAGTTAAGGAAGGGTATGGAAGCAAAGCAGACAGCAAATTTCCATAATGGTGAAGTAAAATGCATGAAAATTGCCAGAAGATAGTGAGAACAGGCCCAGGCCTTGTTATCGAGAGATCTCGTAGAGTGGGCTCCAGTGAAGCTGGCTTCCCTACATGGCTTTGCTTTCTACAACCTGTTGGTATTGCGAGGTTCCAAGAAGACTGGAACAAGGTGCTAAATATCTTTTGACAAAGTGTGAGTAGTTGTCACTTTTGTTGAAAGAAAGAAACATTGCCTAAAGTCTGCACTCGAAACAAGCAAACAAGACGGATATCTAGCCACTGTGTATAGAAGTGAATTTCACCATGAAGTTTTCTACTGTCCTTTTTGAGCCCAGAGCATGTTCGGCAGCAAAGCTGAACTGTATTACCATAGTGGCATACGGACGGGGTGGTGCGAAAGCTTGAAAAAAGGTGCAATAACATAAAGAGGATTTTAGCACAGTGATAATGTACAAGCATATAATTGAATAAAAGAATACACAACAGCAGCACTTGTGATGACATCTTGTGGTGCCCCGATCAGTCATGTATAACTGACTAGAAGCATTTTTTTTGCTCAAAGACCCTTTGCTTTTCAAATACAAAGGACACACAAGTTCCTTGGCAATAATTATATTGCTTGTGTCGCATGTACATCGGCTAATAAGTGAAATACAGCCGGTCGTCCCAACAAATGGGTTTGGTTAAATGTAGCATCACAAGATGTGACCATCAGTGCTGCTGTTCACATCTTCGCCTTCTGGCACTCCAATGCAAAACTGCACCAGTGGGTCTCCATCATGCTAAAAGCTCTCCAACAGATTGGCCGCAGGCGCATGAAGCACGTCACAGTGAAAGTGCATACAATGCACATGCCACCGCAAACACGCGTCATCACTGCTTGTGTTGTCCGAGCACGTGCGTCTTGAGGGAGCTGGTCTGATTGAAACGCAGGCCGCAGTGTTCACATTCGTAGGGGCGCTCGCCAGTGTGGCAGCGCCGGTGCCGGTTGAGGTTGCTGCGGTCCTTGAACCTCCTCGAGCAGAAAGTGCAGTGGTAGGGCTGCTCGCCCGTGTGGACTCGAATGTGGCGTCGCAGGTAGGCGCGGTTCGTGCAGTTGTAAGAGCAGTGCGGGCACTGTATCCTGACCTCCTCGTCGGGAAGGGGCTCAAAGCACTCCGCTAAGGAGTACACGGCTCCCAGAACGATGGTGTCCGCGTCTGCGCAGAACAGTGGATAGAGAAATGCCGTCAGGTGCAAACATGCGCAGCCCATTGGGAACAAGTGTGTTTGAGACCAAGCAAAGGGGCCCTGCAACACTCTCTGAACGTCGTAAGTAAACCTGCCTCAACGCTGGACAATCGTCCCATGAACACGTAAGCCAAACATCGTTCCAGTACAGGCAGCTACGATCTTGCTTGAAAGACTGCTTATTGTTATTTTTGCTCGGCTTCTTGAAATCCCTGCCACTTGTGCTTATTGTGGTACATCAAGCTTGGCGTCTTGTCAGCCAGATTTCTGATCACAACATGACTAATCGGTGCTGCCTGATGATCCAAAAACCAAAAAAGAATATCAGGAGTGATGAGGCAGTGGCGCCATGTGGTGGCAGGTAATACCAATGCACCAACACTATTGCCTGTGAGATCAGGCAGCACAGTGGAGCACAATGGTTGGAAGTTTATGCCAATACTAACACTCAGCACGATGATGGGCAGGGAAATACAGACAGCACTCCATGCCGGCAAAGCTTCGAGCACAGTAAAAACAAAACTATCTGCAAGGTCGTGTCTGTCAATACAAGTCTCATTCTGTGAATTCCTTACGAAGTGTCACAGAACCCCTTTGAGCACAATTTTGAGTTCAGTTAAATAAGCTGAAACGAAAGCAAATTGTGTAGTGTTGCTACCACGAAACCTCACCCAAAAAATAGTGATGTAATGATTGACTGAACACAATGAAACAATTTGTTTAATTATGCTTAAGTTTAATCGGTGGTCTATGATGAAATTAAGAGCACCAGATTTAAAGTGGAACATCTCACAAAAAAATCAAATCTTTGGGCACATTACAAAATTTACTCAGCAAGTGCAAACTCGTCGTGATGTTATGCAACTCCACCTGTGATTCAGTTTGTATTAAATAATAAAAAAACTGGCATTGAAAAATTTACCTAACTTCTTAATGCTTTTTTTTTTTTGTATGTGTGCCCATATCTGAGTCACTGGGCAATGAGAAATGACATTGTTATTGCGTGGTTACACATACAAATAGACTTGAAATGTTGCTTCACTCGTGTCTACTTCTAATTGTTCAATAATAATTCAGCAATAACACAACAATATACACACTGGTATACCTACTAATAACATAAAACAGGCAGTTCATTCAAACAAGAAATGCAGGGCAGAAATAATGTAACAATTCAATTTGAGTTACATTGCCTCTTGCACTTAAGTCACTGGCCCGTATTGTGTGCTGCCTACATTATCACTAGAAATGGCTAATTGGTGGTAGGCAACTGAAACAAATGCCTTAAAGGAATCGTTGCATTATACTGGCCCTGTATTTTAGTGACATTCTGTGACACACTGTTCAGATAGGAATGCACGTCAAACATCGCAGCATGAACATAACTACTACAAAAGGAATGTATCGCTAGAAATGGCTAATTGGTGGTAGGTAAATGAAACAAATGACTTAAAGGAATCGTTGCATTATACTGGCCCCGTATTTTAGCGACATTCTGTGACACACAGTTCAGATAGGAATGCACGTCAAACATCGCAGCATGAACACAACTACTACAAAAGGAATAAAAAAATGTTACAGAAGAATTTTAGTAAAATCGACTAATGCAAAGAAAAATTTTACACAAACAATCTCCTGTGTGCGAGTTATCTAAATCATGCATAAGCATTTGCTACTAATCACCTGCTGTTTTGTCATCGTGTGCTGCTGTGTTTGGTATAATTGCGAGAAACACCCGATAAGCGTGGTCGCAACACCGAAATGTTAACTGATACCAGCATTAGATGATGGAGAAGAGGTGAGTAGTAGCAATGTTCACTTGTGTTATACGATGGCGCGTTTGGATGATGCCGCTGCTCCGTGGAAGATGAGCGCTGTAGTACGTGACGTAATTGAGCTGTGTCACGTTTGGTAGACCTCGTACGCAGACGTGGTCCAAGACGCTGCCTCCTCTCTCGATGCGAACTGTTATCCGCCGTGATCAACCGTACTCCGGCGGCGGCCGCGTATCGCGCGTCCTATCTTGAAAGCGATCTGCGATGGAAACAGAGTGCGAGTGCTGATAGCTTCGTGCGTGCTCTGTTCTCGCCGCTTAGTTCGCGTAGAAGCGAGAAGTAGCACGAAGGTCAATTCGCTCACTGCTGCGGGCCCTATCTTGAAATCGATCTCGTCGTACGTGACGGGTGGACAGACGGGTTTGCTCGCCGGGTATGCATAGAAATGTAAAAGGCAGGTGATACGAAAGACACCATGGGTTGGATGTTACACTACAAGTAGAGGTATATGCTCACAACTTCACCTCAACCTTCCCGTTTGGTCAAAGCACAACAGCAAAGCACTACATCACAAGCCTACAGTACTATACGAATAAAAATTTTTAAGAAGGGGGAGGGGGAGTGAGAGAGAAAGAAACTGCATCATTACTGACATAACATTGGCAATATGCAGAAAAAAAGAAATACTATTATTGTAAGCCGGCCGGCATCCCGTCGCGCAGTATGCCAAGTTGGTTGTTTATTCTATGGTATGCCTTGCAAGAGGCCACGGCAGTCTTTGACAAACACAGCGCGAGGTTTCAGCGAGCGAAAGCGACCGGAAATTTGCAGTAAACGCGACCATCGGTCCCGCCGCAGAAGTTGCAACGAAACCACAACACGAAATGTTCTCAGATTCCCCCTTTGTTTTTTGAGCACTAGGTATTCTTTTTTTCTTCATAATTCAGCACATGGTTGCTATAAGCAATGCGATGAAAACCTTACTGAGTATATATAGAACGCTGCAGGCTTTTCCCCCTCTTTAGTAGACAATTCTCAGACGGATGCTTCAGCAAGAGCTCGGCGCTGTGTACCAAATAGTAAACGCACAACTTCAGGAAAACTTAACGAATCAGATTAATACTTCGAATACAGGCGTAATGCGCGACAAAGTAAAAAGAACAGGGCATGTAACAGAAAAAAGAAAGCACTCCAATGGAATAACGAAATGTGCTTCGCGTCTTCACTGCACGGACTGAGTCCACAGGATTGGACTCCCAGACATCACCAGCGTTATAAGAAGGACGATAAACAAAGAGCACTTCGTCAGCCACTCCGGAACACACATGCCTTGGCAGAGTACGAATAAACAAATCGGTTTGGTAGTTTGTGTCAAGGTTTCTCAAGCTCGCACAATCGGCGGCTCCACCGACACAGAACAGTCAGAACCATTCGAAAAACTCCGAAGTACTGGAACACGCGCGATTAAAAGCCAAGCGGACGCCGTTCCGGCATTTAAAACATATCACCGTGTTACTTCTCAACGTAAACGCCTGCCGCAATGTCAAATACGGCACCTGCAGCCATGTTACTTTTCATTGTGGCCATTTCCATTTTGTGACGCTTCGAAGTGAGTGGCGTCAGTGGCAAAGTTTCGGTTTCGTCGCGAGGTTTCTGTTTCTGCATGGATGTCACTGGGGTCTGCTTTACCGAAGTGTCGCACCACACGGCGCACTTTCGTTCGCCATCGAGCCCGATCGAAATCGAATTTCTAGGTTGCAATTGGCCTTTTTGCACCAACTGCGGCAGGGAGCCGAATGTAGTTGGGTACTTAGATTCGGATCGTGCTCGATCGCGATTGAAAGTGACCGTGTGACACCAGTAATATACGACCAAAGTGAGGGCATAAATACTTTATTAGCGAACTTTAAAAAGACGAAGTAATAAACGCTGCGGGAGCGCAAGAAACAAGGGACGCCGAGCACTTCTCGTCGTTGGAGGAAATTAAAATAAATTGATGGGCGTCAAACAGTTTTAGACAGCAGTGATCGTAGAAAGCACGTTCAGCAACTTCCTCTCGTCATCCGTCGCCGGACGCGTTGATACCACGCAAAGTTGTCCGGTTCGGTTCATGAAGCCGACGCAGCGGAGCACAGTGCCCCTCTTCAGTTGCCCGAGTGGTCTGTCCGTCTGGTAGAAGATGCAGTTGACGCTCGACCTTTCCTCTCTCAGTGTGAAATGCTTAATCAGTCCCTGGCGGCTCGCGGTGGGCGCGCCGTCCAGCACGCCAAACACTTCGCACAAGCCGTGCGTGCCTTTCACCGAAGCGACCCCGAAGCTCGGAATCCGAAAGCCGACAGTTTCGTCGCTGACAGCTCGTCCTGCCGCTTCAGGAACATTGGCGGAGACGCCCTTTTGTGGCGGGATTCTGTAAGCGGTGCTCGACTGATCTCTTTTTGGGATGAACTGAGCTACTGGCTGAGCCCTGTTGATGTTTCCAAACGCCGGGCGCTGAGCTGCGAGACCCGTTTGAGCAGTTGGAGCAGCCCGAGGATGTGGCGCATTGGACCTCCACGATGGAAGTGGAGGGCGGGGTTGATGAACAGGTTGTTGTGACTGCTGCTGCTGCTCAAATTTTGGCTTCGGCTTCTTCAGTATACCTGGCATAGGCCCACTTGATGCCGTATGAGCTCCTCGGCCCCTAGTTGGTGGAGCTGCAGCTCGAGCTGGTGGCTGATAAGGGGCACGGAACGGCGGTTGCTGACTGTGAGCCGAGCGCGCCATCGGCGACGGCCTGCCTCCGTACGGCAGCGTTGTTTGTCGCAAGGGTGGCTGCCTGCCTCTGACTTCTCTGAAATTTGTCCTCTGCATTGTCTCCAGATGACAGTGCTCTAAAATCAAGGGGCGTGTGTAAATTGCTGTCGTCGACAGCTGCTGCCCAACACTTCGCCACTGCTTTTCGGTAACCTGTCGTCTGCTACGTAAGGTTACGCACGACCGAAAGTGTTCGATCCCTTTATTTCAAATAAGTTTTGAACGGGCGCATTTTATATGAAGACTAATTTGTCATTTTCACAGCATTTTTAGAACGTATTTATCTTTGTGGGAGTCCGAAAATTTGAACGTTTGTTACTGCTGCTTCCGCTGCGAGGCGCAGCGGTCGTGGTCCGTCGCGAGTTCGCGCAGTGATCGTCGGTCATGTTTACTGTTATTTTTCGCTGCTAACCGTAGACGCATCGGCCGATGACTTTTTCGTGCTTTGCTCGCTGATCGACAGCGCGTAGATATGTGTTCCTCGGTGACGCCTGCGCCAGCTCCGGCGAACCGACACAAAAGGCGACGCGCCGTCTGGGCGATTCGATGAGTGTTGTGACAAACAAAGGCGACCCGACGAGCAGGAGGACTTCCAAAGGAGCGAGAGTGTAATCAGCGTATCAGTCGTGCCGAGCGTCTAAGCTCAGGCAGGCGCCGTCAAAATTCTTTTCCCACGTCCTGCGATGAGTCTTCGGACCCTTTCCAGGCAGAGGGGAGTGCCAAATTAGCCCGGAAACCGCCGAGTTTCCTGCCAGTCCGACGAGCGTAAACGCGACGGACGACGTCGTCGGGCATGTCACGTCTCAACGTTAGGCCTACTGCCACCAGACGCGCTGACGACTTGGACGGCCGCCGCGGTGTGTTGTCCGTTCCCGGATTATCATGGTTTTTCCGAGAGCCGTCGGCCCTCGCTGTTGCCAGCTGCTGATGTTCTGAAGCAACACGCTCAACCACCGCACATCGGCCAGCCATGGGAAATTGCCTCAAGTCGATGTCGTCCGATGACATCTCGCTGCTGAGGGATAACCAAGGCACAAGGGACTCATCAGCTGATCAGCTCGGACCCCCGCCGCCCTACCAGGTGCGTGCTTTCTGTCGCGCGCGCTGCGCATCTGGCCTTGCATGAAGCCGAAGTCTGCAAAGTTTAATTGCGTTGTTCCTTTCCTATTACTTGGCGTTTAATTCGTAATAATGGGCGCAAGCTTTTGTCTAGCGTCTGCGCAGGTATCTCCTGCCTCGTCTGGACCAGTTACGTTTCGCTTGGAACTGGTTGTCGAGTCATCCGCCGTCACGGGCTCCTGCTCGCTTTGTTCGGGCCTGTTCTTGTTTTACTTCTCGCGACCGCTGCTCTGCTTCCTATTCATGATCGCCCCGTGTACGATTGTCATCGCTCGAGCGAGGTCGTGTGCATAAAACACGATAGCGCCGCACTCTCTCGGCGTCAGGTTCGGCGTTTAGACGCTGGTCAGGCTGGCCACGGTTTTGCTAGCCATGCAGTGCGTCGTTTCAGAAAGTCATGGTTAAAATAGGGGCACGCCGCTTCTTTTAATATCGTAACGAAACGAAAGTACTGTACGTTCTTGCTGTTCAGCAGAACATGTTTTTGAGCAGCGATCAACAAACGCTGAACCAGTGGGCAGCGCGGGGATTTCGACGGTTTATTTCTTTGGTTAATCCCGTCATAGCCTCTCTCTCTCTCTCTTTCTTTGTTTGACGTCGCTCGTTCACTGGAGAGGGAAGCAAACCACAAAAGCCTAGTTCCAAACATTCGCTCTCAGCATACGACGTTGCGCTCGTTTAGTTAGCCTAATTTCTTATCTCTGTTCTGCCTTATCTCTCCACGTCTGCTTGGCTGAGTGGTCTGCGTTTTCTTTTTTCTTTTTTTTTGTGTGTGTGTGCCTGGTAGTTGATTGCGTTATCTTTCTGTAGTAGCCTAGCTCTGGGCGTTATGCAACCAGAAAGCCCGGGCAGCCGGAAAGCTTGTGGGAGGGGAGGGTGTTTTTGATGGAGGCTATCGCGGGAGAAAAGAAAAGAAGGAAGAAAAAGAATAATTAGCTGCTCCCATCGAGCAGCTGCTGCGATTCCCGCATTTTTTTGCACGCTCCGCGCAGACGGCGGCGATGAGTCACGGAAGAAGAGTATACGCCGTTGCTGGGTTGGTTGCCGAAAGAGCAGCGCGGTCGGGACGCGTTTCTAATTATGCGATTGTTGCTGCCCGACTTTTTTTTTTTTCCTCGATTCTGCCAGCAGACGGAGACTGTCGGTCATGCTGAAGTCTCGGTATAGCGATTTAATGAGGATAAGACCCTGCGTGCTGATAGGGGCGTGAGCAGAAGACGCGACGCAAATAGTCAATGCGTTGCCGATAACAGCTGCAGCTTCCCTCAAGTTGCGCATGCTGGATCAAGGCAGGATAATGTCCGCGCGCATGCGCAGTTGCGGGCAGGGGTCAAACGGTAACGATGCGCTTAAAACTTTGCTCTAATGCAGACACGCTCACACACCGTGAGCGAAGAATTAGTGTGTGATAGGATTCAAAAGGCGTTAAAAGATTTGTGCGGTGATAAACGTTATCGGTAAGCTTTAAGGGGTCGTAGTCATCATCACTATCTGAGACCAAGTATTTCTTGGTTGTAGTGTGTCGGCTGCACGATTATTTAGCCTTGTCCTGACGATGCTTTTTTTTTTTTTCTACTCGCTCCCGTATTGCGTTACGTATGACTACTTACGAAGCTACTTACGAAAGCTTATTGTTTGTATTGCGGATGTGTGCGATGACTGATGTTGCCTGGTGGTGGCCCCCTGGCCTCGTCAAGCTGTATGTTCACAGCTTTCTTGCCAGGGTGGCCTTCAACACTGTACTTCGTGCATGTTGTAAATAGAGTTGACTTGGCAGTCAATTGCGTGACGTCATCTTGTTATCTTTCTACTTTGTAACGTGCACTGATTGTGACGTAAAGCAGCCTAACCGGGCCATCGAACGAGGCGTAGAGTTAATGTAGTTCCCTCTGTGGGAACTAGGAGCGTTCCTTAGCATAGACGACAGGCTGGCCGCCTCTGGCTCCGCCACGTTCCGATAACGCTGTTGTCAAAGTCCGCTAGGAACCGGTCGTATCGAAGCCCTCCCTGTCTGCGGTATCGATAAGCGCATTAAAAAAGAAAAAAAATCTGTGAGCTTCGTCGCCGATATGACAAGACGGCAATAATAATAGTAAAAAAAAATAACGAACTTTTTCTTTTGATTCCGCTGTTCTAATACCCTTTCTCCAGTTCTGGAGAAGGACGCGACCGCCGTCCAAGTCGGCGCATACGGCGATAGCCTTCTATTTCGAGACGCCGCCATTTATGTCTGTTGCTTTCTGTTCCGTTTTTTTTTTCTTTCTTTTTTTTTCTTTTTCGACCTAACGCGTGAGCCTTCTATGTGCTACACGCTTGCACGGCCGGCGCGGGCCAGGAAAACAAGTCCCGAGGAAAAACACGGTTGTAAAAACGATACACGATCCGCCATTGGCGGCACCCGTATCGCGTGCTTTTTTTAGCAAGCTGCCCAAGCTGTGCTAACGATTGTCGAACGCTCGTGTATAGACAGTTCACGTGCTTGCACTGTGTTCCAGTACTTAATTTTAATGATAACCGCGCTTTAAACGCCATGTAGCGCTGTAGCCTCACCTTATGTTGATTCCTCTCTCTCTCTCTCTATCTCTCTCTCTCTCTATCTCTCTCTCTCTCTCTCCTTTTCTGGAACGTGAGTGGGCACCATCTACGTTGTTACTTTCTTTTAGTTTTGAAGTTTATTTATTTTCGGACAATCATCAGGGTCAGGGAGTGACTCGCATCGTAAGAAGATAGCGCTATCAGAGGCACCAGCTGCAAGGACGAAAGATTTGTGACAAGAGCGAGTCGTCTCCGTCTTGTCAACGGAATTTTTTCAGTCGTGTCGCGTTGCGCTGCGTAGTTCGAGATCGCGGGTTCGATCCCCGACCGCGGCGGCAGCAACATTTCGGTGCGGGCGGGATGGAACAAAAAATAATAAAAAAAGAAAAGAGTGGAACAAGCTCGTGCACTCAGATCTAGGTGTACACGTTAAAGAAACCCGGACGGTCGAAATATTAACCCTGAGTCTCGCGCGCGCTTCGGCGGGCCTCGTAATAATGTCGTCATTATTTCATTCGTAAAACCCGCGAATTCATTTAGCCGCGTTTCGCTTTGTGCACTACGCAAGTGATTTAGTTGTGTAAGAGCGTCGCACGACCTCAGGGTGTAATGCGAGGTCGTTGGTTTCGCATCGCGCCTGCGGTCAGTTATTTCGTCCACTTTCGTTGCCCCCTTGTCTTTAACTTGTACATTTCAGTTAAAGTAAACGAGCGATTCTCCCCCTGCGATTTCCTTCTTGCGATTGTCCGTCGACTTCGAAAGTGGTTGTGACGGTGAATGAAAGGGGCACTAAATAGAAAATAAAACTAATAACGAACTGCATTAGTAAATTACCATTCCATAGAATACTCCCACAAAATCACTCTTACCTTTATAAAACGCTTACAATAGGTCGGAAATAGGCCTGGCGTTCTGAGAAGGGAGTTGCGAACGTTCGCAAAATGGCCCGCTAATAAAAAAAAAAATGACTCTGTAGTGCATGTTGCCGGGCAAGTCGGTTCGTATTGAAGAATTTCGGACCATAATATACCTCTGGCCACTCGGCGCGTAAGAGGAGGGGACAAAGAGAGCTACGTGATGTACAATGATGCATCCCCCTTCCTCCGTGGCTGCAAGCCTGGTCCATCTCCCTTCCGTTTGAACGTCTTTCGTGTTTGGATTCGTACTGCACCGGTGTACAGTGAAAGAGAACAACAGCAGGGCCCGTGGTATAATAATAATATTTGGGGTTTTACGTGCCAAAACCACTTTCTGATTATGAGGCACGCCGTAGTGGAGGACTCCGGAAATTTTGACCACCTAGGGTTCTTTAACGTGCACCTAAATCTAAGCACACGGGTGTTTTCGCATTTCGCCCCCATCGAAAATGCGGCCGCCGTGGCCGGGATTCGATCCCGCGACCTCGTGCTCAGCAGCCCAATACCATAGCCACTGAGCAACCACGGCGGGTAGGGCCCGTGGTATCGTGTTTAACCTTTTCCTTCGTATTTTTTTTTAAATTTTTTTTCTCTTTAATTTAACGTTATTTATGCACTACGTCGTTCGACTCGCGCTAAACCGCGAAACGCCACTGCATATCTCCGGGATCGGCCATTCGGCGGAACGGACGGTAAGGAATCGGATATGAGGAATTCTCGGAAAATACGGTCCTCGGGAGAATATGCGCTCCCGGCTTGGCTTTTGAAGCCGGTCATACCCATGTTACTTCGCCGAATTATTAATCAGTCATTCAAATGTTTTTTGGCTGTTGAGACCGAGGGGGCGCCGGTTCACATGCCGGCTGCGGCGTGCCCGCATTTCGATGTGTGTGTATGTGTGTGTGTGTGGGGGGGGGCGGGTAATGAATGCAAGGACGCCTGTATGTGCTGTTCATTGGGCGCGCGTTAAAAAAGAAACCCCCCCGGGTGGTCGAAATTAATGCGTAGTCTCCTCATTGCAGCGTACCTCGCATGTAATTTTGAGATACGTAAAACCCCAGAATTTTAATTTTTAATTCAAACATTTATTATAGCACCCGGGGAACAGTTGCGCGGAGCCTTTGTGATTGTGCACTTGGAAAACTAATACGCAAAACACAATGTACAAGAAAGGCAAATGTGGCAGTCGGCATAATATGAGGTACGGACGAAGAAACGGGATGAAAAAAAAAAAAAGAAAAAGGCCAGGAGGTGGACGTGAAAGCAAGTTAATCGTACAACACGATACAATCATGTGTACTCATGCACAGTACAGGAAGGGAACTCTGATGTTTGTCAGTAAGAATAATGATAATAATTAGAACACCGTGGGGAGGGGGAACTTTCTGTAACACGAGAGCTATGTGGCTTTCCACAGTAGGGTAAGACGAGGACACGCATATCGTGTAGACTGATTTTAATGAACGGTGAGCGGACGACCTCTACTCTTCCCCTTGTGACAAACGCGTACGAAATGACGTAACGTCGCTTGTTGCTTCTGTTTGTTTGTTTGCTTGCCTGAGTAATGCGGGAAATTGTCGCTGCTAGCGGGTCTCTGTACTTGAACTGCGTCGTGGGTTGCGCAGGAAAAGAGGAAAATACAATTGCGAACGCAGCTTCTGGACATCCGTCAAAGTGAATAGGCAATCCAATGACAATGTCTCGACCGGAGAGGGACGAAAACGAATTAAAAGGCAGCCACGTATACGCCGACAAAGAAGATGGGGAATAAGAAAAAAAAAAAAAAAGTCGCCGTCAGTCTTGTCTTTCTTGCACCTAGAGGGAGAAGCGTACGCGGCTTCGCGCACGACAGGTACGCTGCCGGTCACGTGACTTGTTGCTGACGGCTACTTGTGCGTGCCCCGAGGTGTTTTCTCTTTCTCTTTTTTTTTCCTCCTCCGACTGTCGCATTGCACCTGTCCTCTCTCTGTCACCGGCGAAAGGAAGGAGCCGAGAGCTAACACTCCGCCCCCCCCCTCCCTCCTCTTCCTTCCTGGAAAGTGTACATAGTGCGTATGGCGTGATCACTCGCATGCGCCTTTTCCTCCTTGTCGGGCCACCCGGAGCTGCATGCATCATGGCCGGCTTGCGAAACGTCCCAAGCATATCGAGGCCGCGGATCATTGGTGGCCGATTGCGTTGCGAACTGTCTTTTAATAATGAAATGCTTATGGCTCCCGTTCTCGGCGACCTTCGAGTGACCTTGAGCCAGAAGCCAGAGCCGTTTTCCGGGCGCTCAAACGACAACATCCGGGCAACCAGTCAAGACCGCATTACATGCGCCAGTTACCTGCCCAAAAAAGCTACAGAAAATATTACTTCCGAGTGCTTCTAAATGTTTGTTCACGCTATCACTCAAGCTGTAACTTCTAGTCCGCTGAAGTTTGGTCATTTCCAATAGCGACGCTCAAAGGGCAGATACAGGGCACTATAGTTGAAACTCGGCATTTAACGAAGTGATGGCCGCGCTGGAATCATTTCGTTAAATCGGGAAGTTCGGAAAATCGAGAAAGGGATTTTTTTCGGTCTTTCGAAATCCGAAATTGTAACTTGGCGACACCCGAAAGGTACCGCGGCATTGTATTTGCCGTTAACCCACGCCTGCGCGTGTAAAGAAAAGCCCGCGGGGGCGGCCCAACTACCGCCGCCCCTAGCGCCATGTTGTACGTAAGAGCGGTAGCGACTGTGGAGTCCGTTGTTCCGTGCATGGGCGCGGCGTGCAGCCTGGTCAGAATAAAGCTATAACACCGTGACTGGGGTGCCTAGGTGTTTTAAGGCGATAGCGTTAGAGCGCACGCTCGGAGAAAAACCCGTCTGCGCCAAAATTAGAGATATGTCGCAGCTTCCTTTCACTCATTTATTTCTGGAAAAAACTTCGTTAAATCGGGTTTAATTGCAAGCTAGCTTCGTTAATTCGGGCCAGTGGCAACATTGAACCTTATGGGAACTTGCCGGGGAATGGAACTTTCTTCGTTAGATCGGGAACTTCGTAAAATTGGGTTTCGTTAGATCGAGTTTTACCATGTGTACACTCGATTGTCATCTTTTGGCGCTGGGCGCCCTTTTTGCAACGCCAGCGGTCCGCGAGTTCCCTGGCGCTTCCGGCGCCCCGGCAGTATTCAAGCCGGTAGCGTCCGGGGCGCTGCGAATGGTCGTTTGACGGAAACGATGTACTTGCTATGTCTGTGACAGGAAACTATTGCGTCCACATGGACCCAGTGCACAGTATGTCGCGGGTGTGGCGTGGCGGGGTGTGAACGTGCACTACGCCCGTTTTGAAATTGTGGCGGGGTGTGCCGTAAGATTGCGGCTAGTATCATCTCCAACCAATCTGCTTTAGCCGGTAGCCATTTCACGCTTACGTCAACTCTCGATTACGGGAGAGCGGGCAATCGTTTAGACTCGCTCCCCAGCGACGTCTCTTGTCCTTGGGATGGCGGCTGCAGGTAGAAGATGATCCATCTACTACAGGTGTCACCTCCCGCCATCAAAATATTCTGATCGTGCTCGAAACGAAATGCTACAAGTAATAAATCGTCGAACGCGAAGCGCCTGTGACTGGCTTCGACTTGTAAAAAGTGTAGGCGGAGAGCAGCCGTGTGCGGTGGCGTGTCAGTTGCGGTGGGAACGCATTCGACCGCGTAGTATGGTCGCAGTGTTTCGTCGTACAGCAGGACTTGTGTAAACGGTCGCGCATCTCCGGTCGGCAGTGTCGCGTCATGTGCAGGGTCGTCGTATCTTCGACGAGTCTCTTCAAATCCTCGCCCTATCATGTCGTCTAGCCAGGGTGATAACGGATTTTGCAATGTGGCCATACCTTTTTCTTCTTTTTCTTTTTTTGAGGGGGTGGGGGCGTAGCCGGTGGACACCCATGTCCCGTCCGAGCCATGGAGGATGGAGCAGTATATAAACTGATATCGTGGAGAAAGCATTAGAAAAAAAGAATATGGTAGGAAGGCGATTCGACGTCTAGTTGAAGTCGGTGAAAGACAATCTCTTCGTGGGCGAGTGTGGGGAGGATAATGGGGCGTACGAATCGTGTAATTTACTGGGAGAGGCGTGCTGGAGGGCTGGCGTTTTTATCGATGCCAGCTAAAGGTCGAGTCGCCTTCCAAATATTTGCCACCAGTTGTCAGCGTCATTACAATTATCACCATCGTAGTCATCACATACCCAGTGGCCCCAGTTGCACATACGTACCTCGTCGCCCTAGTGTCATATGCCTAAAATGTCGCCAAAATGGTCGTCGAAGACACACATGCGCAGTGGTCCCAGGGGCACATACCTAGTGACACTTATATTTAAAGTGCACCATCTACGGAATCGGACCCGCGATAGAGGCTAGAAACAGACGTCAGAGACAGCATATTCTATGCGGAAAAAGTGGCGGTTACTAGCCAGGGCAGTCGTTGTTTTCAAACAAAGAAAAATGAGACGAGAAATCAAGGAAGCCTGCGATCTCGAGCTCGGCAGTGCAACGCGATAGCCACCGAGTTGCCACTCGGTCGATATGGATTTTAAAAAATAAATAAAATTAAGCAAGCAAAATTGCGATTGCCCTTGTTCCGGTAGCGCGACCGAGCACGACCTCGATCTCTGACGTCACCGAGATGCGTCGATTGGCGGCGCAGAGCCGCGGCCGGCGCGTGCACCGTTGTTGTTTGGGTCCGATCGGGGCGCGTTCGCGTTGTTTGGGTCCGATAGCTCAGCGTGGCGTGTCCGTCCTCTGTTTACCATTGCCGCAACACTGAGCGCACGTTTGCGCTGCACTTGCACACGTACGCCGGCGCTGTTCGGATAAGCTCTGTTTTCGCGTGCCTCGGTGCCCTTGACGCCGCTCCGGGCTGTCGATGACCGACCGATCAGCAGGGTTGTGCGGTTCGTATGAGGTCGCTGGGCGCCGCTGATTTCCCGCCGCTCTGTTCCTGAGGTGCCGAGAACGAGCGTTTCTTTTGAAAAAGATAGCTAATAGAAACATTAGTTAATTAGCGTGCTAATTACCTGTTACCCGTCCCTTCTGACCGGGGACGTATTCCTCTCCGTTCACATCGCGCCTGTGGTGTGTCTGGCCTCGTTCGTCTGGAGTCCTAAAAAAAAAAAAATGCGGCAGAAGCTATCTCAGGACGACGGTTAATGCGATTAGCGGGGAGGCAGTGTAGCGACACACACCGTATATATTGCCGCCGCCGAAACGCTTCATGTCTCCTGCTCCCGCGCTAGGGGCGCCTCGATACCAAGCCAGTCCTTGAGGGTAGCGACACGGTCTTCGCCGGCGCCATATTGGTTCTCATCACCGCGGGTACCGCCTTGGAGCACGTATACGAAAAACGTCGTGATTTTGGCGAAATTGCCGCGCTCGGCCGCGAAAAAGTGAGTCATAAGTCGGAATTTGGTAAAAGCAAGCGTTCGGTTTCGTAATATGTCCGCAAAGAAAGTTTTAAACACTAAATTATAGTTATTTAAGACTGAAAACTTGTGAAAGAAAAAGAAACAGGACGCTCATCGAGCGGGCGAATCGAAGCGTCAACTACACCCTTTGGCCCGGTGTGCTTCGATGTGTTTAATAAATAATGCCTTCGTCGATCACCACGATTGCGATGGCAGCCTACCTTAAGTTACCTTTGCGTAAAATTCATCCAGGCATAACATCGCCGGTATTTTTCGCGTTCTTCCTTCTGTATGGCCGCCACCCTGCGTTGCCATTCGAGACAGTCTTCCCATATGCTCACTGTGGGTCCACCGCATACGCCGGCACGTCGTTTCTCGACCCCAAATGGCGTGCAGGGGCTCTGGCGAAAGGTCTAAGGTGAGATGGTGTATATTCAGACACGGTTAGACACATGTTGAAATGAATACCAGACGACGCGTTCAACCTGCTGATGTGCCGAAATTGTGCGACCGTCAACGACATCATTAAGGAATGCCAGCGCTTTGAGCTGGCCAAGAGCCGCGGTGTTGGGAAGCCAATTTTCTTTTGTGTTAGTTATTAAGGCTGACGAACTGTGGACCTGTACAACCCTCATTTATTTATCTGGCACTCTGACTTACCATCCTATTAGTTTTCTTTTCACACGTTCAAGCAGAGTAGCAAACGCCTCCGAAATATGTAAACGTTTCCTCGCACACGTAAAAAAAACACAAAAAAGCAAAGAAAAGTCTTCGGTGGCTAGACAACGGGCGGCTAACATACCTTATGTTCGCCACCAAGCTGCTTAGAGGATGGCAGAACCCTGAGCCCCGTTGTACGTTAAAACGTCCGATACCGGGTATGAGGAGGCAACTCCGCCCGTTATCAAGCAGTCGGCCTCCAGCGGTACAAGGGTTTCAACCCAGTGTTTACAAAAGTGTAGGCGAATTGTTCAGGTACTGAGCCACCACTCTGACGGCGTTACAAGCCTATATTATTAAGATTGCTTTAAGAAAATGCACCCATGTTCCAAAAATGTTTTCTTCGAGAACCTTTTATGCTAGAATTGTTCGTAAGAGAAAATCCGAGCCAGTATCAATAGCGAAGGCGGACGATAAATGGCAAAAACACTTGCGAACGACAAGCTTCGGACGAGACAAGATTCCTGTCCGCAAACAAAAATGCCTTATCAGAATATATTTGCACTAGATTATTGTTTCTTATAGCAATCCTCGCGACAAAACTATCTAATACGTAAAAAAAATTACCGACGATTACGTTACTTCCTAATGCGAAATTTGAGCGCAGCAAATAAGCTGTTTCACCTTTTCGATAGATTGAGGCAAAGAAATCGAGCAACACATGTATGCGCTATCACAGAATTTTTTTTTTTATTTTTCACACGTATTCCTTTAACAAAGACTCCACTAACAGTTCTTGACAGTCATGAAGGAAGCTTTGTGGTCGGAGAAATAGACTGATATATGTTCGACTTGGTACACCAATGCTTGATTCTCAAAGACGAGATCTATACAAGTGCCTCGCGAGGTTGTCACAGCCGTGGGACGCGTTACGAGCGAGAGGAACGGGATGTTCTCCCGCATAAGTGTTAAGAAATTGCTGTTTGTCTTTATGTCAAGCCGCCACCGATCTGGCTCTCTGATTGCCACCGCACAGGGCGAACGGCAGCGGCAATTTCGGCTCGGGCGGTGCACATATACAGATCCGCCGCCACCGATCTGGCTCTCTGATTGCCACCGCACAGGGGTTGCATTGGAGGAGGAGCGAAGAAAGGAATTAAGTTCGAGCCGGCGCTTTGACAACCGGAGACTCGCAGGAAGAGGGGGGAGGGGGGCGGCGTGTACACCCAGCGGCAAACGATGGGGGCAGAAGCGCGCGCAGCAAGCGGACAACACGATAAAGGGAGGAGGGAAGAGATAGCAGCGACTGACTGATGCCGCTGACGCCGATAGTGAGTCAACCCCAGCTGCGGAGTTGGTTTCAGGGACAACGAATAACCGGCGCGTCGGCAACTGAAGAGCACCCTATCCGCCACACAAGAACAGGGGGGGGGACCCTTTCCTCCTCTTTCTGCATGGCGGCGACGGTGTTCTATGCAGTCACGTTATCTTGACTCTCTAGCGGCGTCAGCGGCATCCAGCGGTATCAGTCGGTCGCTGCTAGCGCTGGGGGGATGAAAGGGGGGCGGAGCTGGTTACGAGGCCGACGACGACGCGAAACCCAGGAACGGACGCCAAAGAGCTGCGCTCTAAAATGTTTTAGCCAAGGAGGTGCAGAAACTGCTTACTTCTGGCCAAACGTTGCGATGTGCAGAACGTTGACTCGATCGGGAAAGCCAGACGACAGCGATGAATTCTTGCAAGAGGTCTTCACCGGCGACGGAAATTGTATTTGCGAATACGCAATCGAACTGAAGTCGCAGAGCAAGGGGTGTAAAAAAATGGAGCGCGCAAGAACAAAGCAAATAGAAAGTCTGCCGTGTTGGTCCTGAACACGCTACAGCGCGTGGCTAAATGTTGACACAGACGAGAAACAACACGGACCGCGCTGACTGCAGTGAAAACAGCAAAATGGAGGTACCGGAACAAGGTCGTCTGATCGCAACACTTGGAACGATTGTTACATGTATATACGTCAAATCATGTGGTGTGACAAGGTGACAGTGATGATTCTGCACTTCCATTTTGGTGTTTTCATTGTGCCGTCCCGTATAAGTTCTTTGTGCGAATAAAGTCAGTTGGAAGTCAGCGCTGTCCGTGCTGTTTCTTGTCCCTGCTTGCCTGTAGCTTCGCGCTTTAAGCACGGTAAACATGCTCGCAGGGCAAGAGCCACCAACTAGCCCAAACTCTTACCGTGCTAAGACGTGGTGATCGTAAATTTTGGCTGCCATGGAATTGTGTACCACGTGTTGCGCAATGGAAGGTCGAGACCTCCCTGCGTGCAGATTCTGAAGCATCTGAGTGATCGTGCGCGCCGCGTGCTACCAAATTTGTCGGAAAGAGGAACGCATCGCTACAATGCTCCGGACACTCCGCGTTGACATCGCATGAGCTTTTGTCGCGCAATTCCATCACGGTGCTTAAACACCCTCTCTACTTGCTGTATTTAGTCCCCTGGAAATTTTTGTATTACAAGGTCTTCTTAGCTGACTTCACGCGGGTTTGGCATATCTGGGTATCTTGTAACCACTTCCAGCAACAACGAAAATAAAAGCCCCTTCGCGCATCCAGAGGGTCGTAACGAGGCGGGAATGGTATCAAAGTGTGTCTCGACCAGGCCAGGTGTAGTTAGTCGCGTAGTAGGTAAAATTAATGGTGCAGGCGTGATTAGCGCCAATATAGTCGAAAATTAGCCACACTGCACTGTACCATTGTAAAGGGTGCACTGCCGTAAGGATAGACACGTTGAGGCAAAGCTGCCGTACGGCACACTTTTGGGAAATGGAGGGAGTTCGCGCGGACTAAGCTGGGCTCGCGCAAGGCAGCGGTGTCTGGAAGATGGCTTCGCCGGTGCCCGCAAGAAGCGACGATTTAGCCGCAGAGTACGTAAAATTAACGGTGCGGGCGTAATTAGTGCCAATATACGGATCGGCCCACCAGGCATCATGGTAAAAAAAAAAAGGTCAACCCATTCTCGATGCTAAGGAAGGCAAGGTCGACGTAATTGCGCGTGTTGCGATGCGAATAAGGTACGAAATGAGTAAATAATGACCTTGAGAAAGGAAGGATAGAGAAATATCCAATATTTATTCATAGAATTGTTTGAACCACCATGTACGTCAGACTGATTTAGCGTCGACTCTTGGTTGACCCGTTTTCACAGCGAAGCTGTAAATGACTAGGATCCCGGCATTTTTCCGTCTCCGTCGACAGACAAGTCAACCAATCACTGACGAAGGCGTGCGCCACTGGGTTCCTTGCATTGCCGCCAGATGGAGCTCGCCTCCTCGCGGCAGCTCCGGCCGTGCGGGGGGGGGGGGAAAGAACCGGAAAGCTCGCCTTCGCGCATAGCGCTCGTCGCAAGCGTTTCCTGGAAAGATTACGGTTGCAGAAGCTGCAGTTTCCGAGAAGCAACAACTGTAGCATACGACACAGGGAATGACGTCACTATACTTTCATATTTGAAAGAAGAACCCGCCTAGAAACTGATTTGTGTTGTGATAGCGCTATGGAAAGGCCACGCATAGTTAGGGACTCCCGAAGAGCAGCGTGAAAACGGTTAGCGGCGACGGGAACAGCAACGTCAATGCGCACAACGGCGTCGTGCTCGGGCTGGGAAGGACGCCGCGGTTCCTGCCCAAAGCACGTTAGTTACAGACAGGCCGGCTGAAGAGCAGCGCGAATACGATGAACCACGAAAGGGACAGCAACTTCAGTATGCACAACGGCGTCGGGCTCAGACTCGGCAGGACCCAGTTCAAGGCTACGTCACATTGGTCTATCGGATCAGGTGATACCACAGCTTCGCTGGCCAACCACTTTCGCAGCGTCGATTGGAGTCCCCCCCAAATGCTAACTGATGCTTCTGGGGCGGGATTTCAGGCATTCGACAATTCGAAACTACGTCGCCGCTGAAACGCTTAACAGAACAGGACATAGAAGGGTGCTTCCCGCAATGGAATTACGATGTGGAACCAGCCCAATGTGGAATATTTTGAAGCTGATCACATCGATGTGTCTAAATGTTTGTGAAATAGCTCTAATTTCTTTTTATTAACGTACTGAACGAACTTTTGGGACATACCTCGTGTATAGGGAAGACCGTGGCCATGGCATTGTCGGCCACCTAGGAGAGTGCAGAGAAGGAGGAAGAAGGGCACGTCGGCGCGAGCATAGCCTAGTTTTTTTTTTTCTTTTTTTTTTTTACCGCGGCAGCAGCAGCAGGCCGGAGGCGATATGCCACCCAAAAAGAAGAGGCGCTTGTCGTCGGTGAGGCATTTATTCGGAAGGAGCTGTGCTTCTCACTGGTCAACGCAGCGCGGGATCTAATTCCGGCCGCGTATTTCGATGGGGGTGAAATAAGGCCCGGCGTGCCCGTAGTGTGAGCCCCTCACATACGGGCACGCCGTCGTGAGCACGCCGTGTGTGAGGGGCTCCGCAATAATTTCGACCACCTGGGTCTAATTAACGTGCACCCAATGCACGGTACACGGGCGTTCTTGCATTTCACCCGGCCGGGATTTGATCCCGCGACCTTGGGCTTAGCATCGCAACGCCAAAGCCATTGAGCAACTAAGCAAACAAAGCAACCACGGCGGGTGCTATTTATTGACCACGCGTGAACTGTGCTTGTACTTGTGTTGTGCTTGTATACGACTTGTGTGTTTATACAAGTTGTATCTTGTATATTTTTAATCAAACTGGTACAGGTGAGGTCTGTTACGTACTTCTTTTTCTCTCTTCCCCCTCTTTTTCTTTCTTTCTTTTTGTCTTCATCTTCGATGAACTTCGTACATGTTCTTCCGCGCTGTTAGCTGCTGCTTGCAATTGGCGAGAACGAGGTCTCGTACGGCGACTTGTCGCCTTTAGCCTCAATTCCAGAAGCAACTGGAAGTTTTGTGATAAAAAGGAATGCCGTGAACGTCATGTCTTCTTCTGTGTGAAATTTATATATTTATTTAGATAGTTCGGCCACGGTAGCCGTCGTTTGCTGCTGCATAGTGAAAGAATGCGGTGGAGGCCCTCGAGGCCGTTTTTTTCTTTCTTTTTTTTTCGTTAACGGGATCTGCGAAGAAGATATAAAGACAGAGCTGAGTCGGTGCCGACTATAGCTGTACGCGCAGCAGCAATTCGAACGAACGGCAGTTTCGCTCGTTCACTGACATTCGGGCTTCGCGCGCGCGTTGCGAAATTGGAGAGCTTCCTATGGGGGGCAATGCACGCCGAAGGGCGGTGCCCCCCTCCCTCCCGCGCAAACCATCGTGCAGCGAAGCTCATCAAAAGAAGCCGTTCGGGCCCGGTGTTCGAGTCTGACTGTCGTTGCGAGTCGGGCCCGAGTCGGGTGTCATTACGCCCGTCGTGCGCTTTTTTTTTTTTTCTCGTGTAGTTGCGTCATTGCAACGTCGCAGCTTCGTTGCCGTGTAGACGTCTGTTTTTTTTTCTGTCTATTTTTTTTAGCCTTTGTTCTTAAACGGACACTAAAGAGAATAATGATTTCTTCTGCATCAGTAAATTACCTTTCTACGACTCCAAAAACAACACTCTTACCATGGTAAGACGCTTGGTAAGCGAGAAAAAGCGCAAGAACGAAAGACGGGTGGCCACGCGTCTTGAAGTTCCCGCACGTGGTCGCCGTGACGTCATAGATTTTGATGGCATCTTGTAGGGTCTACTTAAGTATATATAGCGGTACAGATTGACTACGTTGCTTTCTAAAGGAACCAAATATCTAACGTGGCATGTTTCGGGAACCTTTGCTCAGCCAACGCGGCCCAGATGCGAAAACATACGTTGGAACACCTGACGTCACATTGACGTACCCGCGTTTCGGCGCGAAATTCAAATACTGATACTTCGACCTTCATTGTCTCATCTAATAATCAAACTATTATTTTGAAATGACTGCCTTCGGAGTTTTGTTATGCTTTGTTAGTCTAAACTGATTTATTGTTTCGCTTTAGTGTTCTTTTTTTAACACGCGGGCTTCGCCGGCCCAATTTTCGGCGCCTCCGTTTTGAGCAGACTAGCTGCGCCCATGAACGTACCCCTTGCGGGAGGCGTATTGCAGGGTTTGTTCGCAAAAGGTGCCGGGCCGGGTTCCCAATTAAGTGGCACAGAACCGACGGGAACCAGCTTCGCGGAGAGCGGGGTCGTCGACCTCACGCCTGCCTGTCTCGGTGACGGCAACCGTGCAACCGACGCAAGAGAGTCTGCAGCGCGATTCGAAAGCGTATACAGATCGTGACGCGGTGGTCTCCTGGTGGCTGCGCGGCGTTGAACGACCACTTTCTTTCGGCGATGCCGTCACTTTCGCCCGACCGTGTACAGTTCACAGCGCGTTGCGCGTGATTCGAGCGGTTTTTTTTGGCTCGACCAGCCAATCGGCGCGCACCGAAAGCGATACATCTCCGAAAGTGACCGTCCGAAAATACGTACGCTGAGCGCGACGTCGCGGGATCGATTCCCGGCAGAAGCGGCCACGTTAATCCCTCAGAAAAAAAGAAACAAAGTTAATCCCTCCAGTACGGCGTTCCACGTAACACACTGCAAGTTTCGCGGCTACTTAACGCTGCAATTAATCGAATAATGATCGAGGCCTAGTGGGGGTGCCCGAGCCGGGTGCTATTGCCAGCTCGTCACCGCCGTCGCCGACGGCGGCGGCAGCAGCAGCAGCCAGAAATAGCGCTTTCCGAGGTGACGCGCCCCGCTATCACGATAGCATCTCGGCCCTGGTGGTGTTCGAGATACACACGCGTTTTGCTGACCAGCGCGTGCGGCCTTTACGCCATATGCTTGGACTAGCTTCGTTGGCGAGGCTAACGAGGCCGCGCGGCGGGCGACGTCGCGCTACAGCTGTCGGGCGTCCGCTCCACGGGCTGACGTACGAGAAGGGCGAGGGTTCACGCAGGTCTTACGTCAAACCTGCGCGAGGACGTACCACGGGAACTGTTGCCGGGGCGCCGTGTCGCCGGCACTCCTAAGGTCCCTCTAGGCACTCCGCTTACCCCCCTCCCTCTCCTTTGTCCTCGGGCGCCGCTAGGGAGGAGGAGGCAAGAAGGGAAGGTGTCCTTGTAGCTGCTTGCAGTACCTTGGCGGGGATCGCACGTGGTACCATTGCGATAATTTGTCCGGTCGAAGGCGGGAAAGCCTTTGAGGCCTGTCGCTTCTCCTGTTACTGTGTATATTTATTGACGCCGGTCAATAAACCTGCGGAATTAAGCGAAAATCTAAATTTCGAATGTCGATAAGAGTTACCTACTTCTGGAAGTACGACGGTTGTCAACTAATGCACCCACATGGAAATTACACTTTGAATCATTGTCATAGCCATTGGGTCTCGCTAATTTCAATTAATTTTGAAAGCTCAACTAGCCTCGAACCATTGAAATCGGTTGAGATCAGGCCACACAAACGCTTGCCAGCATGCGCTCACTCCTGGCCGCTCCTGGCTAGAGGCCTTGGGAGCTCGTGTTGAGCTATTGTGCAAAATACACAGTTTGGATGTGGCTACTGTCCTTTGGTCAAGCTGCTGCAGGACAAAGCCAGTCTGCACCATGTATCACGGCAAGACTGCAGTACATGAGCGCGAGAGTGCACTCCAGCGTAGCGGAGATAACATGGTCACCGTGATGTGCTACAACGAGCCCGCTCACTGAGAACAACCGCATTCTCTGATTAGTATCTGTGAGGGATGTGACTCGATGCCCGAACAGCAACATCTGACAAACATTTAATCTGCTTTCCGAATTGCACACCTTCAGGGTCTGTCGCTGTTACGGTCGAAACATGTTGGAATCCTTGCAACGAGAGTCCAGATTTTCATGAGCGAACATGAAGATAAAATTTGTTTGACACTTGAAAATTGTCTGATAGTCGTAGAGAATGTGCCGCTTGGTGTGCGAATACACGCGTCTATCTATCCACTCTTCAACAAATGTACACCCTTTGGGTTGTATCTTGCCACACAACAATAATCGTCATCTGTCTTGCTCGCGTTTCCTGTCTTGAAAATGCTGCGCTCACTACTTTCCTGTTCTCTCGTGCTGATAACGCGCATGCCGTTCGCGACTTGGAATTACCGGGCTCGCAGCGTTAAAGAAAGGAAATGCGGAGGAGACAGATGTCAATTATTGTTGTATTGCAAGATACGACCCAAAGGGTGTAATTTTGCTTAACAGTGTAGTACACTGTAGCACAGCAAATGGATGTGACACTGTGAACTCAAGTGTAAGCTGAGGGATATCCCCTCAGTTTGGTGCATCATTGGTGCCAATATTGGAAGGAGTGGAATCTTATGTGAACAGCCAAATCAAATTTGAACTGTGCGCCACGGTGACATTCAGTAGGCAGAGCGTTGCAGCCACCAACCCACTTTCCGCTTCTGCTGGACACATTGAAGCACTTTTTGCTACAAAGTATTTCAGAAATAGTATATTTCAACGTCAAATACACTTCTCGATTTCAGTAAAAGGTGGTTCAGGACCCCTTTAATCGTACATTAAGAACCCTGAGATAGCGTAAATTAATATTGAACCCTACACTGGGGCATCCCTCAAGGCCCACTGTGCATCTTAGACACGTTAAACCATACATTTTGTTGCATTTGCTCAAAGAATGTATTGTTTGCTAGGCTGCTCATATCCTTGTGGGTCTCCAAGAACTCGAGGTCCCCTTCAGCTCTGGAACTCTGATGTCTCTATGTAAAAATACCTATTTTCCCTCCATCTTAGACACGTTAAACCATACATTTTGTTGCATTTGCTCAAAGAATGTATTGTTTGCTAGGCTGCTCATATCCTTGTGGGTCTCCAAGAACTCGAGGTCCCCTTCAGCTCTGGAACTCTGATGTCTCTATGTAAAAATACCTATTTTCCCTCCATCTTAGACACGTTAAACCATACATTTTGTTGCATTTGCTCAAAGAATGTATTGTTTGCTAGGCTGCTCATATCCTTGTGGGTCTCCAAGAACTCGAGCTCCCCTTCAGCTCTGGAACTCTGATGTCTCTATGTAAAAATACCTATTTTCCCTCCATCTTAGACACGTTAAACCATACATTTTGTTGCATTTGCTCAAAGAATGTATTGTTTGCTAGGCTGCTCATATCCTTGTGGGTCTCCAAGAACTCGAGGTCCCCTTCAGCTCTGGAACTCTGATGTCTCTATGTAGAAATACCCATTTGCCCTCCATGGGAACACACACACAAAAAAGGAAGTCACATTGACTGTACACTGGCAGCACCTTTCAGCAAGTGTCTTTCATCAAATTCCAACAAAGCCAAGAAGCAGTTCTCACATCTATATAGTCAGATTCAAATTCAATTTTATTGTTTCATTGGTGGTACATATATGTACCCATGATAGAATGTATAAGTGCAACTGAAGGAGGATGTAGAAAGAAGCAGATACAGAGACAGCGCTGTATAACATCTACATATGTGTAGATGTTATACATGAAGAGGTCCTGCAGTTGGAAACTACAGTGGGATTTCTTGTTCTTAGTTGCATAAGAATAAATTAATGAAAAGGCATCAGCTACAATTAGGAATCCACAAAAGATATTTACACAAGTTATACAATGTTGAAGCAGTAAAACTTGGCAGAACACAAATCACAAAAACTGTACGTGATTAGTAATCACAGGATATAGGAAGAAAGAATGCATCAGAGTAGAAGCACAGTTTACAAAGTTAAGTTCCAAGTGGCTGCTACATTGATGACATTGGTGAAGATTTTACATGAGGTGCTCTGTGGCCATATGTGGCCCATACGCCAATTAATACTACACACCATCAAGATTTTGCATGAGCAGGTAAGCTTTTTCAAATTTTCACAGCAGCAATACTAGCAGTTTCTTTGCTGTAGTTGCTGCGTAAGTTTGGGAGTGCACGATTATGTAAAAAAAATCTAGAAGCGTTGGGCAACAACGTGGTTGCTTAGTGGGTTTGGCGTTGCACTGCTAAGCGTGAGGTCGCAGGATCAAATCCCAGCTGCGACGGCTGCATTTTGATGCAGGTGAAATGCACAAATGCCCATGTAGCATGCATTAGGTGCACATTAAAGAACCCCAGGTGGTCGAAATTAATTCGGAGACCCCACCATTACATGCTTCATAATCTGATCTTGGTTCTGGCATGTAAAACCCCAGAATTAAAATTTCTTCTTTCGAAGTGTTGGGGTTAGCAAGACTTGTATGTTGTTTCTATGCTGTTTCTATGTTTGACGTACATTGATGTATATTGATGTTGATGCTGTCTCTGCTTGTCGAATAATGACTACTTCATTGTGCTTTTTTTACCCACCGTGGTGGCTCAGTGGCTATGGTGTTGGGCTGCTGAGCACGAGGTCGCGGGATTGAATCCCGGCCACGGCGGCCGCATTTCGATGGGGGCGAAATGCAAAAACACCCGTGTGCTTAGATTTAGGTGCGCGTTAAAGAACCCCAGGTGGTCAAAATTTCCGGAGTCCTCCACTACGGCGTGCCTCATAATCAGAAAGTGGTTTTGGCACGTAAAACCCCAAATATTATTATTATTATTATCATTGTGCTTTGTTGTAGCTGCAGTTTGTTGTAGCGACAAGCGGCCCTATAGGTGCCGCTTAACTTCTTAGTAAAGTGTTATAGCGGAATGTCACAATCACTACATCGTCATTTCTCCTGTTTCTCTCCTCGCAGGAGACGGTGTCCATGCCGGTGTACTACCCTTCGCCCAACGTGAGCCGTCCAGCCTGCCAGCTGACCGAGGAAGAGCAGGTGGTGATCGCCCAGCGGATGGGCCTCATTCAGCACCTTCCGACGGGCCTCTATGATGGCAGCAAGAAGAACAGAGAGTGAGTGCAGAGGGCAAGGTGCCTTGCGGGGGGTGGGGGGGGGAGCACAGTGCCATTGCATCTTGGGCCACTGGCAAGTTGCAGCGAACTCAAATGGTTGCTTTTGTAGAAGCTTGACCATTTTGGGTGAGTAGCGAAGCTGCTGAAGCGATCAGCAGCACAAGGGTGGGGCACCAGAATACCCTGAGTTACTATTTTATGTGGCGATGGGCAGTGCAAGTTTGGTGTGAGCAGACACCAACATCACCAGTTACTAGACATTTCGGGGCGGTAACTGCTGCATAACTGAGAGGATGGAAGGACGGACTACTTGGTAATGGGTCGGATACTTGTTGAGGTCTGAGAATCTTTGTCTTCACAAAGCTGCAAGCTAAGCAGGTTGTTCCAGAGCTCATGTGCTCATATGTAGCTGTTTTTTTATTAAAGTGACTGGCATGGTGGTGATGATAGTAAACTGCTTTGCTTGTGTGTCCACATTCAACACTAACGAGCAGGTCGTGCTTGCTGCTCTAAACACTGGTTGCCACAGTTGCCAGTCGCCTTCGGTCATGCAACCTCTGTCAATTGCTGGTGTAGATGTGCTCTTACTGTGTATATGCCTGCTGATAGGGTTGCCAGGCAGCAAAGTACCTCCAAAGGTAACCGGTGGCTACTAATGGCGCACTGCAACAGTGAAGAACAAAGAACAGAGAACGAGAAGTCTAGAGAGGCCACCTGTCCTTCTACCTCTGTAATGCTTCATGTAAGCCCTGAGGATACTATGAATGAATGAATGAATGAATGAATGAATGAATGAATGAATGAATGAATGAATGAATGAATGAATGCCAACCAACGCCTGCCATCGCACAGCCCACAGCAAACAAATTAGAAAGGGAAACAGACAAGGGCACGATCGGAAGGTGCTGCGTCGGGACATCGAAACGACAGAAGGGTGTGTATGCCCGCTGAGGCAGGGACCCAGACAAACCGAAGTAGCCCTTGGCCGGCGGCAGACAAAGGGGCCGGTGGCGGCAAGGAGGAACATATATGCTATGCACCTTCCTGTGTCCAGATGTGGTCTACTCAGGCACCGTCTTGTGCATTCGCACTCGGAGCGCATGCAAGCAAGGGCTCAAATGTCGTCAAAACTCGGCCAATGGGGCGTCCCGCTGAGCTCCCTCTGTGTGCCATGAGATAACAGCTGAGAGAGAGCATTTTATGAACTCTTGCCAATCATGTCCAGGCAGTTCTTGAACAACAGGCATGTTCCTACGGGAGGGCACTCACTGCTGCCTTTTTAGCTTCTCACTGTCTATCATTGTCGTCATAATCATTATCAGAACAAAGGCTTCTTCCAATAATCTAATTTTCCCTCTCTTGTATGAGCCAACTCCATCCTGCAACTGCAAATTTTCTCATTTCATCACATCGCCTAGATCACTGCTGTCCTTGACTGCATTTCCTTTTCCTTGGCATGCATGCTGTCGTATTCGTATAAATAGACCACCAGTAACGTGCTCTATATATTATATGACCTGGCCAACTCAATGTCTTCCTCTTTATTCCTAACTACAATGCCAGCTACCCCTGTTTGCTCTCTATACCGCACTGCTGCCTTCCTGCTTCTTATTGTTACAGCTCATAATTTTCCCCTATCGCTCTTTGTGTGGTGTGGTCCTTCTTCTCAGGCTTCTTTATGACCTTACAATGTTTTGGCTCATATGTTAGTACTACCAATATATAAACGCAATGATTCTACGCTTTTCAATAACTTGGTGTTGCCTGCCACAGTTGCTAGAATATTTTTTATAATGTTCTGCAAACTTTGCTTTTATTGTACGAGTTCTTTTTGACTAAATAGCATAAGTGAATTTCACGACTGTCGCACAAATTCTAGAGGCTGGATACCACTCACGAATTCTCTTGCGAGGGTATTAAACTTTACCTTTATAGTCTTCGTCTGAATGCTGGACCTACCCATTGGCTCTTAAGATTAGATTCACTGTCTGTAGTCATTGCAAAAAATGCACTTGCCATTTACTGCAGTGAAAGAACTGCCAGTGAGTTACGACGTGCTCCTTTTCCCCCCCTCTGCAGGTGCGTGATATGCATGGGAGAGTTTGCAATGGGTGATGCAGTCCGGTTCCTGCCGTGCATGCACATCTACCACACGGACTGCATTGACGACTGGCTGATGCGCTCCTTCACTTGTCCCTCGTGCATGGAACCGGTGGATGCGGCACTGTTGACCACCTACCAGACCAACTGAGGGGCCCCCCTTCGCGACATGTTGCGCGCGCGCACACTCGTTGGTGAGTCCAGTTTCTTTCCAAACATTTCTTGCTGGGGCACCAACCGAGAAGCGTTTCGGAAGAGAACGTCCTCGTAGGTGGCCCTTCTCATCGGGCAACTGCATGACACAAGAGGAAAATGGACAAAGGCACGCTGAAGTAGGAATGTTAACTGGGCACCTAGTGCATACCTGCCCAATTTTTCACAAAATTTACGAATATGGGCTCATTTCACAATTTTATGAATGTTGCATTAACTTTAAGAAAAAGTTAATTTAGTTTGTAAGAATGTCTTTAAGCTCTTGAAAGATCAGGCAGTGCAAGAGTGGGAAAAAAAAGGAAATTATTTTAAGTCAATCCTGGATATATCAAACTCGAAGGGGATTGTGAAATAGTTGAATATATTGATAATCCATCTTTCCACAGATGTGGCATGCAGCGGTTTTGTTTAATTCAAACTGTACTGTACAAATCCAACCAAGTGGAGGTTGGGGTCAAATTCATTTTGGCCACTTTCAAAATTCTAAAATTCAGTTCACGATAACGAATGGCTGCAATTTTCACAAGCCACCTATATGCGCAAGAAGCGAGCTCGCAGTAACACGAGTGGAGGGGTGGCAGTCAGCCTTGCGTCTCCTTTTATAGCGCGGCCATGGCTTCACATGGCTGAGCACACACAACAGCCCTCGCGCCCTGTTCTGGACATAAATCTGTCGTGTGTGCAAAGAGTGGGCGTGCCGAGATGCCATGACATCAGGTGTTCTGTCTTCCCGCATGTTTAATACTGGAGTCAGAATCTTGAGTTTTGGAGACTCGTTGAAGTGAGAAACAGGCAAAGTGTCCGCTCCCTGCTGCTGGTGCTTTTCATGGTAGCGGCACCACATTGTGGGCAACACTATCGCCTGTGGGGGGCAGAGTGGACACAAAAGCATACCTGGCTTTGATACGTGCCGCCAATGTACGATATTGTCAGATTCAAAATTGCTTTTTCCAATTGGCCAATAACCCTTAAAGATTTGAAACCCCTTCTGTACCTATTTATGGCTGTACTTATTTGCATTAGAGCTTGAATTTTAATGTAAATAAACTTCAATATAACAAAACAAGATTGCTAATTTTACTGACTTCGTTATATCGAGGTTCAACTGCACAGGGCGATATAGAGTAGCTGATTGGTTATTCAGACTTGACGGGAATTGCCCGAAATATTGAGCAATTGGAAGCCCTCGGAACAATCGGGGCGGGCTATATGTGAAATTTGCGTTGCCATAAAGCTCACACCTCAAGGTGAAATTCACATGCAATTGAACCCACTTATAACGATACCGGTTTTAACAATCTGTTGGTTATATCAATGAGAAGCTGCTGTACTGTCACCTTTTGTATGTTTTCCATGGTGAAGTAAGCCGCTTACCACAATTCCCCGACGCCGGATTATCGGTTGTAATGATGAAGTATGCCTGCTGGGTATCCGAGCTGAAAGGCAATGAAATACGAGATCCTTGAAAAGAAGAAAATGAGAAATTCTAGCTGCTGCACAATGGGCTGCTACAGCCGCTGCGGGCTCATTTTCCAGCCATCTCCGTGCACCTCTTTCACTTTCCCATTGCCCTCCCAACCCTTCGAACACGAATGGGCTGCGCCCATAGCTCTGCCGCCCCACCCTCCGAAACATGAGTGGACCGCACCAACTACGCTGCTCACAGGTTGCTGACATATTGCTCACTGGCTCCTTATTCAGCGCAGTTCTGCAAACAGGTTAATTGCTCGCTTTCATCTTTGCTGGTTACATAGAAAGTATTCCTGGCCACGCGGTTTCTCAGCCTCGTTTTACTTGTCGAAACGGAAGATGGCTGATCCACCTGCTGATCATCGGCAGTACACGACGTTGCTGGTGAAAAGAAAGTGCACGGCTATAGATTTTTAAACTAAGTGCTTCTAACCGATAAGGTGATTGTCGCAAACATGCTTGCATCAGATAGTGACATCGAGGACGTCAGCGATGAAGCAGTAGCCTCAGCATTGTTTTTACAGGAGGCCTGGCAGATGATTCAATCCCTTCGTTTTCGCGACGAACCTTCTGCTGCATTACGTGGAGCACCTGGATGCCTTGGAGAAGGATGTCGGCAAGCTTCACTTTAAGCATGCAAGGCTCACGGACATAGGGTTTTCTCTTACAAGCCAGTGAGAAGTACGTGGCGAGATGCATGTGGCGATCTCGCCTCAGCATTTCTTCTGGATTTCTCAAGCTGACAGGCTGCCGTGGCAGCCTTCTCATTATTCTTAAAAGCCCCCTTTTGGGGCCACCAAAGCAATGCCTCGGCAGTGCTCGCATATTGCTCGTCACCTGGGACCTTTCTAATCTTCAACACCGACAGCCGCGGCTTGTTACACGTGATTGGAGCGCCCAGGAAGCAGTTACGAGTGAACACTATCAGCAACCGGATGGGGGAAGGTGGTGGGGAGGGGCACTGGCCTCCCCGCCATTATACCGTAAAAACCCGCGTGTAATACAATTTTTTTTTTCCCTATTATTAGCGTCCCAAATTTTTGCCTCGTACTATATGCGGATCCGAACAAAATTTTCAAATTTGGGCTAGAAGTTTTGGTTTTGTTATTGCTGCGTGGCTATGGCTTGGCTTCCTTATTGCTGCTTGGCTACGGCTTGATTTCGTTCTTGCTGCGTGACTACAGCCTCGTTTCTTGTTGAGTGCGCACCTTGGCAGCACACGTGCAAACCACGCTTCGCGAAGTGCATCTGTTTTATTCCGCATTGAAGGACCAAGATGTCCGGACCACGAAAACAGTACTCTGCTGCTTTCCAGAGAAAGGTTATTTAAGCCGCAGAGGACATCGGCAACAGTGTGGCCGGAAGGCAGTTTGGTGTCAACGAGGGAAGCATTCGTGGGTGGCGTTGACAGAAGGAAGCCCTTTTCGCATGCAGAGGAACGCGAAGAAGCTTTCGCACCCGAAGAGTGGGACATTCCCGGAAATCGAACTCACCCTGACGGAGTTTGTATGCCAACAGCGAACCACGCGTCTAGCTGTGAGCATGGAGCTTATGCAGACAAAAGCTAAGGAGCTCGCAAGAGAAAAAGGGCTACTGACTCCGCCTTCAAAGCGAGCAAGCACTGGATTTATCGCTACATGTGCCGTGCTGGATTTTCCTTACACCGCTGAACTTCGATTTCGCAAAAGCTGCCCGAATCGTTCGAAGAGCTGCTTGTGGCTTTCCAGCGCCACATTATTTCGCTGTGCAAGTCCAAGAACTTCCAGCGAGGGCAAATCGGCAATGCCGACCAAACGCTGGTTTATCTGGACATGCCATCGCCCCTCACCATGCACGAAAAGCGCTCTAAACAAGTTTATGCCCAGTCCAATGGCAATGCGAAAACGAGAGTTACCGTCATGTTGTCGTGCATAGCAGACGGATGCAAGCTCCTGCCCTATGTCGTCTTCAAGCACAAGACAGTGCCTAAAGATGAGGAGCTGCCAAGAAACGTGGTCGTGAGATGCCATGAGAAAGGCTGGATGAACGAGAATCTTGCGCACGACTGGATAAAGTCCGTCTGGTGTAGACGGCCTGGCGCACTGTTGTCGTTCCCGGCCAGCCTCGTGCTGGATGCATTTCGTTGCCTTTTGACTGACTCAGTGAAGAGGCTGTTGCGTGAATCCGGCACTGAACTCGTCGTTATCCCGGGTGGGATGTCGTCTCAGCTACAGCCTTTAGATATTTGCGTGAACAAGCCGTTCAAGGATGCGGTCAAGCGGTGTTACGCAGATTGGATGCGCTCAGATGAGCCTGCAGTGACGCCGACCGGGCGGCTGAAGCGGGCTTTGCTAGCCATGTTATGCAAGTGGATTGTGAACACATGGGTCATCATACCAGAGGACCTTGCGCATCACACATTCAAGAAGTGCGACACCTGAAATGCGCTCGATGGCACAGAGGATGAGTACCTCTGGGAAGATATGTCCGTCAAGGAACTATCCAAAGAGAGCGCAGCTGAGGAAGACAGCGATTGAAGTGCGGTGTACAATTTAAATAAATGTTTTTCTAGATTTTTTTTAACTCTTATTATACGTGGATAAAACTTCTGTTCTATTTCACGTGCCAAAAATTTCACCTCGTACTATATGCGGGTTCGTATTATATGCAGGTTTTTAGGGCAGTTTTCTCACATCATCTCTGCCATCCCCCGATTTTGATTTTTTCATGCAACCCGGTTATAACAATTATCGGTTATAACTATGAAATTTTTGTGGCACTTAATATTGTTATAAGTGGTTTCGACCGTATAACCTATACCCTGCCTCTACTGTTCCATTTTTCGAATTCTCAATGCAGGTTATAGGTGCAAAAATGCAGTACTGCCTGACCTGCCAAGCTTTGTTAGTTGCTACAATTTGCACTGCTGTCCAAAATCTGGATTGTCGAAAATGTGGCACTGCTGCAACCATATTGAAACAGTAACTGAATCTATCAGCCTCGCATATAAGGTAGGGTCTGACTTCGAGGCTAAGGATTTTGGGAAGAAACCTCGCCTCATGTTTGAATAAATACGGTAGGCAACAGCAAAAGTTTTTAAAACAAGGACAGCACAATAGCTGACCGTCAACTAAAGCTTTTCTCTGTTAAAAACGAAAAATGACAACAAAAAGAACATACAACATACTGCACATCATCTAGTGAGAGTGTAATGCCAAACTGTCAGTCATGGACACATGCTCGTACACCTGTTCGTGATTAACAACTTGCTGTTCACTTTCCCAAAGCATGTGCATGAATAGTAGCTGACGACTTTCTGTGACAACGAAGGCAAAGCTGTGCAGAAAAATCGCATGCATGAAAGTGGTCCTGGGAATATTACCACACACTAATTTGTATTTTTATAAGCTGGGGAACAGAAAATATAGACATCTTACTTCATGTAGTGCCTACATTAAATAAGACATAGAATGCACCATTTAGTGTAGCACTTGAAACACTTGCTTTGCTCTTCCATGTTATGGTAAAAGTGAAACCATTGCAAGTAGCAAGCTATGCAGATTGGTTCTCTTCTGCGAGAAAGCAAAACGGAAAGCCCCGTCCATCTCTGCCTAGCTTCTTGGAGCAGTAACATGCATGTAGAAGCTCTGCAGAAGCTCCGGCCCTATGGCATTCCCTACACTGCTGTAGAAAGCTGTACACAAGTGCAGCTTTGCATTTTCATTCCTGTTACGGGTGTGCCACTTCAGTTAGTAGTTGGTGTTCACATTGTCTGTTCCTGTTCGGCAACCATGTGTGCACTCTGAAGGCGTCTGTTAGGCTTGCAACTAACACTTCGAATAGGCCAGCTGGCTATACTTTATATCACAGAGGGTTTTTCTGGAAGAGAATATGCTACATGATGAGGGTTTTCCGACTTAACAGCTGGGGTATGGGTGGCAGAAATACGGTTGGCTAACCACGTGGGGGAAAAGGAGCAGCGGCAGAGACGTACGTACCTCCCGCTGACAACCAGAAAGGCTCTGGCGATGTCGGCGGGTTCTCACGTGACGCACTCGGTGGCACTGATGTCGGTTGCGATTGCCGTGCCTCCAAGGAAGGCCCCCCCCCCCCCCCCCTACCCAGACCTGCTGGTAAACTTGTGCCTGATGCAACATTTGCCGTGCCTGTGACTGTCATACGACTTCAGCATTCCCACTCGCTAATTCTACGTTGTGCCATCATTATGCTGGCTGAGCCGCCACACTTGCAGCTGTTGCAGACACCAGCACAAGAGTTCCCGAGTTCCCTAAAGCACAGATTTAGGCAACTATGGTATTTTGTGTCCCGACAACAATTGGCATTGTCGACATGACGTGGTCGGTAGCTGAGGCATAATGGTGCAAAGAGAACTTTGTGCATGTTGCGTATGATTTCTCTTGTTTTCAGATGCGTAGTGCACAAGAGGTTTTATGTACTGACCTATCTGCCTGCTTCTTTCTTTTCTCCCTGCCAGGCCTGTGTTGACGTGGGACATGTTTAGCCGCCTGGCATCCTCTCTGAACTGTCTGCTGCTGCAGGGTGTGCCGCGGCTGTACTAAGTGAGCAAAATTTGCAAGCGTAGACGCGCAGGAACTCCTCACCTCTGTTGTGCGCAGAGAGCAAGACGGAAGTTCCTCAGACTCCGTCAGCTGCTTCTGCCAGCCATGGTTTCACCAGCGCACCAAAAGGAGACAGCGAGCATTTCCAACGTCGCAAGACGTGGAATGACGCAGGCTCGTCGACGCCAACCCTAGGGGCGTGGTGCCTCCTGCCGTCATTAAAAATTGTCCAGCCAGAAAAGCGCATTGGTGCAAGCTTCTGCTTGAGGACTTCTCAGTGCTGGCTTTCTAGGCTTTTTCCCTGAGCCTGTGTGTGGATATGTAAATAGAGAGTGTATTAGCAGTGCTTAGTTGTGATGCTCGAAGGTTAATGGAAGGCTCTCTCCCCTTACCTTTCCTGGTGCATGACGCGCCTCCAGAGTGTGTCGGCTTAGTGGGCTTTGCATTGACATGACCTTGTATTGGAGTGTCGTTTGAAATATTTTTTTTTCGTTATTGTTATAATTTGGTCCTGTTTCTTTTCGTTGTTCCTCTGTTGGGTTGTTCGCTGAGGAAGCTAACACACTGCGGAGAGCAGTGGTGATAGCGTGGGCAAACACGCCAGTGTCTGGATTGATAGTCCTTTGAGTGAGCCTAGTTTTCATCCACTTGTGATAAGTTAATGTCTGGGCCTGCGTCGTAAGACGTGGGTATTGCTTTTTTTAGAGCAAGTCTGGAAGAAAGAATGCGGTGCTGACTTTGTACTTTGCCATGCATTTGCTATTCGTCAGTCGTATTTACCCACTTTGAGCATGTTAACAAAAGCAGCTTTTTATAGCCGACACGCGATTCCTCCTATTCTCGAAACAAGGTCCTTAACTGTGCTATGTCTCAGCTGTCCGCTCACCGATTCCCTTTATTGAAGGTCTCAATCATCCTGTGAAATCTTTCTTGCTGATTGATATTGCGAAGACAGAGCAAAGGGTATGAACAATGTTTTGTTGAACGTTAGTAGTGGCGTGTTTATGTTGAAGTAAACAGAAGAAAGCTTCCACGGTGTTAGTGACAGTATGAAGCCCAAAGTCATGTTGCACAATTTGGTGCGATGATGGTACTATCCCAACTATTGTCGTTGGTTGGGATGGTACTATCCCAACCAACCATTGTCTTATTTGTTGTGATGTAAGAATCAATGCCACACTGGGCTCAACAGAAAGCTGGGTAGAGTAGTGTGGCGTCAAACTTGTATGTGTAAACTTGGCTTGCAAAAATGGAAGCACCAATTTCTCGTGTACTGAGCGAGCAGATGGGCAGGGAAATAATTAGGCATGCTCGAACTCTAATGGACTATACAGATCCTTGAGTATTTAGTATGAAATGTTACGAGGAGTTGCTTGCACCTCATGCTTGTTTGTGTCCAAACCTCGTAATACATATCGCAGTCTATGTTTAGCAAAGCATTTTTGCGCTAGGTTATCTGTGAAATGGAAATTCACTGCCTCAAAAAGCAGTCACAACCAGCCAACTAAACTGTGAAGTGGCCTGTGCATGTGCTGAGGTCCTCCAGGACGGTAAGCAAGCCTTGTTGATGACTGTGCAGGCCATTGCAGAGTGGTGTAGCTGCTTTGTCTTTTGCATAAACGACGCTAGTTAAGCTGGTTGCATGGAATTTTTCTTTGATTGGTGAGTGCAATACAGAAATGGGTTATGAAACAATGTTTAAAGTGCAATAGGGGATGGGGGCTGGCAGAACTTTACACTTGCACCAGTCCATCTCAAAATCAACTTTTTTTTTTGCTTTTAATTAACGTCTCTACACCCCAATCGTATGATGCGTAAAAGTTCCCCCTCACTGATAGTTAAAATCTAACTAAATATCTGGGCACGAGCAAACAAAAGTTGTAAATCTTGCTTTTTCTTTCTTTGAAGTAAGGTCAAATGTAAGGTTTCGTATACGTCTGATAGATTCGAACACAGAGTGAGTGTAAGCCATTCACACAATGTACTGCAAATTTGCAGTTGCTATTCTGCGATACCACAGTCAAAGCTAGTGTCTTGCGTTACACTCCAGGCTTGATTAAAAAATTGCGAAGAGTTGAGGTTTGCTGAATGCGAAGGCCAGATTGCAGCGCTGGCCATTAATCTGCTTGGAATGAATCTGCCTAGCACCCGAGTCTGACTGTATGTATAACAGCACATTGCTTCAGAGTAGCGGTTGTTTGCACATTTGTATAGCTTTTGAAACTTGAGCTTACCAGGGTTTTCGCCGCACTACAATTACCACACGGTCACAGATCCAATTGTAGCCAGCCATTTTAGCTTCCTTTTAAATGGGTGTTTGGCAGTAGGTTGAGGCAGCTTGAACATCTATAAAAGAAATAGACGTCTCTTCTATAAGGAGCCCTCTGTATTTTATGACCTAAAACAGCTTATTTCGGGCCTGCCTATGAGGATGTGGCCGCAAATGACGGGACAGTGGTTTTGAGCCCTACGTGCAACACCAGCCCGCTATAGAAGTTCGGTAGCGAACAATGGCCGTTGCACCAAGTATTCCCGGTATTTAGTTTTTTTGTCACCCCCAATATTGTTTTGTTTGTTTTGCAGACAAAGTTGTTTATCATAGACGCACACTTCACTTTCTTACTTATTTTTTTATCCCCAGACATGGTGTAGGAATCGCATCCGTACTTACTGGTAGACAAACTCGTTCATTCACCACTTCTTGTTTGTCTGCAGGTTGTTTTGCAGACAACTTTCCATTAGCTTTCCTTTCTTTTTTTTTTTCTTTATGAACCCTTTCTTAGGGAAAGTCAACATAATAGCTTTGTGTTAAAAATTTGTTTGATCGCTGGAGTTGCGAAAAAGGTTTCAGTGGTCAGTCAGTATACTTGCCACACTGGAATGGACACTTGTGTGCTAGTTTTGAAAGCGTGGAAGGCCCACTGTTTCGTTTTGCGCATACCTTGTTTTGAGCTTGTAAAACATTGGGATGCACCTTTCTGTGTTAAGTTGTCAGGTGTGTTGGGAAAGAAAGAAAGAAAAGAAAACAAAAACAGCAGAGAGCCTTTCATCGCGCAAAGTAAAATATCTTGGCCTAGTCATTAGCAGTGATGGAGCTTTCATGTGCGGTTTTCATTCCTCCTTGGGACGTGTAAATAAAAGAAATATGCTTGACACGTGTTGTCACTCAAATCTTTTGATGACACCTACAGCACTGCGTAGCTAAGTATTTAATTTCATTCAAAGTGATTTTGCCTGTTGTGGGTTCCATCCACCTATGTCAGAACATAAAGGACCGACGTGAGCGCCTTTGCCCTACGCGAGACGTCGGCGGCATAATGGCCCAGGACACGACGATAACACGGCCGTAACGAACTCGACCCTGTATTGGGAGAGCCTATGGGTGATTCACCCATCTGAGGTAACCGCAACCTGGTTTTCCAGGCACTTCGTCGAGGACCCGGCCACATCCATCACAGCAGTGCGCCGAAAGCAGCCGCAGGAGTTCATCGGAGCCAGCGACCACGCTGCCGTAGAATAAAGAACCAACTGACGCTACTAACTCGACTCGCGGCTGCTTTATTCCAGCATTGGTTTCGTGAGTGTAAAAGCATCCCTGGCACCCCCATAGAGTGAAGAAGCAACCCCAGGGCCTCGTGCTGAAGACCAATCGTGGATGACGATGTACGGACCGTAGTATGGATGGATGATAGGAGTAACCCATTTGAAACGCCGCGGAGGAATTTCTTCATACGAAACTGACGTGTGGTGGCGAATGCTTTCTGAAGCTGAAACCATAGGGGAAGCTGAAACTGGCGACGAGACTCATTCCGAAACCACGATGTCCGCGGCGTAGCTAGCGTGGTCAGGCGTGGTCGACTCTTGACCGCGCGCGTATTCATCGGCAAAGTTGCGGTAAGAATAAAATGTTCGGAGTCGTGTCGCATTTCCCATTGTACTCGTTACGCTCATGACTGTTCCTGAAGCCTTGCGTCACCGTTTTGCGAATGTCTGCGGACGAAGAAAAGCCGGCGAGGCAGCTTTCGGTGAGAAAACACGTCTGCACCTTTTCAAGGTGGGATTATTTTTGCTCTACATTTTGCCTCTTGCTACGAAAACATGATGTAGGAGGGAGTTTCTGCGCGACTGTACGCTTTGCTGTTGTTGCGCGTTTGCCTATAAAATGTGCAACCATGTTCACAGAGCCAGTTACTGGAGAAGCAATGTTGCACTTGTCAAGTGTCGCATATGGTGATTGTAGGATATGTTTACGCGCTCGGGAGTCTACTAATATCCCTTCCATTTCGTAACAACGCGCGATATGTGGTCGGGAAGTGTTGCGTGTAATAGAAGTATGATATCCGAATTTGCGTCCCATTTGTCGGAGCTCGTGTCTGAGCCAATGGCAGTGGCGGTATAGTGGCCTCGGACACATGGCTCAACTCGTACGTGTTTCTTGGAACGAGTTGTTCTTTTCCCGAAGCACTGACCTTATACGCTGTCGCTGAGTATAGCTGCGTGGGTAGACCGATTCAGGCCCACCTCGCAGACAATTAACCCCATGTTCATTAGGGACGGGATGTCAAAAAAGTGAAAGTTGCACAGATGTGCACGCGCGCGCAGTTCAACACACATGTTGGAGTCTGTGTGAAACGGTTAAAATCTGCGTTAAATCTCCGCGCGCACACGAAACGCGTATCGGCCAGGGATCGAACCTGTGATTCGGAAAAAACAACGATGGATATATATTTGCGCCGCGGTATACGTGCAGGGTGTTTTATTACTGCCGTAATCCACCGCCGAACGGGCCTGTTGGCTGCGCAAACTTTTAATTAGCCGATAAGCAGCAGGCCAAAAGAACGCTCTCCATGCAGGCCGACCAATATTTTAAAAAATAATTTATGGATACTGCAGCGTTGAACACAATACCATTAAGGTGGGCATATACATATTTGTACAGATGCCGAGACTAAAGGAAAATGCATCCAGGCATAGGCTTCAACTACAAATATACGTAGCAGAAAATACTTAAATGTCATCACGCGCAAGACCATAGCAGATTACTAATTTCAGCACGTCTGTTCCAAGCACCGAGGCCCCAACACAAAAACGCCTGTCTTCATTTCTATCCATTAAAGTGTTTTAATACCCGCTAAATGAGGCAGCATTTTATTACATGTTTGTGAAGGTTTTTTTTTTTTTTCGTTAGATGAAGGTCACAGAAAAAAAATAGTAACAAACCGCAGAGCGCTGTACAGCCAGCTTAGGTAATGTCCCTCTATTGAAGGACTTTACCGGGACACTAAAGAGAAAAATAATTTCTTCTGGATCAGTAAGTTGCCTCTGTACTACACCCAAAACACCACTCTTGGTAAGCCAGAAAAGGCGCAAGAACGAAAGACGCCCCTTGAAGTTTCCGCACCTGGCCGCTGTGACGTCATGGATTTTGATGGCATCTTCTAGGGCCTACTTAATTATATAGTGGTACAGATTGACTACACCAGCTGTGTTCTAAAAGGACCAAATATTAAACATGGCAAGTTTCGGGAACCTTTACTCTGCTAACGCGGCCCAAATGCGAAAACATACTTTGGAATCCCTGTCACACTGACGTACCGGCGTCGGGGTTTAGACGCGAAATTCAAATACTGATACTTCGACCTTAATTTTCTCGTCAAATAATCAAATTTATTTTGCAGTGACTGCCTGCAGTGTTCTGAAACAATGCTTTATTAGTCTAAACTTATTTGTTGTTTCGCTTTTCCGCGAGGTGGGAGAAAGTTCATGATCCTAGAGTAGGCAAGTTCTTCTTCAACTACGGAGCTTTATTTGTGAGAAACCCGTTAGTTTCCTTTGTAGCTTCGTGCTACATACGGGTAGATGTCAATTTTTGCACTTTCATGACTTTTCGTTTCCCAGGAGGATGCTGTGACGGCACGTCGTGACAGTTCTTGGTCACGTCGCAGAAAGACGTCATGTCGTTTTAGCGCTAGCTCCGGCTTGCTCGCTCGCCTCAATGTTTAGTCGCCTCGTATTCGTTGCGAGTGTCGATGTAGCAGCATAGCACAGCGCACAACCGATCGACCGGTCGCAATGCCCTGCTTCCCCGTGACGTTCCACGTCACGATTTCACGCTACATTCAAAACGAAACCGAAAGTGACTGTAGGAAAGCTGTTACCGTGGTACGAGGCTTGGTTATGGCATAAAAATAAAAGACATTAAAACACTTCGTGGCGATGCTGCATCGCAGTTTTCGCAATATCTCTCTGTGACGTGAATCTTGACAGCGTCTACGACCGGCCCGTTGAATTCTTCGCGATGCACTCCAAAAGGTCCGGCTTTTGCTGTTGAAATGGCCCGAATACAAAATTGGAGGACGCTTAAGATTAGACTTTAAAGCGCCCTGAACCACTTTTTATCGAAGTGGAGAAATGCATTTGAAGTGAAAATAGGCTATTTCAGACATATTTTGAGGCAAAAAGTATTCCAATGCGTTCAGCAGAAGCGGATTGGATTGGATAAATATTATTATAGGTCCTGGAGGACACGCGTCGGCATAGGTGTTCTGTGCGTCGGCGCGCAGTGGGCGACTCGCACATGCTCGCACGCATGGACCGACGGGGAGTACCTGTCAAACGCGGCCTCAGCTGTGCTCCCTTTCCTGCTTCTGTGCCACACTGCGAAGGCCACGGCGCAGGGGGGCGTGCCCACAACGCTCCGCCTTGTAAATGTCACCGTGGCGCGCAGTTCAAATATCGTTTCGGATGTTAACGTAGACGCCACGACTTCCACCTGTGGTGCCTGCGACGCGCTAAACGTAAGCCAAAACGCGGTTGACCTCGGCAAGCCGCAGTGCGCTTAGCCAGTGGACTCGTGGCGGCACCCCGCGGCGGCCGCGGTATCTACGCTATGTAGTCGACCGCAACTTGATGTCGGCCATCTGCGAATAGGAGCCGGATAAGGGAATGACGAAATAAAGCGTCTGATGACAAAATAAGTAAAACTCTTGCTTGGGCTAGTTGGTTCATGCTTGAATTAGTAAAGGCAAGGCGCAGAAGACCAGGACTCGAGAAGAACACAAACGACAGGACCGGCGCCCCGAAGAGAGTAAGGACAGGACCTTCTGTTGAAAAGAGAGCGTTTGAGAGAAAGGTGACTTCGCAATTCGCTTGCGAGCTCCACGCACCACGTATGACAGCAAAACTTGGCTGGGATGGTCACAGCAGCGTATGCTACCCGCAGACTGTGTTATTTCACCAAACCCGAGGGGTGGTTCAAGGCCCCTTTAAGGGTGGAATGCGATAGCATTCAAAGATCTCCGACTGCTTATCATGCTTCCTGGCAAGTGCAGCTGATGTTGCCGTAATGTTTACCGGGAAGCGCTGGCGGCGAAGGCTAGCTCTCTGGTAGAAATGCGGCCTCTTGCGTGGCCTGATCCCGGAAACTGTACACAGCTGCACCTTACCTCAAACGGCAGCTGGAAAAGGGATTTGTGTTTCAGTTTCTGCGTAACACGGCTGTGTTTTCTCGTATATTCAAATTACAGTCCAACACTATCGTGTGTGTAGGTTCTGTGCAAGTCATACCTTACAAATTTACTGAGACTAAGAAATTCAGTTCAGTAATGCCTATGCGCCACGCGGAGGGCCTGCGTGGTTCGGGATGGCTTTTTTTCTCACAGACAATGCTGTTGACGCCGACACCAGATTCTCTGCGACATGGAGCCCCTAAGGAGAGACGCTCCTAGAAGCAGTTTTTTTTATTACTTGTATAGAGGTTTGAAAATTCAGTCAAGTATAGTTTTATATGCAGATCTCAAATATGGCACTACTTTTTGTGTAGCTGTTATAGGCTTAGAGTAATGCGATGCGCAATGCCAAAATATAGTCATCTTTATCGGCACTTCTTTATGTAATAAATGTTCACAAAAAGCATCGTGCTTTAGCTTGTTTAGCTCTCTGTAGATCGCAAAGTGTCGATATCTAGCAGAACAGTGTGTACAATTACTGAAACTATGCAAAAAATTAGAACATTTCAACTAACTTTCTTTCTCAATTCTCTAAAGATGTAACCATGTACTTTTGCAACTTACTGCTTGGAGATATTGCAATTTCAAGTACATATGTAGGACTTAACTCAAGAACTGTAGCAGCTAGGCAGAAATTAATGACATATTTGAAATCTGCTTGAAATGATATATAAGTGGGCGGATTTTCAAACCTTTAGTACAAGTATGAAATGTTTTTTCGAGGAGCGTGTAACCTTAACGCTATCGCGTTAATACTGCACATTTGTGGCGTTCAAGTGATGTACATCTGGCGCAGCGTTATTTGTGTGCAATTTAAAGAAGGCGAGTTCGGGCTTATTTGACAAGCCAGGAATGCTGGGGAAGCTCCTCCCGAAAGAGTGAAGCACCTACTGTTTATCTCTCCATGCTTCAATAGTTGGCTTGCAAGTGCCATCCAGAACGAAAAGTAGCAACCATCCCCAAGTGTTGAGACAAAGACAGCTCACATAACAAAGGGGTCGTTTGAAAAGGGGCAAGGTGGAGTAGAGTAATTTGACGTCGTGCACCAAGTATGCCCTCTTGCCACCAGCCTACTCGTTATGTGTGGGTACGCTACACTGTCGGAAGTCTCAAAAGACTGATTTTTGAATCACATGTTTATGTGATTTTCATGAAAGCCTTTTGTCTCTTTGTCGTCGTTTTTCTAGATTCAAGCTTGGGTTCCGCATTACGCACACTCTTCAGTTGTTGTGATCAAACCACAGTCTATCACATACCTTGCAGCTGTGGCTGCACTCACGGTTGAGAAATTCTCTCTTGAATTGTCCATTGGCACCCTCCGTGGGAGGAATCTCTCTGCGTCAATGTCTCTTCTCAACCTCCTACTCTCGAAGTCAGGGGCTAGCTTGCCTCTGCTGGCGCTTGGTTTGGGTTGCCTTCTCTTGAAAGTGGGGGTTGCTTTGCCTCCACCGGCGCTTGGCTTGTGCTTCCCATTCTCAATCCTTGGCGGTAGCGGGTTCCCTCTGCTGGCACTTCGCTTGCAATTCTCGTTCTCGAAGCTCGGGATTTGCGCGATGTCAGCACTGCCGCTCATGCCGAGCAGAATCCATGGGGTGAAAGGGCGCATGCCGGCGAAACACCTGCTCCTATACCCCCTGCTCCCCCCCTCCCCTGGCAAGCGCTCTGCCCCCTTGCGTGGCAACGAACGGCAAAGGCTTGACTTAGAACGGCTAAAAGTTATTCCAGGGTACTGTTTCATGGCAATGAACCGTCCTTGGAAAGCGAATGACTGGATGCAAAGGCTGTGAAGATTTGAGTCTGCATTTTCCTGCTTAAATTCGTGACGTTATGTTCACATGCAGCAGTTTCGGCGCTAAATTTAAAGGGAACTTTGGTCTTGATCACCTCCACCAGTAATCTGCATCTTTTTTTCTCGTAACGTTACAAATGATGCTTGATGTGGCGCAGCGATAAAGGAGGGTAGCTTTGAGGAGGGAACCTTGGTTATCTCTGCCAGCAATCTGCGTTTCTTGCCCAAATTCGATTGTGACATTACAATTACGCATTGGCGTCGCGCAACATGTGGTGAGAGTTTTCGAGAAGGAAAATTCGTCATTTGTTACCTGTGGCAGTACTCTTTTTTTTGCCGAAAATCGTGACGTTACATGATGCTTAGGGCATAGCACGGCGGTTTCAGTGTAAAATTTAGAGAAGGAAAATTTGGCCTTGGTTACCCAGCTCTGCCATGATCTTTATTTTCGCCAAAATTCATGACGTTACTTGGCATACGTGGTGGGTAATTTCGAGAAGGGAAATTTGGCCTTAAGTACCTTTGTCACTAATCTGCATTTTTCATTGAAATTCGTGACGTTTCAGTGACGCTTGTGGCAGTGATTTCGGCGTGAAATTTGGAGAAGGGAGTATTTGGCCTGGGTTACCTAGCCCTGTCAGTGGATCTGTGTTTTTGCTGAAATTTGCGACGTTACAGTGACGCTTGTCGTACGTGACGCATGATCTCTGGAACAGAAATTTGATGCATGTCCACCAGTATTTTGCATTTTTCGCCAAAATTTGTGACGTTACAGTGACGCTGGGCATGGCGCAGTGGTTTCAGCATGAAATTTCAAGGCAGGAAAATTTGGCCTTGGTTACCTAGCTTCGCCAAAATTCGTGAGGTTACAGTGATGCTTGACATGATGCTTGATGTTGAGATGGGAAATTTGGGCTCGATCACCTCCTTTTGCAATCTCCATTTTTGCCGAAATTCGTGGCTGTACAGCGACGCTTCCTTGACGCAGCGGCTACGACGCAAAATTTTGAGGTGAAACTTGAGCTTGGTTACCTAGCTCCGCCACTGATCTGTATTGTCGCCGAAATTATTGATGTTCCACTGAGCATGCCGTGTGATTTCCAGAAGGGAGATTTGGCCCCAATTACTTCCATCAGTAATCTGCATTCTTTTACTGAAATTCGTGACATTACAGTGACTCATCAGCAGATGCTGGTTTATACCAGACACGAAGCTGTGCAATGAAAACTGGTTGCAATCAATCCTGACTTGGCAGTGTGGTCACAACTACATAAACCAGTTTGAGTTTTCTTCACCATTTCACACTTATCACTGGGTAGCAGCAGGGGAGTGTAATAACTACTGAATTTCCACCTTGAGATAATGCAAGGTTCATACAGATGACCCGACTCAAAATTCGATTAGGAGGAAACAAAACCTTATTCGTACACAGATTGAGAAATATAATTAAAACTCCTTTGCTGCAACTTCTTGCAAAAAAGAAAAATACATTGAGTTGAACACATGCTTCAAGCTCTTCAGGTCGCTATTCTAAGTTGACTTTCCCGTTGCAGTAACATCAATCGCCTTATGTCCGACTTCAACCAAGGATACTCATTTTAAGCTAAATGGCTGAAACTTGCTTTCCACCCGGCATTTCTAGAGCTTAAGGCTCAAATATAGAGCTATGATGGCTGTGGTATGGAAAAAAAAAAAACAATATTGTGGCACGGCCTGGTCGCTTGATCTGGCTTTAGCTCCACGATGGCAACGGTGATTTATACAAGCCTGCCATTGGTGGGTGTAAACAAGCCACATTGCAATTGTTTAGCAGCTGTCTCAAAAGAAACCATCGAAGATTGTTGCCTGATTGACAGTGTCTACATGCCATTTGCCTATGTGGAATTTGTTGCCTTAAATGTTCCAAAGTTGCCCCCAACACCAGTTTTCAAGGAGAAAATTTACTTTAAGGAATTTGAAGGGCCCTTGAACCTTTCTTGTTTCGCCAGATTCAAGGTTTTTCAAGTATTTCAAGGTGTGTGTACCCTAATATGGCATCAGTGCTGACATCACAGCATATTTGGCTTAAGAAAACTTCCGAAAGTATTTCGCGACCACTTTTATACTGAGGACAACAAACAGGGTTGTTGCTGGAAAAGCACAGCCGACTCACCAGTTATATATTGTAGAACTTCAACAGTGACAAGCTTAGCTTGTCACTTTGACGGAAACGACTGGGAAGATAACAGACTTGTACTTGGTGACAAGCTTAGCTTGTCACTTTGACAGAAACGACTGGGAAGATAACAGACTTGTACTTGGTCTCGCTTTAGAAAGCTACGGGTCATGTTGGCTGACCAGCAAAGACAACCAGACGCGCTCCTCTATTGTTGACTGCGGACACAGCGCCAGCTGAAGCTTTACAGGATGAACACTGCACAAAGGGAAAGCCCTTTTTTCTTCTTTGGAACATGCAGCCATCATTCACAATTGGCTGACACAGGCCAAAGCCTTTGCTGGAGCGCAAGTTCCGTATATGTAGCAGAGCCCTTCAAGAGTGACAAAGGACTCCGGTTACATACATGAAGCAGAAGCCACACAGCATCAATTTTTGAAAGATCTTTTAATAAAATATTTACACTTTCATCTTTTTTTTTTTTGAAATCTGCCGTAGCATTTTTTTTTCTTTTATAGAAAAAATTTCAACTCTGTACAATACAGTGTCTGCTGTTCCTTGCTTGTATGCCTGCGAGCGCGTGCACGTGACTGCCGGACCCTGAGCTTCTCTGATGTTCTGCACGTATATTTTTTTTTTCTCAACTTGCATTCCAGTTGCATACGTATGCTTGGAAAAGAAAAAAAAAGGCAGAAAGGCTCTAAAGAACAAACAAACAAGGAGGTGGAGTTTGGGATTTGCCTATCACAAAACAATATTGTTGCCAACGGTTGCGACATGCGGTTTGCACAGTGGAGGTAGTCGTGCTTGGTGCAGAACTGTTGGCCTCCTCTGGGCTCAGTGGTTCATTTTTCGACTTGATGGTGCTAAGCTTTATTAATCTGTAATAGTGGTGTACGTCCTTTTTTCATGCAGAGGCAAGGTTTACCTTGCAATCAAGAATTTGCCAGGTTTCGAGGAGAGAAACAAACATTCACGTGTAGAAAGGTTGACGACCAGGAGTGTCCCCTGTTGCTTAGGTTAACAATGTTGATGGTCACAAGCTGATATTTTATATCTGTATGAATAAGTGTGAAATTCAGATGCTCGGACTTTCCAGTAAAAAAAAAAAAAAAAAAATGACTAGTCAAAAATGTCATGTCAATACTCCTTTAACTGAAAAGGCGCCTTGACGGCTTTCTAAAACCCAGGTTAGGCGAGTGAGCTTCAACTTGACTGAATGGTCGTGATGATTGATTACGGGCACTACTCCGAGTGCATGGCACACTGGCATTGCCGCAAAATAAACACTACCGTGAAGTTTTCGCACTTGTCACAACATGGAGATGGATGAAATGTCATTGCACTAAGATTACTGGCACAGTTCTTTTACATGGCGCTTTCCTTGTGAAGTTCGCCGCCCACAAACTGCGAGAGGCTGAAAGGCATTAGCTATTCTTGAAATTCTGAAAACCAACATTCTATGGACCGCTCTGATGCACCATCGTCCTACTGTATCCATTGCAGTGCAAAGGCCTCTCTCAGCGATCTCCAATTACCCTTGTCTTGCACCGGCTGACTCCACCTGGTGGCTGCAAATTTCCTCATTTCATCACGCCACCTCGTTCTCTGCCACCCTTGAAATAATATGCCTCCATGCATATTATTTTGCTGCTGTTGCACTTCACATAAAACTAGCTTGTTGCCAACTATCATAACCGTACGCAAATACTTGGATGTGCGTGAAGCACATGAATGCTCATATTAGACAACTGCAGAACTATGATGCCAATGAGCTGCAAAATTTCAAGGATTGTTTCATTTATTGACATAAAAATGTCTTCCATTGCAAAACATTTCTGAAATCACCTGTGAATTTTTTTATTTTTATTTTTTAAAGCTGAGACAATGGGGTCCAGTACAGCTCCTGCCTCAGAACGCCTCCTAACGCGTTAGCTGTGAGATTAACCATCTCGTTTCAGTTAACCTGTTGCACTTTAAGATTGAATTCTGGTGGTTTATCATTGCATAACTTTTGTTTGACAACTAAAAAAAGATATAACTGACTAAAATTGCAAGCATTAAAATAAAGGATTGAAGCTTCAAATTTACATCTCGCACTTAGTTTGGCAGAGAATTAATGGGAGCATTCTTGCGTTCCACGTATACCAAGACTGAAGGCTTCGTTCTTGCAAAGAGTGGCCACAGTGAGCAGCTTCGGGCTACCCTTGGGTGGATGACAATGTTCTCCTTCTGTAGCCGAGATATACAGGGTGTTTCGGCGAAGACTTTCAAAAAATCTTTAAAAGTTACCTGTGGCAGATATCACAATCCTAGTTCCTGAGCTGGTCTACTCGAAGCGGTGGACAATATTTGTACAAAAAATTGAGATGCAAAATCGACTAATTAATAAACATTCTCTAATTAACTTTTTAGCTAATAAATAACGAATTTTCAATATGACACCAGTTTCGAGATATAAATTCCCGAACTTTGGGGAGAAAGGCATTGGCATTCCAGTGAATTTGTTAACTTCGTTTCATGCACTGAAGCACACAATTGGAACGCCAATGCATTTCTTCGCAAAGTTCGGGAATTTATATCTCGAAACTAATGTCGTCCTGAGAATTCTTTCCAAGTGGATCTGCCTAGAAAAGTCCACAGCTAGAATTTGTAAATTGCAATATGGGTCATAATTAGCTAAAAAGTAATTAGTGAATTCTTGTTAATTAGTCGATTTTGCATTTCAATTTTTTGTGCAAGCAGTGTCTGCCACTTCGAGTAGACCGGCTCACACACTAGAATTGAGCTGTCTGCCACCGGCAACCTTTAAAAAATTTTGAAAGTGTTCACTGAAACACCCTGTACACTTCAGCCTGTGCACCACTCACATAAGGGGAGTAAGAGTGCCGGGATGTGCGACACAGACACGTGCCAAAACTTCCAGTGCTTACAACATCAAGGAAACATATTTATATCAAGACCTGCGCTACAAAACGGTGAACTTCCCTACATTGAGCCAAAATTCACAGCACTGAAAGACGCAAAAAAGAGAAGGAAAGGACCGAGACAAGTGCAAACTGCAGGTCTATACAGCACGGACAGACAAGAACCGAGGCAAGAAAGAGACTTGGACAAAGCGCCGCGTCTTGTTCTTGCCTCTGTCCTCGTCAGCTTTTACTGTATGTTCTTGCAATGCCCGACCGGCTGCAAAGCCCAACAAAATCTGTCAGTCGAGCGCTGGCTGGCCTTGTCTCCGTCCCATTTCCTCGTCCGTTGGCCAGTTCTTGATGCGAAGTCTGGCGGAATCGATTGTCAACTAGCCCACTCCCGAGAGCCCTACTGCTGACACCGAGGCCTAACAGTTCTGCACCACCACTTGGCATCCAGCTTGTTAGTCGCCTGGAGCAGTGTCGTCATCGTCTTCCACAGGCACCCATAGTCAGGTCACAGAACACTCTCATCGACATTTACATCAAATGTATTTCATCATCACGTCGTTTGAGCAGCAGTGAAATCTAGGTTCCATTTCCATTTGTCGTGGATGTGCTTGTGTATAAATATGTGCGACTGTCGTATTTACACCTATACATGAGAAAAAAATGTGTTGTTTCGCTGGCCTGCTTCCCCTCTCATCGTCATTTTTTTTTTTACAACACTGGCAGCAAACAAAACGGGGACGACGCACATCTCTCACTCTTACATGAGGCACTGAAAAAAACTTGCGCTCGTCTTCCCCACAGAGTCTGCTTTTTTCATCACTATGCGAGGCTCCCTTTTCGGTTAAGTAGGAGATCGGAGGCTGCAAAAACAAAAGGTAAAAGGGGGAGACCTCCAAGTTGCATGTTTGGCTAGATGCGCCAAAGTTTGCATATTTGTGCCTAGTATGAAAAAAAAAAAGAAGTGCTGCACAACAGTACAAGGACAATGGCAAAGAGAGGGGCAATGACGAATGCATCAACTAAAGACATATACACAAGGCCCCCTGAGTTCTGAAAAGCAGTTCAATAGAGCAGGACGAAAAGTAAAAAAAGAAGTTAAAAGAAAAAGAGAGGCTGGCAAGAGAAAAATAAAATTACTCTGCGCAAAACCATGAGCGCACAATGAACAAAGCTTCAGGGCCCTGGATGCCTGCCTACATACACAAGGCCTGATTCACTACAAGTTTTGCAAGGCTGTCGGTACAGTGCCTGTTCGAGCAATTGTCCCAGTCTGCAGGGCAGCGTGGCCTGTCCTTGAGCGTCTTACTTTTTTTGTTGTTGTTTTTGACAAATGTTGACAGAGCAGCAAGAGTCTGAAAGAACATGGAACAGGACTGTGAGAACAGAAGGCAATGTGGAGCAGTTGCCTGTTCAGGGGGCTGGCCACTTCCTGTAACTCACAGGCCCGACAAAAGAAAGGCCATAAGGTTGTCACCAAAATGAAGCCACGTACAACAAACGGAAGTAAATGAGGACAGAGTGAGGGCACAGGAATAAGATGGGCATGAGAGAATGGAGGAGGGGAGGGGGACAAATATCACCGTGCTTTCACCTCTGCGCAAACCACGTGCACGCATCCACATGCACACGGGCGTGCGGCTCGAGAGACGAGACCGTTGCCAGTTGTGCGACGCTTCACGAAACAGGGAGGAGGAGGAGGAGGAGCGGCAACAACACTGCTGAGGTCACAACAAGATGCTCCTGACGGCTTCGTCCAAAACAGAGTCCGCAGGCTGCGTGCCTCCCGTCGCGTCGACGTAGTCCATGGGCTCGGGACCACTGACACTCCGTACCATTGCTCCTTTAGAGTCCATACAGAGCATGTCTTCCGCACCAGCTCGCCGGAAGTCCAGGATGCTGTTGATGGCACTCTGGACCTGGTCGTGGAGCTCTACAGAGTCCTTGTCCTCCTCCTCATCCTCGCCAAAGTAGTGAGTCCGACCCAATGGGTCCACTCCACTGCTGTCATCGTCCAAGCCCTCGATGCCCGACAGGTCCAGTTCGGGCGCACGAGTCTCGGAGTCCGCACTCTTACCACCACAACTCCAGTCGGGCACCACCACTGGAGGCACGACATTGCCGCCACTGCTAAACTGTGGCTGCTGTGACTGCTTGAGGTCAGCTGACGACGGGAAGCGAGCCACGGGTGGCTCGAAGTCGGCCAGCTCGTGGGCAAACTCGTCGTCCTCACCGGTTTCTGAGGGAGACATGCTGAACTCCTTGCGGATGCTCAGCACAAGGTCAACGTGCTCCGGTGTCACTGACACTGGTGGAAGTGATGGGGTTTCCTCTTCCATGGGGGCCATCACGGTCTCATGCTCTTCTTCCTTGATCGAGCGCCGCTTTGGCGCCGGCTCCAGGTCGGATCGGTCGTCGTCGTCAAGCCAAGAATCAGGCGGTTCCTTCTTTACTGGTCGAGGTAAAGGTAACGACGGGCCTGACTCGAATGTCCATGCACTTCCTGGCATAGGCGGAAGTGACGGCGGCTCAACTGGTGTTGTGTCTGTGAATGAATGAGAATTGCACAATGAGGTGAATAGATTGCCACAGATAGGACAACTGCCCTGCTACCGCTTGTCTCATTCGGTCTATCACTTGCAGATATGTAATGCTTACTGCATGTTGAGGCCACTTGAATCAAAATGATAAAAGTGCTTCTTGTTCGCATTATTCTTGTGTTGCATTGGATGATGTGTAGTGGATGAAAATGGTAGATTAAAGGATGTTCTTTAGAGCCAATGGCTGCTTTTGATTGCTATGTAGTCTCCTTCTTATCGATAATCAATTTAATGTGGATGCTGTCAAAACTCATGACATCACAGCAAGCTGGTGTGAAAATTTTGGGGCGGCACTGCCACCAACTCTCTTTTTTCTTTTTTTGTGTCTATTCTGGCTTAACAATCCTTCTCTCTCAGTTAAAGTGGCCATTTGACTATTGCAGAAGTATAACTTACCAATACAACCTAGGATGTGTACGAATTCTGGCCAGCATGGAGGATTGTCTCCTTTAAATGTCAAGAAAGCTTTGAGCATAAAGTAACGGAACACATTTAGAAAATGTCTCTGAGATTCGGCGCCATCTCGTATCAACAAAAAAGAAAGGTAAGGAAGGTATGTAGGTTCATATGATCACACTTTGCATACCCAAACCTAAAAGAAAAAAAAGCACAAAGTAGCTTACATTAAGCACGAGAAAGCGTGGCTATGCTTTCTTTTTTTTCCGACACGTTATTGTTCAAACGAGATGGTGTCTGAGCAAAACGCTTAGACCTGCTCAGCCACCATCCTGTTTGAACAGCAAAGTAATCTGCATCGTTATTGATTTCGATCCTGTGCTCATGAAACTGCCTTCTTCACTGGATTCCTCAGAAATGGAATGGTACTTAAGATGGCCACTGTCCACTTTGCTGTCTATTTCATCTAGTACATCCAATATTGGAACATAGCCTTCAACTCATGGTACATTCGGCTGGTCATTTTCAAGCGCCCTGAACACATTTGGCTGATTCTTTCAGAGCTCCGTGCTTGCGCTCGGAGGTACTTTCACCTTCGATCCGGTAGGACGACCGAAATTTGGCAGAGTTCCGGTCACATGGTTCCTGCAGCTTCCATTGTTTGTGTGACGTCAGCCATGCTGGCATGCCTCGACACTTGTGCGCTCTGTTTACAACAGAAGATGTGCTGACGTGTTTCCTCTCCCTGCCTCTGATTTCTCTGATGAGCGGATGCACGCTCGGCTTGGTCGCACATTCTCTGGCTCCGATGAACAGTGGGCTCCGTCAATGTAGTCCAAGTCAAGGCGCAGTAGGGAACAGCCAAATGTACCACTAATATTCCTGCTTAGTGTCCCTTCAAAGCACATGCAACTTTACCACAGCACGAGTGAAAGAGTTGAACAAACAGAAAAAGGTAAAAGAAAACTTACATTGCCCCTCCTCTGCTGCACGCTTTTCAGCAATCAAGGCATCGGTTTCGTGCTCAAGGAAGAGCTTTTCGATCATGATCTTTTCAGCACTTGAGCATTCTCTCTGTAAGACAAAGAGACAAAGCACCTTTGGTTGAAGCCACAAGGTTTTTACCGCAATTTAGTATTTAACTGCGAAAGACCCACGTGGGCATTGCATAGGGAGGATACAGTTTGCTAAAAAAGTTCATGGGGCACGACGTTTCAGAGTTCTGCAGCTTGGAATTTAGATCTGTGGCCTGCAACACATGCAGACTACATAATGAATGCACCGTTTTACTGGCTGCAGGCAGGAACTGCAGGGCAATACAGCATCTACGCAAAGCCTCCACCACTCTTTGTACATACAGGAAGAAAAAAAGGGAATAAACCTCAAGCATACGGGATAAGTAACAAGACATAGACTTTATAGACCCCTTTGCGTTTACACATGCAGGTCCCAAAAGACTTTTGGATGCACACACTGCAACAACTCGCTAAGTTTAGTGGGTAACCAGACGTATAGAACCTGCTATGGCCTGTAAATACATTGGGCCCTCTAGCTCCCAGACATTTTGCATTGCATTTAGAACACTGTTTAATAAGTAAATCTTACTTTGAAACGCACAGGGAAGCTACGTACAATCACATACAATGAAATATACAAACCACAGGCTCAGCGAAATAACTGCATTTTTTTTTTTTGTAATTCATGTGCACAAACTGAAATTGACACATGCACTGGAAGGTTTGCAATGCCAAGATTGGGATGTAGACCTCAATTTGAATATACATTCACCACTAAAAAGAGGAAATTGGCTTTATCGCGGAGTCTCTGGTACGCTTACTGATGCTCATGTGGTACATTAGTTTTATGCATGTGGCATGCTTCTTACATGAACATTTAAAAACATCCACCTGTGATTGATTACTGAATTAACTTTTTCTAGCAAACTTGGGTGCCAAAAAAGTGCAATCAAAAGTTTTGTGGGGTCACAATTACACTGCTGCTACAGTGCAGATAAGGTCTATACAAGCAATGTAAGGATACTACAAAAAACTGAAAGAAAGCTAGATACAGTCAGATCTTGTTGCTATGAGCACTAACAGTTATTTTGTATGTAAATAATGAAATAAAAACTTGCCTACTCAATAATAAAGAGGTCATTGTTCGTAGTCAGGTAATTTTTGTGATTACAGATCCAGTCCCCAAATATTTTCTATGAAGTTTGCACCATATTTCCTGAAAAGCCTATGAATTCGGAGGACTTGAAAACAGTTGGTCATAGCACGTGACTGACAAAGATAAAGAACAATTTTTGGCAGTGTAGCACAATTCATCGCATCAACGTTTGACTGTAGGTGCAAAATCATTTTTGTTCATTCTGATCCGCGGCAGATTTACCCCCGTATTCAGAAATGCAACTTAAATCGAAGCCCATACTTGGCTTGATTTAAGTGACGCCTGGCATTAAGGTGCCCAACAACGCTTGCTGCATTTCCTTGAGCGCGTTCAGGATAGGCGTCACTTAGATCAAGTCAAGCACGGGCTTCGACTTAAGTTGCATTTCTGAATACGGGGGTTAGAATGTTCAGCAAATGCTTCAGCACAACCCACCATCCCTTCCTTCAGCATGAGGTAGTGGAACTTTTGATACAGCTCTCGACTCTCCCCCAGCAGGCGTTCGGAGACCTCGGCAAACAGTTCATCCGCTGCGAGAGAGATCAAGCAGCCGGTTAGCCACACATGCGCTGACGCAAAGGCTGGTCAACTTAAAATGGTCACTGAAACCGTACTTTTGTGCAGGTCCTCTTCCCTGGGTAGCCCCGAGTTGTAGACGTGGTACCGCAACAACCGTTGGCAAGCATCGCGCCGCGAAGTGAAGGGGTTCTTGGTATCCGCAGCCATAGCACCGTTCTGGTCTTCCAGTAGTCTTTGATGAAACCTGCCACACAAAAAAGGGCGATGAGCAAAACGCCCTTTCTGTTGCTGGTGCACGAGACCTCGTGCGTGCAAATATTTAAAAATACAAATATGAATAGAATCCCAATTGTAAAGTTCAACTTACGAATTCAATATCTACTATTCGGCTTCCTGAATATCAATTGATTGCTGTGTCAATTAAAGTATGCGACACACGACTGGCACCGTGTACGGATAAAAAGAGTGCTTAGTTTTTTTTCTAGCAGCAGTGCAACTTGCGCCGGGGGGAGAAAGAAAAAAAAGAAAGGAAAAGAAAGAAGCAGAAAAAGAGGAGCAAGTGTGTAAGTCTTGATGTTACCTGCTCCAGGTCTGTTACCTGTACGCATGAAAAATAGCAATAGCAATAGCTTCTTTTTTTCTTTTCTAGGCAAATTCATTATGTGGCCCATGAAGCGGAAAATCCGGTGGAACTAGTCACAACCGATCAACAAGGAGGCGTGTCGTGTGGGTGCTGGGTTTGTTGAAGCAGCATCACATGGCGCTCACCTCCGCACATACACTGCGCCAGCCGTGCGGGGGAATGAAAAAAAAAACGAAAAGAACCAGAAAGCTCGCCTCCACACACAGCATTCGCCGCAAGCGTTTCACTTCTCAGTCAATAGCTGCGCCCGGCTCCTTTAGATGTCGCACAGGTATGCGAACGAGGCCAAGGCATCATCGGAGAGACTTGGCAATAGCTTTTGAATTTATCCACGTAGGGATACCTAAATGCCCTTGATTATTTTTGCTCTCGTAGAACTGTAATCTAGAAACATTCCCAAACTTATTTTTCTATTTCTTCTTGTGCCCTTAAGATAGACAGCTTACACTACAACAACCATAGGACAGTCAGTGAAGTCGCACACTTACATGTGCATCTTCTGGACACGGTCAGGAACTTTAGGCTTGACAACTACTGGCTTCGATGGGGGAGGAGGGGGAGCTGGGGGCTGCAACGACAAACAGCGGAATACGTCATTATGTAGCAGACCAAGTTGAAACAGCTAAAGTTGAGCAATAACTACGACTTGTCGCCTCCATACAATGGTAGTGCTTACTAGTAATAGTAGTAGTGTCTCACATTGCTGTACAGTGGTGCTGGTGTAAGTACAGGTAAGAAGCATCAACACTGTGCAACAGCAAAGTAAGTGAGACACTGTGATCTTGGCTGAAGCCAGGTTAACACTATCATACATATTAAGCATATTGAGCTTAAAAAGCACACATCAAAAGAAAAGTTGCATTTTCATGCAAGAAATGCTCACTTGTTCGGGTGGCGGCAGAGAGGGCTTGGGAACAATGGGTTCCACTTTGCTCGGTAACACAGGAACAGTAGACTTTGTGGAACTGCTATTACTGCTGCCAGAGCTTTTGCTTGAAGGCTGAAAATAGATACATTTGGCTAAGCACATGTGCCAATTACAGCTAACAAAAGAAGGTCCTCACGTATAAGCTGCAAGAATAACAGCACACAATGCTGAAATCTTTACAAAAACAACCTGACATGACTGTTGGCACAAGAAAAAAAAATCTCCAAAACCCATCTCGCTCTGTATGTTCATTCATAACCACTTGCATCATTTCCTTTCTGTTGAAATACTGAAACTTTCGGCACTATATGGCTGTCATTTGCACTGTTACCACTGGATACCATTAAACTCTTCTGTTCAGTCCCATCTGCATTACAGCATCTAATCACTCCCAACTGCAAGCAGGAAGCTGCAGCTTGTCTCCTCATCACAAACACAAAATGTCAAGGACCAACTACTAGCAGCTTCAAACCATACCTTGTCTCACAAAATGTTGTCAGTAAAATGGAAGCTACAGCTGGCGTTATGCAATTGTGAAACGTGATTGGGTAAGCAACGCTGTTTTCCTCTGCTGTGAAGCGTTGCCTCATCTCGAAAACACGTGGCGCTGCGTGTAACTGCTCTGGTGACTTGAAAACTTTTCCTTCGCCTTGACCGATTCAGTGCACAGAAGGCAAAAAGATGTGTACGCCCCTGGACAATGCCTTTCAGTTATGTCGGTGCTAACTATGTAAACATATTCTTTATCCACACATTTCCTCGCTTTACCCAAAGGCAAAATAGCAGCAGTGCTACAAGCTTAAAAAAAAGATTCTTCTTCACTCAAGTCACACACTTGCTCAATTCAGTCAATTCCATTGAGCGATAGCTTTTACAAAACAAGAATTTTGCGTACAGGGTTGTCCTGGCCATATACACCCTGATTTCGCACATGTGATCAGTTAAAGTGGATATACAATTTGGCAATTTAAGTAACCCTCACCATCAATTATGGTGCATCAGCTGGCAATATTTCAGTTTACCCTAACAAGATTTCAGTGAACTTTGCACTTTTCTCATCTCGTCTTGTAGCATTCAACAAGTGAGCAGGAACCTTTGCGGAATGCCCATTGCACTAGTGTTTGTGGGAACAATTGTCTTTAGCGTTGGTTTCAGTACGGTTGGAACTGGTCGGACATTACGGTTGGACATTACGGTCGGACATTACGGTCAGACATTACAGTTGGAACTGAGTTTTAGTGCACAGTCCCAAATGCCACGCAGGACCTTCGCTGGAGCGTTAAAGACATTATGAGACATAGCGTAGCAGCGACACGCTGCAGCATGCAGGCAGACAGTGAAGGAAGGACCAATGCATGCACATACCAGCTTGTTCACAACAGAAGGCACCTGCACCAGAATCTGCTTGGTCGTGCTGGGCGGCGCGATGATGTGGTTGGTTGGGTGCTGCAGCCGCACCACCACAGGTTGAGGCCGGGGCTGGGGCGGCGATCGCTGGTTGACTGGCGACACGCTGCTTGCCACTGGTGACGGCTGGAGGTGATGGTGGTGGTGATGATGGTGGTGCACAGCATGGTGAAGCTGCGGCACAAACTTGGCCGAGGCCTGGTTAGGAACCTGCGGGTTGGGCCACAAAGCGGGTGCCAATGCTGAGCAAAGTTCCTTTTGTTTTCCTTTTTAGTTTTTTTTTCTCACGCCAGCAAGAGTCTACGACAGCTCGTCGCTGCTGTCCTCGTGGCCTCACTGCGTAGACATCTCATGCTATGCATCCGTCTGATCTGGTGTTTGAATTTTGGCACAGCTTGCTAACAATGCAGTGCATCCGAGAGCACCTCTTACACCAATGGGTCCCATCATGCTTGACCAAGCCGGCATTCGTGCTATTATTAACAGACTAAAATGATCATCTTCATGTGGCCGGGATGGCATCAACGCTAAATTCTTGAAAAACACTAATGAGTACAGCTCTATCATTCTGAATTACATTTTCACCAAATTGCTCAGCAATGGATGCTTACCCAAGGATTGGAAAGTAGCCAAGGTGGTACCTTTCTACAAGTCTGATGATGCACACAACCCAAGTAATTATCGTGAGAAATCGCTAACATCTGTTCTGTGCAAAATATTAGAACACGTCATCTTTACTCACGTAGTTAACTTCTTGGAGTCGAATAACTTCTTTCATCCATCCCAGCATGGTTTTCGTAAACGTTTTTCGTGTGAAACACAGCTACTTACATTTACTAATGACCTTCACGCATTCCTTGACACCGACCTCATCAGTGATTGCATATACTGGGATTTTGCGAAAGCTTTTGAGAGTGTAAACCACGAGTCTCCTTAAGCTAAAACTAAGCAGCCTAAACCTTGACCCTTTAGTACAACACTGGATATGCGACTTCCTTTCTAACCGCATTCAATTCGTCACGGTGAATGGAACAGATTCTCTAGAGGCACCTGTTTCCTCCGGAGTGCCGCAGGGCTCAGTTTTAGGCCCATTACTATTTTTGATTTACATTAATGATTTACCTACTAGCATCGCATTTTCTGTCTTTTTGCTGATGATTGCATTATCTATCGCACCATTTCTAATTATACTGACACAATCATCGTTCAAACAGACCTAAATAATGTTTCTACTTGGTTGCGAAATGTGGAAAATGAAACTTCACATTCTTAAATGTAAATCAGTGAGAGTATCGTGAAATAACATGCCTTGCCCCAACTACCTTTTTCACAGCACGGCGCTTGAATCCATAACTACATATAAATACCTCAGTGTACATATTACTAATGACCTTTCGTGGAAGTACTACATCGACCATGTAACATCAAAGGCCAATTGCATGCTTGGTTACCTGAAAATAATTTTTTCTCTCGCACCTTCATCACTCAAGCGACAGTTATATATCACTTATGTCCGATTTAATCTTGAATATGCCTCATCAATCTGGGACCCTGGCCTTGCAACTCTTACCAATAACTTAGAGGCAATGCAGAATCGTTCAGCACATTTTATCCTAAGTAACTACCATCGAACTTTCAGCGTAACTAACATGGAATCGATACTTAAGCTACCCCCACTTGCAAATAGACAAACTATCTCGACTTGTCTTGTTTCATAAGATCTATCATCATAACCATGTTCTTAGGACCCGACTGATTAAACCGCCTAATTCTGTTTCATCTCGACTTCATCACAATCACAAAGTCCATGTCCCTCACCAAAACACTAACATACTCGCACCCTTTCCTGCCCAAAACCAGCGTTGACTGGAACCATCTTTCCACCTAATTAGTTAACATTACCAACTGTGACAATTTTTTGTGAAACTCTTGCCAGTGCAATTTAACGCATTCCATCATTTTTTTTTCTGTAAACATTCTCTATGTAGGTTGGAAACTTCATCTTTTAGTGTCTTAATTGGCTGCAATAGTATTTCCTTGCCATAATTATTGTACAAGCCTTGCATGACAGTATTTGAATTTTCATTGTTATTAGAAATTACACTCGTTCCCATTTTTGAAATTTTCAATTGTGTATATGCAAATAAGTGTATACAGTTATAATGCTTGTTATGCTTGAATGCTCTATAATTCTTGTATGCCTTGAGGGTACAGTAAATAAACAAATAAACATTGCGTGACATTACACAATGTGCAAGATAAAAATAAACTCAATTGTATGCATAACATTTAGTCTTGCAGAGGTTCTCTCTGCATCGATTCCAACACACACACACACGTATCAGATCAACCTGATTTTGGTCAAGAATTGTGAGAAGTGCAGCACTTTCTGCGAAGTCATTTTGTGATGACCTTATTGCCTTGTAGTTTACTTTTGCTAATGCCAAAATCAAAGATTGCATAACTGGTCATGCCAGCAGCCCCCACAAGCAATCTTGACAATGCTTTCAGCAAGGCCATGCTGGCAAAGACCTTAAAAAAAACAAAAGAGAATTTTTCCATGCTAGCACTGGTTACGCAAGCATAGAGAGAAAACTGCAAGACAGTGTAACGAAACTTTGATAGACATTCACAGTAGGAAAAGATGAAAAAAAAAATATTGACCATGTGCAAGCTACACACTAACTTTAGGAGGTGAAAAGAGCCACCTCCCTGTGAGGATTGGCGGGTTTTTATCATTCCAACACCGCGGCTTACAAGAGATGCCATAGTAAAGGGCTCCAGATTATTCTGACCACTTGACATAAATCAAACCTAAGCCGTGGTCAAGCCATAGCCACGTCGGTAATCGTGCGTTCTGCACCTGCCAGCATTACCCGTCTCAGTGTACTACCCAATTTAAACGGTCAAGACAAAAAAAAAAAAAAAAAAAAAAAAAAAAAAAAAAGACAAAAAAAGACAAAAAAAAAAAGAAAAAAAAAGTACCTTCACTTTGTGCCAACAACCAGGTTAAATTGCAAAGAAACTTCAGGGAAAAAAATATGCATACACGACTTTGTTTAGCGAGAGAATAAGCTATGAAGCCCTTGCACATTCACTTGTGCAAAACTCTCAACCCTAACTTTCTGCTTGACATTCTGAAGGAAAAACAAAAACGAAACAGCTTGTTACACATCATGCAGCATACTTACTGAATGGCCCCCCCCTACCCCGACCTTGTGCATTTTCTTTCGTTGATATTCACACCACACGTGCTACAGTGTGCGCACCCAACGCCACAGTTGCCACACGCATGCAGTGCAAGTGTGCATGTCACCTCGTCTTGGCTTTCTGAGGCTCTGGCAAACCACAGTCACCCTTAGCATGCAGAACCGCGTGATGCCCACAATAGTAGCGGCTAGTTCAGTGTCGGAAGACTACAATTGTGCCAACAACTAAAGACTAGCATTCTGTTCTAGATGTCTAATCACGGAGATTTCATGAGATGAAAAAATACACAACATACATTGCCTTCGTGCAGAATTCAAGAGTCACCGCTAAGTGCCGCATGCAGCTGAAGGAAGGCTGCCACTACTATGTAAGAAACATGTTTTTTATTGACTGTATGTTTTGACATGCAGCATGGCCTGCACAAGTGGCCTGTGGAACTCTGTGTCCATAATTAACTGTTTTTAATCACTGGGCTAGTATGTCCTTGTCCTGGCACTTTCTCTGTTGTAACCTTGGCCCCTGGAGATGCAATTTCTGACAATGTTGCAAGCCACTCCCTTGATGCGCATTGTGAATTACATGCTTGCAGTAAGGCGCATGCACAAGGCATATAACCCAATTGTAAAGCTTTCTTCAAGCTGTATGACTTGTTCTTAACAACTTGAGTTTGTATACAGCTTGCAGAAACAATGCAATGGACAAGTAGCAATCGGTGAACATGCTTTGTTAAAGAAGAAAGGAGGGGCTATGCTGCGAGAAAAAGCAACCTTCTTCGCAGTTTCCGTGCTCCGCAAGCCAGAATGAAGACTTACACGTAGATGTGAGGCCACTGTGACCACAGGGTGAGAGGCCATTGATGGCACTGTCATGTCAGTCGTGCTTGGCGCCATAATTGGAGCTGTTGACACCACTGGTGCACTGGACACTAGAGATGCGTAAGACACCATAGGTGCAGTTGATGCCATAGGTGTTGTGGACATCAGTGATGCAGTAGACATCAGTGGTGCAGATGACACCAGGTGTGCTGTTGATACCAGTGGTGCAGATGACATCAATGGTGTACTTGATGCCAATAGCGATGGACTTGACATTAGTGCTGCCGTCGACACCAACAGCGTACCAGAAATATGTGGTGCACTAGACACTGACATTGCCGTTGACACCTGTGGTATGCTTGAAACCAATGCTGATGTGGATACTGGAGGTAAGCATGATACCAATGGCTTGCTTGACACCAGAGGTGCAGTAGGTACTGATGGAGCGCATGACACCACTGGCATTTTAGACACCATAGGTGCAGTGTGTGCCGATGGAATGCATGATGACACCACCGGCAAGTTCGGCACCAGAGGTGCAGTATGCGATGATGGAGCGCACGACACCACTAAGGTGTTCGATGACAGAGAAGGTGCTGATGAAACGCAAGACACCACCGGCATGCTTGCCAGAGGTGCAGTAGATGCCGGCAGATTGCATGACACCACTGGCATGTTCGACACCAGAGGTGCAGCAGGTGCTGATGGTGAGCAAGACACCACTGGTATGTTTGGAACCAGCGCTGAGGCAGTTGACACAGGTGGTATGCTTGACACCAGTGGTGCATTTGATGCCACAGGCAAGCTGGGCACCAAAGGGGCACTTGAGACGGGTGTTATGCTCGACGATGCCAATGATGCAGTTGATAACATGGGCCCGCTAGATGCCAGTGGCGCAGCACAGACCAGTGGTACACTTGACACCAGTGACGCAGACGACACGGGCGCCACACTTGGTGAAGACAGCAGTGGGGAAGCCGATGCCAGCGGCACACTCAGGACCGACGCAGAAGAGCAAGGAGCGGAGGAACAGGTAGAAGAGGCACAAGCAGCGCTCGTGGTGGTCGGCGCAGTGGCTATTATTCGCACCGGTCCCTGCGGCAACCAGCAAGCCAGCAAAAGGGTGGGGCAGAGAGGCAAGGAGGTAGAGGAGGTAAGGTGGGGTCGGGGACAGAGACCAAAAGACGCAAGAGCCAAAGGTTAGAAGCAGCCAATGGCTTCCCCTGCCAAGCAGCAGCAAAGGATGCTCAGCAGGCAGGGGTCACCACTCTTGAACAGCAGCAGTAGCAGCAGCAGCGGTTATGCTTAGTAATAGAAATCAGCAAAAGCTCCAAGCTCTACTTTCTGAGCCATGAGTGGATGTGATTACACAGCACTTGAAGCGTGTTTGAGTTCCTGTGTTCTCCTAGCAGCAATCAGGTTGCACCATCGTTGAACTGACAGTGCAACCTCAGTGGTATCAACACTGTACTAATACCACCACCATTGTGTTTTTATGCTGCCGCACCATGCAGCACACTCAGGCAATGTGTCATATAGCAGTAAATAGGAGAAACGTGACAAGTTCAACCTACTAGCAGGTCCTTGCAAGACCAGCCTAATGCTGGCTAGATTGGCACAAGTCTCTATGATGAGCAGAATGTAGTTGTGCTACACTATGTATAATAAAAATTGACGCATCCAAACCTTGTATCATAAAACCTGACACACTGGAACCCTGTGGCGCGGCGGCATAGTTCTCATCTAGCCTGTTCCTTTTAGTCGACTGCATAAAGATGAGTGTGTGCAGCGCATTTGTTGAGGAGGCGCAAGGTGAAACTATAGCAAGACAAACTACAAGCTTCTGTAAAAGCAAGGGGGAAAAAAAAGCCACTGCTATCCAATGTATATGCTTTCCTGGAGTCCAAAACAAGTTTCTCGCACGAATGACGTGTCCAGTGCCAGGCACCTCACTCAGTAATGACTAAGACAAGAATGCTTACGGAATGGGAGGCGATGGCCTTTTGCGTGGTGATTATAGATGCTGTATTCCCAGCATGCAGAATGGAAGCCTTAGGCTTGACATCGGCATGGTTGACCTTGTGGTGTGCGGCACGGCTGTTAGTCCTCGTTGTCGTCGCAACAGTGATTGTGGGCACTTGGACCGTCGTCACCACAGATGGCTTCGCTGTTATTATGGTGGCCGCAGCAGGAATCGGGTGCTGCTTGACAAGAACAACCAAGAAGCGCCAGCAATTGCAGAAATGGAATGAGCCAATCTTCGTGACATCATGACACCTCCACTTCCCATTTACCGAAACCAAAACTGGTTCATAGAAACAAGTATTACAGTAAGTTGCTTAAAGTGATCTGATGCATGCCAGTACTTTTCAAGTATTTAGAGGGCCAGCAAGTCAAAGATGTCATGTGAGCATTTTTTAAAGCAGAACTACTCTGACAACAGACTTTAGTCAGCCATTGTTTGCTTCCAGTGAAGCTCTCACAGGGAAAAAAAGAAAAGAAGAGACTGCAATGATTTTATCAACGGAAGATCATGAAAACCTACCACCTAGTGCATCACAAACAAAAGCCAACTTCTTTACTGCATCTGTAAGGAACTGAGGAAATGAACCCCAAGCACAGTTCAACTGCGTATCACTTCTGATGTAACCTACAACACTGCGTTGTGCCCAAATATGATTGTCATGGCAGCCTTCATTTTTAACGATTTTTCATGTGTCATAAGAACACTGAAGCCCACAACCACCTTGCAAACATTCAAGCATGCAGCCAAACATTTACTTTACTGCCGCCGAAGTCATACTGATTGCTAGTTTTTCTGTTCTCTGTGCTCTTTGTCGTCCTGTCTTTTTTCTTTTCCTTCCCTATAGTGCCACACATTTTTTTGCAGTGTGGCATTGTTATTGCTCTCAGTAATCAATGTTACTGGTGAAATTGACAGAGCTCTCAGGCAAAATAGTTCTGCTTCAAAATTTCTTTTAACATAATTCCATGTTACCATCATGGTATTAGGTAGATTTAACAATAGCATTTCCACTGCATCTTGTCTAAAAGCAGGAGCAGTCTTCGAATATTTGTTGCCAGTTAACCGACCTGCACTGTTGGCCGCAGCAGTACAGTTAACTGTACAGGCTGCCAGTTAACTGATTTGTACTGTTGCTTATGAAAATGACGTCATCATAATTTCCTGCTCTTCTCTCACTCCCTCGCTTCACACACGCACAGAGAGAGAGAGAGAGAGAATGACAATAATTGTACAGCATGCTTCCAGATGCACTGCCTCCACATAGAGCCGCAAGAAGTAAAAAAGTAAACTGACTCACCGAGACGACGGTTGGCTTGACTTCATGCCGCTGCATGCAGTGTGCGTGTGATGTGGGCACCGCGGCTGCTGTGGTGGTGTCATTGGACGAGGAGCTCACTTGCGGCTTGTTGGAATCACGCAGCTTCTCCTCGATGGAGAGCATTTGCTGCAGCAGGAGCTTCTGCTGCATCGTGGGCTTCTTCAGAGAGTTCAGGTAGGTTATCTGCGACTGTAGCTGCTCATAGAGCTGAAAAAGTGAAGACGAAGGGACATGGAGAACTGGCGCAGCACAAATACGTTTTTTTCAAAAGAGTAGCAGTTCAGTGAAAGATCACACAGATAAAATGCGGTACGATTTCAACCAACCTATATAGCTTATATCTTACATTTTGAGGTAGGGGAGAAGTTAAAGTGGTCCAGAAAAACTTTTTGTCAAAGTCGAGAAGCGCACCTGACGGTAAGATAGACTACTTCAGAAATACTTTGCAGCAAAAAGTACTTCAATCCGTATAGCAGAAGCGAAGTTATTGGCAATAAAAAATCGTCTATGATACCCTTCACAGTGCTCCCGCCCCTTCAATGCCTTTGACTGCAAAAGCTATGGGGAAGCAGGGTGGTGCCCACAACACTCATTGCCATGGTTCACAGTTCAATTATGATTTTGGATGTTCACATAGATGCCACTACCAATTTTGGCACCTACGACGCACCGACCTCGGAGGCTATTCCCCGGCTCACGGTTGAGTTCACGGTGTCTCATCCCTTTCCTCTTCTACAGTGCGCTAGATAGCTAGCTACTTGAGTGTGGTCTTGCACTGAGTGGCACATTTCCTTTCGCACTTATATCTACAGGAATCACACAATTTCCATACATTGCTAAGTACAGCACACATCGGATGCCGCACTCAGGACTTGCATTGAAAGAACTCTTAACGTAACGAGCCTCGACCATGATGGCGACACATCTCGATGGTGTGCAACTTGGGAAGCAGACTACCTGTTCGTCAGATGTTGGCGCTCGAGCCTTGAGACATGCCACCCACAAACATCAAGCAAAGCATACAGCTGTTCTGGGCAAGCTGCAGCGAGTGTGCTCGTCGCGGCAGCTCATGGCAGCCGCCGTATCTACGCTATGCTGCAGATGCACCTGCATGCAACTGCAGTGACTGACTATGTGCACAATGGGGCTGGAGGGCGTGCTCGTGTTCCTGTGCTCAAGTCTGGCTGTGCTATGCGGTGCACACTGGCTTTGTCCTGCAGAAGTTTGACCGATGGATAGCAGCCACATCTAAGATGTGTATTTTGCACCATAGCTCAATACGAAGTGGAGTTCCCCAAGGTGTCTAGCCAGGAGCAGCCAGGAGTGAGCACTCGCTGGAAAGCGTACGTGTGGTCTGATCTTGGGTTTCACATGGTTCAAGGTTAGCTGAGCATTGAAAACTAATGGAAATTAGTGAGACTTGGCAGCTATGACAGTGGTAAGTAGTGTGGCCAAAGTTTCATTCCTACGTGGACGGGCACGGCCAAGTGTTGGCAGACGATAATCAGCAAGAGTATGATAGTCGTATTTCTGGAACTAGGTTATTCTCAGTGAAATTTGAAATGCATATTTTCACTTACTGCATCAATAAATATACACAGTAACAAGAAGCACGCTGATACAAAAGCACTTCAGTGATGTCATATATTTGCCAATAATAACATCTGCATATAGGAATCTGCTATATGACAAAATATGGCAGCCCGAAAAGAGTGAGGAGAAGGCTTCTGTTGAAAAGAGCACGTTTGGCTCTGCTTGCGAGCTCCATGTTCTGCGCACGATTGCAAAATTTGGCTGCGATATTCACAGCAACATACGCTATTCACAGACTGTGTTCTTTTTTTACCAAGTCCACGGGGTGGTTCAGGACCCCTTTAACTATGCAACTAAGTTTGTTTTTTTAATCTCTATTTGCGCTATGGTGATCTTACAATATATGTAATTTGTTGTGCTTATTTTGAAATATGAGCTTTATGTTTGTTGATGTGAATTGGTTCTAATATTATGCAAAGTTTTTTTATACTCAATTCTTAAAGAAAGGTTTCAAAAAATCAGTTTCTCAAGTTTTGATAAGTGAGCTATGAGTAGCTTCTGCGTAATTCAAGGAATCCAATAAGACCAACCATATTGCCCTGTCTTATTTTAGGTCAAGGTTGCTTGACTTTGAAGTTGACACTCGGAAGAGCATTTTTCTGTAAGCCTTTTTTCGAAGTCTCAGAGGTTGTTTTGAGAGTCAACTTCAATGTCTCTCCGCCTATGCTTTCAGGGGCTCTTTCCAAGTGTCTGTCGTTTGAGAGAAATTTTGCAGACTCCTACACTTGCTTTGGAAGAATTGAAACTAATGAAACTGCAACTCCGCTGGTTGTTGTTGGTACTATGTACACTGTTATTCATGGTGAGCTTCTCTTGTTGCCTTGAAGACCAGTAAAGCATGAGAGTGAGAGAGAAAAGTTGAGAACGTAAATGAGAGCTGACTTCACCCTTTTTGGTCCGAATTTTATCACTGGAGTGAGAAATTTATATGCCATGTATTTGAATGAGAAAAGCTGAGAAAAATTAAAGATAACATTTTCATTGCAGTTTTCAGCAACATGCCAAAGGCTTTTCTCATAAATATCAGGTCAAGGCGTTATAGGCAGTGCATGTTTTTTTTTTAATGCTGTGAAGTAGGGCCATGAAATATTTGAAGACCATTTTTGAGCAACCGAAGGCAAATGAACACACAATTGAGGCCTAGCCTCACCTTGACTCGACTCGTGGACTTTTGCGAAATATCAGGGAGAACCATGTTTACCTGCAGCACAATACTGACAAGATAAGTATAATTTGGAGTTGCTGACATTCAGATTTCCAGATTAGTTTTGCTGTTTTTTTCTTCTCAATTTCAGATATTCACTAAAGCATTTCGATTCCTAGAAGAATGACTGGACCAGAATGGGTCAAAAGTGATAAAAATGCATCAAGGACATTTCGACCAGTGTTGCCCACTTCTGATGTAAAGGGACCTTCCACAGAATGGTAAACTAAAGTTGTTAGCTTGTAAACAAGCCTGCTAGATTTTCACTTAAAAATGTTTCACTTAAAAACTTTCGACATTGCACTTTACTAAATTACCACTGGTGCAACTGAACGATGACGAATAAGCCAAGCATTAAACACTAAACAAAACCAGACTCACCTATAACTATTAATTAATGTAGCAGCACATCTTATGCTGTCTTCTCCACTGCTGCCAGACTGCAACATTATTTTGTTATGTAGAGCAAGTACAGATATTTTCAGATATTTTTTCCAGACCCACAGAAGCATGCATGTACACAAGTCTCACATTAAATAGTAGTGTGAAAGTGAGAAGTGGGTTCTAGAAAAGAAAGATATTCTTTAAGACATGATGCTGAATATTGTACATATATGTAATGATATGTGCTTATTCTGAATATGCAGTCAATTATTGTTTTTCTACTCTGGTTCTAATTTTATGTGAGCTTCCTTTAATTATTTTCTGCAAAGATTTCCAAAATAGCCTATGCTAAGATTTCACTAAATAGGCTTCTGTATGTGAATGGCTTCTGCAAAATTCAAGGAATGCCTTAAGATTAACCTTACTGTTCGGCCTTACCTAGAACACAAGTTGCAGGACTTCAAAGTATCAGAAAAACTCAAGTTTCTACCTCAAAACCTTGCACTTCGTGTTGTAGGTAAGGCAGAGCAATAAGGTTAGTCTTATGACATTCCTTGAATCATGCAGAACCCATTAATACCCTATTTAGCAAAATCTAAGCATCAGATATTTTGTAAATTTTTGCAGAAAATAATTAAACAACATTTGCATAAAATTAGAAGCAAAGGGGATAAATAAAAATTTACCTTACATTTGAAACAAGCACATAACATTACATATATGTTCATGTTTCAAGCACCATACCTCGAAGAATAAAGATATTAAAATTTTTCGGTTGAAGACCTACATCTCCCCTTAAGGGAAGGCATGAAAACATTACATGTTGCAATTCCTCAGGTTACAATTTTTTTTTCTTTTCCAGTAATTGAAAAGCATTATTCAAGTGATAAATTTATATATCGATGCTATCAGTACCGGTGCTGCCATTTTAGAGATCTTTTTTCACTTCATTTAGCGACACTTTTGCCTGTCTAGCCAACAAGTTTCTCTATTTAGCGACATGACAGAACAATGTGGTGACATTTTAGGGACTTCAAAGTTCAGTAAGTTGCTTCGAAAACAGCTTTCTAGAATGCACTTCATTATTCAAAACCTACAAGTACCTGGCTTTAATTGGCTGTACTGCGTAGGGCGCAATTTTCATGAGTGAGTTAATGTCACTAAGTGCTGTAAAATATGCACATGCAACCTATACTAAGTGTCCTTTCATGCTCATAATCACGTTACTTATACTCTTTTGCTCCATGCTGGATTTTTCACCTTACAATCTGAAGACAAATGGAGAATTTCAGCTGTCATCATCCGTTGTTTTGCAAATATATTAGGAAAGCCCTTTAGTCTTGCAGGTAAAATCTCTGTTTGTAAAACATTTTGGTAAATGCTTAATGCCACATTTGCCAATATCGAAGTGTTCCAAACCGTCTACTTTTATTCACTAGAGCGTTCAAGTGAGAATTTTAATGACTTGCAGCAAAATTTAGCAACATGTCTGAAATAAAGTTGAAAACACCAGTCAGCACAGCTGGTGATTATTTTTTTTAACCCATGCTCATCTTGTCATGATAGGTGTGTGACTGTGTGCAAATCTATAAAGACCAACTAGTGCAGCTGCAGCTTGCTTGGAGTTAATATTACTGATTTACGTGCCCTAACCACCAGGGTAAGTTATGATCTAGCTGCATCACTGACCTCACCTCTTTAAGAGCTAATCAGCTGCTGCAGAAAGTAATTGCACTAACAGTAATGAACTTGTTACTAGCAGTTTTAGCATGTGACATACTCGTTCATCTCCTGTTCAAGTGGCTCTGGGGTTGCTCTACGAGCATGACTGACTTCGGATGAATGAAGAGTGTTTTAACTAAAGCCTTGTTCTTAGGTGGCTAGGTGACAAAGACAAGCAAGACCAAAATAGTAACAAAGCTTTTCTGTCATATGTAAGTTACCTAACACATGAGCAAACTAAAAAGATAAGAGTAATGCAACTTTTCTTGGACTATTGTTTAAACAGCACGAGAGAAATGGACAAGTTAAGAAAGAAACACACAGGCAGCGCTGTATGTTTGTGTCTTTCTTTCTTTGTCCCTATCTCTCGTGCTATTAGCGTCCAGTGAATACCAATAAAAGCAAATTTAAACTCAAATTACCCAGCATTATCCAGTCTTAAAACTCAAATTGATCCCCCACTTCCTTTGCATGCATTATTCATTCTTTTATACAGGTAGAAATGTTCATTCAGAACATTTTGATACAATTCAGTCAGACAGGTAACCTTGATACCCAATTAGCACTCATGTTATCCAAGTGCACCCTGCTTTAGTTGTTCTGCATGCAGGAAATTCCAATAAAAGCTAATTCACGCTTCCTAATCAGTTACCAAGCATTATCTTCACAATTTTTTCAAATTTCCTCATAGAACATTAAAGCGTCCCTGAAACGGTTCGGGCAAATTTTGTAGACGTGTAAGGTACAGCTAAAGTTAATAATTTGTACCGCAATTTGTGTGAAACGTCTCATATTAGGAGAGCTATGGACGATTACAAGTTACCCTACTCCATAGTCATGCATTTTCTCCTCAACTCGTTCACCGAGCGATCAAGGCTAAGCTCTGCCTCCACTGGCTGTGCGTCATGATGGCACGTCGTGTCATCGACTTCCGGTTCTCTAGGAGCGCGTGCGCGAAGCCTCTCCAAACTCCAGCTGCCAGCTGGAGTGCCAGCTGCTCGGCAGTCGACCCCAAGCGAGAGCTATCGAAGTAGCATGCGTTGCGAGCATTCTGTCGCAGCACCGAACGTGTGTGGTATTTTGGTAACCACAGGCAAGCTCGGCGTTTCAACGGATGGTTGGAGACAAACTCAAGCTTATGATGGAACTTTAGCATAGACATATGTGAGCGGCCTGATCAGTCTGCACGGTCCAACCACCTGTTGGCGCAGAGCTTAACCAGCCAAACAAAGCGCTAATATTGCTCTAGCCAAGTGTAAAACATTTTAAACATTTACAAAAACAATGTGTTAACCATTATAGTTCTGTGAAAAATTGACACCAGCAGCAAAGAAGAATACATTTCGTTACTGCTACTGTGTGTGCTTGAGCTCTGCGCCACCAGGTGGCTGCACCGTGCAGACCATTCACATTTGCGCTTTTGCTCATCCCGTGAAACGACACAGTCAAACGGCTAGGCCCCGTCTCCTTGCACTTGTGTTTACCCTAATACCGGACTCGCGAAAAACTATTGCGTTAGTAATCTTTCGGTGTAAAGCGACGGCTGCAAATGCGCAAATCCTCGCGCCGATCGCATAGCGGCAGTCTGATGTGCTGCAGCCAGTCCGCTCGTCTACTGGCTTGCAGAGGGACACGATGTCACAGCTTCACATATTGCCAGTCGCTACGTTTGCATTCCACAATGCAACAAAGTCGAATCATAGTGCTAGCGAAAAGACTGAGACTGACTCTGACCGCGGAGCTCTCATAAAAATGGAGCACATTGTAACATAAGCAGACGATGCTTGCTGTATGCCGGAAGTGCTTAAGTGTAGTGTGAAATGGTTCTTGTGCATTCTCTTTCTGTTACTTTCTTTTTATAGAAACAAATGAACTAACATTCCAACTATTACGAACATCAACCATAAAGGTGGAAAAATTATCGATGACACGCCCTGGGCAGCCAATTGGATAGCTCACCCTACTGACGTCAATTGGGTGATTTACGTCATATGGGTAGGGGCAGCTGAAAATCCCGCTGAGCAGTGTGCTGCGATCGGCAGCGATGCACATTTTTAAAACCTTATACTAAATTACATGCTTTATGCGGAGCACTTAGATGCGTCAATTAATGATCAGAAGACCTAGTCTAACGACTCAGTACGTTTGTACAAAATCGTCAAAATCGTTTCAGGGTCCCTTTAAAGGCAAAGAACCACTCAGTTGCAGCGTGAAATAGCAATGTGAAAGCAAAAAAACAAGGTCAACTATTTCTTTCCAAGTTGTAAGCTATGTTTAATGCATACCCATGATTAAGATATGTTGCGCTATTTGCAGACCTGCCAACCTTAGGATTCGGGAAACACTGCAGTGGAAGAGAAAAAAAAGATACTAGAGATTATGCTATTATGAAGTTTATTAATGCAATATTGATGTAATGGCTGTCAAAGACTCGGTTGCTGTAATACATTGGTTCTATCAGTTGATGTCTCTGCCACACAAGTATGCCCATGTAATCAATGGATCAATAAAACTGGGACAAGAAAAGTCACTCAGTCACTGTATTGGTCATTTTTTAAAGTTGTCTTTGCTCGAATCTATTTGCAAATCTAAAATGGTAAAACGTTTTCATTAATATGCCAATCATAAACGAGTGCTTAAATTCGGGCATTTTACGATTGCAAAAGTTCGCAGGTATGTCATTCTATGAAATGCCTCTCTGTGGATTATATTCACTGGGCTAAATAAGAAATTCAATAACAATGATGTTGTGTGTGCTCATTTAGCTGGACTTCTCACTCCCACAAATTTAATTCAGGGGTGTGCGATCAGTAGAGATTCTGATATATTAAAAATAATTTAGTGCTGGCAAACTGTACAAAAGAATTCAATTCCAAAATTCTAAAATTTACAAAAGAATACATCTAATATCATGAAGTCATCGTGATATGTGTCCATAATTTATGTTCCCTGCCTCAAGTGATTGATCGAACTGTGAGTGTAAGCAGTACAGTTGGCCACAAAAGCATATGGGACATGTGTTCCATGACAAATGTTTGAGCTCTGTTTAAAGGACACCAATGAGAAACACGGAATCAGCTCAGACAGACTAAGAGCTCTTTCATAACTATACATTGTCGTTGATTTTGCGGTAAGAGCTTTATTACGAAATGAGAAAATTAAAGACAAATTGCATTTTTCTAAAATTTGCGCCGAAACCCCGTTTTGTCAGTGCGTCGGTGTGTATTCCGAAATTTCAAAGCATAGTTGATGATGGCAGAGACCTAGGGGGTGTGATGAAATTAGAAAATTTGTACACACAGCATGGTGTCAGCTGATTAACCACCTTTGAGGGTCACGTGTGGTGGCGACCTCACATACGAGAAAAAAATCGGCCTTTTATGGAATTAAGCATCGTTCAGGAGGTGTTGCGAACTTCTGCTACTTCATTGTGCCTGCCGCACCTTGGCTACCAGCAATGCCATGTTTTTCACTTCGTTCTGCGATGACTACCACTATAGTAGTTTGGCAGTATTTCTGCTTCGCCTTGTTTACTGCCACATGCTCATGCCTCCACTTGCGCACTTTATAATCAACATTCGTGCGCATGTCATTCCAAATTAGGGCTGTCGTGAAAATTTTTTGATCTCGTTTCTAATCAATGCATTACCGCGAGATGCTTACTTGCATGACTCTCCAGAAGGCATGCAATTACGTCTCTTTTTGCAGGACTCTCGATAATTTGATGGAATCTCATTTAATGATTTAATGATTGATTACTACAAGTTCCTCTATTGTTTCATTTTTCTGACAGGTGTGCGCACTCTACTGAGTTTGCTTGTGGGTGCTAGCATGGCAAGCTTTCGCTACGGCCACATGTCCCCGAGTTCATATTCTCCATCAAGGCAATTCATTCTCTATTCTTCTGGCTCTTGGCCAGTGGTTCAAATGCCGCTGCACGGCTGTCCTTGCCGAGATGACACCCTCGGCACGACATGCGACAAAAGAGGGAAAACGAAGTGGAATGTTTCAAAATATGGGCCCTAGATATGTCAAACCTATTTAAAACATAAAAATAAGTCGAATAAGTTCCATTATAATTTTATAAGATTATTTACACTAGTTAAGGTATTCACACAAAAAAACGCATAAAACTGCACACATTAGACCCACAAAGCCCAAACACCATTAAACATCGAAGAAAATTAAAACAACTTGTTTACATTTATTTCTCGTCATGGTGAGTATATCTGTGTAAAGAAAAAAGCAAAATGACAATTGAGTAAATATTAATTGGTAATTGAAAATTCCCTACAGCTTATCAAAAATGCTGGCATTGGCTCTAAATAAAGCGCCTAAATAGCACCTAAATAAGCTCTTACGCATCAAATTCAGCGAATCAAAAATGATACGTTGGTCCCTTGTGGGGTTAAACAAATTTTTTGTCGCTTCACTGTTGCTTATTTTTCGAGTGCAGCTCTTAAGGGGGCCCTGAACCACTTTTTATCAAAGAATGCATTCGAAGTTAACATGGGCTATTTCAGAACTACTTTGCCGCGAAACATACTTCAATGTTTTCAGCAGAAACGGAGTTATTGGCAATCAAACACCCTCTTCATTGTGCTCCCATTCCTTCTTCAATGCCTTGCACCACGAAGTCTACGGCAGAGCGGGGGAGTGCCCACAACGCTCCTTCTTCTAAATGTCACCGTGGCATGCAGTTCAAATTCTGTTTGGATGGTAAGGTAGACGCCACTACTTCAGATTTTGGTGTCTACGGCGCACCAAATGTAAGCCAAATGCGGTTATCCTCAGCAAGCCGCAGGGCACGTAGCCAGTGGACTTGTGGTGGCACACCGCGGCGGCCGCGGTATCTACACTACGTAGAAGACCGCAGCTACATGCAACTGTAGAGTGTACGCGCAGCGTCTGCTTTGTGCACGACAGGGCTTCAGTGCGTGCTCGCACTCATACATTGCAGTCTGACCGTGCTACGTGGTGCAGACCGGCTTTGTCCGTCACCAGCTTGACTGACGGATAGTGGCCACATCCAACTTGCACATTTTTGAAACGACACCAATAAGCTAAAGCTGGCTAAAGTTTAATTCCTATGCAGGCGGCCACGGCCAAGCTTACGTGAGCAGACGATAATAGCTTTCTTCTGGAAGTATGTATTATCGTAAAAATTTGAAAGCACATCTTTGCTTCCTTCAGCCTGTTTATTGAACTTCGTCAATAAATATACACAGTAACAGTAGGGAGAAGCTCACTGATCCAAACACCCTTCTTGATTCTTGTCAGCTATTGGCCAAAAGCAGCCACGTATGGGAATCCGCTTTATTACGAAATAATGTAACCAGAAGAGAAGGAGGAGTAAGCTTCAGTTAAAAGAGCGTTTTGAGAGAAAGGTGACTTCGTGTTCTGGCTTGCAAGCTCGACGCGCCGCTTATGACAGCTAAACTTGGCTGAAATGTTCACAGCAGCATATGCTATCTGCATACTATCTTTCTTCAGAAAGCTCGAGGGGTGGTTCAAGATCCCTCACCCGTCACTCCGACACTCCGACGAGTGTCGGCACTGTCCCTCGTAACCGAGCAAATGAACACAGCAAAGGATGAAAGTGAATGCGGAGCACAACGGGTGATGAAAGAAGCGATAGCGAAGAGAGTGCGAGGAAGAATGCAGAGAAGAAAAGCGTAGTGCCACACAAGACGGGCTTTGTGGCATCAATACGAAATGGCACAGAGCAGTGCACGTCGGTCACTGGTATTCACCGGCTAAAAAATGTTAAATATTATTCCTTGATGCCCAATGTGCCTGCATGTATCAGAAGTTTCTCGAATGTTATCAATAGTTCTATCTGTTGGCTGTTGTCACCAAACCTTCTTGTAATCTGAGTTAAATTTGTAACTCACAGTTTCGACACTGCCGTACTTCACTGTCATTACCATGTGACAATATAATCGTAATACAAAATAGTATCAGCCAGTTCTTTCTGAACAATGAGCAATGCATCCGGTGGAAAGGCTTCATATGCCACAGCTACTAAGTGAGCTGAGGGTCAGCACCGCAGCCGAGAGGAACCTGCCGTTGAGACTCAAATTCTCTGCATTAATAAATCGCGAATTCAAAACACCTAAACAGCTGCGCTCAAATTTTGCATTAGGAAGTATCGTATTGCCTATAAACAATTTCTTTTCTCAATATAAGTCATAAGAAATGCGACCTTGTGGAATGTCATTTCCAGAGCAAAATGCAACCCTTGAAGGGTAAAAGACTGTATCACTGCAGATTGCTGGCTGCAGTGAATGTAAATTTGGCTGACGGCGACAATGACTTCTGAATGTGTTTCAGGGAATCTCAGATTATATTGAAAAGCACCTTTCTCATCACTCGATGCTTCCAGGAAAACAGATTAACCCCTGCATTCCCAAACTACCCTCGACTCAAGAACTCTTGCTTCACTCCACAGAGCTAAGCATAGCACTGCCGCTTGACTGAGAAAGGCACGAACTACACTTCTTTAGAACTGCCATGAGGCGTTGATAAAGCGCAGTAACGCATTCGGTTGACGGAAGTCATGTACCCATGTATTACCCATTATTACCCATGTCATTACCCATGTATTCTCAAATACATGGGTAAGGGAGCTCCTGTACCCCGCAGGAGAATTCCTGGAAACTCTTGAACAAGCCAAGAGGATTCCCAGCCTACCATTCGCATCAGTGTTGGTAACTTGCTGAAATTCACTGAATTTAGCATGTTTTCAGCCGTGTTAATGACAGACTTATTTTGGAGTTGGGATTACTTTTGTAGAAGCATAAAAGGGTAGTAAATTGCTCTGGTGAAGTTTATCAAGGGCTTCAGCCAAGCTGAGTGCTTCGCCCCCATTGTATCCCAACGGGCAGATATGTGCCTCCACTTGTCACTACATATAAAGGTATAGCCATAGAGCTTATTAGTGAGCCATCAGGGTGCTTCAAAACTGGTTCTGTAGGCATAGCATAAACTTGAAATCTGATGCAATTTAAAGAAAATAGGGGGTGGCTTTCCCTTTTCACATTCCCACTGTTGATTTGTCATCGCAGGAGCTAATTTAAAGGTATTGTTTAAAAAATTATGAACACACCTGGAAATAATTAAAGCACAAAAAGAAAGAAAACCTGAACAATCATTATCATTCTCTCTTGGTGCACAGTTCTGTAAAAAACGGAGTGTTTTGTGACACAATGTGCCAACTTTGTCCAATAAAAGAAGTTATCAGCACTTGTTTGCATGCACGCCTTTGTTTGCATGCAAGAGTAGACAAGCATGAATTAACCATAGCAGGTCATGCAAGATGTGCCCGGCTCGTGAGTGGTCCACAAGCTTGCTTTTGCCAAGTTTGCCATTACTTGTGGCACCCCACTTAATTCTTTCTCTCTCTCTTTTTTTTTTGCATTTGCTTTGCAAACTTTTGACCTACACAGACATTACGTGCAGCCCAATGCAAACCCCTGTAGAGGCACGGAAGGGCAGGCTGCAGTCCGTGCCCATGAATGTCGAAGATGAGTCTTAACACTGCCTGGACGAGCTCTGCAACATCGTGCAAGAGATAAACCAAATAGCAAACAGCCAGCATTTGTCACTGCCCATTGACGCTCGCACAACTGTGCGCAAAGAGGCTGCAACATTGTGGTTGAAATGGTTGGCCACAAAATGCAAAATGGCTTCAATTTCGGGTTCAATATTATATACATATATATATATATATATATATATATTGCTACATCACACCAGTGCTGCGCCCTAGCCAAAGTGTGATAAACGCACCAATCGAGGAACACAATCGGCCAAAGGTGGCAAAGCTCTGAGCTGCTCTCCACATTAAAAGGTCAAGCAGCCAGCGCAGCAAGCGATCAACATGCGTCTGGTAGCAAATACTGCATTTGTTTCATAACGGCCCGCCCAAACAGCAAGGCAAGATCTGGTTCTCCCACCTGTTGGTTTTGAGAGTTCATGGGCGCTGTACACTTTCCACTTGTGTGTGCCGTTGCACCACTGTTCGATGTCACGACCACCGTGGGCGTCACAGTCACAGTCGTCACAGAGGGGCATGCAGCCACAGTCACCACTGTGTGCGGCATGGATGTTGGCACCGCTGTCCTACCCACCATCGTTGGCGATGACGCCATCACCGCCGTTGTCGTCGTCGTCGGCACCACGGCACTGGCCACCGAGCTCACCACAGCCGTGTTCGCCACAGCGTGACAAGTATGGTGCAGAGCATGCTGATGGTGGTGATGCTGCTGCTGGTGTCCCAGGGACGGTGATGGGCTGACCACGATGTGGTTAATGCGCGTATTATTACCATGGCACAGCATATTGGCCACCGCAGTGCCATGCAGCGTCACAAATGACTGTGGCTGCCCCAGCTGCTGCGTCGGCACCAGTCCGTTGTTGACGGTATGCAAGGTGAGCTGGTGAGGGTGTGTAGTTGCAGCCATCATAGACGGCGTCATCACCGAGGGTGCAACAAGTGATGGTGCTGCCACCATGGTCGGCGCACTGACAGAGACGCGTGGTGCAGTTAGGGAGGCCAGGTCTGGCACGCTGACGGGCGGCGCTGCGGAGAGACGCTCCAGGAGGGCCGAATGGGTCCGCGAGAGAGCAGTCACGCCGGGTGCGCTCGTCGACGTGGGAGTGACTGTAGTTGCCACCAGCCCCGGGGATTGCACTGGTGCAGGCATGGTGGACAGGTTACTGCCATGAGGGTGTAGTACGACGCTACCATCGTGTGCCAACGAAAGCTGCACCCGCTGCTGGGGAGACACTGCCACGGTCTGCGGAGACTTGCTCACCACAACCTGCGGGGAAATGCACCGAGATCATTTCTCAACCACCGACAACATCTAAGATTCCTTTCGCTCCTTGTGACAAGTTTGAGTTGTGCTGTTATCTCTGCTATCGGCATATTCAGGTGGGGGTAGAAGAGGATGAAATGGATGGACTGAGAAGAGGATGGACTGAACTGTGGTGTTATGCAAGCCCTGACCCTGATACGATAACCAATGGGCCATACACATTGGACATTAGAGAGGCATTTAGCACAGAAAAAAGGATGCATTTGAAAGAGCTTGCACTATCACTATTTCCGTTGGATGTGTGCTCTGACAGCTTGTTTAAGGCCTAAAGATATTAAGAGCTTAGTGGTGACCCGGCTCAAATGACTGCTTGTGAAGGGGACACGCTTGATGTTACCTAATGGACACAATACAAACAACATGTGTTCTCCATCTTTCAAGCTGCAAGTGACGCGTTGCAGAAAAGTATCAATGCCACTGACCTGCACATTCTCCGTGACTGGTGCTGGTGTCACGGGAACATCGACTGATATGGTGCTATCCTGATTGGACGTAGGGGAGGGTGGAGGTGTCGACTCTGGCATGATTCCGTGCTCCTTGAGCAACTCGGCCAGATTGACTGTGGGCGCTTTCACTGGCTTCTCCGTGGCTGGTGACGCTGTCGTACGTGCCTGCGGCTGCTGCTGGATTGTTGCTGATGTCATGGGTGCCGAGACAGGCTGTGACAAGCAAGAAAAATTATGTCACAATGACTTCATTTGAAGCCCAAGTGATGCAGCAGAGTAGTGCAACAGCAGTGCAGGCATCAGTAGGAGCACCAAACCATAGTAAAGCAGTGCGATGTTATTTTACGAGCCTTGGGTTGGGGAATTATGCTCTTCCAAGCAGGCCATTCTGCCCACAAAAGCAACAGTTTTAGACTCTCTTCCAGCCAGTGGCAGGTAAGTGCAAATTTAAATGGGGACACTTCAAAGTTAAGTTAGGTAGGTTGGTAGAACATCTCTTTAGGGTCTCTCTAATGTCCCGAAGCTAATCCTATATCGTGAGGGCCAGCATTGCAGAGAGCTTCAGATGAATTTCATACCTTGGTGTTATTTTCTTTAATCTATTATAGCCACACGAAATGATCAGGCATTACAGTGTGGAGAGTCACAAGAACTCGTGCACAACAAAGGGAGTGCGTATACTGACAACCATAATTACAGAAATTATTAAACAATTCGGTAGACCAACACATGGGAATGCAAAATTGGGTGAACAATTCTGTTACATAGAGAGTCACTGCTGCACAGAGTTATTAAACTTTGATATGCATCAACACTGAAAGACAAACGTTACACAAAACATCTAACATTTTACATTCACTGTCCTACAGAGTATCGCAATGCGCACTGAAACCCAAGTACGCAGGTGCTTTTGCATTCTGCTCTCATCCTTTTATTGACTGATCGGTTCAATGTCCCAGAGCTACCAGATGGCTCCAGGTTATTTCTAAGTTATAAACCACGCAGGGCCCATCCAAATTTGGCTGTCAATGCTGGGAACCAATCCTGCAGCTTCAAGCTCAGCAGCAGAATACCATTCAATGAGCCACACTGGTGCGTACGTCCTAATACTTTATAGAAGCAAAAGCACAAAAGGCATTAACCAGATGAAAAGTTAAGTATCATTTCAGAATGCTGCTTGTTCACCACAATATTCACCAACATGAACGCTACCTGACTAGACATGTCAAACTCTAGTAGTATTTCGTACAAGCGATAGCCCCAATGCGAGTTCTCACCACAGGGGCAGGTTGCGGTGGTGCTGGATGCAGCACCGTCGTGGTGGTCATGACTGGATGATGGGTGACAAGGTTGGCAGCGGGCGCGGAGGAAACCATCGTGCCACCTGTCGAGATGAGGGGTGCCGACAGGGCGCCATGATGGTGGTGGTGGTGGTGATGGTGGTGGTCGTGCGCCAGTATCTGTGGCTGGGTGAACGTTGGTATCTGCACCAAGGACTGGTGCTGGTCTGTCTGGAACGCACCCAGCGTGGGCTGGGCCAGCATGGTCTGCGAGCAATGGACGACCTTGTCAGATGGGTGTTAACTGTGCTGGTGCTTTGTTTTGTTTCTTTGCCTTCTGTTATTTTTAGCACCAACTGTTACGAAGTATTTTGGCTGTTTGGCATATAGAGCTTCAGGTTTATAAGCATTAGCAGTGCTTGTTAATAAGTCCATGAAAAAGAGCTTTGAAGTTGTATTCAGAGAATAAACAGGTTAAAGCATGAATCAGGTGCCATCACAGCGCTTTGAGCCTGTTTATGATCACAGTAAAGCTTAATTGCCGCAGCAGACTTCCAAGACCTTGCGTGTGCCAAAACCACAATACGATTATGAGGTAGACCACAGTGGGGGACTTCAGATTAATTTTGGCCACCTGGGTTTCATTAACTTGGCCCTAATCTACGTAGTTACTGTCCTACACAATCTGCGAAGCACTGCACTCTAAAGCAAAGTCTAATGTGCCAAAAGTTTAGCATCAGCCAAGTCAGGGCATTTTATTTGAATAGTACCCATAAAGTGCCACTAATACAAATGCAGATACGCACTAATGAGGCTCTGCAATCATCATCATCAGCATCATCATCATCATCATCATCAGCCTAGTTACGCCCACTGCAGGGCAAAGGCCTCTCCCATACTTCTCCAACAATCCCAGTCATGTACTATACGTGGCCATGTCGTCCCAGCAAACTTCTTAATCTCATCCGCCCACATAACTTTCTGCCGCCCCCTGCTACGCTTCCCTTCCCTTGGAATCCAGTCTATAACCCTTAATGACCATCGGTTACCTTCCCTCCTCATTACATGTCCTGCCCATGCCCCCCCCCCCATTTCTTTTTCTTGATTTCAACTAAGATGTCATTAACGCGCGTTTGTTCCCTCACCCAATCTGCTCTTTTCTTATCCCTTAACGTTACACCTATCATGCTTCTTTCCATAGCTCGTTGCGTCGTCCTCAATTTGAGTAGAACCCTTTTCGTAAGCCTCCAGGTTTCTGCCCCGTAGGTGAGTACTGGTAAGACACAGCTATTATACACTTTTCTCTTGAGGGATAATGGCAACCTGCTGTTCATGATCCGAGAATGCCTGCCAAACGCATCCCAGCCCATTCTTATTCTTCTGATTATTTCCGTCTCATGATCCAGATCCGCCGTCACTACCTGCCCTAAGTAGATGTATTCCCTTACCACTTCCTGTGCCTCGCTACCTATTGTAAATTGCTGTTCTCTTCCGAGACTGCTAAACATTACTTTAGTTTTCTGCAGATTATTTTTTAGACCCACTCTTCTGCTTTGCCTCTCCAGGTCAGTGAGCATGCATTACAATCGGTCCCCTGAGTTACTAAGCAAGGCAATATCATCAGCGAATCGCAAGTTACTAAGGTATTCTCCATTAACTTTTATCTCCAATTCTTCCCAATCCAGGTCTCTGAATACCTCCTGTAAACACGCTGTGAATAGCATTGGAGAGATCGTACCTCCCTGCCTGACGCCTTTCATTATTGGGATTTTGTTGCTTTCTTTATGGAGGACTACGGTGGCTGTGGAGCCGCTATAGATATCTTTCAGTATTCTTACATACGGCTCGTCTACACCTTGCTTCCGTAATGCCTCCGTGACTGCTGAGGTTTCGACAGAATCAAACACTTTCTCGTAATCAATGAAAGCTATATATAAGGGTTGGTTATATTCCGCACATTTCTCTATCACCTGATTGAATATGATCTATTGTTGAGTAGCCTTTACGGAATCCTGCCTGGTCCTTTCAGGCAGGTATTGCAGAGCCTCAGAGCTAAGAGGCTCTGCAATACCAGCCTACAAAAGCTGGCCAAATGATATAGCTTGACACTGTGCTGTATTAATACCGTTCGGCAAGTGGCACCGTAGCCAACGAGCTCACAGCACCCTCCGTGGGTGTCGATCCCCCTCACCTGTGCGGGCAGCATGGCCTGCAACTGCTGTAATGTCAAGGGCTGCCCTGGCGCAATGGCAAACGACAGGGGCGACGAGACCATGCGCGGCGCCAGGATAAAGTTGGGCCGTGGCCCCAGGTTCTGCGGGATGACCAGTGTTGGGGTGCCAGGCTGTCCCGGGTGGCCCCCGTGGGGCTTGTGCCCTGCCTGGGGACCCAGGGACAGGCCCGTGGCATGGGGTGGCCGCAGGGCCAGCTGGACCCCCTGTATCTGCCCCAGTGAGCCCTGGATCTGACCCAGCGAGCCCTGGATCAGGATGGGGCTTTGGCCCAGGCCCGGAATGTACTGGTTCAGCAGGAAAGTGCCCTGCGTGGGTGGTGCACAACAGCTTGTTCGGTTAGCCTTGAAAAATAGGTCGGCAAACCTCTTCTGGAAGCACAGGAAAAGCAAGCAACCTCCATGCCCTTCAATAGACCAGACATCTTCAACCATTAGGTTATATCCTCTGCTATAATTGGTTTAATCTCTTCCAGTGATGCTTCTGTCAGGAATAGGGCAGCTCTACTCTATAATGTGCACTGGATGTGACTGAATACGTGTACGGTATGTGCACATCAACGTAAGTCATTTAAATCTAAGCACAGTCCATTTGAAGTCGGTCGGAGCTCAATATGAAAAGTGCAGGAGAAATAACAGATGTAATAGCAAAATTTAAGAAAAATAGAAAAAAAAGGAGCTACACGAGAGGTTAAAATCGTCGCTCGTCGCTGTCACTATACGGGGTGTCCCAGCTATCACGCACCCAGATTTAAAATTATGCTAATGGCATGTAGTTGGACAGAATCAAGGTAATGTTTGCTGTCACTTGGACATATTACTATTTATTGCATTCTGCCCAATTGCGTAATTAGTCTTAATTAGTCAATCTACTTCTCAAATATAATTACATTACAAGTGTAAATGAGAAAATTGTAGACCAACATGAAAAACTCCCGATACAGTTTTCTGTTGCTCAACACATGCTACATAAAGTGCTTTCCAGAGCGTGAAGGAAGCTCGCGAATACACACAATATTGCCGCATGACTGGCCGCTCAAGGCATTTATAATATTTGAGGAGTTATGCGATTAGGTGGAATGGAAAAAATAATCTGAGTTTCTCCGAGCGACGGCAAACATTACCTTGTTTCTGTCCAGCAAAGTGTCATTTGCATGTTTTCAAATCTTGGTGCATGATAGTTGGGACACGATGTACACTCAATTGCTTGAATCCTGTTAAAGCATAGTTAAAAGATAAAAGCATGAAGCAGGTGATATCAGCTGCCCCCAGATACATGGCAACAAGTAACACCTGCTTCTAAAGTGGTCTGTGTGAATGCTCAAAATACACGACTACCCGTTGTCACAACACCATGAGCTGCACATTTCACATGAGACTGACTGCACGACAGGCACGGTTTTGTGCCAACTCAGTTCAGAAATTTTTGCCCACACACGAGCGTGCCTCGTTTCGCCCAGACAATGTATAATTGAAGATCTATAGCTCAGTGTCGTCAAGTAGTCATGGAGGAAGGAGGGAGCATTAAGCCGGGGCAGGCTAGCCTCGGCAAGCAGCCTATTCTTTGAAGACCCTCCTTTTCTTCAGGAACGCGTGCCGCGAAAGCATTGTACATGGCTCCTAAATCTTTCAAGGCATTGTTCGGATCGTGGTAGCTCTTAGCGACGCTAAGAGCTACCACGATCCGAACAATGACCTAAGAGCTACGGTTAAAGCAAGAATCAGGTGCCATCACAGCGCTTTGAGCCTGTTTATGATCACAGTAAAGCTTAGAACTAAGACAAACAATGAACTAAGAGCTAGACGCCCTCATTACATCCGGTTCTCATCATCCACTCTCCCCCATACTTTCTGCGTGTTTGGTGGCTAGAACTTACCACTTGCCTATCGCGTAGTAAGGGCCTACTTCCTGTGAACATTTCTTTTATATCCCCCTTTTGTAACGAATTATGGTGGACTGTCAATAAAAGTGTCAAAGTTACACGATTGAATTCCAACGCACTGGAGACTGTAGGGAAAGACGGTCAAGATGGCAGGATGCTGCTTTCTGCATTCTCGAGTGAGTCCTTACAATTACACAGCAATATCAAGTGCATCACTAGCTCATTCACAATTTAATTATTGGATGCAAGCACTACAAAAAAAAAAGTATATATATATATATATATATATATATATATATATATATATATATATATATATATATATATATATATATATATATATATATATATATATATATATATTCTTTCGCTATTACTGGCAAAACGCAGCTCGTCAAACATGCAAGTGGTCACTTCAGCAAAGTGGTCGTAATTAGCAAAACTCAACCAACGCCTCCTATAATTATATGCCTGGAACGTCGCTCTCTTTTCCATAGGGAGCTCTCTGCCGAGTGTTGCGACCATGCGCCGCAGGACGGCGCGCGCCACCGTACCGGTCCCCATGACAACCACAGCCGCCGCCGCCGAAAGCTCACGACGCGCCAGCCGCTTGGCTGCCGACGTCGCTCCCGGTAACCGCGCCACCGGCGTGTTTACAAGGGCTGGCCGCAAGAGGCGCTTGCCACCGTACCAAAAGGAGGAGAGTACAGGCAAGGAAAGGGCAGCGCGTTTGCAGCTCACGTTCCAGGCATAGTATATTATAGGAGGCGTTGACTCAACATGTCGAAGTGAAATTAGGCAACAGTGAATGCGCAAGTGGTCCAATATGCACAGAGCTCACCGCCTGTAGTTAACTTTTCCTTGCTGCCACTGCACCAAGTGGCAGAGACAAGTCACGTACATGGATGTGCACACCACGATTGAAAGGGAAAAACTGTCACGCGACACTCCCTCCCCAGTCTGTTTTTCCTTCCTCTGTCCCGAGTAGCGCACAGCCACCAACCTGCGCAGCTCCAGCTTGAAACATGCCCGCCTGCGCTGCGCCAGGGTTCCCAATGAGCAGCGGACTCCCCGTGTTGAGCCCCATCGCGGCTCCACGCTGCACCGTTGTCGCAGGCTGCGGTGCCGGTACAGGCGCGGGCTGCGGTGTGGCCTTGTGCTGTGCCGCCCGGGGAGACTGGGACCGGGTGGTCGCGGTCGCTGCGGGCGTTGTCATGTTGGCACTGCCGCTGGACAGCTTGGGAAGGATCTGTGGCTGCTTCGGCTGGATGAGACGAGGGGCACCAGCTGTGCGGGGACTGGGACTACCCGATACCACCTGGGGACACGGGTCAGCAGCATAAGCTCATACTCAACCGAACGTGATTAGAATGTTGAATACTTTAATATTGAGCAGTCATTTTCACCATTAATATAGAATGTTAGCAAGGTGCTGCCATTTGGTTGCACATTATTAAATTGTTGCTTGTTAGAAGTTCAAATGAAGCATTAGGAGCAAATAAGCAGTTTAGTTGCACACTTGGGACTCAATGGTGGATGCTCATGATTGTGGGTTAAGAGGAAGCTTTAGCTTGGGCCCAACTCTGACGTGGCCCATTTAAATACATGTAAAATGCAGAAACGTTTTTTTGAGATAACCACTGGACAGACTTTAATGAAACTTGTTGCATTTTAGAGAGAAAGTTAGATTTTAGTGGCTGTTGGAATAGGAATTTCTATTTAGGGCCTGCGTTTTGTTAAAATAATTTTCAAAAATTCGCAAGTTCGAAAAATGTAGAAGCACAAAGTTCACTAATTAATAGCTCTGTATCGAGAACAGATATCACTGTTCTGTAAACAGCGACCATTACATCATTTAAAGCAGACAAATTCGATATGTCAATTTATATATTACGCGAGTTTGTTACATTGTGTACAAGGGTTCTGCAAAAGTTGTATTTCCATGTTACTAAACTTTTTCAGATTCATGTGTTTTTCCTTTAAATGCAGCAAACCTCATCGAATTTGGTGCAGAGGGTTGCAGGGAAACCGAATTCTCCTTTTATATGTATTTAAATAGGAGCACCCGAACTAAAGCCTCCCTTTAACCGGAGAAATCTCGGCTCCTTGAGCGACCTAGTGTGCTCCACTGCAGAACTACTGCTTTATGTCTATGGCTGTCAGGATTAAATTTTTGCACATGTGCTCCAATTTATGCTCGATAACACACAATAGGCAATATGAAAACATTTGAAAGCCATTCCAAAACTATTTGTATTTACATTACGCAAAGCGACTGTAGTAGATTTCCATTATTTCAACTTTGGTTAAGTTGAACCTGATTGTAGTTTTCGGCCGGCACCCATACATTTCTATTGGACAGACGCCTACTTAAAATGGACGTCAGATGTGACAAATGTCCTTATAATGAGGCTAGACTGTAAGAAGCACAGCCCAGTCCAGAGGATAGAAAGGATCACGGCACCTGCCCGACGTTGGGTCTAGACGGAGGTGCCTGCTGCGGTGCCACGGGCAAAGGGGCAACGGTCGCAGTCGCCTTGGTGGTTGCCGGCGTTGACGCTGATGACGAGGACAGGGACTGACTCCGCGACACGGCAATGGGGCTCGGCGAAGACCACGAGACGGGAATGGGGGCGGCGGGGAGCGGGGATGCCGAGTGTGGTCGGCTGCTGGCTGGGGAGGAGCGAGTGGAATGTGGCGAGGCACCAGGCAGGCCATTGCTGGCAGCAGCAGTGGCAGCAGGCAGCGGTGGAGCGGGGGGCACCGTCGAGCTGACCAGCAGCTGGGGTGAGGCGGCCGAGACGTCCGAGGTGGCGGCAGTGCTAGTCGCGGAGACGGCGAGGGCAGCGGCCACGGGTTTGTCAGTGCCCGAGCAGCCGTAGCCCATGGAGTCCGGCAGCTCACAGCGGGCCGGCAGGCAGCTGGTGGTGCTGCTCACTTCGTCTCGGCCGAGCAGGACACTTTCGAGCGAGCTCAGCTCCTGGGCCAGCCACGAAGCGCACAACGCCTTGTAAAGCACTTGTTTGCGAATGATTGTGCGAGCGGGCACATTCGTTAGAGAGTGTCATTAGACGTCCTGCGAATCACACTGATGGCAAAGTGCACTCACCTTAAGTGACACTAAATTTGCCGGTCTGACAGGGGTATTACTTTCATGCGACGTGCCTGCTGGCATAGTACCTCATTTGCAGCAAGGAGTTTTGATTGCCACAACACCTTTGCGGCACATTGCTGTCAATGAAGTCTACAGTGCTGCAATGCGAGAATACAAAGCTAATAGAAAGCGCACCTAGAAGTTCATCTTCTCGCACCACTTTTCCGCTAGATTAGCAAATTTGCACATAATGAGTGGGATGTCAGCTGAAGCGACTGGTTAAAAGTAATAGCTGTGTCCTGCATGCAACCTTAACAGTATGATGTGGTGAAAGCGTAGCAATTCGGGCCAGTTGGTATGTCATAATTAGCGAGACCTATAACACCACGCAAAGGGCAAGTACACAATATTGTTGTCTGTTTGCTTGGCGCTATAGCTCTCGCTAATTATGAAGTGGCGAAAGTTTAAGTTGCTTAAAGTGCACACTAGATGTCATTAGTCATGTGGTGAGATGCACATTCAGTTGAACCCCACAATCACGAAATTGGCGGGGAACGCAAAACGATTAGTTCTCGCAAGAATTTCATTGCTGGGAAATTAGCACAGATGAGGAATGCGTCACAAAGCGAAACTTTACTGTCAAAATTCCAATAGCCTATTTAGGCAAGCTTTGCTCGAGGTGATAGAACCGTGCCACCGACAGAGCAATGTGTACACTATGTGTTGATCAGCGGTGCCGCCACTGCTGTGGAGCGGTATTCTCAGTTTTATCGCTTTAGGAGATACGATTAGTTTTGCGAGATATTGCGTACCTCGGCACCAGACGCAGAACAACAGTGCTCCATGCATGCAGCAGCATTCCTCCGGCGCACGTTGTCACCCGAGACGCCGATGCGTCCAGTGTCGAGCGTGAAAGTGACCGTGACTCGAAAGCGATCAATCCGAGATTACGGACTCTTTTGCACAAATCTATTTTCGGCGACACAGGACATAGATTTGCACTGAAACCGCATGCGATGCCTGTTGGGTAGCACTGAAACCAGCGTTCTCGAAGCAAGGGACGCATATTCTCAGACAATCACTGAATCACAGCCAGATGCGTAGCAGCCCATGCTGCGGCTGCCATCTCAAGCACCATAAACAGTGCACGTCAGTGGGATATGGATTTCTTCATTTTTGCTGCGCTTTTCTGACGAAGCCACACACTATGCGCTGTGCTTGGTATGCGAAAGCCATTGCCACATGTCGGTAGTGACATGTGGCCATGCCACTTCAAGCAGGCGATGAACAAACAAGATGACGGTGATGAAGTGTTCCCAGCATACACAATCACTTCCTGTGCTTGGTTGTTTTTGTAAACAAAAATGCCGGTGGGTGTCCATGCAAGTATAATGTGCTGACATTTTACGCAAGCGCAGAGCAAAAGCTTTTGAGCACTCTTTGGAATCTGCTAGCCTTGTGCGAGTACGTGATATGTGGGGTTACGTTCCAGCAAATTTCATTGTCGAGGGGTACAAAATGCATTGAATCCTATGGGCATTTGCCAGGGATACAAAAATATTTTATTGTCGCGAGAATTTCTTAGTCCTGGGATTTTGTTATTGCAGGTTTCGACTGTAGTAGGTTGAAGTTGTGATTTTCAAAAAGATAAGCTACTTATTAGTTAAATGTGCAAACAATACCATTAAAAGTAATTAATAGGCATTTCCCGAGAAGAGTTCACCACCTCTATTTTTTCTAAAAACATGTTTGCGACTGAGAGTGAATCCAAGGCGAAAGCGGTTGACGTGAAACAGTGCCGGTACTTTTAAGTACCATTGTAGTATCACATCAGCAGAGCGAGCCAGAGGATCACGACATCATGGCGCAATTGCCTCCCGAGTACTGAAACCAAAAGTGGTTGGTAGAGGCAAGTACTATAGTAAATTATTTAGGGCGCTCTGGCGCATGCCAGTACATTGCTCAAGGTTTATAGTGTTTAGATCGTAACACAAAACAATTACAAGGCGAAAATGTTTTGCCAACATTTCTTTTAACTGCACCGTAGAATGTTTCACATGTCAACAAGGTGCCCAATTTGTCATGCAACGAGTTTCACATTGGAGAAGAAAAAAATATACAGATCCCACGCACTGTGGGAATCGATGAAAGCAAAGCTATCTGTGCTGTTTGTATTCAGCGATGATACTTGGCGATAATGTTGACGGCATGTGACAGTCCTGAGGTCGTATGCCGGATGTGATGTTATATGTTGCCTTGCCTGCACTACTTGTATTTGTCCACATAGTACGCAGGACACCGAGAGATGTCATTCATTCGCTCATTCCTTTACCGAAGAGAGCCCAAATGAGCAATGCTTTCTGACGATGCATTTTCTTTCTCCCATGTCATGTTATGTGAACTGCAATGCGCAGTCGTGTAATGGGTAGTACCCGTTACACGACTGCGTCGGTACGGGATCCGGTTCTACCCATTCCCTGCCTCCTCCCTGGACTGTTTGCTGTTGCGCGTGAGCACAGAGGTAAGCACGGCTGCTCCTGCAATGCTTCTACAAGTGGGGGGGGGTCACGCCTAATTACGGCATTCAGGGGGCATTGTGGTTACACTCTACCAAAACATTCTTGACGTCGCCTACCTCGTCCCCACTTTTATCTACGTTTCATCTGAACTTGCATATTACCCAAAAGGTAAGTGCTGCAGTTCCTGCAACGCTTTCGAGAGGGGTCACAGACGACTCCAGCTGTGAAGAGGCTGATGTGGCAACACCCAGAGAGCTCCAGAGGGCATGGTGCAACATGCCACAAGATGGAAAGGTCCAAACGAGCTTATCACATCGGCTTTCCTCTCTGCGCCGTTCCTGCCATGTTCTATATGTATACTCGAACCACCCCTGACGAGACGTACAAGGAAGCAGCACAAAAGTCAAAGGAAGAGGCAAAAAAAGAAGCTTCGGTTTAAAAAGAAACTAGAGCTACAGGTAAATTTTACTCACCTTCGAAACCTCCTCGTTCTTGTCTTCAAGGAACGACTGCAGGAGCAGGGGGTCGCTGGAGACAGAGAGAGTGAAAAATTTGTCAGCAGTTCAACTGATCAAAGTCCCTCCAAAAAAAGTTAAATAATTGACTGGAATAATGTATACCTATACTTCTCACTGTGAACATTCCCGCAGTGCAATTGTTTCCGATCAGCAAAGTTTCCTACAAAATTTCTGCTTCGTGTATTACAACTACAATTTTGTGGATGAAAGGCAACATGAAATCAGATATCTGTGCACTTTCGCACTTCCTGCATGCGACATACTTATTCTGGTCGGGAGAGCAAGTAGTGCGCCGTGGCTGTTGGTTGCAGAGATGTGTCGCTCTGCTCTTTCTGTGGTAAATAGATTCAGATCTTGGATGGCTTCCATGTAATACAATTATGTCATACTTTGTGACATAAAAGCATCCATCTTTTTGTCTGTGTGTGTGTGTGTGTTTTTTCATATGTAACACACTATGTTTTTGGTCACTATGCACGCAGTGAGAACAGAACGTCTCGCATTTGTAATGCTGCCTGCTATGTGTGAAAGTATAGTAGGCGTAACTTAACCACTACACTTAAGACTGCAGAAATGTGTTTTGATGCACACCACTCAAACAGGAAACGCTTGCTCTATTTATAGTACCGTATGTTCATCCTAATTTATTGTTATTTTTTTCACGTTGTGGTCTCCGTCGGTGTGCACAAGAAACACCCAAAGAAGCTTCCGTTCTAAGCCTAGCTCTAAGTTCTAGGGCTGTTCGGGTAGTGACAAGGAAGCTGTCTCGTCTCTGAGGTATGCATTCTTGTTCTGAAGAATGAAATACCAGCTCACTTAACAAACCATCCTCCTGAGATAGAGTGTTATACTCATATTCTAATGGACCTCAGATGAAATCCTAAGGAAACAGAGATATTTTCTAGTGTTTTAACTCGCGAGAATAGCGGCTAGCTTGAAAGCAGAATGGAGAGTCTAAAACTGGAGAGTCTAGAACAGCTGCCGACGCCACAGAATTTCAGTTCACTCAGCCCCACACATAAACTCGCAACGCCACACAAGAAATGGTCAATGCGGCACGCCAGCTGTGCAGTGAAATATTACAACGCACTGAAGTGTTTTAAAGCTGGTGTCACACGGACACTATTGGTCGCAATCAAACCCGATACGGATCGAAATTCCTGACTGCTATTGGTTCCCTCAGCTTGCGCAAAGGAGCCAATCATGACCGAGCAATTCAATCCGGCTCGGGCTTTATCGCAATTAAAAGTATGACGTGTGACACCCGTACTACGCGACTCTGTCATGGCACAGCATATTTAACTTTAGATTGAAAAATTGAGCTCCGTAGAATTTAATATTGGGTTCAGAGGGATAGCACTCACTTTATAACGTCAAGCAGACATCGGCCCCCATCATCCATTGCAAAGGTGCCTGAAAGAAAGAAATGACCCAAGCAACACCGTTAGAGGATCCGAGACAAGAGTAGTACGAGACTTGGCCAATAAAAAATCCAGTGTTAGTTTGGCATGACACAGGCAAAAGGTACAGCATTGGCAATGGTTAGTGAGGTAGATGGTCGCGTCTGTGAAGAGCGGGAAACGAAGGCGAGGGACGCGACGAGAGCACACGCACAACTGCTTGCCACAGAATGTGGCGACAGGTGAAAGAAAAAAAAATGGAGAAGATAATGCAACAATGAGAGCGTATCACCTGGGTTGAACATTCCGAAAACATGGAATAGGCCATGCAGAACTCTGATTTGCTACTGAGGGCAGATTGGTTGTGGGCCTGGTGTGGGAAGGGAGAAAACAAAACAAAGAAAAAAAAAACATGTGGACCACAAGGGGGGAAAAACAAAACAAGAACACATCTTGTCTGTCACACAAACACATACAAACACAGCGACAATATGCCTCCACATAGCTCCGCTTCTTGGCCCACAAGGAACTGGTGATAACGCTTGGTAGAGTAGCACAAAACAGACCAACTTCACCACAAGTATTGGCTTGCAAATTCTGAGGCAGAAACTGCCGGTAGTTGTAGCTTTTGGTGTGCGCAGTGGTCCGAAAGCCTTCAAATGCCAAGCAACAAATTTGCTTGTAAGAGCAGAGCCCCATTGGTTAACTTTGTGTTCAAGAAAGTTCCATTGGCTGTGCATAAAATGGTCATTCCCAAATAAACACACAGCCACAATTTTTTTACAGAAAGAGGCCCCCCAGACAAAAAAATCACGCTGCTGCAAAAGGCGGCAGTTTGGCCAATGATATCACTTCCACAATGTGAAACAATAATGCAACAGCTTATATTCCATTTCATATATCGGCGACACTTTCTACGGGATACCTACTTCAAGTATAACAACTACAACTTGTTCGGACGTAATATGTCTAATCACATGTTTGTGATTTCATATGTGGCGTACTATGCTTTGGTCGTGAGCATAAGCTGTATGCTATTGCCACTGGTTACAGAAACTTGTCACTTTGCTCATTTGGAAATAAATAGGTTGAGATGTGCAATGCCTTTTACCTAATAATTAAGTTATATTTTGCGAAATAAATGTGCAAGACAGCAGATCTCTTGGACTTGTCATTCCAGACTGCCGAAGCTCATCAGTGCATGAAGCAGTCCGTGATAACAATCTGAAGAGACCTTTAATGTTACATCGAATTCCATGATGTGTACCTTCATCTTTGTGATCATATGTGACACATAGCTTCTGTTCATGAATATGAGAGATCTTACAAGCCTTTGTAGCATTGCCTACTGAGTATGAAACAGAGTGTCTTCAGGGAAGCCAGTGTACCTGCAAGACAGCGGAGACCACTGGCTTCATGCTGTCAAGAGAAGCCAGGTGAAGTTGGTAAATTTTGTGCCTCAATGCCATTGGCGCAATGTAGCACAAAACACAAAGGACTGAATGGCCAAAACACAAAGCACAATCTAAAATAAAGGCTTCAGAGAACCCCTTGAGAAGTTTATGTACAGCTGCAATAATGAATCTATTTTATTAAGAGCATATTAGGTGAGTGTCTAACTGCCAGCACCACTGTTTGACTAGCACACTGGCTATAATATGGCGCACCTGTACATCCCAGAATGCCATAAACAACTTTGCAAGTATTCTCATAAAAAGCAACAGCTCTGCAATGTTTCAAACAATAGCCAAAAGAAGAAACAAGATCGATACTGAGTTCAACAGCTGCTACATACTTCTCAGATGCGTGAGCTGGTTCTATCACACTCTCTTCAGCCCTCTCGAGATTCGAACACGTTACTATTGTGCCGTGCTCCATCAACATAATATCATAACGCCAAGCACTGCACGATACATTTGAAATGAAATTGAACAATGGCCCCATCTATGCATCAGCAACAAAGCACAGTGCCTGCATACTTTAACCTCAGCGCTTTCTTGTAGTTTGATTAATGCTGTTGTTTGACATATCCTGCCAGCCACTGAGAAGAGATGCATAATGACGGTTTGCTTAATATCACTAAGTTTATGAACTTTCACTACAAAGAAGTTGTATACTATGGCTGAGAACAGTGCTCCAAATTGGGCACGATTGTAAGATGCCAACAATGGCGATGCTAATTACTTTTTTGTTGTCCCCTTTCAAGCAGAGGCGTTTTCTACTTACAAATACTACATGCTACATGATTCCACATGCTGTGCAGGATGCAGTTGTTTAGCTCACTCCATGAGTGAACGCTTCTTATGTTTCTTCTTCTCATTTGGGCACACCTCAATCCCTGATGTCTCACATAAGCTTTGTAAGCTAATGTGCGTTTGTAAGAACCAGGAAGGACAAACCTAATTTTGTGTTGTTATACCGTCGACAGAACAAAAGCATTTTGTTGTGTCATAAAAGATTGATGAGATGGCACCACTTGGCCGGGAAGGCAGCACAATAAATGCCAGATGTTAATACTCAGCTGATCAGCTGTATTGCATGTACACACATCATACAATGCTTTGTTAATGCACACACAACGAGCCTGCATCTATAAAATGCCTATTTCTTCAAATACGCGGGTTGTGTGTGTGCTCTGTGAGGCGCTGAATTGCCACTTTCACGTCCACAGCTTGTACAACGGGTTACCTCCAATACATGCTGCAACGTTCGCGAGTGCGACAGGCGGCTCAACGCTAGCAGTGATCCACGGTCGCTTCGCGGCTTGAGTTCTTCAACTCAGTGCGCCGATATCACCTCACAGACTGCGAGAGCTCGGCGCACGAACGCTTCCGTGCCTGCCCGCCAGGCATATCGCGGCAGCATCGCGAGCACGCGCTCAAACGCGTGCAGTCTGTTTGGCGCGAGCTCAGTGTGACGTATACGTGCGATCACGTTGGTAGCAAACAAAACCGGCAGTGCACACACAAAACGCGCGCGTCAGCTACGGCAGCCCCGCTTGAACTCGCGTGCCCCCGGACACACACATGCACGCCGTTCCGCCAAGCAGCTGATCGCGAAGCCATGCTAGCCCTCCGCGTCAGGGGCCACCGACGCCGTGGATTTTTTTTTCGTCGGTGATGCGCAAGGGCCCGGAATCGAGTGATCAGCCGTTTTAGTGCAGGGGGGGCAAAAACAAAGGCCTTCGATGTCGGTACTTCCTTCTCCCCACGGTGGGGACAGGAGCCCGCTCTTTTTTTTTTTTTCGTCAGCCGTGTGTCTCTGCGAGGCACGAAGGTCGAGACTGGTGGCGGGAGGGGGGAAGAAAACACCGTGATTTATTTTCGGGGGCTGCCGGCGGGCACGCGAGTCGAGCGTGATGCAAGGGGTTCTCTCGGGACACACACACACACACACTCAACACGGGGGAGTACACTCAAGGCGGCGAGCGAGGGAGGGGACGCAATTTACCTCCGTTGGTTGAGACTGGGGCGCGCTACACAGAGCCAACAGCGTCTCGGGCCATCCGAGACGCGCCTGCTTGCCACGGCGTCCCCGGGCGTCCCACACTGAGCACCTCTCTTGCTTTCTGTTGCTCTCTCGTGCGTCGCTGGCGGGCACGTCACTCCGGAGACACCACTTTCGCGGACCACGACGAGATGGAGCCGTAGCAGCAGCGCCGACGGCGAGCGCCCCTTGCCCTGCCTGAGCAGTCCTCCGACAAGGTGGCCGCCATGTTTGTTATGCTACGCATCTGCTGCTGCCACCGTTGGCCATTGCGTCCGTCTGCGAACCAAACGAGGTCGTCGCGGCGGCGGTCCGGGTTGGCGGTGGTAGAAAGAGGGGAGGAAGACGGGAAATAAAAAAAAAAGAATAAAAAAATATTTGCGGGGAGGCGGGGAAGGAGATGAGGAAAAACATGGAATTGATTGCAAATTAGTGCAAGTGAAAACCAAACCCGAGGCTCGCATTTGGAAGCTTTTAATGAGTCGACGCCGGCCGTGTGGCCGACGGACGAGCCCGTGCGAAACGACGCCGAGCGATGTGTGTGCGAGATTGCCGACACGCATATTCGAGGTGGGTGAGAGGGAAAAGGAACACGGTGGTATCATATGTTGGCGAGAAAACCGTGCGCAAGCTGGTTCATTGATGGATTAGGCCAGGCTACCGTTCTTCCCTGCGAGGGTTTCGCGGTTCAACGGCCTTTGCGAGGCAGCACATTTCTTTTTCTCTCGGGAAAAAAAAAAAAGCACGGGCATTGCGTTGAGCGTCTTACGAACGCGCCAGAACAAACAGTATGGGACATGAATGAATCGTCACGGCGGTAATAAAACTCGAGCGGAGTACGGAGGATGGGCGAATGGAACCCCGCGTCTCCGCCCGAGAGCGGCGCTCGGGCGTTTCTGCGCCGTCGCGTGCCCTTGACGACGAGGCCTGACGGGGCCGATCGCCATTGCCGGGTGGCTTCCGTGCACGGGAGCCCGAGGGAGCTGACAGTGGCGCGGGTCCCATTGGCCTGGCCGCTATTTGAGCCGCGGCAATCGGCCGTGGGAGGTGCGCTAAGGGACAAGGGCAGGCTCCGAGGGCTGTTGAGTTTGATTCGGCCCGTGACCCCCGAGCCACAGTGCGGGCTTTCTTTTTTTTCACCCCCCTCCTTCTCTCCGCTCTGGGGCGCGATTCGAGGAAAACGCCACGGGATGGTCGTCGGGGGCCAGGGGGACTGGCGCGAACACATCGCCAGCGCGCTGTCGTCTCGGCACGCTAGGATCGCGAGACAACTCTTCTAAACCAAAGCTCGGCTAGTTCGGGTACGCGATGTTTTCCCCCCCGAAAATTTTATCAGCAAAATAATATTCAGAAACACACTCACCCGTCATGTAACATGCCAATATCCGACCGTGCTCTCATTGGCTGGCGCAGAGAAAGCTTCACCCTGTGGTGAAGCTTTGCCGGCGCGCGGTTGGTTGGCAGAGCGCGTGACGTCGGCACAGCATTTGCGTAACGTGGGCTCCTGGGGCACCCTCGCGACGGGGCTGGGCGAAAGCGTAAGAGCACTTTTCCAGCTCTGTTGGAGCCAATTAACGCTTCTTCAAATTGAACTCGTCACAATTTGGCTTTAAAATGATACGCGGAGAAATTATTTTCGTTCGCGATGCCGTTCCGGGTTTTTCGGCTCTCTTTTGACCAAAAATGCGTGACGTCACGTGTTTCCGCGCTTCTCTTTCCTGCGAAGGAATCAGATGGCGACGAGAGCGGGCCGTGTGTGGAAGGTTTCTCCCGAATGCGCTGGTGCCAAGCGTCTTTGGAATGTCGCCACTGCTGCTGCTGCTGCTTCTCAGAAGGCAAGCTATCCAACCGGCCAGTTTTTGGCAGAAGCATTTGTCCCCGCGCCACCGTCCTGCCCATGCGTAGATGGCCGGCGACCATTTGTATGTTTGTTTCGTTGCCTCCTGTCCTTTGCCGCAACCTCTTCGTCGTCGAATGTCCCTCCACTCGGTGATGCTAGTCGCTGAGCAGGGCTCTCCCGACCCATGATCGTCCCGGAATCGTGCTTGAGTTCTTGTCAGCCGAGACATAGCGTTGATTCTGTCGACCGGTGTGGGCGGGGTTGCTGTTTGTTGTCGCAAGGCGCGTTGCTCTCAGCGAATGCCGCCGTAACCGTGCCCGCGCCCCCACACGCACGCAGTATCAAACAACGGCGTCGTTCGGCGAGCGTCAGCTCCGCTAAGCCCTCGGGTTTGCGCTGTTCTTTTGTTTTGTTGTTTTCGCTTCCGCCGGAGCTTTTCATTCCTCCTCTCGGAATCTTCGCTTCCCTTCCCCTCGCTCGCGTTAAGGCCCCCTTTCCCCACGTTGAAGCAAACAAGCAAGCCCCGAAGCCCGGTCCCAAAAAAACCTTGGCTCCGCCTCGCGCTAGACAGTGCGCCAGCCCCTTCGTGTGGGAAGGGCACATCCTTCTCCACCGTTTGCTTTTTCTGCTGCCCAGCCCACCGTCCGCCCTCGCCCACCACCACCACTGCTCTTCCTCTCCCATCGCACTACCTACCACACCAACGCGCAAACACCAGCAGGAAGACGCTGTATAAACGTTGCTAGATCCGCGAGCGAGCATTGTTCACACTTCCTCCCCCCTCCCACTCTCCCCTCGTCATGTGGCACTTGATGGCCCTTCCCTTTCCGTGTTCGTCATCACTCTTCTGCCGCTCTCTCTCCTTTCTCTAGAAGGACTTTCACCCAAGCCGTAGTAGCACGTGGTTGCACTGCTGCTTCCTCTGCTGTGCACCGGTGTTGTGCAAGCTTCCCCTGTGTACGTCCGTTTGATCACATCGGCAAAGGACACTCCCGGGCTTCTACTCGCCTAGCTGAATTCGTGCTCCGAAAGGCCATTCCGGAGGATAACTGTCTCGTTCCGAGTCGAGACATATACGTAAAGAGGGGACTACGCTAAAACTGCCACCCTCTGGCTTTCTTGTTCCCTCGAAAGCATTGAGATACCGAAAAATGTTTGCCATAGGTGTCAGCAGAGTAAGTGGATATTCATTCAGCAATATTTTTTTCTGGGCTATAATACTCACTCGTGCCTACTCGACGCGACCACATACTCGCCAAACGCTTCCCCAAGTTCGCAACCACATGTACGCGACCATTCAAGCTCGACGTCGCTGACGTTCGTTGATGGGTCAACTGGCACTCGCTCGTCGTCGTCCGCTTAAACTCGACGGCAGTCATTTCGGTACGTAACCCACGCACACTCTGTCCCACGTACGTCCGGCAGATCAAAATGAAGTGGTCATGAATCGGTGTACTCGGGTGAAAGAATACGCGCGAGGTCGCGGTTTCCTTCCCACATTTCGACGGAGGCTGATCGAGAACAAGCACTCGTGGATTAAGATTTACGCGACCGGGTCTCGAAACTAGCCTGGACCTCTCTCTCTCTCTCTCTCTCTCTCTCTCTCTATATATATATATATATATATATATATATATATATATATATATATATATATATATATATATATATACATGAGTCCCTTCTCTCTACAGTGTGGAACGGCTGGTCTGAATTTCCGTGAGATTATTAGGGATGATGGTCAGCCTGTTCTATCTCCACTACAAATAGGGATGGTTTTGTGGGTCAGTCAGCGACTTTTGTGTGTGTGTGTGTACGGATGGTATTGACATATCCTATCGAAGCCGAACAGGTGTACCGCATGTTTACCGGCTTAAAAGGCAAGAATGTATCCAATGCGCTGCATTAATATCATTTTTTTTTTCGTCATATAGCACGTTTCTAACACCACGCTTGGACCTAAGTTCGCGAGGACAGAGTACAGAGTGATTGAAACTAAGGTTGTTTACACGACAACGAACTGTTGTGCTAAACGCAGTTAAATAACACTAAAGTGTGGACAACATACAAACTTGGGTTGAAGAGAGCAGTTCGTGCTATAAAAAAAGGACGCCACACCTATTTGACAGAAAAATTTTGCTCGTCTCAGTTACGAAACGTCAGATGGAAAGCGGCGACAGTCACCCGGAATTCTGCCTCTTGTAGAACAGGCACAAAATGGAGAATGCAAGTTGACGATGCGACGGCAGTCTGCCAGCGAAAGACTTGTTAGATGTCATTTTCGGAAAAGGACATCCTAGCAAGGCATATGACTCAACCGAAGTGAAATGAAATTCGATACAGTCGATGAAGGACCGAATAATTAAACCGTCATGCCATCACCTAACATGGCGTCTCTCAGGACGCATTGCCCCCCCCCCCCCCCCCCCCCAAGCGCCGAGTTAGGTGGTTCGCGACGAGTTCTCCTCACGGATGAAGTTCACGCAAACAAACAAAACAACTCCTTATCTGAGGCGGTGAGAAGACGTATAGGTGTTCTCCGGTGTCGCCGTGGAGTCGCCACATTTGAAGACCGCGCGGCTGCGTTTATCGCGTGGTACGCGGTGGTCGCGTTGCCGTCCTCCCAGATCCGGGCTCGTCTGCACGAGTGCCTGTAACTAGGAAATGCGCTGCCAACGACATTCCTCAAGCCTCAGCTTGCCGCTGACAGCCATGGGTCCCATGACCGCCATGACCTTTTCTCTCTCTTCTTTCCTCTCTATGTCCCCCCCCCCCTCTTCCCCAAGGCGCCGAGCCGTGCTCCCTAAAAGGGTTCAAGAAAGCAGCGTATCTGCCCTCTCGACAATCTCTCTCCCCTTGCATGCTCCTCTGAAGGTGGGGAGTCCGGAACAATGCTTTCACTCTCTCTCTTTCTCTCTCGTAGGCGTTGCTCGTTCTTTCGCAGATGGTGTTTTCACTGTTCAGGCATTTTTTAGCGACAGTCGACACCGCACTTAGCCGATTCGCTTTCGACAAGCCGCGCTTTCCTCGGTGCCTTCCTACACCCAGCAGGGCTTCCCTGTAGCGGAAGCGGCTGCTGCCCAACGCACTGGCTGGTCCCGAGGGCATCGGGGCGCCTTTTTGTCTCCGCCGCAGCCGTGGTACTTTGGAAGGGGCCGCTGGTTACGGGTTGCGGACACAGTGAGCGCAAACGCGGACGCATAAACGGCTGCAGATATTTTTTTCTCTCTCTCTCTTTACTGTCCCGAGCTTCGTGTGCGTGCTATGGCGGACCGGCAGGGCACTGAAGAGACGAGCAAATCTTTTCGACACAAAACAGCTGGGGCTCATTTTTTCATATCTCTCATTTGGAGTCTCTCTCTCTCTCTCTCTCTCTGGGTCGTCGGAGATGTGTCTGAAGATTTCCCTCTCTTGATCTAGCCCAAATAGCCACAGCTATACAGTACCTGCATCAAATGGTTATCAGTTCGCAACGTTCCCGGTGGGAACGCGTAATCTAGTAGGGGCTGTCTTTTACTGAACGGTTCCTCTGTTTGCAAGAGAGTGAAAAGTTTTGTCGCGCAAGCAGAAAAATCGGAACATTGCAGTCGGCTGAGTTCTGCAGAGCTTCCTTATAACAGATCTGAAGTATATTGTCCCTGTAATGCCCAAACGCAGTTCCACGTAAAGGAAAGTTGACTTGTTCACCTTTACCTCTGGCCACGAGGAGGACATTTGCATTCAGAATATGATATTTATTGAAAGAGTGAAATTGGTTTGCTGAACTATACATGCACAAAGAAAAACTCCACGGTGTGAAAAACGCGGCTATGCGTTAAGTTTCCTGTGCTTCAATAATAATCTAGATGCATCAAAACAGCATAACATTTATAAGTTGAGCACAACACTTAGGCAAGTCGTGCAGTTAGCAGGGCAGGTAACCGGTGGTACGATGTCTCGTCCATACATAAGAACATACCGCGAGTAAATGTTTATTTTTCGTTGAAATGTGTAAAATACAACAAGGATAGTGACATTCAGTCAAAAGAAGAAGAAAATATCTTGCGGTAAATGTTTCAGCAGTATGTCGCGCTCAGGTGCTTTGGAAGCGGACTATTGGAAAAGGGTGGGGGAGGAGAATCTGCGCAGTAACCCCATGCATTGCCTCCTTCCCTATTCCGCGCGTCAGCCGTGAAACGCATGGAACCACCACAGCGTCACGCAGAAGCGGCTTCATTGGTTCCTCCGTGTCACACGGGCGTTTCGAAGGCCTTCCAACCGATAGTCAGTTGACTCAAAGTTCAAGTTCGAGCTGCTACACGGGCGATTTCGAAGGCCGCCGAATCAATGGTCTATCGAGTCAACGGAGCACCTTGCAACTCTATCGAAATCTCGATGGCCTTTGAGCAACGGAAGCGGAAACAGCGCGAACATGCCCTCTCGTTCAGTGTGCTCGTACTCACGGTTAGAAAGAAAAAATCAAACCGAACGCTCTAAAAATACTATGTGTGAGTGTTATCCATTATTCAATAAAGTGTTTTTGCCTCTTGAGATGTGCGAACACACACCAAAACGGCAGCCGCATCGAGCGGCGCAAATGTTGCCGCAGTTTCGCTACTCAACTAAACATATATGTATGGCAATGTATGTATGTATGTATGTATGACAACACCTTTGAGTCTAGAGTTGTGGCGTTTCAAAGGCCGTTGACTGGAAGGCCTTCCAAATGTGCCCGTGTGACACAGGTATAAAGCGTGCAGTCCTCGGGAACGGGGAGGTTCAAGCCTACCCATTTCAACCACCACGAGTCTTTTGAACAACACCCCCCTCCCTCCCCCCCCCCCCGCTCCCTCACCACTTAAAGAACACTTCCAAAGCCTCCGGTGGGCGTACCATACTTCTTCCTTGTCCAGTGTTCCTGCTCTAATTCAACAAGTGACGCCAGCTGTCTATTATTCGGAGAGAGTGAAAGCAAGGCGTTTAATAATAAAAAAGGGCAACCCCTGTGGTACTTCCGGCGAGGCGCTTATATTATGCAGATTGCTAGAGATACGTTTAGCCAAAATCTCTCTACTCAAAAGCAAAACCCAGCGGTTGGTTGCCTGCATGCAGGCAACACTCGTCCCTAAAGTGTTAACCTGACAAAGGCCAAATGCAAATACATATAAAGGAAAATCAAGTCAACCTTATGCCTGGTCACAAAAAGTATACATTCGTTCAAAAAATAAGTTTGCTTTAGTTAAACCTTAGTATAGTAATGAGTAATTGTGTGTGTGTGTGTAACTATCAGCGAACTGAGACATCGCTCCGGTGTATCAAAACCGCTACGACATGCTTGCGTCAGTTTCTGAGCTATCAGAATCGGCTTGTGAGTCGAGGGTGATCAGGCATAAGGTGGAGCGATGACACAGGCACTCTGGAAGTTTGCTGTAACGCAATTAAAAAACTGGAGTCAATTGGACAGAAGAGAACTTGTTCGGCATTTGACTCCATGGGTTGCTGGTATCGCGGAAACAGCTACATGGAATCTTGATTTATACGAGGAAACAGATACATTGTGCCGAACTAAGCGCCCATGACCGATATGTAAATTCGGTCACAAAAGTTCAGCGGACTCGGGAATTTCGAGAAAGCCGCATTGTGCCGCGATGCGTCGGTACTTACTATAGCCTCGAATCCAGGACTTAACCTGTAGCGCAACAATACAGCCACAAAGGAAGTAGCGTAGACTAACATTTTTCTTATTGGTCGCTGCATCATGTCCGTTGGGAAGCGCCAACCAACACATAAACATGTATTCCTGCTTGAATCAGAGTTACATTGTGCATGTAGTACGCCTTTGGGACCTATACGCCGTGATCCGTTTAGTCAGAAGCGAAATGCAAAAACACCCGTGTACTTAGATTTAGGTGCTCGTTAAAGAACCCCAGGTGGTCGAAATTTCCGGAGTCCTCCGCTACGGCGTGTCTCATAATCAGAAAGTGGTTTTGGCACGTAAAATCCCATAATTTAATCAGAAGCGTCATGGCCCTGACATTATTGAGCAGAAATTCGCGTATTGCCGTGGTACGCGTGTTCTGCAAACTTTTGCGGCCGCCTTGACTATGCGCACGACGGCGAGCTCCTGCAGCAAATTTTGTTGAAAGCGCGCTGTTCACTGCATATAACAGCCGGCCGTCCCTGTGGACTGTTTCATTCAGGACGAGGTCGAACTGTTCCTCCTACTTTGAATCATTCCTCTAACAGGCTCTTCGTCCCATACCCTGCAGGATATAGCATGTAGGCGAACATCCGCCGGCTAACCGCTCTGCTTTCCAATAAAGAAATCTTTCCCTCTGTCTCTCTCTCTCTCTCTCTCTTTCCGTCTATCATAGCACTTGCCAGGAAAATAGGAGGCTCGTCAAAGTACCTATCAGCACCAAAAGGTACGCACATACATTTATTTTTATGCATTAGCGTTCGTACGTGTTATAAATTCGTTATACACATTCGTGTTTTTATTTAGCGATATGCTGAGGCCAAGAATTTGAGACCGAAAGCACCGCACCGACTGGCAGTGCCGTCGGCGCCTTCACAGAGGGAGGGACGGTATGGGAACGCTAGAGCGGCATCGGAGCCAGCTGTTGGAAGAAGACGACATCGAACGCGCAAGCAGTGGCTGCAGGAGCCAATGCATGGTGACGATAGTTTTTGCCCGCACACATGAAAACTTCACGGAATCCGTTTCATACATCAGGTGCAACACTGTGGCAGCTATGCAAGTATAAGTGCGGTCTCCAAATTTTATCACTCCGCGCGTTCCGTCAACCCTTCGCTAGGCGCCAGCGGCGTTTGCTCGCTCGAGCATGCACCTGAGGCTGCCGCGACGAGATGCAGATAAAAAAAAACAACGAAAGCAAGTTGATGTAAAACAACGCTGAAGCAGCCAAATGAGGCATGGTTTGTCTGCTTCTAAGGGTAAGTTCTTATTTTCATTCAGAACTGACTTTATATAAAGAAAATTTTCACAAAAAGTGGTCAAAAGACACCGAACTATTTCTCAGCGCGAACGCGGCCACTGCAAAAAGTATCTATAGCCTGATGTATGAAACGGAGTATAGCCAAAAACAGCTTCGCCGTAAAAATCGGCCTTGCATTGGGTGCACGTTAAAGAATACCAGGTGGTCAAACTTAATCCAGAGTCCCCCTGTTACGGCGTGCTTCACAATTAAATTGCCGTTTTGGCACGTAACACCCAAGAATATATCTTTTTCAATTTCATGCGGCCCTCGGGCGATTAATAAGTTTGTTGAAAATTTAGTTCGAACGCATCTTCAACATCATTAAACAATATGCGGCAGCAGAACAGATTAAAAACTCGGAATGTTTCATCCAGTTTTGTCGGCCCTCCACAAGTGCGGACTCGAAAACACACTTCAGCTATGGTAACACCAACCATTTCACGTGCTTGGAAAACGGCCACCCACTTAGGACATTCGCCTGGTATAAGTCGTAACTGTCCGAGTCGTGAACTGTCAATGAAAGAAGATAAGCCTGCTAACTTACCGTTGACCTCTCTCCTCTTGGCTCATCCTTTCAATCAAAGTGTGGCATTAATCTGGACTCCCGCGCATGCGGGCCTTGCCGGAAACGAGGCGGCTCATGCCAGTGCCCGAGGATTTACAGTCCGGGCTCAGGCATCAGATGAGTCGGACCTCGCCACGGAGGAGGCGCCGTTTACAGCGCGGGATCGACTTATTACTTACCACGAAATCTGCACACACTACCGATTAGACCGCTTAACCTTTCCGCCACTCATGGGCAAATCCCCGCGTAGGTGTGAAGTTCTGTGGCGACAGCTGCAGACTCGCACCTTTCCGTCCCCTTACCTCCTCCACCGCATTCATCCCGCCATTTACCTTTCTCCCTCTTGTAAATTCTGTGTATCTCCCAGAGCAGACTTAAACCATATCATGTGGGGGTGCCCTAAGCACCCCCTTCCCCCTTTCCTCAAGCAATTAATATCTAGTGAGGAGCAGTGGGAGGCTGCCTTGCGCAGCTCCAGGCCCGATCTTCAGGAGGCCATCCTGGAGTGGGCTGAGAGGATAAAGGAGGCCTACTTCAAGTAGTTCCTCCCCCCACCCTCTATTCCATTGCCCCCTTCCCTTTAAAGAGGGATAAAGTTTTTCATCATCATCATCCTTCCACAACCACGTTTATTGGCCGATATCAGAGTGAGCCTCAGCTATAGACGACTGACCAGGGCCCTCTTGTGCTGAGCGATCGGGAAGTGACGAGACGCGCTCACTATTCCCATAATTGTCGCCAAATGCGTTCTTGACGCCTTTTACGGGCGTTCTTTCCCCCTCCTCGTATCCATCACCCCCTCCCCTTCTTAAAATTATTTTCCTTGGGTCACGGTCACACTCAACATCCACGCTCTTCGAATTTCCGTTGAACGGCCCGGAGCGCTAACATTCCTACATTTCTGCTTCTGCTTGCACTTCGAGGCCATTCACCTACCTGCCCTCCCACCTGGTTGTTGGGGCGTTTTTTTAACCTCCCTAGCCCAGCGCCCCCCCCCCCCATCTTGGTATATTTTGCCGTGCGCAAATCAGCTTTCTGTAGGACTTTCTTATCCTGTTTCTTGGCCTGTTTTAAAGCGAAGCTGTCTTTGCCTCTTCCTACGAATTTCCCACTGCTGCGGGTGAGGCTGTGGTGAGGCTGTGTTGCACGCCGCGTCGGGGACTGGTTCAGAGGGTGTATGACAGGAGCGCGGCACAGGAGAAAGGCGACGGGAGAAACTCGTCTAGACTCGTGCGCCGCGTCGAATGTGCACCCTCTGGAGCTCTCTGGGCGTCGCCAAATTAGCCTCTTGACAGCTGCAATCGTCCGTGACCCCCTCCGCAAAAGCATTGCTCAAATCACAACGCTTAAACCTTTTTACTGCAGTGCAAACCTAAAGGGAAGCTAAGAATGGTAGAGAGGAGGGGGCGCGAACTACTGGGACACGTGCCAAGGCACAAGAAAAAGACAGGACACGGCGCTACTTGCAGCTGAAAGTTTATTCGGAAGGGTAAAGACTTTGTAAACCCGACATGTCCTATGTCATCAAATGACATGAAAGCAAATATAACCAAAAAACAAAAAGACGACTTAATGGCTGTTAGAACTCCGCCCCCCCTCCCCCCCCCCCCCGCAGAAGAAGAAGAATACACGTCACTGTCAACATCACCGCTAATTATCGTCAATCAAGACAAACAGCACAGAAAGCATAGCTTGCATCGATTCCCACAGTGCGTGGGATCCACATATTCTTTTTTTATTCATAACAGCATGTACAAACTAGCCAAACAGCAAGCTCTTCTCAAGTTTATGAACATAGTAGAAGTCAGACACGGAAAAGAAAAAAGGGGGGGGGGGGGTGCGTTATGCGTATCCTAGACAAGCAAGTCGCATTATTTTCGGAATGCTTTTCTTCCACGCAGCAAGGTCGACGATTCGGTCAAGTACTAGAAATGACAAACTCTTCGACGACACGAAGGTCTGGTGGGGAGCAACAATGCCCCGCGAGTTTTATGCACGCCTTGGTCCCATCTTTACCTGCGTGTGAAATTTTAGCGCTGACCCCCCTCAGCAGTTATGGTTAAACACTACCCGGAATAAGGTAGAAGTGCGCCCTGAGTGGGGTCACAGTGTTCTGGGAATGGGAGAGGGGATCGCTCCCACGACGCCTCCACCCCCTCATTTCGGGCCGCCACTAGCCCTTGCCTAGCTCTCACATTCAATGGGGCCGCGCCATTGCACTGAGGAACAAACAGGCTGGGCGCTGCAAACAAAAGGCGAACGCATCTGTGTTCGTTCACCCTTTAATACTTGCACGTTTTATTTTTTTCTCTGGCACAATGCCTTTTTCAGCTTAGGTCCAATCAGCAGTGATTATCTTAATGTGCACTGTATTGGCGGCGAGGAGTTACGGAGTCGCCATCTATCGGAAGCGCCTCGCTGGCGTAGTATGAGGGATCACGCGGCGCGCTCCTCATAGGTTTTGCTGTCAGCGCTCACTGAAAACACCACGCGCGAGCTATCCCGGACATTTCCGTAAGTACTTTCGAAACGAGAGAAGTTGTTTACTGTCTAAATAATAATCTTGGGCAAACTGAAAGCACACAATCGTTTACAGACGCTATCTCTTTACCGAATACGGACAGTGAACGCCACTGCGCGCGGTCGCCGCAATGGAGTCTCCCGAACCGGCTTCTTGCGTGAAAGGTAGGTAAACGCTGAGAGCAAACTATGTGAAATATGTTCTTATAGTGTTTATATAACTAAATGGAGCGTAATAGAAAGAAGCCTCAATGCAGCGATCGCGCAGATTCGCAGCGACCGACTGCGCGTCTGCATGCTTGTCTGCGTACTGTTTCGCTTTCTCCGCGGGCGCGTTCTCGCACCGTGCCATGAGCTTTAGGCCACAGAATATGAGCATTTGACAGTATACAAGCAACCATTGTTGCGTGGCAGCTATCAGATCTGTTCAAAAATAACTTCATTGTAGAGACTTCGACGCCTACAGGGACTATGATGTGCCGTCACGACGATTCAATATTTTTTTTTCTTCTAAATTCTTTGACTTTTCAATATTATTTTTCGAGTTGCGTCGCACTGTATGTTTATCGGTGTTCTCAGCGTGCAATTTCCCGCTGCTCCTTTTTTGTGATCCAGTGCATTAATTCATAACACAAATATGACCATATGCCATGCTTTTTTTAAATGTGCTTCTTACCGCTGCCTTTCCACTCCACTGAACTTGCCAGTATCTATAGCATCGACAAGTTGATAAACCAAACCGTCATAACATTAGTCGTGCAGCAGACTCGGGCGAGCGTCTCAGTGCGCGTTTTCAGAACATCGCAGACCGGGCGCCGTAGCAGAAATCTTCCTCGCGTCTGTGCTTGCTGCATACCCGAGTTGTAGCCGATGACTGTTTGCCGGTTTTATGTTTCGCGAGCCAAGCTTCACGCAGCTTCTCGTCCTGCGGCTACATGTGAATAGCCTCCGTTACATGCGTCCGGCCCTGCGGCACCGAGCAGTAGCCTACCATGTTGCGCGCCTTCAAAGGCAGCCACTACCTATTGTAGTGCTTTCAAGCGTTGTAAAGGAGACACTCGAAGCGGGAAAATTTCGCCACTAAATGAGGACCGCAGCGTACGAGGGAATTCAAACTCGTTTTCAGCTCGCTTCGGCGCTCCCGAAGCAGCCGACGCGGCCGCTATGTCCACGTGATCCCTCCTAGCACGTCACGCCGACGGTGGCGCCAGCTTTTCCAGTGGTGGAGCTCGAGGCCAATACATCTTAGAGTTCGTAAGATCGAGGCACGAGTTTCAAATGCAGCTGGTGGTTCCTATTTTAGTGTACCCATATATAACTTGCAAGTAGGGCTGGTATGTATAAATAGTTTGCGGGTGGCGTCATGTACGCAGCGTCTCGCCTGCTAGCACCCGAACATGGCGGCCACGATGACGTCATAGCACCGTATCGTCACGTGTACATCGTTTTTACTATGGTATGGTATGGCAAAACTTTAATGAAGTCCTGCAGATAGTGAGTCTTCACGAAGCGGGCCGCTCCCACGTGGGAACCGGAAGGCCGAGCCTCTCGGCCGCATCGTGGACCTGCTGGACAGTCCAGAGTTGGTCAGCCAGACGAGGGCTGCGGAGAACCGCCTCCCATCTGGACGAGCTGTTATCGATGATAGAGCGTGACCGGGCACACCGCCAGAGTGTGTGTTCTAACGTGGCTACCTCTAAACAGTCCCGGCAAGTAGCATTGGTGCAAGTATTCGGATAGATTTTATGTAAGATCGACGGGATTGGGATACGCATTCGTTTGTAGTATATAAGACGGACCGTGTTTCACCGGGTCATCACTGTTATCGATTTGTCACTGGGCGCAAGACGAGGCTTTCGTGCTGTCACGTTTTTTTTGTTGTTGTTGTTGTTGTTTACGCAGCTTCTCGACTTGCTAGTAACCCCAAAGATGGCGGCTGCGATGACGTCAATGCAAACTATCTAGCCAGGCTTCTTGTACAACGGGTTAGCTTACTTAGACAAGCGATGCATTCTCGCAAGTTAACGTTCCTGAGCGCGAACCTTGCTCTTGTTCCTTCCTCGATAATGGTTAGCTCAGTGGCTATGGTGTTGGGCTGCTGAGCACGAGGTCGCGGGATCGAATCCCGGCCACGGCGGCCGCATTTCGATGGGGGCGAAATGCGAAAACACCCGTGTGCTTAGATTTAGGTGCACGTTAAAGAACCCCAGGTGGTCAAAATTTCCGGAGTCCTCCACTACGGCGTGCCTCATAATCAGAAAGTGGTTTTGGCACGTAAAACCCCAAATATTATTATTATTATAATGGTTACTGTGTTTCTCGATGTTTGGCCTTCAGATGGGCGTCTGCGCTCCGCAGTCTGAATGGGCACTTTATAAAAGCCTTGCTAGTTTGCAAGAATTAGTGAAGAAAATAGCGAGAAGGGTACAAGTAATGTCGCTAACTTCGTGCAGTCTTCATACAAGTATGCCCTAACGAGACAATATCACACGAAGCCTGAGACATAGAACAACAGAAAGCTGAGATAGTTGGCAAGGATTCATAATGCAAAGAAGGGGCAAGGCGTGCAGACACGGACACAAGTGGGCAACACGAACGCGGACTATCAACTGAAGGAAGCACCGAGGCAAAAAAAGACACAGAACTCAACTGCACATGCTCTGAAATGGTAGCACCACTGTTAAGGCATACGATATCTTCCTTACGTAAAGTAATCGGAGGCTGATTCACGCACGCACTTCCACCATTATTGCAAGGCACGGCATATCAATAATGGTGGCAGTGAGTGCGTGAGTAAGCCTTCGATTACCTTGCATAAGGAAGAGTTCAAATGTCTCAACAGTTACCTCTCACGTAGACCGGCACGTGTACCCGACTGACACGTGGTGCTACCTTTCCCGAGCATGCGCAGATGAGTTTTGTGTCTTTCTTTTTTTCGCCTCGGTGCTTCCTTCAGTTGATAGTCGGCGTTCGTATTGTCCACTTCTCGCGTCCGTGTCTACAGCACGCCTTGCCCCTTCTTTGCATTATGAATGCCTGAGACATCCTTTATTCTACCTTACTATAGCTTATACGCATTCTTTTTTTTTTTAATGCGTAAGCGTTTCTATGCCTACCCAACGAGAAACCTCTCCGTACGTCACGTAAGACGAGTGCAATGGCTCATACCTCCGTGAGCAAGCAAAACATGCAATGGCTCATACACACGTAAGGCAGAGGCTACAAGCGCTCAGCAAAGTGAAGCGAACAGTGCATTCATTTTAATCACCCATACAACGCACAGAACAGCATACGCCTCAATAAAGAACAAGCTCAATGCAAGCACCCGATCACTATCAGTAAAGCATTAAGTAAAGCGCTCATCAAATGTAGTGGCGGTTTTGCAACAGCTTCGCTGAACATTCAGGTTGATAACGACCGATAAGATTTGATGAGGGTCGGATCATTTCAAAAAGGTTGATAACGACCGATGAGGGTTGATAAGGGTTTATAGTGGTCGGATCAAGTTCAATAACGTTTATAAACTCCCAGAGGAGTTTCTGGGCGAATTTCTGAATATGCGTTATATCATCGGCTAGACTTGTACACGTTGCAGAGGGAAAAAAACAATCCTCCCGTAACAAAAAGAAAGATTCCGCAAAAATGTTTCCGCCTTTTGTCCCCAAATAATAATTTACATCTGTGTTGCGTCACTTTATCTGAGCGCGCGGCAGGCGCATATGTCAGCGTGACATACCATTCCTGAGGGAAGAAAAGGCAAAAACAAAGCACAGCGAGCGCAGTCTTAAAATACATGTAAGCCAGCAACAGACGAACGCTGTCCCTGGGAGTTTACCTAGAGTGCCATACCCTAAATTTACTTTCATTTTTCTACACGTATGTGAAACGGTCGAAGGCGAACCGAAAGTCGATTTATTGTACACTGAAATTTTCGTCGATTTCCTCGAGGCTCGACGCGATTCGTTATCCTGCCCACTTCGTCGTGAGCCGTGCGTTTGCGAAGCCTTCCAAATCGTACCTCGCGTCCTCCAACCCCCCGTGCGTGGGTGCGAACACAATTTCAATACCGACCCATCGTCGTGACAGTGCCGGCCACCTGTCTGACAGCGCTGCCGGGCCCGCGACCGGTACGTGCAAATTATGGGTGTCCGTCGTTCTCTGCCTCCTCCCGACGATTTGCCGAAACGTTGCCACGGACTCGCACGCGAGCCACTCCACGGCGACGTCTGCTCGGAAAGTTGCGATGCAGCACGAGCCCGAAAAAAAAAAAGTCAGAGAAAGTCGAGCTCCTCGAAGATGTGCTCAGCGTACATCTCGCGCGCGGCGTTGACGAGTCCGTAGCAGAGGATGAAGTAGACGAGCACGAACACGGCCGATATGATGGCCGCCAGCTTCTTCTTCTGCACGGACGTGCGGAACGCGTACCAGGGCGCGTCCTGTATGTCAGTCTGCGTCGCCATCGAGTACAGGGTCGGCGTCGTGGGCAGCGTCTGCGACTGCCTGTCCCTGGTGGACGACTTCTTGGACGGCGTCGCCGTCTGCATCTCCCGGTCCACCGTGGCCACGCGCTTTCGCGGCTCCGCGGTCGTCGTCGTCACGGGCTGCGCGTCCGGCGGCAGCCTCGCCTCCTCCGCGGGGGCCGCATCGACCTGCACGCTCGCGTCCGCGACGTCGATGGTCTCGGTCAGGGTCGCCTTGGAGCCGACTTCGGGGCCACCGGGCAGCGAGTCGTCGCCCTTTCGGTTATCGTCGACCGCGACGACGTCCCGTTGCTCCTCCCTGGCGCGGTTCGTGGTCACGCTGGCGTCGTCGGAAGCGTCGGCTTTGTCGTCGTGGTTCGGCTCTTGTGGGATCCTCTGGTTCCTCGGAGTGCCCGAGCGGTTCGCCGCGTCCTTGCCGCTGTTGTTGCTGCCGCTCGGGTGGTTCTGCGCCATGTCGGCGTCAGTCCCCGGTTCGCGGTCTTCGAGGATCGCGGTCTTGATTGGCGCGGCTTTTTCGGCGGCCTGCTGCCGGAGCCGGGAGGCGACCGCGGACGACTGGAAGCGCGAGGGAAAGACGTCGCTCTCGACCACAGCCGCGGCCTCGTCGATGGATCGCAGCTCGTTTTTCACTTCCGGTAGGCCGCTCACGTGCTCTCCGGCCGCCTTAACCTGAGACGTGGGGAATGGAGCGCACGCGGGTATAGAGAGGGAGAGAGGTTACACAGAGGAAATGAGAGGCGCTTATTTCGGCTTCCCTGTACGTACGCAGCACATATACGGGCTCATGGGCGATATATGGTAAAGCGTATAACGACATGGTCACATTTTATAAGCTCATACATTGGCTAAAAGGGCCATACGTTAAAATGGGGAAAGAGAGCGGGGCGCTGCTAATGGTTGCGATAGCTGCGATCATGTGCAATGAAATTTAAAAATATTGAAAAGCCGCAAAGTCCGCAATACTTGTCTTACGGCCTGCTCTCTATGTCATTTAATGAAGCGAATACACACACGTTACAAATTAAGGAACACTGTTATGTGGTAGGTGTAATAAGTGTAAAAAAAAAAAAGATAACGACGACAAGCTACTTCTGATAGTGTACGGAAAGCCGCGTTTCCTTTCCTGTGATTTTTCTGCGCAATTCTGCGTTGAAAGCCTGCACTCCACGGATTCGCAATCGCAACTTGCCCTTGCAAATCGACACCACTGTAATTCTAATTGGCGTTACCAAATGCCAGAGATGCGAGTAATTGAACTAAGAATCGATAAGGCACCGCACCGGAACATTGACGTCTGGACACTAGCCCCTGTTGCGTTTCGCCTGCGACACGTGGTTTTGCCGGCGCGACTGCGGCGGGGCGGCAGACATTTTGGCCCGATCGTCGTCGCCGCAACGCTCCCCGCCAGGTGTTTCCAGGCGCGACTGCGGCGATGCGACCGCAAAGGATCACCCTCTCCTTCCAGTCATTGTGCCCGAACCAGGCGATGCGAAAGCAGGGATCACCCTCTCATTACAGTCATTGTGCCCGACCGGCAGCGCTACGACAGTGTGCTACGACATTGTGCTACGACATTGTGCTACGACATTACGCTACGACAGCGCTACGACATTGTACGTTCACGTGCTCGTCTATTGAGGGGTTCCTTCTTGCCCTCAACTGCGAGAGTATAAAGACAGCTGCCCCCGGACGCCAAAAGAGAGGGCTCCGATTTCTTCTGTTGAGTAAAGTGCTCTCCCGTCTCTCTACTTCGGTCAACCTGACCGCCAACTCTTTGCAATGTTAAAATAAACAAGTTGTTTTGTTGTTACCAGTCGACATCATGCTTTGCCGGAACCTTCGGATGCTTCCAGTTGTACCCCAGGCCGCCAGGCCAACGCTACCCTTGGGGCTTGCGACCCAGGTACAACCACGGGCGTCAGCGCCGAGTTCCCAACAGATCGTACCAGCGGTGCGATCAAAACATCTGGTTGGCAGCGGTGGGATCGCCTCCGACTTCAAACAACTGTCTGCCAGCGGTGAGATCGCGACAACGGAGGCCAGCAGCGAAGAGATGCAGTTGACTGTATGCTGAGCAGCTCAACGACGATCCGGGAGCAGTGCAACGAGCCCTGTGTGACGACTGGTTGCCTGCAGCGGAACGACTGCGCGGAATTCCTGCCTGCGAGGTTTGGTGAGTGCGGGACTTTCTTCTTCTGAGCTTTGCCAGGCTTTTGTTAGTGTCAGAAACAGAGCTGGTAATTGTGGTTGTCGTTGCTGCCGGGTTAGTTTGCGGCAAGACAATAGTAAGCAGTAGAGAAAGCAGCATTCAGAGCAGCCATGGATTTGAAGTCGTTGCGCAAACCGAAATTGTTGGAGCTTGCAAGAGAGTTGGGTCTGGATGTCTCGGACAAACTCAGAAAACCAGAACTGATAAAGGCTATTCTTGAATTAGAGGCTGAGGATGACGAGCTGTCGGAATGCCTTGAGACCATTGAAGAGAGGGAGACTGCAAAAAGACAGGAGCGCGAACTTAAAGAGCAAAACGAAAAAGGGTCAGAGGCGCAGCAAGCTGATATTCAGAGCACGCCCGAACTGAATAAACTTGAGTCTGTAACGTTAAAGGCGCCAGATACTGGAGAGGAAACGCCCGACACGGGAAAGTTAGAAGAGCTATCTACTGATTTGCTCATCGCGCCTACGTCAGACGGACTTGATAGGTTGCTAAAAGTCAGCCGGTCGGCTTTGATAGCCGAGCAAAAAAAGGATGGCAGCCTGGAAAACGTGCGCTGCAATGTCAAAGAAGGTATCGCCAGGAAAACTGCGCGTTTTGTGGAAAGAGGTGGAGTCCTGTACCGGAAGTATCTAGACCGCCGAAGAGTGGAGTTCGATCAGCTGATCGTGCCTCAATGCTATCGTCAGGATCTGTTGCGCTTGTCACACGGGGGTTCGTGGTCCGGACACCTAGGAGTTAAGAAAACTAAGGACCGTCTCTTGCAAGAGTACTATTGGCCAGGGTGTTTTCGGGACGCAGACCATTTCGTGAGGACATGTGACACTTGTCAGCGGGTGGGCAAACCAGGGGACAAATCAAGGGCGCCGTTGAAATTGGTACCTATCATAACGGAGCCTTTTAGACGGCTCGTTATTGATACAGTGGGACCTCTGCCGGTAACAGCCACGGGGTACAGACACATTTTGACTGTGATCTGCCCAGCGACAAAGTTCCCTGAAGCAGTGCCGCTTAAAGAACTCAGCTCAGTTGAGATAGTCAATGCACTACTGTCCATATTTGCGCGAGTTGGTTTCCCTGCGGAAATCCAATCAGATCAGGGCACAGTGTTTACTAGCGCTTTGACGACAACTTTTCTCGAAAGGTGTGGGGTAAAGCTGTTACACAGCTCAGTGTACCACCCACAGTCGAATTCCGTTGAGAAGCTCCACTCCGTCATGAAGCGCGTGTTGAGAGCGTTGTGTTTTGAACATCGAACTGACTGGGAGCTGTGTCTGCCTGGGGTGATGTTTGCTTTAAGGACCGCGCCGCATGCAGCTACGGGGTTTTCGCCAGCTGAACTGGTGTACGGTCGCTCGCTTCGGTCTCCGCTTCGCATGCTTCGAGAATCATGGGAAGGCAGGGGCGACGACCCAGTCGTGGTGGAGTACGTACTTAAGCTCCTCGAACGCTTAAGAAGGGCACAGGAGTTGTCAGGTGAAGCAATGACAAAGGCCCAGCAGAGGGCCAAGGTTTATTATGATCGGACAGCCAGGGCCCGTCGTTTTGAGGTGGGCGATGAGGTCATGATATTGCGCACATCGCTAAACAACAAGCTAGACGTGCAGTGGGAGGGCCCAGCGCGAATTGTTCAGAAACTGTCGGACGTTAACTACGTGGTAAGTCTGCCAGGAAAGCGGAAAGCACAGCAAGTTTACCACTGTAATCTGCTCAAACCTTATAGACAAAGGGAAGCAGTGGTGTGCATGATGGTAAACGTTCCTGAAGAGCTTCCGGTCGAGCTTCCGGGACTAGGCTCAGTGACGAACAGGGAAGACACCGGTCAAGTCATTAGTGACCTTATCAGTAAAGCACCGCTGTCGCCCGAGCAGAAAACCGAACTACACCAGCTATTACAAGAGTTTCAAGGTCTGTTCTCTGAGAGGCCTGGTAGGACTTCTGTACTTACTCATGATATAGAACTTACCTCCCCAGAGCCAGTACGATCCAAGGCGTATCGGGTGTCACTCCGCCAGAGCGATATTATGGAGGCTGAGGTAAAGAAAATGCTACAGCTCGGTGTTATTGAGGCAGGTGAGAGTGATTATACCTCCCCTTTGATTTTAGTTGAGGTACCGGGCAAGGAACCTCGTCCTTGCGTCGACTACCGCAGGCTTAATTCCATCACTAAGGATCAAATTTATCCGATCCCTAACATCGAGGAGCGCCTTGAGAAAGTTAGTAGCGCTCAGTTTATTTCCACCCTAGATCTTGTCAGGGGTTATTGGCAGGTTCCACTCACAGAAGAGGCTAGTAGGTATGCGGCGTTCATTTCACCAATGGGAACATTCCGTCCTAAAGTGTTGAGTTTTGGTTTGAAGAACGCGCCATACTGTTTTTCAAGCCTCATGGATAAAGTGTTGCGGGGACAGCAAGAATTCGCTTTACCGTATCTAGACGACGTAGCGATATTCTCCGCATCCTGGTCTGAGCATATGGCACACTTGCGGGCAGTGCTAACCCGCCTGCGCGAAGCGGGCTTGACAGTAAAGGCTCCTAAGTGCCAGTTAGCACAGGCCGAGGTTGTCTACCTCGGTCACGTGATTGGTCAGGGTCGTCGCCGCCCCTCTGAAATAAAAGTGGCCGCTGTGCGAGACTTTCCGCAACCGCGCACGAAGACCGATATTCGGTCGTTCTTAGGTGTCGCCGGCTACTATCAGAGGTACATTCCCAGGTACTCTGATATCGCGGCTCCCCTGACGGATGCTCTAAGAAAAACAGAGCCTCAAACAGTCGTCTGGGACGAGACAAAGGAAAGAGCTTTTAGCGCCCTAAAGAGTGCCCTAACAAGCCAGCCTGTGCTACGATCGCCAGACTATACAACAGGGTTCATTGTTCAGTGCGATGCTAGTGAGCGAGGCATGGGCGTTGTACTGTGCCAACGGGAAAATGGAGAAGTAGAACACCCCGTCCTGTATGCTAGTCGTAAGCTGACCAGTCGTGAGCAGGCGTATAGCGCCACCGAGAAAGAGTGTGCGTGTCTCGTGTGGGCCGTTCAGAAATTGTCATGCTATCTAGCCGGCTCGAGGTTTATCATTGAGACGGATCACTGCCCTCTCCAATGGCTGCAGACCATCTCTCCCAAAAATGGCCGCCTCCTGCGCTGGAGCCTCGCTTTACAACAATATTCCTTTGAGGTGCGTTACAAAAAGGGGAGTCTCAACGGTAACGCCGATGGCTTAAGTCGAAGCCCCTAACGTGGGAATCAGCCTCAAAATTGTTGGTTACTGATGTTTTTCTTCCTGAGGCAGGATTTTTTTTAACATATTGCTTTTGTTTAGTGTTTCAAAGTGATGATATGCTTTCTAGTGCAATTTTCCAATTTGTGGACGCGTTCTGAGTGATGCTAGACTACTGTAAGGAACTAGGCAGTGGTATAAAAAGGGGAAAGAGCCTGGCAGGGCTTAGTGAGGGTTGTGCCGTGCTTGCTGACTGAGCGGTTGAGTTTCAGCGTAGTTCTAACGCTTGCCGGGAACGAGAACAAAAATGTGAACTCTCCCGAAGTCACTTTGCAGTGTCCCGTGCGAACCTGAACGAGAGAACGAGGCCTTCTCTGTGCGCTGCGCTCAAGAAACGTCGAGGGACGCCCGACTTCGGTTATGAGCATCATCGAGCGACATCCCTCCGGACAGCGGATGCAGTCCCCTGTCCATCGGGATCTCCTTTCCCCGGCGGGGCGGTCTGTTGCGTTTCGCCTGCGACACGTGGTTTTGCCGGCGCGACTGCGGCGGGGCGGCAGACATTTTGGCCCGATCGTCGTCGCCGCAACGCTCCCCGCCAGGTGTTTCCAGGCGCGACTGCGGCGATGCGACCGCAAAGGATCACCCTCTCCTTCCAGTCATTGTGCCCGAACCAGGCGATGCGAAAGCAGGGATCACCCTCTCATTACAGTCATTGTGCCCGACCGGCAGCGCTACGACAGTGTGCTACGACATTGTGCTACGACATTGTGCTACGACATTACGCTACGACAGCGCTACGACATTGTACGTTCACGTGCTCGTCTATTGAGGGGTTCCTTCTTGCCCTCAACTGCGAGAGTATAAAGACAGCTGCCCCCGGACGCCAAAAGAGAGGGCTCCGATTTCTTCTGTTGAGTAAAGTGCTCTCCCGTCTCTCTACTTCGGTCAACCTGACCGCCAACTCTTTGCAATGTTAAAATAAACAAGTTGTTTTGTTGTTACCAGTCGACTCATGCTTTGCCGGGACCTTCGGATGCTTCCAGTTGTACCCCAGGCCGCCAGGCCAACGCTACCCTTGGGGCTTGCGACCCAGGTACAACCACGGGCGTCAGCGCCGAGTTCCCAACAGATCGTACCAGCGGTGCGATCAAAACACCCCGCGGCTCGCTTGGGTCGTCTGTTGCGCGCTGCTATGTACACATCGGACTGCGCAACGAGTAGCAGCATGCAGGGTGCTTTTTCTTTCCTCCTTGCCCTGTTTTTCCGTTTTCTTCTTTTTTTTTGCTGAACCATATCTTTAAAAATTGTCTAGCCGATAGCACAATTCTAATCCTTGATCGAAATTGCTCGATGAAGAGGCCGTTACTTCTACGAGAAAGCAAAATCCTTAATTGCATATAAATTGCCGTAATTACCTTTTTTTAATAATTACTTTACGGCACACATCTTAACCCACGTACGAATTGACGCCGATGAGTAGCAAGGCGTACTGACTTAGAATGAATTCTGAGGATGGCACCGGTTTCGAGTTATATGCGCCGTGAAACTTGCCGTAGAAATGCTCTGTTGTTCCACTTATTTTTAAAAGAAAACGCTGCTTTATGGATCGAATCGCAAAAATAGCTGGAACACCAATATATCGTCGTACATATTGAACATTAATGTCTTCAAACTGGCGCAGTCCTGAAGATTCTTTCCAAGTCAATAAACCTTGACTACTAGATATGTACAATTCGTAGATATAAATATGTCCTGCAAAGTAATTTAGAAGTTAATTAGCGTAATCATGTTAATTATTAAGCATTTCGATTTCTCGGAGAAGTAATGGCCGCCTCATCGAATAATCTATCTGCTATCTGCTATCTGCCTCAAGCAATTTCTAAAATTTTGTTGCAGCTAAAAAAAACAAAAAAAACGTATAGCCGACGATCCGAGCGAGCCGGAGCGAGTGCCCAGACGTCACGATATTCTGCCCCCAAAAGACCACATTCAGCTTTATGACGCGTATACCCTCTGAGAAACGAAATTAACCGAAGCCAGTTAGAAAACTTATTAAACTTGAAAACCCAATTTTGAGGCGTGCCTGGAGTATTCTTTCTTTTTTTTCTTCTCTGGTTTCGAGACGAAAGTCAGAGTATGATGTTTTGAAATTCGCGCCGAAACCTCCAGCTCCGTTACCTTGGTATGGCGTCACAGATTTCTAATTGTTCTGTCGTTTGCGAGCTTTTATGACGCAATAGGTATTCTCGAAAAATGCTAAACTCAGTCGTGTGGCTTCTTTAAAATACCATGCAATTCCCTTCTTTACCGATAACGAACTATCTAGGCCCGCGAGCGGACGCCGGTCAAAATCCGTGACGTCACTGCAACCTAGTGCGGGAGTCTAACTACGGCGGCGCCACCCGTCTTCCGTTTTCGATATGGTTTTTTTTTTTTTGCTTGCACGGTGTTGTCGAAGGGTAGCTTTGTAGCACAGCTCAACTTACTTACAGACCCTCTCAATTAAAGAATTTAAAAAATATTCGAATCGTCTGGGGTTAACCGACCTGGGGTCACCGGACAGCGATCGTCTGTCCGCGTACCTGGTCTGGCTCGCGGAGCGGCTTCCAGACGACGCCGTCGTCGAGCCGGACGGCTTCGTCGTCCACGCGGGCGGCCGCCTCGTTCAGCAGGCGGCCCACCAGCTCCGGCAGAAGCATGACGGGATCGGCCGCGGCGGCGCCGTCCTCGACCACGTCGTCATGGTGACGAGCTGCGCCCGACGGCGACGACCCGGACTGCTGCTGGTGCACCCGACGGCGAGACATGACTCCGGCGGCGGCGATACCGACGCGCAGCAGGACGGCTACCGTGCACACGAGCGACGGCGGGGGCCAGGCGACCATGCCCCGCCGCGGTCAGGGTCGGAGAGCTGGGTCGGCCGACGGCGGCGTCGACCGCGCCATGTTCCTGCCGCCGCCCCGCACGGCGCGCCTCCCTGCAGGTCTCACCGCGTGGCGTGGGCGACCGCGGAGCTGCGCTTTCCCACCACGACCTCGCACGACCGCGGCCGAAGATCGAGGCACGAGCGGCTCGAGCTTGCTTGCTCTTCGAAGCGCGGCGGTTGTGCCCACTACGTGGGACAGGGCCGAGGAGAAAGAGGCTTTGGGAAGCCGTGGGAACGGCCAGTAGCCAGAGCGGAGATCTAAAGCCGATAAGTGTTGCAGACAATGAAGAGCGCGTCGTCGATCACAGGCAGTGGGCGAACGTCTTTTCTCGTAATCCTTTTTAGGCATCGATAATCGATACCAAATCGAATGGAGCCATCATTTTTGCGCACTATAGAACGACAGATGACGATGACAAGGGCTCTGAGAAGGCTGAATGACGCCGCGCTGCTGCATGTCGTCCGCTAGTTCCGTGGCAACTCGGCCCTCTTCTGCGGTATATCACAAAGGTATATAACGAGGGATCAAACGACGAGAGTACATAAAAAAATGAAGAAAAGCAGCACACACGCACTCGCACGAAAGAAATAAAAAATCGGAAAGGGGCAACAGCGAGCATCACAAAGTGGTAAGTGGAGCACTATGGCACCGCCAATGAACAAAACGTTAGCCATCTCTATGGTGCAGCCAAAAGGACCGTCTGCTTTGAATCCCAGCGCATCTGGAAGGCGAACATTTCCCACGGGTCTCGCTTAGAGAATATCTTGGCAATCCATCACGATGTTCTGAGTCGTTTACCGACTTTTGCTGCAGCAGAAACGCATGCCTCATCGTGTTGCGAATAATTGTTCCGGTGTGGTTTTGTCCCGAGCTCGGTGTGTCAAATAGCAAGGCGCTGCGCTTCGTGTTAGTGTACGGAATTTTCCCACCTGCTTTCTTGTCTCAGTGGTCTTGTAAGCCTTTCCTGTAAGTCTCTATGGTTTCCATTCTTTGCATCCAGTTTACCATGCAGTTTCCCTCACTTTCTTTTTGGTGACTGCTGGTGGTTGGTTGTCTATGGAAGTAGATCCTAGATGTTAGTGGCACATACCCGCACTGAAGGATTGGCTGTTTACTTGGTCGCCGACTTTCTTGGCCCCTTCCTCCATTTCGTGTCCACGCTTTTGAGGTACATAAATTTGTGCACTTTAGCCCCTCCCTCCCCCCCCTCACATTTCTTTTCATCCACATTCCCGAGTCAAGTGTTGAAAAAATTGTTTTGCTCTTCTCTGACTTCAAGAGAAACCCAACCTATGTCACCCAGCGCTGCCTCATTTGTGTCTCACCGTAGGCCCCCAATATGCCAGTCGGCGCACCGACCGCTGGTTAACTTCGAACCCCGACAAGATATTTAATTTTAAGTGTAGGGTGGCATTTGCGAACGTTATCGCTGTCACGATTACTCCTTTCCGAATGCCTCGCACCACCTCGTATTTATTGTGGCCCCAAAGTGGCTCCGTGTGTTTTCATTATCGCTGTATCTCGCTTCCGCTTCCTTCTCAGATTATGTTGGTGGATGCTTGAATAAGTCTTTCCTTCCGTATATTTGCAGTCGAACGCGTCTACAACGGACACCACTAGAGCGAAATCACACGTACAACGTAGGATTCCGCGTGCCCCGGCCAAATTCCCACCTTTCGCAATTTTTTTTGAGCACCTCTATACAGCGAAGACAACTATACAACGAATTTACCTCTACAGCGAAGGAGTTCATGTGTACTAATGTACCCAGTCGTCCCGCCACTGCACGAGCTGCGGTCAGCTCTGTAGCTCTTGCGACGCGTTTGACCAGCGTGCACACCCATCGACAGCGAGTGTTTTAGTCCCGCGCCATGCACAGCTCCGGGAATCGGTCAACTGAACCCGCACGTTGCTTGTTAATTGCAACGCGGCTGCGACGGTTGACGAACACGTCGAGGTTGCCGGCGACGCGAGTTGCCCGGTAAGTGGCGGTCGGCGACGACGCCAAAGCCAACGATTGGATGGGGAAGGCCGACGAAGGTGACACGATAGAGAGCTCGAAATTTTGTCTGTTTGCTTGACTACGATGTAAGCAATTACGGCATTCGGTGACATGTGCAGCTGCAGCCCGCGTCACACCCGGGTATCGCAGTGGAGCCTGGAGCGTGCGGTAACCTCGATGCCATCTGTCGCACGTACTCGCGCTCATTCTATCGGAGTAACTGCGCAGCAAAAGACGTGAACGAGTTCCTTGAAGTTCTGTCATTAAGAGGAAGCTTTAGCTCGGGCCCAACTCCGACGCGGCCTGTTTAAATACATGTAAAACGCAAAAAAAAACGTTTTTCTGAGATAACCCCTGGACCGATTTTAATGAAATTTGTTGCATTTGAGAGAGAAAGTTAAATTCTAGTGACTGTTGGAAGCGGAATTTCGATTTAGGTCCCGGGTTTTGTTAAAAGAATTTTCAAAAATTCGGAAGTTCGAAAAAAATAGCACGAGTTTGCGAATTCTTAACTCTCCGTCGAAAACAGATATCGCAGTTCTGTAAACGGCATCCATTAGACTATTGAAAGCGGACAAATTTGATGTGTCATTTTATATCTTACGTGAATTTTTTACGTTGTTTACAAAGGTTCTGCAAAAGCTGTATTTCCATATTACTAAATTTTTTGAGATTCATGTATAGCATATCAATTTTGTCCGCTTTAGATGCACTATTAGGTGCAGTTCACAGAATTGTATTATCGTTTTTCGTTTCTGAGTTGTAAACTTAATAGTTTCCTTTGTGAAAATTTTCGATTTTTGCCAATTTTTAATAAAAATTAAGGACCTAAGTAAAAAATTCGAAACCAACAGTCACTAGATTTTAAGTTTTTCTTTTAAAAGCAACAAACTTCGTCAAATTTGGTGCAGCGGTTGCCGAGAAGAACGAATTCTCCTTTTACATGTATTTAGATAGGAGCACCCGAGCTAAAGTTTGCTCTTAAGTGTCCTTTGAAATCTTGCTAAATAGAAGTTTTATTCTGCTTAACCTACTCTATCGGGAGCGGTACGGCGGTATGTGATCTTTATAACGAAGCGACCTGTATAACGAATGAATTGGGAGGTCCCGAGCGCCTTGATACAGATGGGTTTGACTGTATATAGCTTAAATGTATCGGTATGACTTGCTGCTGTTGATTTGATACAATGTCGTTACTGGTCCCATTATAAAGATAATTCCGTATTTCTATGTTGTAGAAGTAAGGCCTAGATATGTCGGTTCATTGCCACATGTATTCGTAATTTCTGTAAATCTCTTGCATTGTCTGCTAGATAGCACTATGTCGTCCGTATAGATCGATAAGACCAGGGACCCATACCCATTTTGCCCATACGAATGTAAGACAAATCAAAACCTAATTCATGGTTTTCCACTCGTCTTTCTATCAATTCCTTAGCATAAATGCTCTGAATTTTTCGAGAACGGTAGGTTTTGGTTAAATAGGAACGTTTATATTTTGGGGCCACTTTCCTGGCCTTCTCTCCACCAATACTACGTAGTACTTGGGTAATATACCACCCACATTATCTAGCCACTAAAAACTAGTTATGTGACGTAACCCGCCGTTCTTGAATATCAGTGAGCTCAATACGGTGCTTTTTTTTTTTTTCCTTCGCCAGGCGGCTGTATAAGCGGGGGTAGATCTGTCCGAAGTCGCTGTCTGTTTCGAGCGGTCAGCTCGGCCGGACCAGGTCGATTCGTCCAATTAGGTAAGTCGTTCCCTTGCTCTTTTACACTGTCTTGCAAAGAACCCCACATTAAGCAACGCTGGCTTATTTTTCTTTTGTAACTTTGTCTTCTCTGCTCTGCAGAGGTGCACTGCAGTACAGCCAACTTTACATAAGCAGTCGGACTTCAATTTTTGCTTTCTCTTTCTCTCTTTTGCAGAAAATGGCTCAAAACTACAAGAGAAAGCGCGAAGACGGCAGTAGCATCGAGAACGAGGTCCTTCTGTTTTACATTTTGGGATAATTTTTTCGTCATTATGAATTCATATCCAGGGACAAGCTACAGACTACGTTCGTTCGAGCTACGAAAACTGCCCCAGTCAATCTGACGCGGACGTGGAGAAGTTTGCGGCAAATGATCGAGCCCCGGATCCAGGTTCAAGTGCAGGTTTTGCCGAACCAGAAACCCAACGAGCAGGAGTACTGCAAGGTGTACAATCCTCTCCACTGTCGGGCACTGCAGCTACTCGCAGTTCCTAAAAAAAGTCGCGCACAAGGTATTTATCGCCCGGGACAGCAGATAGGCTGAGGACATTTGCAACGCAGTTATTAGGCGGTTCGAGCTCAGAACGCAGTGTCGCAATGGTCTTTCGTCTCAAAAGCACGCGCCTCCTCCACGTCGATGTCGCGCACGACTGCCGCTGGTCGAACGACCTCTGCCTTTCGACGTCATACCGTTCGTCTACTTTGTCTTCAAAGGCCACGGCATGGGACTCCTATATGATCCAAAATTTATATTGCGAGCCCCGAGTATTGGGATACTTTAAGGTGGGAGGAGCCTACTGGGATCGTGACTGTCAAGATCAATTAAGAGGCTCGGGCTCAACTCCGACGCGGCCTATTCAAATACATGTAAAACGCAAAAACGTTTTTCCGAAATAACCCCTTGACCAATCTTAATGAAAGTTGTTGCATTTGAGTGAGAAAGTTAAATTCTAGTGACTGTAGGAAGCGAAATTTCGATGTAGGGCTTCAATTTTGTTCAAAATATTTTCAAATATTCGACCAATTGAAAAAAAAATAGAAGCACGATGTTTACAAATTCATAGCTCTGCACCAAGAACAGATATCAGGGTTCTGTAAACGGCATCCATTCGATCATTAAAAGCGGACAAATTCGGTATGTCATTTTACATATTACGTGAATTAGTTACGTTGGTTACAAGGGTTCTGCAAAAGCTGTATTTACATATTGCTACATTTTTTTTATATTCATGTGTAACATATCAATTTTGTCCGCTTTAGATGTACTATTAGATGCAATTCACAGAATTGTGATATCATTTTTCGTTGTTGAGCTAGAGTTGTAAACATGATAGTCTCGTTCTTTCGAAAATTTTCTATTTTTGCCGATTTTTAATAAAAAATTGACGACCTTACTCAAAAATTCGAAACGAGCAGTCACTAGATTTTACGTTTTTCTTTTAAATGCAACAAACCTCGTCAAATTTGGTGCAGTGGTAGAGGAGAAAAACTAATTCTCCTTTTACATGTATTTAGATAGGAGCACCCGAGCTAAAGGCGCCAAGGCGCAGTGCCAAGGCGCAGGGCACGAGCCTGCAATAGTATTGGAAACACCGCCATCACAAGTTGGTTGCATTTGAGGCGCTGACGAGGTACGCCCACGCGAGACGGTGCAAAGCGACGAAAGCGTCCAAAAAGAAAAGCGGAGGAATATCAATTATGAAAACTCCCTATCGCCGCTAGCATTGTTCGCACTCTGAAGTACAGGTGGCTTTCTGACCTCCCCCCCCCCCCCCACACACACACACTTTAGGGTTATGCGATGCTGGATACGGACCCTTTTCCTAGCGTCACTCGAGTTTCCCTACAACATCCAATCGCCATCGCATTCCAATTATGGCGCGCAAGGGCGCGTCTATCACGTTCCCGGACCTGTCAGACAAGCTGGCGACCCCCACCTCGTGCGCCGCACGTCGAGCTATTGTCTCCACCCCTGCTTGACTCTTCCCGAAAGTGCAACGGGAGCCTGGCACGATTCCAGGTAGTTGATCTTGGTCCCGAGCAAAGCTGTTTTTACAGCTCTGAAAAGTCTTTCGAGAACAACCCGTCTCCTCCCGCTGAGCGCTTGCAGGCCAGGAGGCAACGCCGGTGGAAGTCGCCCCTCGGACAGTGGACCCTTGGAGCGACCCCATGGGCCGAATCTGACGACACTTGCATGGGCGTCTACCATTGGAGGAAAATGACACCTGAGCGGGCTCGACGATTGGCCGAAAATGACGTGACCCCGAGTGACCGAAGGGGTTAAAAGCGAGAGACAGGGAGAAGAGACATTCATTCATTCATTCATTCATTCATTCATTCATTCATTCATTCATTCATTCATTCATTCATTCAATCATTCATTCATTTTATTTCGTTCTTGCCACGGGCCGCAGCATCCGATTTGCTGTCGGCCGTCGATGGCTTTATGGCTGTTCATTGCTTTGTGTTATTACTGTAAATAATGTAAATGAACCTTCAGTTTCACCTCAAAATTCTCCTCAACGTCGGCCAATTCACCCACTCAACGGCAAGATCTAATAGCGACTAGACGACAAGCGCTTGTAGAAGGTCACTCAAGCGTTACGCGCTGTTAGGGTTGGCGTCTGACATCACGTGGCGACAGATCATTCACCCTACCATCTGAGCCGGAGCCCACGGGCGACCTCATCCCGTTCACCTTCTCTTGGTCGTGGCATCGTGGGTGCTACCTCATCCCCTTCACTTTTTCTTGGCCGGACCCCACGGCGCCGGAGAGGTCATTCACCCGACCTTCTCCCCGGATTCGTCGAAAAGAGGATCGACTTCTCCTACCCGTGCTCGGTATTGCAGGAGGAGGGGCCCTCTCTCCGTGCCTGTCACGTGTCATCGACGGAAGCAAGATCCCGCCCGCACTTGTAGAGAGCCTATTTAAGGGGCTCCGAAATGTACTTTTGATAGACTTCATATTTGAGACTTCATACTTCATGCTCTTCTTATTTTATTTCAACTACCTTCGAATAAACAGTGCAAGTTTCGCACTAGCAAATCGTCTCGCCCCTGCTTGGTCGCCATGATCTACCGGATGCCTGCAGCCCGCCGACAACGCCACGCTACCCAATAAGTAATGTCGGTCGAGCTTCGATAGGCAGGCGTCGCTACTTCTCGGCAGCAGTACGGTACGCTACCCTGGAGTACGCAACAGCGCATGCACCTACGCGACGTAGGACTTTACTGAACCAAATCTCTGTTTGATGCTGCGCACGTGCGGCAACTTGTTTTCATGCTACATGAGCGTGGCCCCGCGACTCTTCTGGCGCCACGCTCGAAGTGTTGAGCTTTCAATTTGACGGCCGCCGCCAGGAAATTTCGCACTTTTGTGAACGATCGGCCTCTGTGCCCAAGAGCTGCATAGAAGTGGTGCCCACCCCCATCTCGCCCGGGCGCTTGCGATAACTTTTCTATTTGTTGACCTCGCGCTTTCGTTTGACATTGACGATGAACTGTCCGCAACATCTTAACCACTTCCAGCTTATCCTCTTCAAGAAACGGGCGGCCGGAACGAACCAAACTGTGTGTCGCCTGCCCTTGACACAGTCGAGAAAACTTATGGGGGCGACGTGGGCTATCTCTGTGTCCCATGAAGACCAGACAGACTCTCCAGAACTCCTATCATTGTCCTCTCTAACAGTGAGATCATACGACGAGGCTTTCGATTCCGCCGCATGTTTCGATACAAGTTGAAGGCTTGCTTGGTAGTAGTATATAGCGACGGCCGCACCACGTTACAAAGCATGTGGTGAAGAGGGCCAGAAGAAGTGGCCCCCGAAGGATAACGGCTTTCATATGTGACCTAACCTAAGGCAACTTCGCACCCCCCCCCCCCCCCCCCCCGCGCTTTGTTTGCACTTACCGCTGCTTTGTTCTTACGTACTGAAAATTTGCGGAAAGACGGCACTTTATGGTCCGGATCGTCTTACGTCAGGTGCTGCATTGAACGATCCGAACCATAAAATGCCGTCTTTCCGTAAATTTTCAGTAAGAACAGAGCAGCGCGCTAAGCGCAAAATTGTTCTTTTGCCATTTTTAGCAAAACGCGCGTCCCCGTATACTATCCCCCCTTCGTTTCACTCCTCTCTTCTTGGTCTTTCTACACGTGCCTGCATGCTGCCCGATCCATACATGAAGACCAATACACTTCCATCTAACTTTGCATACCTGAGAGAATTCATGTAAACTCTTCATCTAGGCAAGTTATTCGCGGCAAGACAGCCACCACATGGTAGCGTAGCCGCACTGTGCTTAGCACCTCGCCCCGCCCACATGCACTCATTCCACTTGAGCGACATTCTCCCAGCACACCTGGCGGATTTTCATACTTGTTCTGGACTAAAGATGCGTCCCTGACGGTTATATATATATTTTTTGGTACTGAGAAAGAAAAAAATTGTAACCACCCTGCCAAAATCCCCGTTGGTGTTGCAGTACTTGTAGATAAATAAACATTAAAAAAATGCGTGTGGGTTCCTCTTAGTGGATTTCATGCAAATTTGAACTTTGTGCTAGACTGAGTGAAAACTTTAAGTTATGCTAAAATAATTTTCGCAAGATAACGAAGCTACAAGTTTCTGACAACCCTTGCTCACTAAGAGAAATAGTGCTTCCACTTGTATTCGTATATTATCCCTCTACAATACCAAAAACGCCACTCTTAACCGCGAGTAGAGGCGTGGTAAGCCAGAGAAGGCAAAAAAGAAAAAAAAAAGACTAGTGGCAACGCTGCCTTGTAGTTCCTCGCCGTGACGTCATAGTTTATAACACGTCGCGTGCTAGCGCCTAGTTAATTCCTTAGCAGCTAAAAACGGACTACAAATTGTGTTCTAAAGAAGCCAAAGGTTTCAACCTGGCAAGTTTCGGGAACATTTACTGAGCCAACGCCGACCCCAAATACGTGAGAAAAAGAGATCTTTGAAATCTGTGACGTCACACTAACGTATCAGCGCTAAGGTGTTGGCGCGAAAGTCAAATGGTAAAACTTTGACCTTAATTTCTTCATTCTGGTAATCAACCTATCGCATCAGAACCTCGTTCAAATAAATGTCGTGGGGGTGAAACGCGATGAAAACCTTCTAAGCGGGAAAACGCACCATCCGGAGTAGCTAGAAAATTTTGGAGGACGCTTAAGCTTCGCCTTTTAGAGTGGAACGCGATAGCATTCAAAGGTCCCTGACTGCTGCTCACGCTTCCCGGCAACTGCAGCGTATGTAACCGTAATGTTTACCGGGAAACGCTCGCGGTGAACGCTATGCACGAAGGCACAATTTCTGGTCGAAACGCGGCCTCTTGCAGGGGCCGCGATGCGGCAGAGGCGAGTGCCATCTGGAAGTCTATTAAGGAAGCAGGCGCGCTGCTCCGTGGACTCCGAGATGTTTGCGCGCCGGCTTGCGCAAATGGCGGACGCTGACTCCGGTCTGTGCATTGTAGAAACGCTGAAAAGGGGGATTGAGTTTTCGCCTAACAGAATTATGTTCATGCCTGCAGGTAGTGCATAAGCCATAGTTTACGATTTTTCCGCGTATTTCAGCTTGAGAAATTCAATTCAGTGAATTCCTTGCGTCACATGATCGAACGGCCTTCGAAAATCTTTTTACGTCTGGCGCCGGACGCCGACGCGGGATGCCGGATCTTCTGTGACACGGGCTCCTTAACGCTCTCGCGTTAAAATTCGGCAGACGCAACTGTAGTTGACACCTACGAAATGCGAGGCGTTGCGGGAGTCGTTGCAGCACGAGATGCCGACGTGCGCCGAGCTCGTGGGGTCCGACCGGTCCGAGAGGCGCGTTTGTCGTTTCTATCCGGCTTCGGCGAGCGTACGTTCGCGCTGCTCGAATTCGGCCTGGGTCAGCAGCTTCTCCGGGTGGCGAGAATCGTGGCGAGAGGTTCTGATTCGCCCACCCCGCGAGAGTCGATGGTTGCGGCACGAGACGCGAACGCGCGCCGAACTAATAGGACCCTAGCAGCTCGCGAAACGCGCTGTGTCGTGTTCCTATTGCGCGGTGTTTTAATACGGCGACGGGGAAGCCGCAAAGAAATCGGGCTGGTGGGCGACACCAGAACGCGATTCCATTAGAGCAAAACGTGACGCTCATTCCACACCCCCTGCACCAGGGAACGGCGGCGCGTTTCGCTTACCGCCTATGTTAAAAAAGTGTGCAGCATACACTTCCAACGGCAGCACGCCACACGCTCTGTGAAACAGATAGGCGAAGATGCTTATAGGGTTGGCGTTAGTAGATTTGCTGGTACGGGAAAAGGAAACCGAGTACGGGCGGCTAGTACTGTGAGGAAGCTGCCGTGGCGGGCGCTTCTATTTGTTTTGATGGTGCTTGCCTCGCGAATTTTCATGTTCACATGAAATCTAGCGGACGGAAAGCGTATCACACGATCGCAGTTTGCCGACGTGCTGAACGTTGGTGCCGAAATATCGTATTTTCCGGGAACGTATTAACCGGCAAAAAATGAAGCCTTGATGTATAGGCACGGTGCAGCCGTCGTAAGGCGCCAGCAGCGCGCTTGCGAACAGCGTCGCCAACGGCAGCAGCGAGAGCGTGGCATGCTATGCAAACGACATGGCGGATATGCACGGACACGGCGCTTCCAGTGATTTTGCAGTGGTTTGTTTCCAAAGCCCTACGAACTGGAACACGCATTTTCGTGCTTCTGCCTGCTTGTTCATGCAGGCAGTATATAATGCAAATAACGAGTGTACATTGCAATGAAAATGCACCCCACAAGTAAAGCTCACCGCTGCAAGCTAGGACATGCAACTCCAGCGGTTAGATATTTAGCTGTGCTGTTAACATTGTCGTGTATTTATACATGTAGATTGGCAAAACAGCCCAAAAATCATGGACAAAGGGAGTCTTACCCCTAATTCAGGAATGCATGTTAACTCAAAGCCCACGCTTGACTTTTTTCCACTGCTTTGCCGATCGCATGTGTGTTAGTATGCATTCCCATTCTTTGTCTGTTTCCTTTCTCCTTTTTCTTTCTTTTTGATGCTTTGCTAATTTTAATATCTTGCATTCCCATTCTTTTTTTTTCCTTTCTCTTATCTTTTTTTCTCAATGCGTTGCCAATTTTAATGTCTCACCTAGCCCAATCTCCAATATTGATCTATTTAACACATCTTGGCGCAACGAGAACCGTCGGTGGCCACCGCTGCATGTGTAAGGCCAAGGTTGAAGGCGAGTGTATTGAAACGTTGCTGCGTTGGTGTTTGTCGCCGATGCAGAGCCCAGAGTCGTGTACCAGCTCCAGCTAGAGCTGAACAGCATGAGGAAAGAGAATATACCTCAAAAGTATAAGATAGCCACTGAAAGGACGGTAAAATGACTAAAGATCCGCGTGTGTGCCTTCGGTGTGCCCATGCTCTGGAGCCGTCACACTTGCTCAGGCAGAGGCACTAAGACGCACAATTTACTTGGAACACGAAGCTGCTGTGAATGAGTGCCTCCTATATTTCACAACAACTAGGCAAAAGCAGAGTAGCATCGGGAATGTACATACGATTGTCTACGAACTGTGCGTGTCCAGACTCTCCGCTGTTCCACCTTACGAGACAACGATGAAAACCAGTGAATCTGAATGGCTTCACTAGCTTCAGTCGTGTTTGAATAACTGTTTGCGCACCCAAAAACACAACATATTGGTTCCAGGAGGCACTTCGGCAGTGCAAAACAAAAGAAACGACGGAACATGATCAACTAAAGTAGCTGGCGCCTGCGCCTGCTGTGCCGGGCCCAGCCGTCGCGTGCCATTACGCTAGTGGCGCTGCCACACGAAGGCCTACTGCTCTGAACTCGATGCCTGGTGCCTATTAGGTCATTTTGTGTGTGTGTGTATGTGTTATCGATCTTGAACGATGTTGCTGGGAAATCTTACGAAACAGGATCGTATGAACGAGGCTCTACAGTGTTGCAAAATTAATTGTAGTTTTCAAAGAACACTTTATCACTCTTAAATGATTTAGCATTTCTCTTCACTATCGCCTTAAAGCTACTGCATCAAGTAAGCAGAGTTGTGTTGATAAGGCAAGCCGATTCTCGTAGCAGTTATTAGCAGCACTGTACAAACGGGTAACTTGTATAGGAAAACTAAAACGCAGTCATTTAACATGATGTTGCGTGCCCAATATGAAAGCTTCTGTAACACTCCTGTCAACTAAAATCAGCGAAACCAATGTATTTTGAGCAAAGAATTTTACCGGCAAGTAATAACACCAAAAAAAAAAAACAAGGGAGATTGTCAACTCCTTTCTAAACAGGAGCATACGACAACACCATTTATCCAGAGTTTGGAATGATGGAGAAGAGTACAATTCTCCTCCTGATAAAGCTGAGGCTTTCGGTAGTTCTTTCTTTTATAACGACTTGCACTCTCCTAAACAGACCAGTAAGATAAACCATCTGCCTCATTCATTCTTATTTGCCACAACACTGAAAGAAACAGCTTTAAATAACCTGAAAGTGACAAGCATTGGAATTGACAAGGTCCACCCTGCTAACATTAAATTAACTGTGCACTTAATTTCAGATATACCTTCATTTACCGTTAATTTATTATTCAAGACTGGTTTGTTTCCTTGTGAACGTAAGCGTGGCAAAGTGATGCAAGTTCTGAAGAAAGGCGATGCCTCGTTACAGAACTACCGACCTATATTCATTTTACCGTTTCTCAGAAAATTGGTTGCCCAACTAAATGAAGTACTGCTAACAAAATACCTTTCTAAATTTAATACCCTCTCTTCATGCCAGCATGGTTTTAGTCATGGATGTTCCACAGAGCTGGCACTCATCCATCTTACTGACTTATTAAAAAAATTTGTCCGCAAAGGATATTTGCGGGCTCAGTTTTTATTCATCTAATGCAGGCATATGATAGCATAAATCCTATCCACTAAGCTTGAAACAATTGGCATTTGCGGTCCTGCCCTTTTGCTACTAAAATTCTACTTAGATAATAGAGTTCAAGTTGTTTCTATTTCTAATATTTACTCTCGACAGCAAACAACCTACACTGGTGTGCCTTAAGGCTCCATCCTGAAGCCACTTCTGTTTCTGGTTCATAGTAATGATTTACCAGTCTTTCTTCTGCAAAACCCATCCTGTGCATTGATCATACTACTATATTTACCTTTCATAAAGACATCTCTTGGTAATAAACAAAATTCTAATTTAGAAAATGTACTAAGGTGGTGTAATGTCAACATGCTATCTATCAATGCAACCAAGACTAAATTCGTTGTATTCTTTTCCCATCAGCGAAACTTAGCATCCATTCTGCCTATCATCTTTGGTGCCCACTGTCTTCCTCCAAGTTCATGTTCATTGTTCCTTGGCATTTCACTTGTCTGTAACTTGAAATATTAGTATTGTATTGCTCTTATGAAAATAGTTTATGGTATACACACCTTAATTAAAACATGCCCTTACTTTACACGTGCTGGATTACACTCGCTTGACCACTCTTTTGTTCACTTGCACATTACTTATGGCATAATATGTTGGGAAACACTTTCTATAACACTTGCATTGCATTTCTCCAAGTAGTTCAGAACCAAGCCATAAGAATTACTACTTGCAGTTCACGCTTTGCTAATGCCAAATGCCTACGATACGAGATTAACATCTTTACCATTTCTGGACTCGCCAAATACCACTTAAGTATCTTCCTCTACAGATCTGTGAATAATGAGCTACCACCAATCACATTTTCACAATCTAACTTGCTGATTTATAGTATCACCAGATTCGCAATGAATATCATTTCTGAAAAGTGTTCAGTGAAACTACGTCAAGCCTCAATAATTGACTGAATCTCTGGCTTAAAAGATGGCTACGTGATTGGAACAGTTGTTGCACAAGCACACCGATTTGACAGGAGATATCTATGTGAATATTAAGGACCAACTTTATATGCCCTGCCTAACACTTGTAATTTATGACTCTAAAGATTTCACACCCGTGCCAACCAAAGTGAAATCACTCCAAGTGTAGCAATCTCATTACTTTCCTGTGTGATGTCAACTGGAAAACCCTATAGCATGGCACACCACAAAGCTTTTCAATAGTAGATTTATAGACAGTTTGCCTCTAAAAGAGTAGAACACAACTACATCAAACATAGACCCTTCTAAGGTGCTCTACTGTCTATTTGTGTGCATGCATGTGGAAAACTGCTGTAAAGAGCTTTTTATAAAAGCTGAGCTCTGTGCGAGACACCAGGCTGTATGGGGGAAGGAGATAGGTGAAAAAGAATGCAACAAAGGCTAAGAACAGTGTAGTGGTGAAGGCTGTCACTGAGGCACCGGGAAAGGACTGTATCATACAAACCACTGCGTATATTCTGTCAGGAAAGAATTAGGTGCAGCAACACCTTTTTCTGGCGAGAGAAAAAAATATGCCTGATCTTCGCATGCACTTGCGATACAGCTCAAGGAGGCTGATGAATCTGGGCTTGTCTCTTTGTGCCATAACAGTATGGAGAAGTGTCCAGGCCACTTTATCTGGGGTTATGACGTGCACAGCAAGTATACAATAGAACAAATGAGCATTTTTTATGTAAATATGCCGTATATGCAGAGGTCAGGACTGTCACTGTAACGGGAAAGAAAATGACGGAAAGAAATGCAAGAACACACTCATTCAAACTGTCCGTGTGTAGACAAGGCTCGGATCAGAAATCTCATGGAGGCAAGACATAGCCAGAGCCACGCAGAATTAGAGTCAAAGAGGAGCGCCGTGGCTTGGGAGGAGGGCAATTTCTAACCCCTTGTGCTGCCCTTAATTGTAGATTTTTTTTCTGGGAAAGCATTACACAAAATTTGCACTTTGTTTAGAATATCCTCTCAGGGAAACTAATGTTGACCGTTCCTTCTGCAGCAGCAGCATTCAACCAAATTTTTCGTGTTGTGTAGCGGTTTGCTGGACTACCTCTCAGTTCAGTGAAGCCCCGGACATAGAAAAACAAATTTTCTAGTTTGCATAAATCTTAGAAAATAAGAGGTCACGATCAATGTGACATGGTCAAAGAAGTTCACGGTTGAACACTCAGCAGGAATATTCTGCTAGTGGCTAGTAACTCCTAAACGCTCTAGTTAAACATGGCAGGAAACAAGTGAATGGGCACAAGGAATTCTGTAAAGAAACACATGTCCCTTTTATTGAGGTCACAAAATAAATTACACGGTATTTACAAAGATTAACAAATACCAAGGAGACAACACCAACTGTGAAACTATGTCTAGCAGCAATTAAGCTCTGCAAACAGAACCCGCCCACTTCAGGAATTTGCCACTGTACAAGACTTTCCTACAAACCGCTTGAATGGATTACTTTTTGCCTCCGTGCACAGTCAAGTTAAAAAGCCATCACAACATCTGACTAGATGCTTCTGCCAAGCACAATGCAGCTTGCAACAATGAAAGCAGGCCTAGAAAAAGTCTGCACGAGTAAGTGCGCAGCAAAATTCACGGACAACAAGGGGCAGGCTCTGCGCATAACTTAATCCCAAGATGTACTGTACCCATCAACTACGCGCCGATGTCTCGCAAGACTCAATGCTCTCTGGGATTGTGTTGCTGCTGTGCTGTGGTGTCAGTGGTCATCAAAAGTGTCCATGTGCTACAAATACAAGAAAACTGTCACATTTCAAGAAAGAATTCATTGACCGTAACAGCCAATGACGGCTGTACAAAACCACTTCAAAAAAAGTGATAGATGATCTGATAACGCACCTGCGTTCCCCCCCCCCCCCTTTTCTTCCTTTTTTTCTGTAACCACAGACGTTGGGACACGTAAACATGATTCCACACTTCAGAGCACCGGTCAAAGGCATAGATAATCTCTTCAGGCATTGTGCATTGCTCACAGTGCATTAATTTCATGTTAGTTTTGCAACCAAGAATATGACTTTGAATACCCCATCACGATGGATGAAAGCACAGGCAAAGGACTGGAATGCTCCAGCAAAAAATTATACACTGGTATGGAAGGCAAACTCGTTTAGCTTGAACTCAAAACAGCGCCACTTCGGTTAATTCGACCCCCGCTGGCGCCTCCATCTTAGGCTGCAGTGGTTACTACAAGTTTGAAAACACAAGAAATTCAGGAGATGGTGTTACTGTTTCTATAGGTGTGAAGCTGTTTTATATAAATTTAGTTTTATCTCTTAGTGGCCAACACTGCTTCTGCCCGTGAAGCCATCCGTTCCCACTCGTTTTGTGTCGCGTCGTGCTGAGGCAGCGTAGGGCACTCTTTGCCTCAAGCTGGTTGAATCGCACATCAAGAGACACAGCAGGCTACTTCAAGCGACAAAAAAATATTTAAATCGTTCATTTTATACCGTATGTTAATTCGACATTATGGATAATTCAACCAAACCATACGGTCCCGCAAGGGTCGAATTAACGGGAGTTAACTGTACCACAAACAAATAGTTAAAAGAATATGTGCAGTTACACTGCAATTAGGAAAGTGTCAACCACGTGATCGTCTCTTTGGGATTTTTCGAACAAACACTAAATGCGGTGCCACTAGTAGCAACCGCTGATTATAAGGTTGAACCGGGAAGCTGGCAAGACACTTAAGTGGTCCACGGTGCGGGCTCCTCCTTGCCGAGAGGGCAGGAATCCTCATCCAATGCAGTGGAATGCGCAGACGCGATGACAGTGCCCCGACTGCCGTTAGTAGGGTGTTCTCTGGGTTATGTTCACCAGGTCATGTGTGCTGCAAATGAAAAATGCAGCACCGAGTTAATGTTATCTGCAGGTTCCACTGGTTGGAGACTAGTCGAATTCTGGCCAATTGCCAGGAACTGATGCAACTGCCCGTCCCTTGTAGTTATCACTACACAACATCCTAAAAAATATATAATTTGAGCAAAAACCTGGCGCTAGCATCTATGGGAGCTGCAAGCATCGTGCATCCCACCGTACCGATTCCAAGTTAGGCACAAGAATTATTGATGGGGAGTAGAGTACAGGGATTTGCTAAAGCTTTTCTCCTTCCCAACTTCATGCTACATTGCGAATTTGCAAACTGACCATTCCCGACAAAAAACAAATGAACTGTATATGCGACAATTCTCAATTATTTATGCATATGCACGGTCTTATTGCCTTAATGCACTTAGAAATATATGAATGCTTGTAAACTTAGAAAGATAAGGTGTAAAAAAACAATGCCACAAGAACATCTTCTGAAGCCACAAAGATCAGACGGATCCACGCACTAACCATTAACCATGGCAGGCGAACAATTCGCAGCGCTTGAGTTCCCTCCAGTAATTTCAGTAGGAAACATTATGGTCATCACATCAGCCAGTTTCAGTACTGCTCATGATTATGTTTGTTACACTGCTTTCTTCAATAACACATGTGCAAAAAAAGTATCTTGCCCTAGCTACTATAAGCACATGGTTCTTGTCCTGCCAGAACAGGAAGCAAAGCCCAAGGCACCATCACTCTACTCACAGATATGTGGATCTGAAGTTGGTACTCCCCCCATGTCGCATCAGGGATATGCGATGTGGAGAAAGCCCAATTTGGAAAGCCGAAGCTCGGTTAAGCAAAACCTAACACCAATTCCAAATGAACCAACAAGAGGTGACAAGCTAAATAGATAAACATGATAAAACGTGCACACACAGCTTCCATAACGTGCTCACAGCACAAAAGCAAGTTAACAAAGGTCATGAAAGACAATTCAGTATGTCTCTTGGGAAACAGACAGGTGCGAATGTGCATGCAATAAGCGGAATGACAGTGCAAAAGGTAGAGAACACTGCCCGACATGCTTCCGCACAACCCCGATACAGCGACATACAAATGAATCAAGCATATCCTGCCTTTCAAAATGTTAATTGAAGAGGCATTATAGTATGTTGATAATTACAAGTGGTTTAATGGGGAAGGGGTCGTCTTTGAGGCCTGCAGATACATATGCAAAAATTAATTACAAATTCAGCTGCTTGAATAAGCACTACTAGTCAGCAGAAGCAAATAAGGTGTGTGATATTAAAGGCTGAGAAAATGGGTGAGAGACTTTTGTACCTGTACAGCAGGCAGCTACAAATATAAATCAAGTTGCATATATACACAGATTTCACAATGCTTGTTTGAAATATACGCTGATGAAAACTTTGTTTCCCTTCACTTGTGAAACATAATTGAAGCAAGCGAATTTAAACACTCCGCAGCAAGTGTACAAATTGCAGAAAAGTGAACTATGAATAGTAAATCATAATGTAGAACACTTGTTACAAGTAGTAACTAAATAGTCCATGATAGTAAGTGTGACTGAACGAGGACATAGAAAGAAACAGCTACACAGAGACTGTTTCTTTCTATGTCCTCGTTCAGTAGCTCTTACACACTCTATCATGGATTAAAACCAACTAGCCCGCCAATGTGTTTTAAATAAATAGTGATGCAATCAGCAAAGATAGCACAGGCCCCAAAGTAAGCGTACAAGCTAGAATTATGCAGACATTACACCAAGTGGTGAAAGCGGAAATTAAAGAATGCATTCCAGTCAACCCTAACTTGTTCACGTTTCATTTGTCTATGATGGTATCTCGCTAGAAGACATTTAAAGTGGGGACATCTAGTAACTTTCTTGGCATATCAGACCGAGACTCATCAAACAAAATAAAACAAGACAAAAAGAATGTGAGCAGATGAACAACAGCATAACCAGAGATAAGTTGGCGAGCATGGTTTCTTTCCAGTGGGAAAGCAAAGGAAGTGAGGCCTGGAGAATACACTCTCAGGTTTGGCAACATATTCAAACAAACTGCTTGAACAAGTACAGCTCAGGATAGGGAATTAAAAGGTTGAGAAAGAGTGATGTTATGGTGGAAATTAAGTTTTGACATTTCACTGACTCCCAGCACACCATTTGAACAGTCAGAGTGTCTATAGGTCGCATGTCTTCAAACTAGCTGAAAGATCAAGATGTTTCTACTGAAGCAGCTGAAAATGACTGAAGTCCATAACAAGCTATTGCGAATTCCACACACAAGTACAGAAAGGGCAGCGTGAAGGGATATCAGCGCGGCCAATACAGTGACTAAAGTGCTCAGTTTCAAATTCTGGTGCCCTCAACATGCCGTGTTTCATCTTAGAACTTACTTTATGTTTGATGCTTCGAATAAGCTACCAGCAGAGTCTACCTAGAAGGTGCAGCAAGACGTAAAAGCTCACCTTTGAACTAATTTCGAAAACCTTGCGCCAGCAAAGCAAACAACACCAAATAAGGAGGGGAAGGCAACAAAGCTGTGGTCTTGCGAGTTGAGCATTGTGGTACTGTAGCTTTTAAAGATATGCAAACTAGGCTGACCTTCAACTCTCATGGTGAGAGAATCAGTGACTCAATACACATACAATGTTTCCAACGAGAAGCAACCTGTAATTTTATACATAATGTCAGTATGATGGCAGGCAGGTAACTATGCTGCGATATATACCAGCAAGGAAGTAACTAAAATGTGAATGAGTTATGAGAGCTTGGCGCATTTCATGGTGCGAACGTGACCTCCAACTGAACGTGCAGCTCTCCAACAGGGATCTCTAGCCAGACACTCTGCACCAGCATGCGAAACTGCAAACTTGGACACTGAAATTGTATAAGCACAGAGACAAGATGGCAGGTTCCTGGTTGTTTCCATGTTTTCTTGTGTAATTTTTATGTCTAGCAGACCAATATAGTATTCAGTAGTGTGCATTAATGAGAAGCTCCACACGTCATTCTTAACTAAGGGGGTCCTGTTACCCTTAGTGTAAATGAGTTGTGGCAGATTCCACTGGCCAATCTGGAGCAACACATTTACGCTATGGTGATGAGAATGCATGCAGGTTTGGTCAACTAGGTGCAGGTGCATGTTTGGCAGATTTTATGAAATACAGAAAAACCTTTTCGTAACAAAGTTGAAGGGGGAGCCAAAATTACTTTGTTATATTTATTATTGCATGTACTGCAACACAAATCTTTATAGTGACTTTGAAGAGGAATTGCACTTACTTTGTTATATCCATTATTTCGTTCAATCAGGTTTCGTTATACTGAAGTACGACTACTTTATTCTGCCTGTATAATGTGAGAGCTGTAAGGCACCTTAATGTAAGAGGGCTGCAGCTCTGGAATGTTCGCATTGAAGCGCACTGTGCAAGGTCAAATGCTTATCCTGGCCCCTGGTTTGGCGGTGCTGCTTGCACCTGTGCTGTTCTCCTTGTCTTCAGTGTAGTAGCAACGCCTAATTTGACTAAATGCGTGTGCCTTTTCACCAGTGGAGGAAGAAGAAATGGTGCTAAGCTGACCGGTGGAATTCGTCATTAGGCTAGCAGGTGTGCTAGAGCCACTTACCAAGAGACAGGGGTGTCACCATCATGCAGGTGGCTCGGAAAAAAGCAGGAAGCGGGAGGGGTGCGGCAAGCTTGCTTTAGGTGCGTCAGCATGCAGAGAGCAGCAGCACAGCTTAGAGGAGGCGCCGACAGGGCAGTCGCAGTGCAAGAGGACAGTGGTGGCAAGGCATGCTTTGCGGCACAGTGACGGCTGGGCAGTGGCAACGCACTTCTTGCCAAACTTGTTGTGTATGACGAGGAAGACGAAGGCCAGCGCCAGGCAGAGGCTGCCCACGGCGATGTAGGCGATGCCAAGGAACGGGTTGCGGCCACCCAGCCACGATGTGTTGGAGAGGATGATGCGCTTGCTGCCCTTGAATGGCATCACCGGGTAGCCTGGCGATTGGGAGCGTGGCTCAGGAAAAACGTGGTGTGAAATTTCACTTGGGCTAAATTGGTGTTCATCGAGTAGTATGCAATACAGTAGAACCATCGAACCAATCTTGGCAAAGCTGCAGGTGGTAATTGTCATATTTTCTTATTAGCAGCCTTTAAATAGTGCCGTAGCGGGCAGTGCGGGAACACAGTGGTCAGCAAATATGACAAATACCAGAACATGGCTTCAGAGATTATCAGCACATTGAGGGGACTGTTCGATCGAATAGTAATGAAGGTGCTTTTCTTAGCTTTGGTATCGAAATTGCCTTAGTTTTGCAAGCTTTTTGTGACACAAGCACACACTACGATGTAAAATACTACACAGGGGCTGCTCTATACCTGCACCATCTTAGAAGAGGCTTATTGCATGGTCCCCCATATTGTTGCAGCTGACCTTTACTAAGAGCTGTTCTGGGGGCCTCTACGTAAGAAATCCCACAGGCAGTGCCCTTCCCATATGGAAACATGACCCAAGAGAGGGCACCACACTCTTGCAGCCTTTGCCACTGTCCCCTGATTATGACACACAATGTCCCTCTCTACGATGCTTGAGGCTCCAAGAGTCAATAAACAAGTAAAATGAATGAAAGGAAACAGCGTCTTACGCACTGTTTTGGTAGAGACTCAATCACTGTAAAAGAGGGAACATTCACTAGACGTGCCTTCAAGGTGTCCTGGCTCTCCGAGAACGAAGCCAATCCAAAGCCACCACTTTCCACCATTGCTAGGCACGCAACAGCACCACAGTGCACTTTTCCTTAAGGTTAATGTATGAAACTTGATATGATTGATCTAGTGGTTCACTTTAGCTTGATATTTGCCTTTAGTGCGCATTTAACACTGAAATAGCTGACAGCGCTTACGTTAGCTCTTTTGTCCTCCTATTTCACGCTGTAGCAGAACTGATCACCAAGTTGGGAAATTGCTGCACATTTTCTGCAAGGACCCCAGAGTGCACACGTATAATTATCTTATTGTTAGAGCAACAGCTGCACACGAGCAAGAGAGAAAGGATACTCCCCACTTAAAACACAGATGGGTAACACTGACACGAGCACAAGCACTTACTGAAGGTTGCTCATGGAATCTGTAGCCAAACCCACTTATATCAATAATCAAGTGCCAAGAAAATCCCATTGCTACAACCGGGTTGCACAAAAAAAGGAAAAAAGAAGATGAAAAAAAAAAACGCAGAAGAGACAAACATGCCGATATTTTTAACTAGGCAGAGGTGCAGTCGAACCCACCTATAGCATTACTGGTTTTAACACTACTTAACACTACTCTGATGGAACAGTGAGCTGCTGCTGCACCTTCAACTTCTGCGTGTGTTATGCGGATAAATAAACAGGTTCATACAATGTTCCAATCCCGCATAATTGGCTGTAACAATTAAATCAGGCTACTGGTTGTCTGTGCCGAAAAGAAAAGGAATGCATAATCCAGGAAAAGAAAGAAAAAAAAATAAAGAAAAACACCAGCAATATCGCCTTTGTCTTGCACACCCAGATGTTTCTGTCAACTCTCTTCAGTCTCCCTTCCACCCCCTCCGACATCGGTGAGAGGGTGAAAGGGAACAGAAGAGGAAGGCACACCATGCAGAGTGCACGGCACAAAGGCGACAGTGGCGAGACAGCTGGCGTTTTTCTTTCTTTCTTTTTTTTTGATGCGTTAGCATTAGGAGTGTCAAAGTGGAAAAAAAGTAGATGTGTGCAAAGTTTGGTAGCTGGTCACATGGTAGAGGTACAGAGGGAATGGGAGAGCCTGGAAGCACATGTATGTAATTGTATGTTGCGTGTGTGTGTGTGTATACATAATGCAAGTGAGAGTAGTCTGCTCCAAACCACAGGAACACTCTGTTTGGCACTCCCCGGTTCATCACTGCCACCACAATGTGACGCTGTTTTCTCGTCTCTTCCATTTGTGCTTTAAACCCAGAGTATATCCACAAACTGGCCCAGTTTTTCAGCACTTCTGGAGAAAGGATACGGTACACAATCTCCAGGTCGTAGTCCCCTTTGGGCAGCGAGCTGACGAAGAGCTCGCGCGAGTGGTCCACACGGCCGTAGAGCTTGCGGAAAGTGGGCAGCGCAGCAGTACGCATCCAGACAATCAGGGACTCGTTCTCAAAGCCACCAACATCCTCCACGGGGAGCGGCCAGTTTGGCGGCTTAGCGGTGCCATTGAAATTCATGCCTGCGCAGGATAGAGGTGTGCAGCAAGTTGGTTGGGCTGCATCTCAGCATTCTTGAAGAGTGCGCATAGGTATACACAACACGCAAAAAGACAATGACTGGGTGTAACACCCCATAGCGGCTATAAGGCTGTCAAACCACACTTTTTGGTTGGGTTCAGGTTCAGCTCTAGAACGAAAATTACCATGGCTAGAATTGGTTTGCATCTTTCTGAAGAGGTTCATTAGGCTGCAAGAAAGGAAAAACACTCACATGCCTCTAGTTACTGGAGGAATGTGCTGTACTTCTAGAGAAACGTGCAAGTTCTGGTGGGTATTGCAAAGAAGTACTGTGCACCATTTTCTTTTGCACGGGCGCTTTCTTTTCAACAAATCACAAATGAGATGCCACATACTGTTTCATATAGGCACGTTTAAATTTGTATGTTCGGATGAGCTTCATGGCACCCTGCACAACTATCAAATGCATTGCTGTGTTACTCCTCCCATAAATTTTCTGCTTCATTGGATTCCTAAAATTGGTCCTGCTCGCTGCCCATACTGTAGAAAATGAAGTAAAATGTCTGATCTAGTGTTTAACTACCAATGTATATTACATTTGTCTTTATGAAAATTAAGAAAGGGGCTTGGTTACAAAACGTCTAATACCTTTCTACAAAAGCTAGCGGCGACCACAACTGCACATACTTCCCGTATCTTCCTGATGAATTCATAAATATGTAGCAAAAATATTTTGAGGGGCAAATAAATAGCGTACTGAAAGCTCCGAGGAAATAGAAAATTTTAGCCGAGGTGCATAAAGCCATGGCAAAGATGCAAATAAAAAGAAATGTAAAGGACTGATCTACGGCTCTCTGTGTTGACTAATAAGAAATGGATAAGTTTGGAAAGTGCAGAACTCTGAGCAGAACTCTGTACATGTCAGGTGGTTTTTTTTTTTAACGGGATGAGTTGAAATCTCTCACAATACAACTTTTTGGGCATTCCTCCGTGATGCATGTTCTATACCAGCTTTCTTTCTACTTTCTTTCTGCAAAGCAGGGGCAAACTGCCTCACAAACAAAAGGAAATATGGCCTAAAAGCTGTAGAGAGAGCCTACAGTTAATAAATTTCCAACACTGCTTATTATTAACCGATAACAGCGAAACATAGTTCGACTGTGTCTCTCACTTTTTTTCAGCTGTTACCATCTGCGCTTGCTGTGGAAAAATTCAACGAAGCACTAATTACACTGCAGAAGCAACAGCAGTCACTGAAGGTTCAGTGCGAATTGTAGCATGCGTGACCAGTGCGCTGCAGTGCCTGAAACGCCGAGAATCGAGTACAAGCAGCATCCTCCACAATGGTTCTAGACTCTCTGTCTAGAAAGTGGCCGCCGACAATGTGTACAGTTGACCAAGCTAAAGATATCTCTGTGACGAACCATGTGACAGTTCCTGAGGCAGCACTCCGCACGGAGTGCTGCCTTGAAAACTGCCACATGGTCACACGTCACATGTCACATAGCCAGGAACTGACGTGAGCAGACCATGGTCTGCTCTCAGCAACACAGTGGCATGCGCGGTCATAGAATTTCAGCAACAACCCTTGGCAGAACCTGCAGTTGAACCAGTTAAGAATGGTTCCTCTAGAAAGCTCCATATTGGTTCGGTTTGGCTCCAGTTCAGCTGAAAATAACAGTTCAGCTCTATTTTGCTTTGACACCCTGGTGGCTATGAAAGGTGTGGTAATGGAGGTCTCAATATTAATTTTGGCTGCACCAGGTATTTTTACGTGCACCCAAACTGCGGTACACTGGCCTTTTACATGAGCCAAAGTCTGAAAGTGAAACTTGACTTTGTACTCAGCTGGCAGAAGGGTGTCTTTAGCCACCGAGCAATCACAGAGAGCTAAAAAATTTGTTCGAAAAGAAAGACAATGAGGAAGTGGTTGATGATGCCACATGGGAAAAGAATGTCACTAACAGTGTGCTAGAACAGGCAAGCAGACTGTTTCATTACAGCAGCAGACAGCTCACGAAAATGAAGCCTGGCCAGCCAAACTTTAGATTCACTTTGTTACATCCGGTAATCAGTCATAGCCATGTTTGTTACAATGAGGCTTGACTGTATACTATAACAGGAAGGAAATTGAAAAAAAAAAAGAACAATGGCATTAGGTTGAGAATTGACAAACACAGCATTGTTACTTCAGGTGCTGCTGCCTTAACAGCCTCTGACGCGTACCTGGCGGGTTCCTAAACTTGACCCTGCGGTCGGTCGGCCAGGCAATCTTGTCAAACAGCATGTGTACCATGGTGGGGTCTTCGATGCCGTCACGGTCTTGCTTGTGGCGGTACTTGAGGGTGAGCGTGTCTGAGCAGTGCAAGAAAATAGCACAAGCTGAAAACCCATATCACGTACATTTATGGGTCCCTCACGAAAAAAATAATAATAATAAGGAAACTAAAATTGTAAATGCCTAACAAGCTTCCTTGCACTTTCCCTTGACAACCTGTTTTCAGAGTAGCAATACGACTGTTTACTACAGCAAGTGTTCGATGCTCTCAGGAACCAGTAAAACGCAGCTTAAGAAATAAACTGACTGTGACACCTCCTAGAATGATATATTCTGGATTTCTTATTGTCAATGCAAACAAGTGCTAAATGTAACTAGTGTTCCCTGGATGTTTGTGCTATGAGGCACAGCCGCCGGGGAGGGTGTTTAGTACAATGGGCACAAACAGCACAGGTCGGCAAGTTGTCCCACGTTCATGCTGTAAAATGAGAAAGTGGTCTGTGAAGGAACGAGGCACCAGAATTCGTCACGTCACACATTCTACACACTGCAAGTCCAGCTGGCTCACTACATTTGCAACTAAGTAGGTGCTACGAATGCTTACGGTGCGGTCAACAACTTCTTTGGAGCGCAACTGCTCAGAAAATAAAAAAAAGACAAAGTGTTACGTCAGACTTTCTGCCCGGTCGTAACCTTACTAAAAGAACGGTGGTGAAAGACGGGAGCTAACCATTGAAGATGCTGTTTGCAATGGCACCACAGGGTGCAATGGGTTTCCCTGTCTTGGGATCCTGTGCAAAGGGTTCGCAGTCGAGGTTCGTCTGAAGCGGCTTGCCCAGAAGCTGTGTGTCGTCTCGGGACTTCACGTATCGTCTGTGGTTCTGGTAGAAGTTGGTCAGCCCGTAGTAGACGTACACTTCAGACTGCGACGTGTGAAAGTAAAAGGCCATTTAAACATCTCTTCTTTTGAGCAACAATGTTGCATAAGCAGGTGATGGAAAGGAGCGGTGTCTTACAGTCGGCAATAATTAGGTGATCCGTTACTGTTAAGCTTGCTTTCAAGGAGACCAAAATGGCTTGAGTAAAACTCGTTCCGCACTGCACTCTTCACCCAAGGTTATTTTAGTTAATTCTCCGGCTTGCGTTTCTCCTGAACATTTTATGTATTTTGCTACTTTGCTTTTGTGGTGCCACCTGCTAGCCTTCTGGTTGGCTCAGATGGTAGCACAAAAGCCTCAGAAGTGCAGTGGTCAACTGCAAAATTTGCTTAATGATGATAAGGTTTTCTTTGTAGGATTCTGCTTCAGTTGGCGGATAGCTATGTTACTTTGTGTAAAACTTCGCTAACATTCTGGATCTATGCATAATTCATTTCATAGGCCATTCCATTGTTGGTGTCGTGTTTACATCGTTGGAAAGAATGTGCAGGGCACAAAAATATGTATATGAGTTTCATCACTTACTCACGAGTAGTAAGTAGGGGCTAAGAAAAAAAAAAGGGAAAGAGCGAAGGCATATTTGATCTGAACAATGCTAACTATGCCTTGCAAGAATTTCTGCGTGCCGATAGGCATTCTCCTACAGGCAGACGTATCATGTATCGTATTGCATGGTACTGAATCACGATAATATAATTGACACAGACTTCCACACAGCACAGAAAGCACGCACGCAGTTTCGTATACATTTGCCACGAGAGTGCATCGACGCTAAATAACTGCGTAAAGAAAACGAGGCACGGACAAGCGAGGCTCACCTTGAAATCTTCGGGCAATGTGATGCGCTCGAGGCAGACGCACGTCTTTTTGATATCGTTCTGTATGACGGACGCGCATGTCACGTTTTTGCCCTTCTCCTTGCAGTCCGTGTAGTCATACTGGAACTCCTGCACCTGCAGCGTGTTCGCAGTTTTGCGGTGAGCACCAGCGGAAAATGCACGGTGTAAACGTGTCCACGGCGTTGACATATTTCAGCATATTACCTCGTTGGATGAAACTAGCAGACCGATGCCTATGGGGACGAATGCAAGGCCTATGACGAAGAACGTCGGCAGCACCGTGCCAGCTGTCAGAATCGGCTGCCATGCCGACAGCCGCTGCTGCTTGAAAGCACTGCCTGCACAAACAGAAATAACTCTTCTTAAGGGTTCGCCGATCTGAGGAGCACGCGGATCTGACGAGGTGGGTTATTTCGACCGCGTTAGTGCACCGATAGTTTGCTGCTCAGACCGTTAACTCTGGCTTGTGACTTTGGCAAAGCGTTTGACGTCTGCTAGTACGATCAAAACAGGCGCCGCACTTCAAGCGTTCAATTAATGACCTTACTAAGGACCGTGAAGATCGTTTTTACCAGGACTCGAGATCGACGCCCCATTTTACACTTTCCAGCGGTCCGCTGTGGGCATCTCGAAACACTTGAATGATAGGCGCAAATCATTCTCGTAAGCTATACGGCAACAAATCGATCATGCACTAAAACGGCGGTAAACCGAAAAGGGTACAGCTGGAAAAGAATCAACGCTCACTCGAGGGTTTCTTGCTCTTGCGCTCGGGGTTCGACATCTTTCCGACCGCAAGACGACGGCACCGCCGGATGTTGACCGTGACGTCATCCAGCCCACGTGACAGGAATGGATCGCGACAACTTCCGGCGGCGACGGGCGTCCCTTCGCTGGACGAGAGCTCGTCTGCCGTGGCTTTCTGCTTCTGTGTGCGAGGAGGCCCCAGCGGCCGAGACTGCGGCAGCGACGAAGCGAGGTCCTTGGACGTCGTCGGACGGGTTCTACGGAAGAAACACACAAACGGTACGGTGGGCGGTGCGCGTAACTTTCATCCCCCGACTGTTCCCGCGGGTCGCTGCACCGCGAATTCCGGCGGCGGCTAGCTTACTTCTCCTAGCATGAATCTATGCTGGCACCGCTTTGGCTCTGATTGACGTATACGCACATTTCGCATTTGTCTCGTGGCGACGTCTGACTTGTGATATCACGCAGCTGTGCTCCTCGCAGAGAGCGGTTCGTAGGTGGCTGCGTGAATATGTAGCACTGCTGACAGTACCGCGATATCCGCAACTATAGCCAGCTGGCAGCTATAGCTCGTATACTACGCATTCGAACTTGTTCTCATCTTCCTTCGCAATCACCGGCATCGTTTCATTTCTTCTGCATCTTATCCGCGCCCGTGAATTTTGTACGCGATAACCGCAATGCTGAGTGTCTGTTGTATTTGTTGCTGCTACTCGCGTGCGGGATAACATATATCTACATGGCATATACAGATCTTCGAAGACTTAATTCCGTGCTTTGTTTTTTAGTGGATCATCATTGCGTCTGATTGCTTTGATAGTATGCGCGACGTAGATGCGATAACACGTCAAGCAGGCGGACAGCTGACTGGATAACAAAAGCCAGTTGTGTACTGGAATGTAGCGCGGAGCTTGTCCCGTGAATTACAGCTGTGGGCGTGCTTATGACGTTTGACCGATTGGAAGCATGGCGCATTCATTATATACGCACACGGCGCAGACCTGCATATGCGTATGATCGCTTTTCAACAAAACACTCGTTCGCTCAGACTACCGTTGTGATCGAGTGTTCGCGCATTTCGACTAAACGAAGCCGAGACACGTCTGACACCCACTACGATATTCGCTGTTTCACAAATGCTGCGCGTAGAAGCAGGTATAGCATGTGCGCGTTTTTCTTCTTTCTTTCTTTCTTTTTTAAAGCGCGAAGTGTAACATTAGGGCGCGTACTTTAATTTGCACAATGCGCTCCCATGGAATGGAGTTACTCCCAGTTGTGAAGGAAATTCAGCGTCTATGTGCCCCCAAACGAAAAAAAAATAAGATGAAAAATAAACTATATCCATTCACGTTCATTCAGCCGTGGTGCCGGACGAGAAGTTTACGGTCGAGTACAGCGTGCGACTGTCGCGGAAGGAAGCAGCGAGAAATATATACGATGCGTCAAAGCAGCACAAACGCCGTCGTCGCGTAGATGTCAAGTATTTAAAGCGATACCATTTGCGTAATTTCAGCTGACGCAAAGACGGGGCGTTGGAAGTTGGCAGCTTCACAATATGTATGCGGTCTGCAGGAAATTGTTCGGCTACACTCTTGAGGTTGTGCAATGGCTGTATGTAGTATGAGCGAGTGATCTCCGTGAATACACACAATTCCGGACCAAATTTATGCATACACGATGATCACGTTTTATTTATTTACGCTAAAGGCCTTTGCCGGCATTATACGTAAGGGGGCGGGGCTGCAGGTTTTCGTTCGCAACCTGTTATAATTAGTTACAATTCGGTTTTCAACATAAGTTAATTCAAGCTATGCAAATTTATACTAAATCATTTGAACAGCTATAAAGTAAAGTAGGTGGGCGAGGGATCACCTAAGGTAACGGGGAAAATAACGAACTCAACAAAACACTTTAGCAAAAACTGCCTTGAAGCGCACGGGGACTCCACTTCCAATACGTCATCTAACTTTAAATACACGCTAAGAAAGAAGAAGGTAAGTTTAGCTGTGTCAGTGAATTAAGCTTCTACAATATATGCGTGTAAATAATACAAGCGACTTCTGCCTTCAGAGAAGGCGTGCCAGAGTCGACGCAAAAACAAAGTACTGGTGGCGACGCCACCTTGAAGTTCCTCCACAAGCGCGCCGTGACGTTGTTGACGTGGACGTCGTCTACTGTGGTCTGTATAGCTAATTGTTTATCGGGGAAGATGGACTGCACTTCACGCTAAAGGCGCCACAGTCCGGACTTGCCAAGATTCGCCACAACGTCCCAAACGCAAGAGTGTATACATCGAAACCCATCGTATCGTACTGACGTATACCGGTTCTGGGCTTTCCGGCAGGAACAACGAAAGTCTGGGGTTCCCGCCAACCTGTTACCGCCAAATTTACGAAAGTAGAGTTGCGAGGGAATACTCTGCCGGTCTAAACTGGCCGAGATACACTTTTCATTGTTGTAAAGCTGGCTCTTCTGCGAGGCTGCTTGTGAAAAAATATTTGCAAACAGCGTGTACAATCAGAGGCTGCTTGTATTATTACATTTAAAAAAAAAGAAAAAACGTCTTCGATGTGGCTGTCGTGATGAAAAACGTGCGCAAGAGGCAGGCCATGTACAGCTGACACTTCGTCTTCGTTTGAACTGTGACTGGTGCCGATATTAATTTGGCTAATGTGCATTACGGAGAAGCGCACTTGCGATTAAGGAAAATGGTCGAAGCGGATGTATAGTGCAAGTCAGGACGAGGTATGGGCTGCGAGGCAAAGACTTTTGTGGGATAGCTCTCGTGGCGCTGACGATACGCGCTCAATAATTCAGCACCGCCCGGAATAGCTCGGGTAGCCACGCGTGCAATCGAAACCCCAGTTCCTCGGAATGTGGTCGAAGCGCCCTTTTCCCCGCTGCGCCCGCGGAGCTGATTGGTCGATTGGGTTTAGACTTCCAGAAGCAACACTAGTGATGTGGAAGGCGTGGAAGTCTCCGTATGAACTTTGTTCACTTGGAGTTCTTTAACACGCACCTGAATCCGAACGTTTTTGCAAATGTGACCGGTAGTCGAACTAGCGACCTCGCGCTCTGCAACAAAATGCCATAGCCACCCTGAGCCACCGCGGTGGCTGAGTGCATGGCCATATATATATATATATATATATATATATATATATATATATATATATATATATATATATATATATATATATATATATATATATATGGTGTCCCAGCTAACGTTAGCCAAGCTGTTGAACGGTTTAAGTAAAAATTAAGTGAAAGTTTGTAAGTAAAAAAAAATTAAGTAACGCTGTGCAAGATGCGCTCTCAGGACGTATACGGTGTTCAGTCGCCACGCCTCTGACAACCTAACATCGTAGGTTTCATAACTGTATCTTGCACCGTCCTGTTTTTAAGTTTTTTGTTGAGCAGATTGGCTAACGTTAGCTGGAACGCACGGAACATTGGTTGTCATTTTAAGTATGTGAGGGACGCCATACCTAGCCGGGAGATTCGAAGTATGAATAAGTTCTGCCGCGTAACTGAAGCGCAGTACGGATGAATTTTCGCGCGAACGTTCCAGTACCATGTATCCCAGTACCTTTGGGGAAAATCCTAAATATTCAAGAGCCACATAGCTGGGTGGGGGCAGGCAGAACCAAGTTAATGTGAGACACGTCCAGAGAGAGCGAGAGAAAATCGTAAATGAAAGACAATAAGGCAAACATCCAAGTTGTTTAATTGCTGTCGCTTGGAGCGAGTCATATTTCTTTTATTTCTCCTAATTGCATAACTAGCTGTTATTAATTGATCTAAATTCATTAAATATTAACTTTAGAGCAAAAGTGTCAGTGAGAAAATTTTGTTTTCGTGCGCGTTTTTTTTTATTTTTCGCGTACTTTCTTCCAGGCTCGGAAAAAAAAGAAAGCTTGCGTTGCATGTATTGAGCAACAGACAGAGGTAGAGTTTACCGACCACCACCTGCATCCCGACCCGACCGCGTTTGCATGCGCCTTGCCCGAACGGAGGGGAAGAGTCAGACCGAAGCGAGCGTCGAACTGGCTTCGACGCTCGCTCGACCCGACCCACTATAGTGTTTACGTTAAACGACATTCGACCCGACAAGCTGACTGACTGACGAGCTGAATTTACCGGGTTCACAGTCATGTGGCTCCCCAGGAAAGTCGTTGCAGAAGAACACTTCGTGCAGCTAAAGCATTATTAGAGCCTCTGTTCCAATGACTCCAACTAAAGGGTCTCTACGTAAAACAGCGTCGAAGCGCCACTTTTCCCGCTATAGGTAATTGTAGGAAGCTTGCGTTTCCCATGCGTTCGCGCAGAGCCTTCAAATAATCGATTGGCAACATTTATACGCAGCGACATTCTTTACACGCGTCTCTGCATAGCGGCCGTGGATCGATATAAGCGCGTGTGTGTGTTGTGTGTCCGTGAGAGAGGGAGAGAGGGGTCTTTCAATGCGCGAGCAATGCCCAAGCACAAAAAGCGCGCCCATTGACCCGTTTCGTGTGGATCGCCCTGTTGCGAGAGACTCATTATTCGTTCCGCTTATTGCGATATACCTCCCCGCGCCGTATACTTAGTGGTGGGTCGTTGGGTCGTTTCCCGGGGACCGCGCGTTGACGCGCATGGGCGCCTCAATGGGGCCGCGCGTGGCGCGTCACGGAGCTGCTTTGATTTGTCGTTGCCCCGCACTTCGACCCCGTACGTGTATGGGAGTACTTGTGAATGGCAGTTCTTATCGGAGAGGTAGAGGTGTGTGTGTGTGTGTGGGGGGGGGGGGGGGTTATAAATTGGACGTACTGGTGCGCGCTATTCTCGAGCGATCACTTTCGGGGACACGGATCACGATCACTTTCGCGAGACTTCGCGTGACTCCGCACCGGATGCGTTGCCATGGCACTGCGCGAAGCACGGCTCGACGTGCGCGCAGTACGTTGGCACAGTTGCCAACCGAGTAGCAACGCCAAGTCTCGAAAAGGTCGATTTCGGGATTATGCGTCTGATAAAACAGATTTGCGACCCTTTTTCGACGTCCCAAAGAGGTCTCAGACCAGTCAGATTATGTACGTTATCCTTAATATCGCATAGGAAACGTTTTCAAAAATGCTATTTGCATCCTCGCGTCTTCTCGAAACCCCGTGAACACCTTGTTTTTCGGCGGGAAAGCATTTTTTTTTTTCCTTATCGCGGCGGAGTCATGCAGCCGTTAGAGGGTCGGCAAGGCATTAGTTGCAATGCAGGAAGCCGAGCGGCATGACGAGCGGCGCGCTTTCCTGAGCTTCGCCCACCACATTGTGGGTGGCGTCGAGCAGCACAAAGGGGCTACTGCAGCATAACGTGACGATTATTCGCCTTCTGGGAACCTTTTTTGTGCGGTACGTCGTGAATTTATCGTCGCTGAATATCGTTAGCGGGTACCTGAATTCTGGAAGCAGATTCTAGAGATGCAGTCACTCGTTATTTATAGCGTGTGTATATATATATATATATATATATATATATATATATATATATATATACTGTAAGTGGTGAAAAGTGACGCCGGGAATCGTCGTATTCGTGTCCTATATACCAGCGCCAGTATGTGCAGCGTTGATGTTCGTGTTTATTTCGGACGCATATTTGGACATTTCTATCGTGAACATAATTTGCAGTAGAAATAAGTCGTGAAGGCTGGTAATACTGTTAACTTCGAGTTTTGAGTAAGATTCTTTTTTTTTTGAAGTGGCGTTCAAGTCCACGCTTACTGTACGATCTCTGACACGCGCCGAGTTACTCCGACGCCTCCTCACATATCTGTAAGAGACAGAACCCGTTCTTAAGTTATGAAGCTCGCGAGAGTTTCATAGAAATATTAAGCTTTGAATATCGCTTTCCGACTTGATGTATATATACAGGAGCTAACCGCAGAAGAACGCCGAGTCGTACGTGTAATCGCTTTTCCCTTACGCCATATACGGTACCCTTATTTCAAGTCAGCGAGCATATACCAAAGGGTTTGCTGCGAATCGCAGCTTTTCTCCACTGACGCGTTAAAAAAGCCGCATGCCGACACTGTACCACGAAAAGCAACAATGCATGCTAAAACCCAAGTTTCACGAGATATAGACACGCAGTACACTATTATGGACAATATGAATTATGGCAAGTCTCGGTGCAAATTTAATTTCATTTTGTTATTTCCTTGCCAAATCGAGAGAATTAAGGTTGGGAGTCGAGGGAGAAAGGCCTGACAGAGGTCTTAGCACCCTTGTCAGCAGTTCGTATACAGCACTCAGACATATGCAAAATAATATGGGTAATAAAAGCAGTGGAACAGCAGTTTAATAGATTGCAGATGCACCTAATCTCGCGTGCAAACACACATCTACGGATGCAATATTGCATAAGACAAGCTGGGACAACACAAATGAAGGGATTCAGAAGCAAGATCGCAACTGTCGCTAAAATGATTTACCAAGACGATGCGAAGCGCGCAAGTTAAGATCGCAGGCGCGCGGCCTTCACTAATTCAGTCACCTACCAAGTCTAGAATAAACAACACTGCTGCTTCAATTACCAAGGAATGACAGAGTTTACGCTCGGCGCTTGTCAATCACCTGCAGGCCAAAAGTCGTTGCGCAGTTCGTAGAAAACTTCAGGTGAGTGTACTGCTTGTCGGAAATACACGCGCACGCACACGCGAATATGCAGAAAACAAACAAAAATGAAGTAATACGAGGGGATAAAACACCGTCGCGCATGCTATGAGTGAGCGTAACCTGTTCGAATATATGACAACACACAACAAAGAAATTAAAAGTTGTTTTCTAGCGCGTACACCCGATTGTGATTTTTCTAGTACAAACACATGAGCTTTCCTTGATATCGCACTTTCTAGAAGGGACATAGCGACTAGAGACGCAGGTAACTGGACGGGCCAGCCGAAACGAAAACGAGTTGGCGTCATCAACACAGGGCGAGTACATCTCTTTAGTTTTTTATTAACAAAGAAAAAAAAAACGCCGATGTAGCGGAAATATTCGCCCATGAGACAGCGCTCAAAGTCACCAGTGAGCGCTGCAAGCGTCCACTTCATCTGCGTCTTCGCGCCAAGATAAGCTTTTCCCGCCGAAACGAAAACGTACGGAGTCTACATTTTCCCGCCATAACCGACACAGCTGGCGCGGTCAAAAAGTTCAAGGACACGCATAACACTCCGCAACCGGCGCCTTCCTCTACCATGTCTTCGAAGCGGCAGGATCTCGTGACTCAATTTAACCAATAAGACAACACATGCACACGGCACTGACGAGCCAGGTCGGTGACCTGGCGGGCACCCAGTGCTCGCAGTAGCGGTGAAGACGGCAGGTTCGGTGGTTGTCTCCGCTCTCCTGTGTGTGACTGCGGTTTCCTGGGGGAGCGTAATGAATTTGGTGCCCAGCTGTTGCGTCATGCTTTGTAGTCGTGGCGCCAGTTGGACATCTCGGGAAGACATGCTGCTTCCTGTTCTTCAGCAGCTTACATATCGATGTGCCACAAAACTCTGGGTTCCTTGTGGTGGTCGCGGGCGGAACATTGAGGGTATGGGGTGCGGACAGTTGAGACGGCTGCGCGGGAAAAGAAGGAACACGGTTCGCCTCTACAAACCTTGAGAACGCACAGCAAGGCTTCTAAGTGTGAGTACATATCAAACTAATATGTACGTACGTTGCCCTATTGATTGCATCTTCGAGTCATAAAGTGCATAATTGTGAGCACTTAAACGAAAAAAAAAAAAATATTGCGGTTTCGTCATCTCTTCGAATTTGCGCCCAGTTGTTCGTGCTCCATGTGTACAAGAAGCAGGCGTTGTAGCTATTCTCGTAATTATGCACGACCACGGCGAACATAAAGAGTAATTTGATAAAATGACGCCTGGCGCCGGACCCATTACGCTCGCGAGCTCGAGCGTGAAACGGGAAGCGATGACAGGAGATCCGGAATCGCCCGCCTCTCCGCCATTTTGGCCGGTTTCTTGGGGCAGCGGGAGGGTGCCATATTGCCATGGAGGAAAGATTCCTTCCTCCATGCATATTGTGGTCCGCTGCCAAAGGCTGTTCGGAGCAGCTGTTCCTCTCAACCTTCCCGCCTTTTTCAAACATGTATTTTCTCCTTGTTAGGTGACGGCTGTTTATTTTGTTTATTTATTTGACATGCGCCAGAAGTGCAGCTCGTTTGCGTTTTGAAACCGTGCGCTGCGATTGTGCGTTTATACTCTAATCAGCGATAATTTTCATGCTGGGCCTGCCACTGGCTAGATTTTGCCGAAATTTGCTGACGTCTCCTGCACATACAGGGACCTTAATATTTGGCTGCGAGCGTTAAAAAAAAAAGATTTTGCACTCACCGCTGTACTGTTCTTGCTCAAATTTTGCACAACGATCGCGTTTTGGCGTCGACTTCATTTAGTATAGCACTTGGCACGATTAGTCACCTGCTTATTCAGACAAAAATGAGAAACTGTTTTCGCCTATGTGAAAAATGATGTATGAAAAGGCGACCCTGGCACAGACTTGTGTCCCCACCTGCCGTCTTCTGCGGAAATCAGCGTTCCAGGGAGGGCTTCCGCTTGTTGCCCCCATAAACTCTATGGTTGCCCCCACATAGTTTCTCGAGAAACTATAGTTGCCCCCACTGATCTCCACTGATCAGTGGTTGCCCCCTCCTGGAGCAGGCGACTGCTCGCCCTGAAACGCTGCTTTCTGTAGGTGACGACAGATGGCGAAACAAGTTTATGCTTGCGCTGTCGCGACAGCAACTCTCATCCCCATAAGCGCATGCAAATTTCCACTTTTTTTCTTAGAACGCAGGCAATTCACTATGCCAATTGTTATACTAAACGAAGTCGACGCCAAAATGCGATCTTTCTGCAAAATTTGAGCAAGAACACTGCAGCGGTGAGCGCAAAATCTTTTGAATACGCCCAGCCAAATATTCAGGACCCTGCAGAATGAGCTTGACGACAATGTCAACAATATCTGCTATATTGGTCAGAAATAGCTTAGATTCTGGGTCTGCATCTCTCCTTATATGTGAGTGAAATACGCTGGCATATGTTGTGCGTAACATAGCCATTTTAAAAGTTTTACTTTCCTCGCACTACGTAGAAGTTGAAGCCGTATGTACTTATCAAGGCGAAAGCCTCGTGTCTGTTTCAAGGTCGCTTTGTGAGATACAGAAAATCACGAGATTCAAGGAAGGCAATTAGCGAACCAAACCATGTCCAACCGTGTATAAGAGATGATTAATGATTAGCACAGTTAAATATTGATTAGTGATTGGACTAAGGTGGATTAAGGTTGATTAAGCTGGATTAAAGTGCATTGAGAAGGATTTAGGTGGATTAATGTAGATCATGATCGATTAAGAAAAAGTAAGATCGGTTAAGATGGATGAAGAACGATTAAGGTCGATCAAGCTGGATTAAAGGACATTAGGGAGGATAAAGGTGGATTAAGGATAATTAAGGTGGGTTGTGATGGATTAAGGTATATTATGGTGGATTAAGGTCGATTAACGAATGAACGAAGATTAAGTGGATTAGTGCGGATTAAGGTAAATTAAGGTGGACTGGGTGGAATAAGGTGCCTTAAGGGGAATGAAGGAAGATTAATGTGGATTAGGGGGATTAAGGATGGAGCAGGGTGGATTAAGGAGGATTAAGCTTAATTACAGTAGCCTTAACTAGGCTTTCGCTTTTGCGTCTCTTAGGGAATGAATAAAGACACCTAGGGCTTTTAAGGCGAAAGCCTTTCTAGGCTCATGGTGAAGTTGGTGCAACAGACCTGACCGCCGGAGTGTCCGCCGAAGCGTCACCATGCCATGTGAAGACAGATAAAAAAAAAAAATTATTGATAGTGACACTTAGTGAATGATAACGTTAGAGATTGCTAAAGGTTAATAATGACTACTAATGACTCCGAAATGACCAATATGTTTGATTAGAAATTGATTAGAAATTATTAGAAATATCTAGTAATTAGTAGTAATGACTAATGATGTAATGAGCACTAATGACTACGAGATGACCGGTGTCTAACGATGGATCTTAATGACCACGATTCATTAGAAATGACTAAAAGTGCTTACTAGTGAGCAGTAATGACTAATAATGACTGAAATGACTTGTAATGACCAATGTCTAACGACAAATTGTAACGACTACAATTGATGAGGAATGACTAAAGATGCCTAGTAATGACTAATAATGACTGAAATGACTTGTAATGACTACTAATTAGTACGAAATGACCAATATGTCCTATGACAGCTTGTAACGACTTCAATTCATTAGAAATGGCTAAATATGCTTAGCAATGACCGGTAATGACTACTGATGACTATGACGATACCAACATGTCTAACGGCGGTTTGTGATGGCAATTGATTACAAATGACTAAAGATGCTTACTAGCGAGCGCTAATGACTAATAATGACTGAAATGACTTGTAATGACTATGAAATGACCAATATGTCTAATGGCAACTTGTACCGACTACAATTGATTAGAAATGACTAAACATGCTTAGTAATGACCAGTAATGACTAATAATGACTGAAATGACTTGTAAATTATGGGGTTTTACGTGCCTAAACCACTTTCTGATTATGAGGCACGCCATAGTGGAGTACTCCGGAAATTTCGATCACCTGGGGTTCTTTAACGTGCCCCTAAGTCTGAGTACCACGAGTGTTTTCGCATTTCGCCCCTATCGGAATGCGGCCACCGTGGCTGGGATTCGATCCCGCGACCTCGTGCTCAGCACCCTAACACCATAGCCACTGAGCAACCAGTGTGGGTTGAAATGACTTGTAATGACTACGAAATGACCACTATGTCTAACGACAACTTGTAACGACCACAATTGATTATGACTAAAGTAATGACCAGTAATGACTACTGACTTTGACAGAACCAACATGTCAAACGACGGCTTGTAATGACCGAAATCGATTAGAAATGACTAAAATGCTTAGTAATGACCAGTAATGACTAATAACTACTGAAATTGCTTGCAATGACTACGAAATGACCGCTATGTCTAACGACTTGTAACGACTACAATTCATTAGAAATGACTAAAAATGCTTAGTGATGTAAAATGACCAGTAATGACTAACAATGACTGAAATGGCTTTCGCCGTTCACCTGTTAGGATAGGAGAGATCTTACGAAACCATGTATTTTTCATCTTGAACTGCACTGCGAGGGCGTGCTTCTTCGTTAGAAGCTCGGGAGAAAGGCTGCGGTAGTGAGCGGCTATCTTGATAGGGTTTACGGACTTGAAAAAGAAATTAAGAGTGATGCTGTTTACGCTGGTGCTAGCCGGCGAACGTGCGCAGCAAAACCTCGCCGAGCGATGACCTTAGCGCGCCCACCGGCACCGCTTCACCGTAGCTTTGCCTCGCTGCGCCGTACGGAGGCCGCGCATGCGCAGATGCAGATCTAAGCCGTGACGTCACCACGGGGGTATAAAAGCAGCTCCGCTCCGCCGCCGCGCCGGCAGAGCGGAGAGCGAGACGTAGAGAGCGAGATGAGGCGACAGAAGAAGAGCGTCACTCCCAAAGAGGAGGAAGCGCGACGTAAAGGCGCTGCGCTGCTACCCGGGTAGAGGGGGAGTACCGGGGTCAGTGTACCGAATGATGTTGGGTTGATGAGCACATGTAAGGCTCTGGGACGCGGCACCTCCGGGTGCCAAGTCCTCTTCTCATCTGACAACGGCACTCGAGAACGGACGGATGCGACGACTTCGGTCCAATCCCGAATATCGCGCCGGTGAAGCGTCAGCGATGAGCTCGCTTTGCCGAGCGAAAGCGTGCGTGTGCAACCAGACGCGTCGACAAAGCGATCCGGGCCTGCGAGTCGTGGAGAACTTTCAGCGGCGAGTTCGGAAATCCATGGGAGGTGCCGACGGACGGTTTGCCTGCTCGTTGCTCTTCCGGGGGTGCTAACGACGACACCGCGCAGGAAGCTCGTCGACCCGCTCTCGAAGCATAAGCATGCAGAAAACTTGGCCGAGTCTCCACGCATGAACTTAGCCGAACCAGGAATAACCTAGGTGGAGCCGCCAGCTTCGCTGTTTGCCCGGTCTTCGCGCCACTATTGCGAAGCTGCCCCAATTTTTCTTTCTGCAGAAAATGTATCTATTATCAGCATGCCTGTTTGACGTGTTCACACGAGCTGTCAATGTTTGATGAGGAGATCTGTGCTTTGATGTCAGTAATAAATTTCCTTGATGACCATGCTTTCATCATCTATCAGTTCGGTTCATTGAATAACCTGTTAGTACAGAGATAAGCTCTGAAACAATTTATTTTTTTTAGATGATAGTGATATTGTACTACGTGTTTGTTGAAACTGCGTGCTTTTTAAAATTTATTTATCCTGTGTGGGTATTGTTTTCATCTTAAAAACCGGCTTGACTTGGACTGACGATGCATTTGCCGATTTCGATGGGAGCGAAATGCGAAAACACCCGTGTACTTAGATTTAGGTGCACGTTAAAAAAAACCCCAGGTGGTCTGAATTTCCGGAGTCCCCCACTACGGCGTGCCTCATAATCAGAAAGTGGTTTTGGCACGTAAAACCCCATAATTTAATTTTTTAATGGATGCGACTTTGTTTTGTCTAATTTACTTAGACTTACCAATTAGTAATTATTTTTTTATTCTTCAACTTCTGTTTGTTGCCTATTGTTTTGCGTCTAGAGCACCTTCAGAAAGTTTAATTTCTGATGCCGCATTTTCTGTGTCTCGCGTTTTTCCGCGCGCGTTAATTAGGTTGAATTACGACACATAATTATAAACCTTATGTGTCATCGACTTAATTGTAATGACATTACCAAGGTGGTCATCTACACACGGCGGGAACTGACTTACGTTCTTTATTCAGTGCGGCCACATGACAGTAATCAGTATGTCTGTTTGACCGTGAAAAAACACAAACTTGTGTTTGCTCTAGTGGGCGATTACCTTTCTCCGTCAAGTCGTTTCGACAGACAGACTGATTGACATAGATGCGACTTCTGGTCCATGGATTGTCATTGGGGACTTTAACGCACATCATTCATTTCGGGGAAGCACCAAGGTAAATTCCAAAGGGAGAAACCTCGTTTCCTTCGCCTGCAACCATAGAGTTTCTCACTATAACACCTAGAGGGAAATCTGGCGCCACCGTCTATGGGAGTTTCTTAAAGGGCCCCTGAAACGGTTCGGACAAATTTTGTAGACGCGTAGGGTACAGCTTAAGTAGAACATTCGTACCACATTTTAAATGAAGCGTTACGTATTAATGGAGCTACAAGCGATTACAAGTTACCCTCCTCCCTGGCCATGCTTTTCCTCCTTAACTCGTTCGCCGAGCGATCGGGGCTAAGCTCCGCCTTCACTGGTTCTGCGTCATGATGCGACGTCACATCGCCCACTTCCGTTTGTTTTGGAGCCCGCCCCCGCCCGCGAGAAACCTCGCCGCTAGCGGCTTGGCCGTCGACCTCAAGGGAGAGCTATCGAAGCCGCCTGCGTTGCGAGAATTCTGTCGTATCGCCAAACGTGTCTTGATATTCCGTTAATCACACACTACCTGAATATTTCGACGGAACGGTGAAGGCATAAACTCAAGCTGATGAAGGAACTTTAGCGTAGACGTACGTGAGCTGCCTGATCGGTCTCCACGGTCCAGCCACCCGTTGCCGTAGCGCTTAACCAGCCAAAGAAAGAGCTAATATTGCTCTAACCTAGTGTAAAACATTTTAAACATTTACAAAAACACAACGATTACACTCCTGCGAAAAATTTACACCAGCAGCAAAGAAGAATGCATTTTGTTACTGCTACTGTGTGTGGTTGAGTTCTATGCCACCAGGTGGCTGCACCGTGCAGACCATTCACATTTGCGCGTCTGTTCATCCCCTGAACGACAAGCAAGAGGACACGGCCAGGGCCTGTCCCCTCGCGCATGCGTTTACCCTAATACCGGACTCGCGAAACGCTATTGCGTTCTTCCGGTGTAAAGTGACGGCCGCAGTCGCACAAATCCCGGCGCGGATCGGATAGCGGCAGTCCGATGCGCTGCAGCCAGTCCGCTCGTCTACTGGCTTGCAGAGGGACACGATGTCGCAGTTTGACATATTGCCAGTCGCTACGTTTGCAGTCCACAACGCAACAAAGTCGAATCATAGCGCTCGCGAAAAGACAAACCGACACTAATGACGGCGGAGCTCTTGTCAAAGACGGAGCACGTTGTAACATAAGCAGACGACACTTGCTATGTGCCGGAAGTGCTTAAGTGTACTGAAAAATTGTTCTTGTGCATTCTATTTATGTCACTTTCTTTTTATAAAAACAAATTAACTAACATCCCAACTATTACGAGCATCATTTGTTTACCATAAAGTTGGAAAAATTATTGATCACGCGCCCTAGTCAGCCAATCGGATAGCTCGCCCCACTGACGTCATATGGGTGATTTCGGTCATATGGGTAGGGGCGGCTTAAAATTCCGCCGAGCAGTGTGCTGCGATCGGCAGCGATGTGCATTTTTAAAGCCTTATAATAAATTACACGCTTTACGCGGAGCACTTAGATGTGTCAATTAATGACCAGAAGGACCTACTCTAACGGCTCAGTACGTTTGTAGAAAATCGTCAAAATCGTTTCAGGGTCCCTTTAAAGGGAGGTCAAAATCGTCAAAATCGTTTCAGGGTCCCTTCATAGGGACCCTGAAACGATTTTGACGATTTTCTACAAACGTACTGACGTACTACAAACGTGCCGTCATGGGAATGACGGTATATGTGTCTGCGAGGCTTGTGTTAGCGGCCCGCTGATACTTTTTACGTAACATATAATCGTACACGCAATAACACGTTCTCGTAGTTAAAAAAAACATGTTTTTGTGTAATAGTAAAACCAAAACAGCTTTTCACGTGCTGTTTTAGTAGAAAGTGAATCATTGTGACAGACGGAACTGTACTTGCCAAGCGCGTCTTCAAGATGTCCTGTCTCTCCGAGAACGATGCCAATCCGAAGTCACAATATACCGGCATTCCCATGCATACCACAGCGCAGTAGCGCCAAACTTCCCTCTAGGTAATGTAGTGAGAAACTCTATGCCTGCAACCATGAACTTTGCTGTCTAAACGATGGCAGTCCCACGTTTCTGCGAGGCCGGACGTACGGTTGTTGCTGAGACTTCGCTTTTGTCCCGCGGTGCCTCACTCGCTGCGTCCATTGGTTCGCAGATAGAGAAACCGACGGAAGCGACCACATTCCTACCCACCTGAAGAGAAAAGGCCTAGCCAAATCCATTTCATCAAATTTTAAGCAAACAATAGATTGGACCGTGTTTAAATGACTTACAGAAGGCGCATGCCACGAAGGCTTTTCGTCCACACTAGACATTCAGATCGCCAAGGCTGTGCAGCACGCTGTGCGTTCATTTCGGCCTTGGGAGAAATACACACATTTTGATCCGTGCAATCCGCCGACGAGCGGAGTGACGGTATAGACTGACTAAATCAGTTTACTACATTAGAGAGGCCAGACGCATTCAAAACGAAATTCAGCGTCGCCTTTCTGTATTGTAAAATCAACGCTAGAAATACTTTTTTGAGTCTCTCGATCCGCGTAAACCTCTGTCGTTTGTCTGGAAAACAGTCCGCACACTTTGAACTGCTTCTTAACAGTGCCGTCCACTTAAATTTCAAAACCCTCCATCAAGGACTCAGAGAAGCCGACGTAGCCGAAGATTACTGCGCAAGGATCGCGGATCCGGCGTTCACTCTCCACCAGGGGCGTAGCCAGGGGGGGGGGGGGGTAGGAGGGAGGTTTATGGGGCTCCAGCCCCCCCCGCCCCCCCCAAATTTTTTTGTGCTGTCCATGCACCGCCGATCAAAACAACCCCCCGGCGTCGGAAACCATTCTGGATTTTGTCTAGAATGGGTCTTTTTCACGTTCGAAAAGACATCTCCGCGCTTACATTGCGAACTCGGGCAGGATTTCGCGGCAACGCCCGTGTACCTGGAGCCACATAACGCAAGGAGCTCCATCCGAGCACAAAGTTTCAAGGGCATTTTGATGCAGAGCGGGCTCGTCGCGGCATCTCGCGGAGGCCGCGCAATCTACGGAGCGCATGGATTTCAATTCCGTAACTTTATATCACTAAAGTTCTCATAAACTTTTTATGCGAAAGGTGCATTGACATTTCTAAAGTCATATGCTTTAGATTTTCACTTCCGGAACTTTGTGGGTTTAATATTCTTATAAACATTTGGCGCTGATGGTGCATTGACGTTTCTGAAGTCGTACATCGGAACATACACCGAGACAAGCCAAATCAACACACTATCAGACAAGTTGACAAAGCACGCAGCGCGGTCCGATGAGACGAAGGTTGTGGTGGTTTATTTGTGCTGTCATGTCGCAGAAAAAGAAATATCAACATCTTTTTCACCTTCGCCAAAGCATCCATATCAAGACACTAAAGGCAACAAGGGTAACTACGTCCTTATTTATTTTTCTTCTTTGACTTTTATTCGCGAGGACACATTGAGCCTCTTCAATTTTCTTGTTCTCGCTACCCGCGACCAACATGCTTTCCTTCGTTACTTTTTTTTTTTACTTCGTTGCCCTAACCCCACAAAAGAAGAAGGGACCTTGTCGCGGCGCAGCGAAATGTCGCATGATGAAAGTTCGTTTGGTGCTTCTTCGTTTGCGCAAAGCGATGAGCCGGGGGACGCTTCAGTTGCTGGATACTCTGATTATATTATTGCGATAGCAGATATATGGACACTCCAGGCGCATTCCTGCCGTCGTCGTCACCCTCATGTTCCGTATAGAATCCAAGGGCACCCGCCGTGGTTGCTCAGTGGCTATGGTGTTGGGCTGCTGAGCACGAGGTCGCGGGATCAAATCCCGGCCACGGCGGCCGCATTTCGATGGGGGCGAAATGCGAAAACACCCGTGTGCTTAGATTTAGGTGCACGTTAAAGAACCCCAGGTGGTCAAAATTCCCGGAGTCCTCCACTACGGCGTGCCTCATAATCAGAAAGTGGTTTTGGCACGTAAAACCCCAAATAAAAAAAAAAAATCCAAGGGCGACAGCATCGTAACCACGCGCCGCATGCTGTACGGCCGAGTGAAAGCGTAGGGGGGGGGGGGGTGTTCGCACGGGTGTGCCGACGATGGTGGCTCAGTCTTGTGTGGGCAAGGGAGAAAAGCGGGGAGAAAGCGTACCGCCTTCCTTCGCGCGCGATCCGCCAGGGGGAGTGGGGCGGCCCTTAGGATTCTGTGGTCTGTGAATATGTGATTGCGCAACCTGTTTATTTGCCTTGTTTGACGCATTGTATACCGTGACTTTTCTTATGTTGAATTCCAATGGCGGAGTCGGAGTGGCCGACGGACTCCGCGAGCGAGCACTCGACTCTGGCGTAGAGCAACGCCTCCAGATCCGCGAGTGGAACACAACCCGCGCCGCCGGAGCAAAGCGGAAGCGGAACTTCTATCGCCGAGTTACCCAGGGTACCTTGCGTGTTGTCATTTCCTTCCAATGTTTGCTCCCAGCACCGGCGCACCGGTCACTTGTCTCTTCAGCGCCGTTCACCTGTTGTTTCTTTAAAAGTGCGGAATGTATATCTCGCCAAGCGTGCAGCAGCTTTTGCTTCCTCGCGAGTCGTGACTGGTGGCGCCTCCCAACAGACAAACGTGGTGAAGGAAATACGTCACGCAGAGTTCCGGTCCACTCCGCCGATTTTGGCGGAGCATCTTTTTCTGCTCCACGGAGTGACTCCCGCTCTAAATCTACTCCGACTCTCTCATCGGAACACCTTACTCCCGCCCTCACTCTGTCGTTGGAACAAACTTGCTCCGAAACGAGCAGAAAAACTTGCTCCGTCTCCGCCATTGGAATTCAACATTAGGTAGACTTGTTGGAGACTTATACGTATAACATTTAAATATCTTATTGCGAGGTTTTGTATATACGTGCAGTGAGCTTTCTTTCCAGAGGCACTTTTTTGCCCTATATCAAGCTGTATCTCCGCATTTGTATATTCGATTGTATCTTTGCATTTCTAATGTGCGAGGGCGAGTCAAATGAAAGTGAGCCACCCAACCCCGCGCAATAATGATTCGGTTCAATATCTGCGAGGCATGTGCGTACCACACAGGCATACAAAACAAATACAAAAGTGACACGGAAAAAAACATGAAACAATATATATGAAACAATATGCAATAGTGACACACAGGGGTGAGGATAAATGTTCTTTAATGCGTTCATACGCTGGGTTGAACACGGTTGCGTGACATAATGGACGCTCCAAAAGTTTAACAGCGTGGCGTCGTGAGGTTTTTGACAGATAAAGATGTTTCGTAAAAAGAAATTAGTCGCCGTGTGGCTGCCGTGTACGTAGAACATTGCATTTCACTGTCCATTGTGAAGCGTTGGCGGAAACGGTTCAACGAAGGACTTGAAAATTGCAGAAAAATTATCTAAGACCGTGCCAAAGCCACCGTGCAATCACCTCCAACGCAATTGCAAAGGTTGATGAGCTGATTAGACAAGAACGGAGGATAAGCATCGATGAACTGGCAGAGCGTGTGGACATCAGACACGGTTCGGCTCACGCCATAATTCATTAACATTTCGGTTATCGGGTCTTGTGTGCGCAGCGGATGTCGAAAATCTTGAGCTGCCGCCAGAAAACGGAGAAGTTCGGCGCTGCCTTGGCTCATCTGATCCGGTATCACAATAAGGATGACGACTTCTTGTCTGCAATTGTGACCGGGAACGAATCATTGTGCCACTACTACGAGCCTGAAACACGATGGCAAAGCCTACAGGGGAAAAAATTCGAATTTACCACCCCCAAAGAAAGCAAAGGCCGTCATTTACGCCGGAAAGGTGTTGACTTTTTTTCGATCATCAGGGGCCATTACTGATAGAATTTGCTAAACCTGGAGAGACTATCAATCGCTTCCGACATTGTGAAACGCCGGATCAGCTGCGTGTCGCAATAAAGAAGAAACGACGTGGAAAACTGACGAATGGGATCATGTTACTCCATGACAACGCCTGTGCCCACACCGCTGGTGTGGTTAATACAAAACTGGCAAAGTTCAAGTGGGAAACGCTGCAACAACCGCCATACAGCCCAAACATGTCGCCTTGCGACTTCCGAATTTTGGGGCAATTGAAGAAACAGCTCGAGGGAATCAGATTTGTGTCGGACGATGACCTGAAAGAATCAGTCACAGACTTTTTGAAGGAGCAACCGAAGGAGTTTTATGAGACGGGAATCACGCGACTCGTTAGTCAGTGGGACAAATGTCTAAATGCTCATGGAGACTACATTTAAATGAAGTGCCCCGTTTGTCATATATCCGCACTGGCTCACTTTCATTTGACTCGCTTTCGTATATTTTGCAGAACTCCTGCTTTCTATATGTGCTCTCTGTTGCGACTATAATTTCGGTACAATTACAATACGCGACCGGTGACAGCTGCTCCTGAGCAATACATTGGAACAAATGACAGCGTCATTGAAAATTTTCACTGGCCGTTGCACATGTACAATAATGTAAACAAGGTTCTTGACTGGCAAAGTTTCATTAAAACATTTATCCTCAACTTGTTCATTTCATGGCCTATACATTTTTCATATCGGCGGCATGCACTGCTTGGCTGGTTTCGAACTGGTATGGTTCTAAAGTTCGTATGATATTTTCGTTACTTATTAAATAGACAAAAACCATGGAAACATTGATATCAGTTATTTCGGACACAATGTTTGGGACATACAAGTGTATTCTTCTACGAAAAAATACATATTTCATTTGTCTTGACAGTGCGTAGCGTTCAAGAATTCGTTTGCAGCATCTTTGGCAATGACAGTGCAGGTATTATTCATATATTGGATCACTCGACAAACTCCATAAGGAGCAGGCCGAGCTGCAACGTGAGCAACGTATGGACGTTCCTTTTTCCATCGAAGAACTGGAGGCCGCACTTGCTGGCTGCAGGCGATCTTCGTCACCAGGACTCGATGGCATCACATACTCTGCGCTTGCAAACCATTGTCAAGGGGCCAGAGATGCACTTCTTGGCCTATACAGTGCATCGTAGCTTGCCGGCCAGGTCCCTACCACGTGGAAATCCAGTCGCATCGTTCCACTCCTCAAGCCTGGCAAATCTGCATTGTTTATTGCCATCTTACCGTCCAATAGCACTGGCCCGCTGTGTCGGCAAGGTAAGGGAGAGAATAATCCTTGCACGGTTAGAATGGCACTCGGAATTTTACGTCTATCCAGAGGTAATGGCTGACCTTCGATGCGGACGCTCGTCAATAGCTAGTGTTATTGACCTTGTAACATATGCACAGCACCAAAAACATCTGAATCACTGGTGCCTTATTGCTTGATGTTAAAGGTGCGCACGGCAATGAGATCATCATGCAATTCTGGACGCCTTAGAAGCTGTAGGGATTGGTGGACGCGCCTTTCGCTGGATACGCAGCTATTTTAATGGAAGATTTTTCTTTATTTTGACTGAAGACGGGATCAACGCCGTCTAGCTATACCAGTCGTCGTGTACCGCTAGGCGGAGTGCTCAGTCCTACCCTGTTCAACCTAGTGCTCGTTGGTCTCGCCGATTCGTTACCGGAAATCTCTCCCTATATGCAGACAACATGACACGTGTACAAGTCCGCGCACGACTTCAGAAGGCTTCAACGGCCGTGTCAACATACCTAAGAAGGCAAGGCCTGGAGCTTTCACCTGAGAAATGTGCACTCGTTGCTTTTACACGCAAAGCGATGGCCCCGTATGCTTTGCGGATTAATGACCAAACTGTACGATACAGTCGAACGCATCGATTTCTTGGCGTCATCATTGATAGAGGCTTGTCTTGGAGCCCTCACGTCTCGTACATGACAAAGCGTTTGGCCGCCATTTTGGACCTTGCGTTTCTCGGCGGGAACTCGTCGGGCGCAACAGTACCATCAATGTAGCAACTATATAAAGCACTGTTTTTTTTGGCTTCCTGCGGTACAGCTTACCTGTAGTAGGAAATACTTGCACTACAAGTATCTGCAAACTCCAGAGTGTACAAGCACTCAGAACTTGTCTCGGTCTCCCCGAAACCACGTCATCGATTGCGACAGTGGCCATTGCCAGACACGCTCCTTTGACAGTCTGCATTGATACAGATGTCCTGAGAGCACACATCCGACACCTGACTCGGATTCCCTCACACCATCTTGCTTGCTTGCCATCAAAGAGGCCACATTCAACTTTTGCCAAAAGTATTGTAAGACATCAGCCATACTTGCCATCACAATTTACGCCTGCTACACGATAGTCAGACCCGTTGTGTTGTCTGCATCGGCTGCAAGTGCAATTGACAATTCCAGGCATCAGAAAGAAAGCTGGAGCGCCGTTGCGAGCTTTGAAGCAAGCAACTTTGGAACAGATTCCGGCAACACGTCTACACAGATCGTTCGATAAACCTCAACAGCTCTGCTGCTGAAGTCATTATCCTTGCAAAAAATGAAGAAATCAAATGAAAACCTTCATGTGTGACCACATAGACGGGTGCAAAACTTGCGGCACTCCATGCTACACTTGATTTCACTAATCAGGAGCCACTACAACATTGGACAGTCTTTAGTGAATCCAAGGCAGCTCTTCAGTGCATACAAAGCCCAATGCGCCACGGACCCAATGAACAACTGGCCTCAGATATTCGACGCATTATTATCGCAGCCATAACAAGGGACACAACATAATCTTTCATTGCTTCCAGGACATTGCAACATCACCGGGAATGACCACGCAGACGAAGTCGCCCGATCTGCACATGAAAGTGGTCAACGAGTCTTCATTCCGCTTTCGCTAACAGACGCTGCGGCTGGGCTGCCATTGATGTCCCATGATTGTACTTTGCCCCCTGTGGGACTCGAACGTTTTCACCATGTGTAGATTGCGTTAGTTGTCTCCAGACGCACCTACGCCTAGGTTACCCCGACGTGAACACACCATGCTGTACCGTCTGTGGCTAAGCGTTGCATTTACGAACTCATATGCTTTCCTTATCGGAATGGCCAGCTGCCCCACGCGCGACACATGCAACAGCGATGACACGCTCGCGCATATTATCTGTCTGCCCGCGATATAGTGCCCGGAGACAAGTGATGTGCAGAGTACTGGACCAGTTGTACAATCGTCCACTATCAGAACTCAAAGCTTTATGCCAGTGCTCCCAAAGAACATCCGCGCTGAAGGCCTTACTCGCGTTATTAAGGTTCCTGCGGTCTACGGGCCTTCGCGATAGACTTTAAGAACGCCGCCCCCTAGCCCTCTGTAGTGTACGCGGTTCGTGCTCGTCTCCATTTCTCTCTATCTCCACCTTCCACCCTCTCTCTTTTTATCCCCCTCAACCCTTCCCCGGGAGCCAGCCGGAACTACCTCTGCTTAACCTCCCTGCCTTTCTATGCATACTTTCTCTCTCTCTCTCTCTCTCTCTCTCTCTCTCTCTCTCTCTCTCTCTCTCTCTCTCTCTCTCTAATATATATATATATATATATGTATGGTGTCCCAACTAACGTTAGCCGAGCTGTTTAGGAAAAATAACTAAAGAACACGGCGTGATACAAATATAACATCGTAAGTGTTCGGTCTACAATGGTGGAGCAACGGAAAAATATAGGTCTCATGATTGTATCTTGCACTTTGTCCTTTTAATCTGTTTTTTTTTCTTTGAACAGCTTGGTACATAGTGTAAGCTGGGACACAGGGCGGCATGGAAGTCGTTGACCGCTCCATTCAACGTTACGCTGCGGCCAAGGTTGCCTTGCTACATATCTCATCGGCCGCATATATATAGTTTGGTCCGTCTCGCTGTCCACCTTTTCCTGGTTATCTATCAGCCCTGTGCCCGCAGCTGCGTAAGCGGTGTTCCGATATACTTTGCCCTTTGCTTGTGCGCAAGCTTCGCCTGCACCCCACTCCGAACGAACACGCGTGCGAAGCGCTGATATCGCGATAGCGATGCCTATCTTCGCGCACCGTTGTGCGTTTTTTTTTCGCGAGCGAAGGCATCATTGTCAGCCTCTAGTGTCCACTGTTTTACAGTGAAACGGTTTACCGCTAGCCCCCACCCCCTTCCTCCCTTCCGTATGCGTCCCCCGCATGCGCTCCCAGAAATCCGGGGGTGGGGGGGGGGAGGTGTTAAGGGTACCGTGACCGGCTTACGTCCGTATCACGGCGTGTGGGCAGGAATGCGTGGTCCGACCCCAGAGATGGTGCAATACCAGGCCGACCCGCGGCGGAGGGGAAGCAGGCTTCAAGCACTCCGCCAAATTCCAAAAATAAGGTTAATATCTTGCGTTGAAATAGAACCATATAAACGCGGCCTCGTAATAGAAACAACACGCACACACACGCACGCACCCACCCCCATATATAATGTGTGTGTGTGTGTGTGTTGGCTTATGATATGATCAATGAAAATCGGGCTCTTCAGTTACCCTTCTTCTCGTTCATTACATAATGAGGGTCTCGAATCCGGAAACATTGATATGCCTTCGGGTAGCACGTGTGGGTTTATTGACCAGTTGCTCGGAAAAGATCACGTACCGGTGACGCCTGCAGCAAAAAGGGTGTTCCATATCCGCCGCCAAGGTTGGTGAGTGGTGGCGCTGGCTAACACTCCCAGGGTTAGTTCTAGTAGTAAGACGTAAGTACCCCGGAAAGTGGATGGAAAAATGGCGCCGCGGTAGTTCAATTGGTAGAGCGTGCCACGCGTAATGCGAAGACGTGGGATCGTTCCCTACCTGTGGCAAGTTGTTTTTTTTATTCACTTTTAATTGCATTAATTTATCATTTTTTAACTCAATTAGCAACTGTAAGTAATGTCCCCTGTGTTGTGCTCGGTGCCTACGCTTAGTGTATTATTAGAGCAAGGACGCGTAGTGCTTTATTTGTTTTAAATCCTGTTTGACGAATAATGAAAGGGGGAAAAAGTGGCGACGGCGCCTGTGCACGTGGTCTGCGCCTGTGGTTATGACGTCACGCTCGTCGGAGGTGCCGGCGCGGCTGCAGCAGCGGTTGCGGCAGATGCACGGGACGTGCGGTGACCGCGGCGGCCCGCGAATGCACGCAAATTGCCCCGAGCGGCCAGTCGCGCGCCAATTTTGCGTGCATTTGCGGGCTTCTCTTAGGCTCGGAAAAACACTTTTACGTAGCACGTATTGAGCAACAGGAAGCTGTGTTGGGAGTTTTTGTTCATGTTGCTCTACAATTTTCTCAATGACATTTTTCATCTAATTACAATATTTGAGAAGTTAATTAAATAATTAATACTAATTATCTGATTAGGCGGGATGAAAAAGAAATTATCTGTGTATCTGCAAGCGACGGCGAACATTACCTTGGTTCTGTGCAGCTACGTGGCATTCGCATATTTTTTTAAAACTCTGGCTAAAGTTAGCTGGGACATCCTGTATATCAGCTGCCTCAATTGACAAGCATTCATCGTGCTGTCCACATCTATTAGCGGCGAGAATTTGGAGTGGCGCCCTCTTGCGAGTGACGTCACGGCCAGGACGCCGCTCGCTCCAGCTCGCTTGGCTGCCGCTCGTGCTCGTTCCCTTCGTGCGTGCTTGGGGTATTGGCGGCTCGAGCCTTACTTGCAGGAGGTTTTTCGGATTATTTCTGCTGCCATGGCTGAACCGCAGTTTCTTCTTCGAAACCGCGTGAGTCATGAAAATTTACGACTTGGATATCACAAGCTATGTAGCGCTGAAGGGGTCTACTGGTTTTGCAATGCATATATATGCGCCGTGTCTGTTCATAAAGTTTGCTTAAAAAGAATGTCTTCGAGTTCAACACGTGAAGTTATTTATGATGCTCCTGAACACTTAACATTCCCTTATTACTTAAGTATGAGAGACATAGCATTTTACATGGAAAAAGAGTCTTGATATTTGGCATCAACATTATAAATCCGTGTTAGAAGGACATTGCCCAGCGAAGCTTTCATCATGATTATTATTACTCAGGTGAGTTGTTTTATTCAAATGTGGCAACTGTATTAAGGCCTAAAAGGAAGAGATAGGCGCATGTTTGTGTGAAAAGGTTTGGTACTACTTTCACCGTTCTCTGAAATAGGCACCCGGAAACGCATTGACTGTTAACACGACGGCGCATCAGGTATAGTATATATACACTTCACGAATACCATAACAGCAATCACATGAAAGAAAATTTCGTGATTAAGATCGAGAACCAATCAAATGTAAGCGATGAAATGTGTCATAGCGGTTCTCAGTAGCTTTTATCGATGATACGGCACACTCCTTCCGCAAAGGAAGCAACCGACTGTCGTTATGGCGAGGCGCGCATTGTTCGCGAAACCCAGCAGTTCACTACAACTTCGAATTGAAACCTCGAAGTAGCTCTTTACAGCTCCAATTACAATGCCTATAGCATACTCGAGGGATTACAGCGTAGCTTAGGTTGCGTTGAAATGGAAAATGCAAACACATATTCTGCCTCACCATGTCTCGATCCTGCATTGTTTAATTATACAAACTGAAAACTATTTGCTTCGTCAGTGCATAAAAGAGAACCTCGCATACCCGCCTCGTAAAGAAGACGCCACAAGCCTCACATGAACACTTGAACTCCACTGGGGAACAATGATATCTTCAATATGTGCCACACTACTGATGAATGGGGCTTCGGCTTCTTGCTGGCTGCAGCGAACCGGACCAAAAGGCATATTTGACTCAACTATTTGACCCGAGCCAGCCTGTGTCAGTTCTCCAAACAGATTCATCATGTCTGTTCCTCAAGCAAGAAGCACCAGTAAATTGCTCAAGTGGGTTGAACGTGTAGCACGGATAGGGAATCAATATTGGTACATTCCTTTCCGTGTGCTGCAAACAGCTGTAAGCCTCAATCAGCTTTACTTCAAGTTACTGCAGCTTAAATTTAACCGGTGAAGAACGGCCTAATTTTGAAAACAAGTTAAAAACGCAAGTGGTGCTGGCCAGATCTAGACTGCAGTGGTTGTTAAGGGTTACAGCCGAGCGTTTCTGTGAATAACTAGAGAAATTCGATATCATACCGTGAACTATTTTTCATGAGCAAACATGTTTTAGCGGGTTAAAATCAACATGTTGTAGAAGTCATATATGGCCAGCGTTTAATTGTGACACGCATATTGCACCATGGTGGGTATGGAATCTTAACTGGATTCTTATGTGCTGTGCTTTTGCGTCTATGATTTTATTATTCACGTGAGCTACCACTGGAAAGTGTAGATCCGCGCATGAAAAACCCGTAATGGGCTGGTCTGAGCTCCCTCGGGTGGCACTATAGCGTTGCCTTTGAGAAATATATTGCCGTCTAGTAAATAAGCTCCTTGATTACATTTTCGCGAACGAAGACGTCGCAAAATATGTATTTGAGAGGCCCGTCATAAGTATGCAAGCTTTGGGAACGAGAGCCAACAAGCGGAAACACTGCAGAATGCGCCCGGACATCGCCCGAACTGCAGCAGACGACAGGCGCGAGTCCGTGCCCTGCTGACGTCACGCGAGCGGCGCTCGCAGCGCCACTCTAGGTCGTTCTCGGGGCTAATAGCTGTGTCCTCAACGTAAAACTGAACGAAACGGACGCCGTAAAACTGGGCGATTGCACGGTCTGTCGGTGTAGCGAATGATATGGCTCTGAAATGCGGCGCTTCTTTTTACTTCATTGCTTGCTGGTTGCAGCTGTACGTGGCAGCACGGCACTGCTCGTCTACATCTTTGCGCACGTTCCGTGTTTTCGAAGAAGGCGCAGCCTTGTTACAGCAAAGGGGGTCGCAAAAGAATGCTGAATAGCTGCTCTGAGAAAAAAAGAAAAGAAAAGAAACCGAAGTGCGCGACTTTTATGCCAGCGTTATCTCGAATGCCAGGAAACTGCTTTATATAGACGTCTCCTGCCTGCGTGCTCTGCATGACGTCATCGGCGCTGCTATGGCGTCATAACCACGTTTCATGCGAGAAATGATGAAACTTGGGGAAAGTACTGACGTACACAAAACAATATACGGCCAGCGAACATTAGAAAACAAGTAGCCCAGACTGTTTAGTACTTTGCAAAAGAACAAGCTTCAGTTAGGGAGTGTGACTGAAATAATAACGCACTCCTTTCGGACCCCCTTAATTTGTTTTATTGTTTAACTACTGCACATGACTCTGTAAACTGTTTTCTTTGACAACTGTCGCGATTTATTTCTCATGTTAGCGTTCTCAATATGTTGATATAGTGTCCCAGCAGGTGCAGCTTCCAGTATATTGTTGTAGCAGGTTAGTTAAGCGCATTTTTGTAAAAAAAAAATTGTTTGAAGGTGTAGGCCTCAATAAAAAAGAAGCCCTGCTATCATTGTCCTGTGCGTTAAATTCTGGCGCTTTCGTTTGATTGCAACAAATTCCTTTCGAACGCAATTTCGGCCCGTGTAGTGAGATCAGGTCTAGCCGCGTTTTATGTGCGTTTCGATAAAAGAAATCGCGGTTGAGATTGCTCATAAGAGAGCGCAATCGAAATCAGGCCTTCCGCCTACTTTGACACGTGCGCCGTCCGTGACGTCAGAAACATCATGCTTATGACGTTACCTTTGTGTCTGCCCGTCAGAAATTCAATCCACTTCGCCAAAAAGAGAGAGAGAGAGAGAGCGAAGAGATGTCTGTGGTTCGAGAGCCGCAACGACTTTGCTGCGACCACAGGCTTAAGCCAGTAAGATAAGAAAGTAATAAAATGGTGATGTCAGGAGGGCGAACGAAACAAGTGACCGTATCTTTTAAATCACTTCTACGCATCATCACTTTTCCACTGTATCGCATAACAGATCTGGCAACTCAGCGACGGGCAGTCATTCCCCGACCCACCTTATTCCCCGCATCTGGCACCTTGCGACTTGTCTTTCGTTTCATGGAATCAACAAAAGAAATTTGAAGGGGCAGCGTTTCGACGATGTAGCGGCCGTAAAAGCAGCTTCGCAAGTGGCTCTCCACAGCACCATAAATGAAGAGTTCCTAGGGTGCTTCGAACAGTGTGCACGGAGCAAAAAAAGTCGCAGTTTCGCCCTAAAGGCGAAGCATCGATTGCGACAGCAAGTTAGTTTACAGCTACACGAAGTAAGGATAGTAGTTTTATCGGCAGTATAAACTTGTAAATATTCGCGTGTTAACTAAATTGACAAGCCCAATGTCAGCGTGAACCTGCAGGCAAACATGAACACATCACACTCGATGACTGCGACTTGATGACCGCGGACACTCGCTGCTAAAGCGCTGGCGTGATGAAGCGCGGCAGCGAGCTTAGTGTCCTTCGTGCTGTCTATCGCTTGAACGCAAACTGAGCAGTGAGAACACAGCACGCGCAAAACTATGAGCCGTCGGCCCACCTATATCTGTGTCCCCAAAGCAGATCGCTTTCAAGATAAAGTCCGCGACTAAACCACAACCACAAGAAAGCGGGGACAAAGCGCGTCGTCTTCCGTCGCGCGCAGGTACCGTCGGAAGGGAAAGGGGGGCCCTCCTCCCCCGGCACCATGCGCGCGACGGAAGTAGACGCGCTTCGTCCCCGCTTTCTTCCCTTGTGCGCGCGAGATTGAGCGGCAATCGCCGGCTTCCCCTCGCACGCTTTTACTCGCACATGCGGCGTGCGACGACGGTGTTATCGCCCTTGGACTTTATAGAGAACATCACGGCGACGGCAAATGTGCGCCTGGAGTGTCGTTATAACTGCTGTCGCAATAAAACTAATTGAGTAGTGCATTGTAGCTCTGGGAGACTACTTTAAAGGCGGCTAACTTGTTTTCCCCTTAAACGTGAAGAAAATAGTTTATTTCGAAGAAGTTCGGTTATTTTTGCGTTTCCTCGCGTAAGCTGACGTAAGTTCCATTTAGTAGATAGGGTGTTAGTTTTTTTCACCTGCAACAAAACTTTAAAATTTGCCTCTGGCGAATAGCCCAATTCTAACCCTTGAGCTCTAGTAAATCACTCGATGAGGTTGCCATAACATCTACGAGAAATCAAAATGCTTAATCGACGAATTAACATAATTACACCAATTATATTCTTATCTAATTACGTTACGGCACCTATTTCAGTCTACTGATTGTCGCCAGTGAGTTTGCAAGCTATATCAACTTCGAACGAACTCTGGGGATAGCACCGATTTCGAGATATGCGCCGTTAAAGTTGCGGTAAAAATACGCTGTTACATTAAAAAAAAAACGCTGTCCTGTGCATTGAAGAACAAAAGTAGCTGGAACGCCAACGTATCTCGTTGGACACTTTGAAAATTAATTTTTCGAAACCGGTGTAGTCCTGAGAATTTGTTCCAAGTGGACGTGCCTTGCGAACTCACGGGCTACGATTCGCAGATTGAAATATGTTCTGTAAAGTAATTAATGAACATGATTTAATTAGTGCAGTTGCGTTAATTATGTATTTTTATTTCTCGTACAAGTAATGGCCTCCTCAGCGAGTGAATTAGCTCAAAGTTTAGAATTGTGCTTGTGCGAGGGAGATTGTTGGGCTAAATAACAGGGCCGACACGCCAGTGAATATTTCATCGCGTGCTTTAGAGGTCCCATATCTTGACATTATTTAGACATGCTTCTCGTAACAGAAGCCAGAGGCCTGCTTCTCAAGGAGTGTCTACTTATTGTGAAGTCTTTCTCATTCTCCGTCGAGAGACAGTTGACAGTATTCCTAGTAAAAAGACACACGCCTTGTGGGATCTGGCAGGCTTCTATTCCGCCGTTGGGGCTCGTGTTGAAAGCAGCAAATAATCTGCTAATAATGCTAATTATTCGCCCCGGAAAGCAGCACTATTCCGCGTCAAGGATTGTTGGAACTTGCTGACCTTTGATTGTGGGCATGGAGTGTGCATTCGTACAAAATAAGAACAATTAGATGTCTTGAGTAATATTAATTGGCAAATAATAAATTGATTAGTAATTGGCTTCCTAGAGAACTTACAACTCAAAACTTGCCCCAGTATATGAAAAAGAAAAGAAGCTACTGTGGGTTTTGCGTTACCTTTCCCGCTCAGTAGTTTGGAGCTGTCAAATTGAGCGTATCGAAAATGATACTCTGAGCTATTTGGGGTTAATATTCATAATATTAATGCATTGACAATATTGATAACGTATGGGTGACGTCCGGGGCCTTATACAGAGAAATATTTGCGTTTAAACCCGTCATACTAGTCTTCGAATGTGTAATCTGTAAAGAATGGCAACTGCTGGATCCTGATTTATTAACGAAGTTATAGTGGCGCATATTTCGTTCGGTTACATGCCGAGATTTATGTTTTGGCTTAAAAAAATGTTCTCTTGCCTAACCCGAGCAACTGTTAACGCGATAGCATTACCGGGATCGGTTTACCCACGCCTTTTGTTGCGTTAGACTCCGCAATTACCCTTGTTTATTTTTCGCGCACGCCGATGACGAACGTTGGCGAGTGTCCGACAACGCTATCGCAATAATAGTCGCTTCGTTGTCTCGGCTGCGCTTCTTTTTGAAGAATATCTTTGTTTACGTCTTCGCTCAAGCGGGGAGTTTTGGGCCCTGTTTCGTATTGGCGCGGCAGCTTGGGTGTCGAAAGTGACTTCAGGCATGTCGCGGAAAGCCGTATCTGACTTTAGACAGAAGGGGGGGCCTCCGACAAAAACGGCGAGCGCGCCGGCGCGACACGTTTTCTGTTCGGTTTTTTTTTTTTTTTCAACTTGCCTTCTTTTTAACCTTCCCACTTTATCTGCACAGATGGCCGGTGATACGGAGACCGTGAGTGGAAGAGGAGTGATGACGACTTCGCTGCTGACTGCAACGACGAAAACGACCGCGCCGTGACGGGAGGCGCTCCTGTCGCTGCATTTATTGTTTTTGCGCCCCCCCCCCCTTTTTTTTTTGGTCTGCGCCTACGTGTTCGGTCGTCCGCTAACGCTGCTGCTGTCGTCTGCTCCCTGCCGCGTCGGCGTCGTCTGCTCTTCTGCTGCGCCTGCAACGTGTGGGTGTGCGCGCGCGTGCATGCGTGCGGTGATCTTCGACTTGCGTGACGCGTGGCGGCCGTGCCCATACTGCGCCGTGTGGTGAATTTGGTGATTTCGATTCGTGACTCCGCGGTTGTGCGCCTCCCGTCGTGGTCATCGACGTGGCATCGACGATCGAAATCGCCGCGACCTCCGTCGTTCGTCGTCTCTTCGGAAAGGTGTGACGAGACGGGGTGAGGCGCAAAAAAGAAAAAGAAGAAACCCGGATAACGGATCACAGGGCGCAGATATGCCGACTACACAGACCCGTTTGGAGCCTGCCAGGCGCCACGCAGACACGGAGAAAAGGTGAGGGACGGTGTGAGACGCAGCTTTGCACGTAAGCGGGAAATATGATGGCTGTCACGAGCAAAAACGGGGAAAAAGAAAGAGGGAGAGAAAGATATGAACGTTTAGTTCTGAACTAGCGAGAGAAAGAGAGAGAGAGAGCTAACTAAAGGAAGAAAGACGAACGGCAGGAGAGGCTGAAATAATGCGCATATCTAGACAAAGTTTATATCCGGAACTTGTCACTGTTTACTGCGCTGAAGTTGCGTTGGCACGTACACGTAAAACCGTGCCGTTTGTTAGTGCAAATCCCGGCCAGCTGTCGGATCAGCTGGCGCTGTGAGAGTTAGCAGGAAGAGAGCTGCGCCGACGAGGTTTGACAGGCGAGCGAACTCGCTGATCGCTTGCTATATATATATATATATATATATATATATATATATATATATATATATATATATATATATATATATATGAGAAGCAGAAGTTGCGTAGTCCCGGGATCGTCTGTGCGATGCTGTCCGGTGCGGCAAAAACCGTGAAATTGACGGTCACACTGTGTGCTGTTTATGACCTGCCCGCCGTGAACGCTATCCTGTGTGGGGTTCGTAGAACTGCAAGGGTGTGCAGACATATGCGGAGTGTTCTTAACCTTTTTGTATCTTTTTTAGCGCGAAGAAACATTTTTTTTAAACACCAAATTAAGGTGGGGCCTTTAGTAATTTCAAACTTACTATATGGCTTATTATTATACGGCACATATTTTAATGTACAAATTGTATCGAGTGAGTTCGCAAGGCGTATTTACTTAGAACCAAATTCTCAGGACTACACCAGTTTCAAGATATTAATTTTCAGTGTCCCGCGAAGTGCACTGGTGTTCCAGTTACTTTTGTGCTGCACTGCATAAAAGGTCTGTTGGTTAAGAAAATGTAACTGGAAGCGCCTGTGGTGTGTGTTTCCTTCTTCTGCGGGTCGTCTTTTTCGCTCTGTTTGAACACTTGCTGTGGATCATGCCCTTACACAATCAACAAAAGTTTTGATGCCTCTTCGAACAAACCAAGAACTATTGTGCCTCGTTGGACGGAGAGGCATCGGAAACGTTTCGTTCAAATTTGGCGAAAATTGGGAGCACATTACGGCTGACGTGTGCGGCGAAGTTAAATTTCTGTGGGTGAAGTACGGCTTTTTGATTAACAAAAAAAAAAAAAAAGATTCTTACGCAAGAGCTCAGGAGCGTTATATGCGGGCAACGTTTTACAAAAGTGTGTGGTTTGACCATACGAGCAATTCGTGATTGCCACAGGAACAGCTCGAAAGAGACAGCTTCGCTGGAAATCGGACTGCGACTGGCCCGCGCTTCTGTAGGGTCGCCCAAGTCAATTGTGTCTTTGTTTTCTTTCTTTGCTTCTTTCATTCAAGATTTCTTTCTTTCTTCTTCTTGTTATTCTTGTTCATCCTCAAACAAAAACTCGTGAACTTCCGTTCCGGAAATTCCCGCCTAAAAGAGCCGACGGAAAGCCGCCCATCCGACTGTGCGAACGCGCAAAGAAACTTATTTTTTTTTCTTTCTCTCGCAACAGCACGCGCGCGTACTCGTACAGGGCACGTCATTGTGCGCGGCCGCAAACCGCGTTCGCGTGCGATGAACCACGCGCGGGGGTCGAACGACTTTTGCCTCACGGCGGGTCAGAGCGCGACTCCCTGCGAAGAAGGGGTCGGTCGGCGGAGCCCCTTTTTGGGGTCAGGGGTCACTCACGTCTCCCGCGACGGATTATGCAGCTGCCGCTACACGCGTCTGAGTGCGTGTGTGTTGTCAGGGGGGGGTCACGTGCGCTTTCGTCCGGTTCAAAACGTGCCGGCGGCGGCCTAGCGACCCGTTGGACGAGTTGCGCGCGGCGAGGCGAACCACTTTCGTTTTGGTCGCCGGGCGGACCGGACTCCGGAGAGTTGTTTGCTTTCGAGTCCCGGGGGGGGGGGGGGGAGGGTTGGACCGGGACAGATGAATTCTCGTCAGCCTTGTTGCGAGTGCGCGCGGGTGTATGCGCCAAGGGCGCGGGTTCGACATTCTCTCCCTTTTTTTTTTTTGCCGACGTTGCAGGCGAGCCGTTCCGCGTTCCTTGCGATGGCAGATCGATCGGCGAGAACCAAAGGTCGCCCACTTGTGTCTAGGGTTCGACCGTCCAGCTATCGCGGGACGGCCGCGCGCTTGGTTTGAAAAGCCGCCCGTGTTGTTTTCGTTTCGTTGTTGTTTGTTTCGTTTTCGTTGAGCGCGTATTATAACCTGCGCTGCGACGGGAGGGAACGCTCTGGAGCAGCAACGCGAATGCGCTGTAGATGCAAAGCGAGGTTACCTTGCATTTCTCGATTGTTTCGTATGTGTGCAGCAAACCCTCGTATACGAGCAGATCGTCCGAACGGGAAATTGAGTTCGTTATAAGCGGCATTTCATTAAAAAGAAGGGTGGGCTCTTGAAGGAGCCATGCTAGCTTAAAAATATCGCACTCCGACAGCCCGCTCGGCTCGTAAAACGTATACATGATCGTGGATGAATGAAACGCGAACAAGTTAGTGCTAATACGCAGTGCTCGTGTTCCTGTTTCCGCTTTGAAAACCGCGCGATGTGTGCACGATTTTGGCTCTTCCGCATGGCTTGGAAGCCGGAGCCATCATCTGGGAGGCGACACGATAGAAGCGCTGCGTAATCGCGCTCTCGTTTTGCTATTCGCTTACGAAATGTTTTGCTTCATAAAAGTTCCTCCTTGGGGTGTTTCATTTGTGCACGATATTGAATACATTGGAACAAAGTTGCATCCGAGAGGAGCGACGTAACCCGCCGTGGTTGCTCAGTGGCTATGGTGTTGGGCTGCTGAGCACGAGGTCGCGGGATCTAATCCCGGCCACGGCGGCCGCATTTCGATGGGGGCGAAATGCGAAAACGCCCGTGTGCTTAGATTTAGGTGCACGTTAAAGAAACCCAGGTGGTCAAAATTTCCGGCACTGCGGCGTGCCTCATAATCAGAAAGTGGTTTTGGCACGTAAAACCCCAAATATTATTATTATTAGGAGCGACGTACGTGAAATCTGTCAGATTCTGCATGGCAGTAATGCCTGTCAGGAGCTACCATAGTATCTCGTTGATGGCGTGATGCAGCCGCGGTCCCTATAGTATCTGCCGCCACGTGGCGAAGTGGCCTTTGCAGCGCTCTTTGAGGTTGACGCGAAGAAAAGAAAAAGTGCAGTGTCACCGTGGTGTGCTGTCTCGTTTGAGATTGGCGGTTTCGTACTAAGCGGGGTCTGGCGCCACTCAAGTCCGAAATATCCGGTGTAAAGAGCATATGCATTGCAGCCGCGCAGTAAAGTCGAGTGTTCGACGAAATGTCGTTTTAATCGTGAACAAAGCAGTCGGCGACCAAGACTTCTTTATTTTTTTTTTACTACAGTTTAAAGAAGATACTTTGACAGCTGTATAGACTCCCATGCGGGAGCGTAAATGTCAAGTTTTTAACATTTCATCTTGGTCGGCCTCTGTTAACTTTTTCTACGTCGAATAAAGCGACATTTCGGATAAAGCGGTTTCGCTATCTCTAACAAGGGTTCCTTATTGAAACTCGCCCCACATGCACTCCAATTATTCCGTACAATTCACAGGAACATGTTACGGAATTTATACCGAATCGACGTAGATTATTTAAAAGAAAGATTATACGGAATTATTGGAACGACGGACGGAATGTTTCAATGTGGTTTTAGGCTTAGTAGTAACGACTCGCCATATGTGCACTCGTTCAGCTTAGCCGGGGATTTCTCTACGCGTACGCCTCGATTATGTGACCCGCATGGTTTGCGTAATTTAAACCGGTTGTCCCGCCGGTCTGCACGCCTATGGAGAGAGCGCAGCTGCCCGCCCGTGAACGTTGTCGCTGTCTCGACAGGTGCGGGCGCCTATCACCACGACCGTGGAGGATTGATTTCGGTGGCCGCGGGAAGAACGCAGAGATGGGAGTTCCAGGAAATACGGGTTCAGTGGCAGCCGTAGCAACGCTGGGCGCGTTTCGATATGCAAATGTGACCCCTAGCTTCGATAGTGCTGTGTGTATGTGCATTTGTGCACGCCAAGATAGTTCGTCAAAAGCAAAATCATGCACCAGTGAAAACAAACGACGTTTGAAACATGTTCTTAATGAACGTGTGCCGCAAGTTTGAATAAAGTACGCGAAGTGTTTCAGTAAAACGAGTTTGGAAGCGGGCGGCTGGGCGTTTACGCACTCGGTTTCACTGTCCTGTCGTGTAGCTAGCTCAATTCTTTCATTGTTCTTTTTTTGGCTGTGTTTTACGTCAGAGGTATTTTTTCAAGTGGCTATAAATGGGTGTTTTCTAGTTGGACTAGACATGAAATACAGTCGATGCTCTCGTATCTGGCGCTCCCGATGAGAGTTCTCGCATATATGGACTTCACATTCTCTAAACTTGACAACTCGCAGAAGACTCGAAAATTTTCAATTCGTTCTGCGACTGTACGCTTCTTTTGAAGTGATTCTGAAGATACAACAAAAAAAATGTAGTGAAACTTAAATTCTTAATGAACAGAATTAATTGGGCGTCTGAAGAGGCTTGAGTGCACTAAAGTCTCAGAGCGCAAGTTCTGCACTAAATATGAATGAACGCTGGGAACAGCATACCATTTTCAACAGCCAGTCGGGCAACCTAGGTGTCCGTCTTCGTTTGTGATCACGACATCGTATATACCACACAGCAGTATACAGTGTTCGTTGCGGTCAGTGCCGCCATGTCACCGGCATGTGAAACAATAACCAAGTGCAGACGACAATAACCAAGCTCAAGTGCAGACGACATCGGGAGAACGTCGAGACGAAATTGAATTCCAGTCAACCTTTCAGCTCAAGACACTATGCTATGACAGCTGCCCTAATAATCTGACATACTCACGTAAAGTACAAACTATACGCGTATATATGCTTGTCGGCGCGCAAGAGCTCGCGGCTTGCGTTCGCCACGCCTCGCGAGGAATGGCGGTTTGAACCCACGAGGCGTGCTCCTACTTGGCTCACTATCTTCGCCGTGGTAGACGTCGTTTCGTATTTGTGTGAGGGAGCCAGCTGGACCCATATTTATTTGCCTGGAAGAGATGTCCGCGTGTTCGTGCCGCACTGCGACGCGCACGATCCGTCCCGAGCCATCTGCGCATGCGTGTAGGCGCGCCGGCAAGCGTACGTGTAGTTCGGTCTTAACAGCGTATACGCATTAAGGAGCCGAGAAAAAACAACAACGCAGTGCATTCTTAATTGGCGTTCGCGGGAACTTGGGGTTGAGTTAAAACAGCGGCGAAGAATTGTCGGACTGCAGGTATACGGCGAAACTCGGACATCGTGAGCCGCCTGGTCTATACGTTCAGTGCAAGACGAAGGCCTCTTTCCCAGCCTTGATTCGATCGCAGTTTACCTCTCCCCCCCCCCCCCCGGCTTTCCTGTGTCAAATAACTGACGCCACAGTATGCCTGCAAATTTCCTAATTTCGTTGCATCAACTTGTGGTGTGTCGCGCCCTCTGCCTGCATTTTCATTCCCTTTGCACCCATTGTGCCACTCTATAACAGACAGACGGTTGTCTTCTGAGCATCGCATGGCCTGCCCTACTTTGTGTAGCCCTTAATGTCAACTACATAGGATATCGGCTAAACACGCTTGCTCCCTATACAGTCCTCAAAGCTGTCTTGCTGTCTCTTAACGTTACCGCCTTTCTCTCCATCACTCTTGCGCGTTGCTTGGCTTCATTTGAAGCTTCTTCTTTATATGTGACAAGTGCTCAAGCAACTCCTTTTTCGCATGGTGTAACTGCTTGTCGCTTGCTTAAGTTCCATTTTCGTGAGTTTTTCGTATATATACTGCTAAATGGCTGTGGTCGAGTGAGCCGAGTGAGAAAGAAACTATAGATTCTTCCGAACCGGAGGGACCCTTTACCTTAAAGCAAGTCCAGGTACTCGGCGAATAGCAGTCACTCGCGCGAAACAGGCGGTTCCTGCACTTCCTTACTGTAGCGCATGGGGACCGGGAATGTATATGGTGTACCTCCGGTGTAAGTGATTTATCTTTTACGACTAAAATATGTTTTCCGGAAATTGGAGCAGGATGTTTCGATTGGTGACAGCGTTTTAACACTGAAAGGACACGCACACGCACACGCACACACACACACGCACACGCACACACACACACACGCACACGCACACACAATGTGAAAGATTAAACTTTTAACGCCACCACGCCCGTACCATATGGGCGACAGCGTGTCAGGCGGCAACACCCCCTCCACCCCATAATTGAGTCCTCAAGCGCGACGCAGAATCGCTTTCGGGGAGGCGCTCGCCCCAGAAGCTCCTTAGCGCAGCTGCGCTCGTATACGCAGTGTCGCGCTCCAAAAACTCGTTCCTACGCGGTGTCAAACGGGTTCTCGACCTCTCCGTTCGCACTCGGCCGCATGCGGCCGCCGCTCACACGTATATATATCTCGGCAAACAATCAGAGCTGCGCTACAACAATCGGCCGCTTACGCAACGACGGCGGCGTTTACACTATAACGACCCGGCGCGCTACACAACGAGGGGGCGTGAGAGGCGGCGGCGACGCCATTAAGCGCCGGCCGCCGTTCGAGCCGACACGACGGCATAACGGGTCCGCCCGACGCCCCCCCCCCCCCCCCTCTCTCTCTCTCTGCTTTCTTTGCCTCGTCTTTCTTCCCGTGTTTCTGTTTTTCTTTCTTTACTTTCCTCTGGACTGAGAGCCTGCCTGTCACTCCTTCCTTCCTTCTTCCTAGGTCTGCCACTGACACTAACCCCCCCCACCCCCGTCCCTTTCTTTCCCCGGGCCCGTACGTCCGTTCTTGCTAATGTATTGCTGCGTGTTGTGTGTGTGGTGGGGGTTGCGCGGGAAAGTCGCTCGACCTGCCTCGTGCACTGTCGTCTCGTTGAGTGGACAACCTTGTGAGGCGGGAGAGAGAGAGACGTACACCTTGCGTTCTTTCGAGTCCTTGTTTCTTTTGCGTATGTTCGTTTGGGAGCACGAATTCTTGCCCTCCTCTGCGGGACAGTTGAAACCCACTATCCCTGGCCGGCGCCGTATCACGTAAGGAAGAGAAATAAAAAAAAAGAAGTAATAACGAGAACGGTAAAGAGCGTGTGACCAGTGAGAACAGGCGAGGAAGTAGGAAAGAGAAGTGAAGGGGGAGGGAGGTGACAGCGGTTGAATCGTGGAGGGTTGTCGGACTCCTTTACCTCCTCCCCCTCTCCTAAACTTTCTCGTTCCCGAAGTCGGTCAAGCGAGATTTTTGTCTTGTCGTTCACCGTCCGCTGCTCTCTACCGAGCAAGCGGCTCTCCCGCGTCTGCTTGCCTTGCACGGTGAGAGTTTAGGAGAGGTGTCGTTCCGCGGCTTGTGGGTATGTCCCCCCTCTTCCCGCTCTGTTTTTCTCTCTCTCTCTCGATTCCACCACTGCACGGTGTCGCATCGTCTTCTTCGCGGCTTATATCCCTCCTTGATTTCCTCTCAACGCCGAACGCCTTCTCGCTCCTTTCGTGTCTCACCTCGCCGCTCACCTAACAGCACCACCACCCTTACACTCGGGCGCTACGTCGTCTTCGTCGTTGAAGCATCGCCGTTCCCGCTTACACAAGCACTCTGCCAGGAGGAGTTAGCGGCTGCACCGATTCCTCATAGTGCCTTCTTCGCCCCCCCTCCCCTGCTCCGAAGACGTCCCGAGTATCTGTCTATCCGTGATCTTGCCGAAGCAACACGCGTTGCAACGTGCTTGCGACGCACAGCTGGTGGTGCTTCGGTTGCATTCGTGGCGAAGCCATCCCCGCGTTCGAAGGCACTGTCCCTCTCCTTCCAGTGCGGTGACGTGTGACAAGCGTCCGACAAGAGTCCGCTCGACCTGATCGACCGGTGGTGGCGGTGTGCCTTACTTGGCAGAGGAGAAAGTTGCGCTTGCAGATTTTTTTTTGCCCCCGTTCGCGCGAAGACCGGCGATTACACGGCGGCCCGAGTCATGACGTCCCCGGCAGTTTCCAACGGAACTCGGTGAGCCTTGTTGATCTCCGCTAGCCGCGCGCTACCCTTTGCCGTATATGGTGCCCGATGTTCAATTGAATCTCAACGGAAAGTCATTAGAAACTCAACAAAATTTCTGTGTTATGGTGAGCAGCCTATGATGCAGTAGCCGCATTGCCTGCGCAAAAAAAGTGCATCTCGACAAAAAAGACAGCAGAAACGCAGCATAATTTCAGTGCTTGATTGGCCTAATATTCAGTAGCTGCTTTGTCTTCGCAAAATATGGGCCGCGATATTTAACCGCGTCTCGATAGGCATGCATAGAAAGGCAACATAATTTCAGTGCTCGGGGAGCATGCTCTTCGCAACCACGCAGCCTTTACAAAAGTCATGCACGGTATTCTTTTGCATGTTAGCAAAGAGTAAATTGCAAGCAACAAGAACTCTGTACGAACGCTGCAGGATTTCGATGGCAACTTTCGCATAAAGTAGGTTTTACGAACGATTACTAATGCATAGTGGGTTTCTGTGGGGGTTGTCTTTATTCTCTTGCATGATATTGGGCAAAGTGGGGTCTGAGCAAGTACTGGCTAACTTCAGTGTTACACCCAAAAAAAAAGGCATCGTGTTTCTATCGAGAGAAGATAAAAGGCTAATTGATGGATTGACTTCTGGTGTGTTTAATTGAGTTTCTGTTGAGATGCAGTTGAATTGCGGAATAGGGTCTGACATCTGCGTTGCAACTGTAAGACGCGGGAAGGAGGTAGCAGGTTCGACTGCCTGACACATAGTAATGTAGGATGAGCCGAAGAGAGAAAACGCGTTCCGCAGCAGCCCCAATAAACAATAGTAAAATTATACATCACGTATATGCTCGATGGCATCTGTTTGGCTGTTACCCGCCGTGGTTGTTCAGTGGCTATGATGTTGGGCTGCTGAGCACGAGGTCGCGGGATCGAATTGTCGACCGCGGCGGCCGCATTTCGGTGGGGGCGAAATGCGAAAACACCCGTGTGCTTAGATTTAGGTGCACGTTAAAGAACCCTAGGTGGTCGAAATGTCCGGAGTCCCCGCTACGGCGTACCTCATAATTATATCATGTTTTTGGCACGTAAAACCCCATAATTTTTTTTAAATAGTTCTCTCTAGCAGCGGTCCACTTGGAGCGAAGCCGAACAGGTAACTGTGCAGGCAGTTTTTTTTTTCATATCGCTTTTTTTTCTCAAGGGGGCACCAGCATAGTGACTGTAATCACAGCTAAAACGAGGTGTGAGGATGAACGGTGCGCCGTTTGGCAACTTCGGTAGGAATGCGATAGCAATCACGCTGGTTAGTACGTCCGTGATCAGAAGTGGAGGCTGTAGAGCCGACCGAAAAAAAATATTTCGAAGGACGGAATCGCGGAGAAGGGAAAAAAAAAAAAAAAAACGTTTCGCTGCAGCTTCGCCACTGCATGAACCTGGCCTCGCGGTTCCCAACGCGGACGTCTTACAGGAAAGCACACAGCTACGCCTTTCTTTTTTTCGATTAGAAAGTGATCTTGTAGACTACGACGAGTTTTTTTTTTGTTTGTTCTAGGATATCGCGCTCCCCCCCGCCCCCCCCCCCCAAAAAAAAGAACTGTCGAAACCGGGGACACACTTGTGTACACAGTAGAAGTTTGGATGTAACGAACCCGGATAAAGCGAATTATTCTCTATATCGAACGCGCGAAATTTGCTGACCGATGCTTGCTTGAACGAACTCCCCCGTAAACGAACTGCACATTCATTCGCAACTGTACAAAACAAAAAGTTTGTTGAGACAGTAAAACTAAATACAGAACGTCATAACCGGGCTCGACTGTGTTCTGGTTTTCGGCTTTCCTGTTGCCTATAGCTTGGAGAAAATTGCATTGTATATAGGCGACATCTGGTACAGGTGAGCTTCGTTCAATTTGCGGCTAGCAAACAGGACAACCGCACCATGCGTGGTGTACTTACAACGAATATGATATACGTGACATGCATTTCACCGGAAGAACTTGCGAGGACAGAACACTAAACCGATTTTGAATTAAAGGGCAGACTATACAGTATCGGTTGGCCTATGAATCGGACGTGTTTGGTAGTTTATTGTTGCTCATTATTTATTCTGTTCATGTTTCTTTTTCTTTTTACTCTATACCAGTTATGCCTAGTTGTAGAGACATTCTGGGACATGTTATTTTTTTTTTGCTGAATGACCTGTATATGTGATACGTGTATACGTTTGTACTATACTTTGTATTAGTTTGCACAAAAGAAAAGTAACATTCTGAGCAAGTCCTCGTCGTCGTGAATTGAGTATTTTAGAGCAACCTGGCGACTTTGCGCGAAAAAGCTTCTGTGGCTATATAGCGGAGAATGCGAGAGAAATGCGCGATTGCATGCCGTCGCACGGCGTTGAAGTCTCGGATCCTTGATGTAAAGCGCTTTCAGCGCCATTGCAAATTAAGTGCTTTTCAGGAGCTCATTCGAGTGCATTTGACGGTGGTCTGGAGCATACCACCGTGTATCTATCTATCTATCTATCTATCTATCTATCTATCTATCTATCTATCTATCTATCTATCTATCTATCTATCTATCTATCTATCTATATATATATATATATATATATAATGAAAGTCGTACACTTAGCAGTACAAAGCATGCGTAATGCGGAGGTTGTGGGTTCGACTCTCACCGGCGAAAAGTTGTTTTCGTCGATTTTCATTTGCCGTTGCCTGCATTATTTTCCGCATTTCAATTTCTACCGCACCTGATTTCCCTTATAATTTCCTTGGCTTTGTATGGTCATGACCAATAAAAATAGAGCGCCTCGGTTTCCCTTTGTCTCTCGTTTGTGTGTGTGTGTGTATATATATATATATATATATATATATATATATATATATATATATATATATATAGTCATATCATAAGAAGCCAACAAACACTGACACCAAGGATAACATAGGGGAAATTACTTGTGCTTAATAAATGAAATAAGGAAACGATAAATTAATGGAAATTAAAGTGGATGAAAATTTCATTTCAATTTCATACTTTTCTAAGCTTTATACCTTGCCCACTCTACCTTTGCCACGTGACCGGCTTCACTTCACGCAAACATGTTTTTCCACTTTGGCACTCTTTATACTGACGCATAAAAAAAAAACTAGGTTGCCATCTCTGGCACTTGTCTACGCGGCTATGACCTCACCAATTCCGTTAGTGGAGTGAAGGTCAATGCGAGCTAGAATCACGTGGCACAACCTACACATGTGACCAATGTAATGCGATGACACGATTTCACGTTAAACGGTTTTGCGAGAATTTTTTTTCTTTTCTTTGCTTAAGCAGCGGCCTTTATGTGAAGAATCTTGTTCCCGACGGTACCAACTATAGCTCAAACAGCAAGCTCTCTTGAAGTATTAGTAGCGTACAATAGGCGAGCCATTCTGTCATCTCCGGAACACGCATGCTGGCTCTCGCTTTTTTTCATTTCTTGTTTGCCCTCTTCAAAATGATGCGTGACATTCTGTTGAACCCCAACATACATTATATTGAATGCAATTGAAAAAAGTCAATAGAAAAACAACAATCTCGGTGATCACTTTTGTCAGGGATGAACGCGAGCCAGAGCTTTCGCGACACTGCGCGGATTTCTTACTTTTTTTTTTTTGAAACTGCGCCAGCTGGCTTGCTATTCTAGAAACTGTAAAATTCCCTCATGCCCGCCGCTTGATCCACGCGTACCTTTGTTCGACCTTTGTGCAATCGTGTGCGAGCGGTAGCCGCATTAATAATGCCTACCGTCCGCAGCGCGCGTCTTTTTTAACCTATCTCGCAGTGCGAACGTCATTCACGTCGGGCGTTGCCCTCGCCGGGACTTATCGGCGATCGTCGCGCGAATAAAGCATGTATGCGTCGCAGGCGCCGAGGTCTGCAGCTGGCCTTTAACAAGATTGGTCGTCGTCTCTGTAGCAGCGCTACTGCAGCATGCAGCGCAATGCAAATTTTATTATTATAGAGGTTGAGATTAGGGCACGTGCGCAAGCGGCAAGCGGCCACGGTACCGCGCATGCGCGGACCCCGACGTAGTGGTCTGCGCATGCGCAGTACCGTGGCAGAGAAGCCGGCGTTGTCCGCAACGAGTGGTAACAAAAATCAGTGACGTTATCAGCGTCTTGCACGACGTCTGTAGTAACGCAGAGTTGAAGTTGCAACAAGTCAGACTAAGGTGACTTAAGGTAGAGTAAAGCGAAGCAAAGTGGAGCGAAGTGAATTAATGTGAAGTAAAGTGAACGAGGGTGGATTAAAGTGGATTGAGGTTGGTACAAATTAGAGCAAGGTGGATCGAGGTGGAGTTGTGAAGAACACGTGACCGTGTATGACGTCAGGTATCGTGGACGTAACCCATTAATTAGAGAGCTCGAAATGCCTTCGCATTCAGCTCACGCAAGGATACTCAAGTGACTCGAGTTCTTCATCGCGACGCTGTTGTAAACAGTTGCGGAGCTCCCCTCGTGTGACGGCGCGTTCGATAACGAACGTAAATGCGACGGAACGTGTGTCGGAACGCCGAAATTTGTTTGAAACGTAATGACAGAGGACAATAAAATAAACACCCATTTGTGCGCAGAACTTTGCGTGTGTTCGCGGTATTTGAATCCAGTGCTTACATTTATTTTTGCCCTTTTTTTTGCTTGCCCTGTGAAGAGTAGCAGCCGGCGCCATTAACGGCGTCAACTTCTTTAATTTCATACTAATACTACTACTACTACGACTAATAATAATAATAATAAATAAATCAGTCATGTTTGTTTAACGGGCCCAGGAACAACCCTATGTAAAGTCTGAGTGTTGGCGCACGCATACAGTGACATCCACAAGCAACAAACTCACACACAAAAACTGTGGGGGAATATAATTAAAAAAAAAAGGAATGAATAAAAAGAACAATTGTGAAAAGACGAAGTGTACAGCAAAGCTCGGTGTAAATACAAACGGAAAAGCAGCCGAAGGGCAGTTTATCAACGCATGAAGCTATGACACTACAGGGCAAAGCTCGGGAAGGAACGATGACAGCGAGTTATGGAAAATATGAAGGTCATGAAAATAGGCATTATGACGACACCGTATTCTGTGGACGGTTGCGCGTTGTTGATGACAGGCAGGGGCATTGGAAGGTCCATGTTTTCCCGTGATTTTGCGCGAAATACGAAACATGATAGGTGAGGCTACCGTGAAGGAGTTTGAAGAGAAACACAAGGTCAGCGCGATCACGTCGGGAGCGAAATAATAATAATAATAATAATAATAATAATAATAATAATAATAATAATAATAATAATAATAATAATAATAATAATAATAACTATGAAATCAAATCTACCTTGTGTATATCTCATTCAAGTCGAAAAATTATATGGAGGTTAAAAAAAATGCCGTAATGCGCAATTTCTGCTTCTCACGTCGCATCTGGCTGCTGAGCACGAGGTCGCGGGATCGAATCCCGGCCACAGCGGCCGCATTTCGATGGGGGCGAAATGCGAAAACACCCGTGTGCTTAGATTTAGGTGCACGTTAAGGAACCCCAGGTGGTCGAAATCTCCGGAGCCCTCCACTACGGCGTGCCTCGTAATCGGAAAGTGGTTTTGGCACGTAAAACACCATAATTCAATTTTTGTTTCTCACGTCGCATCTTCCCGGTTCCTCGTTGGAGGTCAGCTGGGAGTTTGTAACGGCTGCAACGGTGAACGAGCTACACGTGAACTAGGGTGGTTGCTTGAGCTAGTTGGTAATTCATGATCAAAAATAACGTACAGCGCGAAGGACAAGGACTGCGAAGGCGACATACACAGCGCTGTGTATGTCGTCTTCGCAGTCCTTGTCCTTCGCGCTGTACGTTATTTTTGAGCTACAGGTGCGTTGCAGCGTGACTGCTGGCCCAAGCAGCAGCAGTTGCCGTTTCTGGAGTGTAGCTGCGTTCGCGCGAATCCGTGGGCCAGCAAGCGTAGACCGTCAGTGCTTTCGAACGGCGTCAGAACTCGCTTATGCAGCGTCGCGCTGTCCTTGCCGTATCGGTCGTTAGATTGACATACACGCGTGAATCATACCTGTTGAACGTGCGTCCTGACCTGGGGGAGTTCTGGCCGCTCCTCTTTGCGACAACCGCTGAAGGTCACGTGTTTTACTCGGGCATCCGGCCTCAAGCGGTCCGTGATGAACGCTGCAGTTTTAAACGCTTGCGTAACCGTTTAAACGCTTCCGTATCACTGAGGGGCGCAGCCTAACTCTTTCCTTACCATGATAAATGTGTAGCCCTGACTCTTTTTTTAAAGGCTTTGGGTATTATTTCTTTTAATGTGTCATCACGGCTCGATAACACGCTGCATATTAGTAGAACGCTGTGCGCAAATTTTCCATCATTCTCGTCCATTTTCCAAATTCTCATTCCATTCAAGACTGTGCCGCCCTCGACTGCGTTAATCCGTGCTGTTACTGATGGGCCAACTGTTATCTGCTCTGTGGACTGCCTAACCTAGCTAACCCGAATTTCATCTCGAATGTCAGCGATACCCGCGTTTGGCTTTCTAATCCATGTACTTGCGCCTTGCTGTCTCTGAAACGCTACGTTTGTCGTCTTCTGTGATCTTCTTGAGCATAAGGGACACGTTATCGTGTTCCATTAACGTTATTTGGTGATGATGTGTTCGAATAAGGTTCGAGCACAATGCGAATGGTGCACGAAAGTCCTGGTGAGAAACCACACATTGCCATGGAAGGATAACTCGTTTAGTTCGAATGCGAAAGCCTGCCGCATCCGCTATAATTAGACCTGCACCGGTAAATAGCAAAATTATCTTTTAATTTTTTTCTTGCAGTTAATTAGCCACGTAGCCTATCTGCCAAAACGGTATGCAGGGAGCAATATATGACAGCCCTTTCTTTTATTTTTTTCCTTTTATTCTTTTGTCATCACAATGCACTTTTTTAGTGCATTGTGATGACTGTGGCTGTAAACCACTGTTTAATGATTGTATAGTTGTGTTTAGAAATGCAGATAAAGATACAAGGGATATTGTAGAAGCAAGCTTGATTGAAAACGAAGGTGCAAACTGCGTCAGCACCCCGTCGATCTCTCTGAGCAGAAAGGAAATGGCCTATCTGGAAAATGCTGGGTTGCGCGTGCGATGATTTTCACCCGTGTGAGCAGCGAGCCGTTATAAATACCATGCTTTTCTGAAATAAAATTCAGTTGATAATTAGCGCACGTCCTGCCTTCTTTCATGTGCCTGTCAATCCAGCGCTGTGGCTTCAACTCGTGCAACGAACCAACTGGCCCAAAAATCTGCACTCCTGGATTCCATACGTGACTCCTTGCGCCAGTGGCTTTTCTCAGTTTTCTCTCGAACGCTAATCTTCTTTTCAATACTACTACTTAAGGCTAATTTAATAGCACTAATCTTCTTCTCGGCAATCTTTTCTGTGCGATGAGACGCGCACTGTCGCACTCGTTGCGACCTTCAGGTCTGTATATAGCTCTCGACGACGTGGATCCCCGTCCCTTCTCTCTTTACGATCGTCGAGTGTGACGCTTTCGAATTTTCGCAAGGCGCCTTTGTCGGATGTAGAAACATAGGACACTTCAGGACAGCCCCTCACTAAATATTCTACCTTCCTATATACACTCGTAGCACAGAGTGCTCCAAGCTGGCGTACCCTTGGTAGAGAAACTTCTTTTCAGCTGCCGTCGTCGCCGCTCCTCTTCCATCAGAGATGGGACGCCATAGGCGTTTGCACTTAGAGAATAGACTTTATCTACACAATATCTACATCGACAGCTATTTACGGTGAGTCTGACGTATCAACTCGACGTAGCCGATAGTGCATAACACCGTTCGTACGTCAAGACCCATCGGTAATTACACTGGGACCGGCGCCTTAACTCGGCAGAGCCGAAAGTGCAGATCACCTTTCCTGCGCCCGGAACCTCCGTGAGAGGTCGGGAGTTAGGTTTTAACCCTTCAGTTGCTACTCCCGATTCCTCTCGCGCCAAATCACGACACCCCGGTGACCTGATTGGGTCAACTGGGCTGTCACTCACCGGTCACTCTCTCTCACCCCCCTCCCTGCGTTCCTCGGAACATTCAGAGAGATAGAGGGAGAGAAAGGAACCGCCAAACAACAAATAACATCCTAACCATCCTGCTCCGCGACGTGTACGGTAAAGTCTCCCGACAATTTGAAGAACACTTACGGGGAACGAGCATCAACGTCGCCCCGGTCCTCGCACCTTAATTATAACCATCGCGCACCGCGTGCCGCAAAGGGCACCCCTGCCGAAGCGCACCCACCGATTCACCAGAATTAACGATCCCTCTGGCGATTGCCGTCTTGTGGGTGGTTCGTCTCCTCCGGCGGGCCCATAAAACTGTAAGTGCCGGGATGGATTCTGCTCCAGTGCCAGCCTGCCTTTCAAGAGACCGCGCATTGGGTCATCGATCCCTCTGGCCTTGAAGTTGCCCCTTCTGTCGCCCAGGCATGCTCGTTGACGCCCCAATGACGCTCTGCCCATGGTCCGTCCCAGACAGGGCGCCTCCGTCCGCGCTTCCGGGCCAGAGGGCCCCCAACGTCGCACCCTTTCCCACGTTTCCAGACCGCACGTGCGACAGGTTACGATGTCCCGAGGCCCCTTTGCCGCCAAAGAGCGCCTGCTGACTCACTACCCAAGCGCCCAGCTGGTTTTGCTCTCGGCGAAGCCCGAAAACGGCGATCTTCCACCATTCTGGGGCGAAATTGCTTCTCAGTCCCCAGGCCGTTTGTCAACATCCTTTACGCCACCCATAGCTATCTTGCAGTAAATCCGTGCAGCATTGCCAATGCCAAAGCCTGCGGCCGCCAGGTACGGACCACATTCTCGCATTCTTCGAAACAGCTGTCACTCGCACCAGAATGGTCGTTTTCTGCAGCGACGTATTTGTTACATGGGTGTTTCTGTCGTCGTCCTTGGTCACAAACCAGTTCGGCACGCGCAGGATCGCGCTGGTGTTCATAACCATTACTGTTCGCGATCAGTGTATAATATACCTTTACGTATGCGTATGCTGCCGAATACATAGGCGTCAATAGGCTAGTATCCAGGTTCATTCTCGTTCTGCTGAAAGGTTGGGTCAACGCACGCGATTTACGACGCATGCTTGCAAGCAAGCATAAACCGTGTAGGCGGCCCGCTCGCCTGCGTGAGGTATCAGTCCGTATCGCACGACTTGTGCAGCCACCGTTTAAAGGTCGTGTGCTGTACCAGTACTGTGGCTGTACGAAGTTGAGGCTTTGCGATCCCGGTTATTAAAAAAAAAAGAACGAAAAAAAAGGAAGGAAGATTCGCAGTGGCAAGTATCCAGAATTGCACGAGTAATTGCTATCCCTCTTTAAAACTTTTGACCGAACTTTTCTTTATTTATAGGTTGGCTACACTTTGGCTGCCGCGCACGGCCATATATGGAGATTACGCACGTGCGACCGAGCTATACGATTTTATGGCCACGTTTACATGAATCCGATGCGAGCGAGTCGATTCGAAATTCGAGCTGAGCGATCCCGACGTGACCGCGCTTAACACCGACTCGCTTCCGACCGGTGGACAAGTGCAGCATGCACGCAGTCCTTATATCTGAAAACACCAAGAATATGTGACTGGAGTATACTATGCGACAAAATACTTTTTTCTTGGCTAACTGGACTGTCGAAAATGGCTGACCGGAAGTTCCCTGGGGTCATGAACGCACTGCTGCCACATCGCGGATGCAAAAGGTCTCGAACGGGGCTTCCGCTGTTCCCGCAGCCGTCTGCAACAGCTCTATTTCAAGGCTCTTACCATTATGTGGATGAAGTTGTACTGCACAGCGCTTGTATTTTTCCTTGTCCTGATACCTTTCCCCGCTGCCAAAAAGCGCCGACGCCTCAGTGGTTCCCCGTGGGTCTCAGCGCTGGCTGCATCCGACCCGGCAAGTGAGTCGGGATGGCTCAACTCGACCCGCTGCATGGTGTTTGCATCAACTCGACAGACCGACTCCAACGCGACTGGGTCGACTCGGCCTGCTTCTGTCGGGTTCATGTAATACGCGCTGTGTGTGACTGCGCTACGGGGTATTGGACATAAGTTGTCGTATAAGGGTTTGCGTATACCACTTCCTGATCATGGGTGTCCACCGCGGTGTAGTATTATAGTCAGCTCGCAAATTTTGAACGACTGACGTCGGCTTTCTCGCACCAATTGCACGGCGCTGCACAGTTATACGGAGGCAATGTTACGTCCCACAGTATAGTTTATAATGACACGGACGATCGCTTGCGCAACTTTTGCATGCAGAATCCCCCGCGAATTTCCGTGTTCTTCGGGCTTGATCGCTGCGCTCGCTCTCGTGATTGGATGGATGCGCAATCGATGCGTATGCATACGCGACCGCTACATCGTCTTCTATAAATAGGAGAATGCTATGTATACGATACGCAGGTGCCCGAAGTGGCAAGCGGAAGTAAAAAAAAAAAAAGAAAACACGTAAGAAAGAGTCGTCTCCTTACGTCATGTCGTCTTCGTCGTCGACGAATTCTGTCAGCGGTAGCGACGGTGCCTCGTCGCTCTCGTCCATCGAATCCTGCTGCATGCTTTTTCGGCGCGCTGACGAGAAGGAGTGGGAGAGGGACGTCCTCGACAAGTACACGGACGATCCCGTTATCGGCTCGTTTCGCTAGGGCTATACGTTATTATTGCACGGCTGTATAATGCACGCTTTTCTTTTTCTTCTCTCTCTCTCTCTCAGTCTGCGTTGTTACTTTTTACGACTCCGCGAGGACTGCTGCTTTCCGACTGGCTGGGATCGCCTTTTGCACAACCCTGTCGTCGCTGGCTGCAGCGAGCGGCTAGCGAACGCGCCCTCCGGCTCTCAGTGTACGGCGGCGCAGTTGGGGGCGCGCGGCGCTGCAACAGTTGCGTGCAGTGAACGCATCGTCGGCGCACTTCGGTCCCAGGGCGCGCGCGCGCTCCTACGCGCCTGAATGCAGTTCCGCGGTGTTTTCAAACGGCCGAGTCCACTTTCATTTTGAATCGTTAGCTTAGCTAGCACTAGTGGATGGGGACATTCCGTTCTCGCGGTGAGGGAGGGGGAGGGGGAATGTGCAGCTCCCGAGGGTGCTTCAAACTTCGCGTAGCAGAGCAACGGCGGAGTTATCTGACTCGGTGACTCCTCCGCGCCGAAATGTAGTGCCCCCACGCTCTTTGAGCCGTGAAAAGCGAGCTCGAGGCCAACTTCTCGAGAGGTTAGTCCGTAACATCAAACGCGACACTTCAAGAAGAGCTGTTAAACTTTCCCCGAGTGCCTCGAAAAGATGGAAATTTTGCGAGGAATTTGGATTTCGCGTTTGCGCCGGCGCGGAGTGATACAACATTTCTCGCTCCCCCCTAAATGAATGGTGCGAGCGTGGCTGCGGATTCGATCCGCGCTGCACGCAACTGCACGTCACCGTCTGTCGAGGCGCCCGCTGCGCGTTCGTGTCTATTATGTTCTTGGCGCGTCTCGTGTTCTCTCTGTCGGGACACCTGTGGCGCTAATTCTACGGAAGGCGAGCCGTCTCCCCCCACCGGGTTTCTACGATCTCCGCGTGCGTGTGTGTGTGTTTTGTGCTTGTTTGCGTGACGCGAGCGGAGCACGCCGTCACTTTGCGGCCGAGCCGTGCCGCAGACGCGTCTTCCTATTTCCTGTTTAATTCGAGACGGCGCGTCGTTCGTTTGTTCGTTTCGCTTGGCTGCGCCGTCCGAGGTTGTGGCGGCAACTGAATGGGGCCGCACGTGGTACGGGCGCACTTGAACTTGTTGCTGGTCGATGCCCGTGACGACTCCCGGCTGCGGCGTGGAGTTTCCTGCAAAAATCGCTAGAGCGAACGCTGGCGCTGCGATCGTTCTTCTATACGTTTACACGAACCCGGCAGGAGCGTGTCGAGTCGGAAGTCGGGCAGAGACTGCCCAACTCGACAGCATTTACACGAACTCGTACCTGACGGGTCGAGGTTGTTGCGACAGCCTGCGTCGAGGCCAGGGATGATGAGTTGCGCGTCCGCATGCTGGCTGCGAGCCACCGACCCCGCCCGTCCCGTCCGCGTTTACATGAGCGCGTTTACAGTACGTTTGGACACCCGGTGTTCTTTATCAATTTGGATTGGTAATGCGTTATCGATGAACTCAATTTCGCTGGTTTCGGGGTCATAGGTAGGTTATCAAAAGGGAAAATGATGACCAAAAGTTTCACTTTTTTGAATTTCGCGCCAGCATACGTCAATGTGACGTCACCCGCCATGTTTCTTTTCTTGCGTGTTTTTTGGCTTACCAAGTGTCTTCTCGTTATTCTGGAAAGGTGATTTACAAAAGCAGCTAGAATAGTTTTCCTTTTAATGTCCGTTATACCTGCACCCAAAGCACTGTGCACGAGTTTTTATTGCGATAGCAACTACATGGACACTCCAGGCGCATTTCTGCCGTCGGCGTCGCCGTGATGTACCGTATGAAGTCGAAGGGCGGTAACATCGTCGCCGCGCACCGTATGCTGTATGTGCGAGAGAAATCGTGCGAGGGTGAGCCGACGACGGCGGCGGCTCATGCAACTCACACGTGCAATAAGGGAGGAAAGCGGGGAGGAGCGCGCCGCCTCCCGTCACACGCAAGACTTCACGGGGGAGGGGGGAGGCGGAGGTTACGGAGAAGGGGCGCGTTCTATATTGGCTGCTGCCGCGTATGGCGCGGCGGCGCGGGCCTTATCTCGAAGGAGATCTGCGATGGGCGCAGAGTTCACCGAGTGCTGATAGCTTAGTGTGCGCTGTGTTCTCGCCGCTTGGTTCGCGTTGGTGCGAGTGGCAGCACGAAGGTCAATTCGCTCGATGCCGCTGCCGCGCTTCCTCGCTCCAGCGTTTTTTGACAGGCGAGTTCCCGCTGTCATTGAGCGAGACGTGTTCAGGTTTGCTTGTGCGCGCGCGACACCACGCTTGTTACTTTAGTTAGTAAGCGAACCTTTGGAAGTTTATGCGGCCGATGAAACTATACTAACTTTACTTCCTATAGCTTTCTACTAATTCGCTATCGCAATCGATGCTTCGCCTTTCGGGTGAAACCGCGATTTTTTTGTCATTCCGCCCCCGATCAGATGCGGCCGCGATCGAACCCAATCGAAGCCGCGACCTCGTGCTAAGCATCTCAACGCCATAGCCACTTAACGTCTTTTTTTTGTGTGTGTGTGTGCAGGTAAACATTGGCAGATGCGCCCGTCACGCATGGGCAGCGAAATGTGGCGCATGGCGGACTGCCACACTGAGGACGTTGTTCTTTCGCATCTCCACACATCGCTAACACATGCGCGTGATGGCCTCACGGTCCCGGGATGCCATCGTGAATTTCTTTATGCACGTGCTTATTTGCATGAACGAAACGCGCGTGGGGCGGCGTATGATAAAGGCTTGTGTGGACGTGGTAGATAAGCGATGCTCTTTATTCCTGGTAGCCGAGTTTAGTGTGTGCACGGTTGAATGGCGTGACACTTCGTCCCGATTTCGTATCTGCTTCTCCCGTCCTCCGACCTTCAATGTGTTTTTCGCGTTGAGCGTCGCGTCTATCTGCATCATCAGAATGGAACATATATACGCCCTAGAAGAAGACTGTAACATGCTTTCAGTGTAGCGTATGCCTAAGGCTCTATTCTGCCGAACGCTTTCGGCCGCCTCGTGACCTTGCGGCCTTGGATTGTAATTCTAAAAGCAGTTTACAACCTTCGAGGTGTTTTTTTTTTCCCGCGACGACAGTACATATATTCGTCTATAATTCGTGCGTTTCCTTTGTTTAACGCTGCGCGGTCGGTACTTCCAGATCGCTAATGGCATGCACGTTGTGAAAAAAGCAAGATAGGTTGCAGGAAGATAGAGACATGAACTGTGGCTGCTGACCTGACAAGTTCTCTAATCTCGAAGCGTTAGCTTCAGCGACATTCCTTGTTCTGGCATTGTTAAGTAGTTTTATGCACGTTATCAACGGGAAATGTGGCACTCCTGACCGCAAATTAGCGTGCGTCTAGTTTAAAAGAGAGAGAGAGGGAGAAAACGCAAGCAAGGCAGATGACGCTTATTGTTGTGGGGGCGAAAGTACGGCCCATAGGGTGTAAAATATTCTTAGATTGAACGTTTAGGAGTGACACCCGCATACTTTTGTGGCTGCAGCTGTGCACTTTCTATAATTTCTTGTAGAAGGGCAGCTGTTAAAGTTCAGTTCTGATCGCTTAGTGGGTCACTTTCAGCACCAAGAGAAGGGTAGAAATTCGGTCTTGTTGGTATGACGCAGTGCAACTAAGTGAAGCAGCGCAAAGAAATGTGACCGAAAGTGGAGGGTATCCAGCACAGGCGCATGTGTTGTGCCCTCTTTCCGTTATATATATATATATATATATATATATATATATATATATATATATATATATATATATATATATATATATATATATATATATATAAAAAATATGCGAATGCCACGTAGCTGGACAGAACCAAGGCAATGTTGTTTGCCGTCGCTTGCAGATACGCAGATTATTCTTTTTTCATTCCACCTAATTAGATAATTCGCCAAACACTTTCATGTAGCACGTATTGTACAGAAAGCTCTATCGGGAGTTTTTCATGTTGCTCTACCATTTCCTAATCGACACTTTTCATCTAATTATGATATTCGAGAACTTAATTAAGACTATTTATATAATCAGGTGGAACGAAAAAAAGAATAATCTGAGCATCTCCAAGCGACGGCAAACACCATTACCTTGGTTCTGTCCAGCTACGTGGCATTCGTATGTAATTGAACTCTGGCTAAAGTTAGCTGGGACACCCTGTGTACACATGTAGGGAAACGGGTTTCCCACATTTGCACAGTGGTTTGTCCTCGACAGCTATAGAGCAGGCGAATCTCGACGAAATGTGTGCGCCTCTCGCATGTGGAATGCGGTTGACATCGTGTGTATATATATATACCCACCTCTTCGGCCTTACCAACTAGCTGCAAAGCTTTTGCTCGGCAGATAGGAAGACACAAAAAAAAAAGTACAGTGAGCGAAATCCTATGCCGTGTCTGGAGCTGCTGCTGGCGTCCCTACAGACGTGGAAGAACCAGTTCCTTCTTTTTTTTTTCGCTCGCTCTCGTCAAGGCGAGTTTCTCACGCAGCTCAAGAAGTGTGGCAGCTCCGTATGGCGTGCATGAATAATCTCCTCGATCGGTCTACGGAACACGCGCGCTCGTTATGCATGTGGCACGCGCAGGCGGCGAAACGAACGGAGGCCTCGCGGGAGAAGAGAGGGAGAGAAAGAGTGTGGAGAGGAGGAAACAACGACGTGCTTCTTTTGCGCTTTGTCGGCGCCTCGGGGGAGAGCATATGCGGGCGTCTCGGTCGCGCGACGCTTGTGAAATGCCATGCATGCACCCGGTGTGCCGGCGATACTGCGTCGCGCGGTGCCTGCGCGGGTAATTCGTTATAACGCAATGACCGATATAGCGAAAGGCATTCGTGACTGCCTTTCTCACGGCTTATCAGTGGGTTCCAGGGGGGGGGGAGAGGGTAGCAGGTCTTGTCTATATTATGCGGCTCTGTAATTGGATGCGCCTCGCCGTTGAGCTAACTGATTTGCCCGCGTGTCTGCAGGTAATTCGTTATAGCGAAATGGCCGGTAGACGAAAGGGGTCGTGGCTATACCCTCTCACAACTTGTCCGTGGGTCGCAAATGATCGCGCGGGGTTGCAGAACGGGCTTTTGATTATACGGCCTGTTAAGTGACACGCCCACTGAGCCGTGTGAGCTAACTGCCTCGCGATTGTCTGCAAGGAATTTGTTATAACGAAATTACTGGTGTCATGACTAGCTTCTCACGGCACTCCATGTGTCGGAAGTGGTTGGTTGGAGGGCGAGGCTTCTGTTGACTAATATACGGCCTGTAAAATGCTACGCACGCAGACGCCATGCGCCGATTGCTTTGCTCTCGTTTGCGGGTAATTCGTTATAAGGCGATGACCGATATTATAGCGAAAGGCGTCGTGACTACCTTGCCACGGCTTACCCACAGGCGGCAAATGGCCACAGGGAGTGCAAAGCATGTATTTGCTCATACGGTTTGTACAGTGCTGCGCCCGCTGTGCCGGCGCTCTGATTGACTTCGGCGTGTCTGCAGGTGATTCGCTACAACGAGGTGGTCTGTGTAGCGAAAGGCGTCGCGGCTCTACCGCGTCTCACGGCTGTGCACGCCTGGGGAAACGTCTTTGATGAAGTGGTCTTATTTGAGCGATTGCTTGGCTGAGTACAATACTCGTGGAAACTGACGCGAGACGGACCTGACGTGTTGTAGAACGGCAGGAACCGTCCGGCTTCGCTTCAAGGCGCCTTTGGATGCATTGCAGTATCATTACGAACGCACGGGGCACGCGTCTTTTTGTGCAAGAAAACGCACAACGTTTGGCAGTGTTGTTGCCAAGCGTGCGAGGTTTCTGTTGGCCTCTTGTCAATAGTACGGCTGCTCTCTCTCTCTCTCTCTCTCTCTCTGCGTGTGGAGAGAGAGAGAGAGAGAGAGAGCCGTTTTGGCCGTGAGGGTGCGCTTGCTAACACTCCCAGGACTATAGATCTAGTACACAGGAACCGATGTCGAAAATAGTGGGCGAAATGGCGATCGCATGATCGCCGCAGTAGCTTAATTTAGTAGAGGACCTAACGCGTAATGCGCGAGATGTCGGTTCGGCAAACTTGTATCTCTCGCCCACTTTCGGTTTGCCTTTGCCCTAATTATTCCCACATTTCAAGCAGATCGATGCAACAGTCAATTTACCCCGTGATTGCATCGCCCGTTTCTGTAGCCTTCAGTTTATCTGGAATGCAGTTCATTCGTTTCTCTAACCCCTAGTTCCGCGCTAGAATGCGATGTAATTTCTGTTGAGCGGTAAGCCATTAACCTATGTTGTCCCAAACAGTGTAAGGTGCTGTGAAAATTCATGACGTGGCGGAAAGCTGTAGTGGGAGGAAATAGGAAATTCAGAATTTACTGCCATGCGCATGTACGTGTAAGTATACAGCGATGTCGGCCTGTGTATGCGGCGTCGTTTGCCGGGAGTGCACGACAACTCGTAACTTGCCTTTTGTGCGCAAGCATATAAGTATGTACGGACCACAAGCCGTGGCCTAAAACAAGATGTAAATTTATTCGTGATTCAGACGCGCAAAACTGCAATTGGACGGGCGCGCCGGGAACGTTTCGCAATGCCGAGTTTGCACTGCAGTCCCCCCCCCCCCCCCCCCGCACATCTGGTTACGTGACGAAATCGGCCTTACCACCGTTATCCCTTGTACGCGTACACTTTTGCTTAGAGGCGTACAAGGGCGACAAGGGCTCAATCGCGCAGAGTGTTCGAATTGGAAGAGAGCGCTTTCTCGCCTCAACGCCGCCGTCGCGCCATCTGTGGACGCGACAGGCTGTCCTAACGAAACGAGCTTATCAGCGAGGACAGAGAGAGAGCGCGCGCCTAGTTTGAAAGGCCGATCGTCCCCCTTGCTGCGCGACACGAGACAGAGAGAGAGAGAGAGAGAGAGAGAGAGAAAAGCTCGCCTTTCGGGCGTGGTTGACTCCTGGATTATCACATCCTCCGGAAATTCAGGATTGTTGATTACGTTAATTACGCTTTTGTTGGCGTTTTTTTCCCCCTCGCTTTGTAGCACGTGTAGTCTATAGCGAAGTTTTGCCTTCTCCGCGCTATATAGTCCACAGGCGCGCAATTCGTGCACTCGGTGTATGCGCCCCGTCGAGTGGGCCTTGCCACGCGTCCGCGCGCTTCTTCCCGGCTATACATGCCCCCCCCCCCCCTCCCCTCCCGCGTCTGGGTTGTGTGTAACGTCTCTGCCGAGATTCCCCAATTTTCCGTTACGAATTTTAGCCGCGGGTTCTACGTTTCTTTTTTATCTTTTTTTTTTACGAATGTTGCGTCGAGTTCTGCGACAGTCAAACTCTGTTCGCGAGAGAGCTTTAAAGGTGTTAAGCTATAAAGCTACATTCCAGACGAACCAGCTCGCCCGAATAAATTTGTTGCTGCCAAGAATGGCATTTGCTCCGAGCGCAGTTATTCGCGTAAGTTCCCGAAGAAGGCCGAATCGGCAACGCTAATTAGGCGCTCGATACGTCACTGTAATCTAAAAATAACAAGAAACACTGGGTTGCTTGTCAGTCTCTGCTGCTGTTTGTGTGCTGCGTTTAAAGACGAGTCATCGTTGATGAAGCGCGTATGTATACCACGAAAGGTATGCGCAAAAAAAAAAAAGGAAACAAAAACGAAAATCTGCGTGTTCTACCCCTTACGTCGTGACATTCTCACGAATCACACACACACACACAAAAAAGTCGGAAGTTGACAGTTGGTTGTAACGTAACGCGATGATTCGGAAGGGCGATCACGATACCATTCTGTACTCGCAAGGGTTTTTTCCACGTCACCTGTACACCGCGGGCGCATCTTCGAGGCAGTGCAGCATTACATCATCCAGATGTCTCGAAACGTTATATATATATATATATATATATATATATATATATATATATATATATATATATATATATATATATATAATATATGTGTGTGTGTGTGTGTGTGTGTGAAGGGGAACAGAGGGGCCCGCTCCTTGTGAGTCACAATTATATGAAGCGCACACTAAAGCATAGGGTGAATAACTTGGTTTTGATTGACATGTAAAAAGGATAGATAAAGGGAAATTAAAGTGGACGAAAAAAAAAAAGAAAACACTAGTTGCAGGTGGGATACGAACCGACGTCCTCGCATTACGCATTGTCTGTTGGCCACACACACACACACACACACACACACACACACACACACACACACACACACACACACACACACACACACACACACACACACACACACACACACACACATATATATATATATATATATATATACATACACACACACAAACGAGAAGTAAGGGAGTTAACCGAGGAGCCCAACAGAAAATGGGGCCGGAGGGGCCGCATGGCGCCCCATGGTCTGTTGGCTTCTTAAGATATATACAACAGAATCAGACAAAGGCTTACAATGTATGATGGCGGACCAGAAGCCTCCTCGCCTCTCATTTGATGGACCGTGCGCTCTTAATTGAGCCCTGCGGTCTTGTGTTGATGCACTTGTATTTCCTTTTTCTTTTATTATCTTTCTCTCTCTGAGTGTCATAGAATAAAATGGGAAGTCGGTTCATTTTACTTAACGGAACTGACGGCAATTGAATCTTTTTTCTTTCTGACGAACTGGTAGTTGGCAATTGATCGATCCTCTCTTACGTCTAGTCAAAAATAACCGAATCAAACCAGCCAAATCGAGACTGCGCACGGCTCACGCACAGGCATTTTGTCATTTCCTCCCTGAGCGCCGAGTCCCATTAGCGACAGGAAGAACAGGCTGTCGTTGACAAGCTGTCTGCGTGCTCATTGAGGCTTGCTTCAAAATTGGCCCTTTTTTTTTTACCCCTTTTCCTTTTCATTTTGCCTTCGTATTACATAGGGCCGTCTCGGCTTCGCTGATCATCGTCGGATCGAAAGAGCCCGCCATGCACATGCAATGTGTGGCGTTTTCCTTTCGCTTACGTCGTTAGAGGTTTATTTCTCTACACCTGTCACTATTTCTTGGGGATTCTTTCTTTCTCCTTCCTTTTTCCTGCTCACGTCGACTCTATGAGCGTCCTTCTCTAGTTACTTCCCCCCTCTTATATATATTTTATGCGGAAGCAGTGTGTGTGTGTGTGTGTACCTGCAGAGCCGACCCGGCTCGCACGCTGCGCGCGGACACCTGTCTGCCTTGGTCCCAAATTGCCGAGGTCTCTCTCTCTCTCTCAAGATGCAAGCAAGCGCACGCAGTTCCGCAGGAGAAAGCAGGTTTAACCGGCGAGCGCGCTCTCCGGTCTCTTTCGTCGTGATCCGGCGTGCCGGAAAGAGAACAGAAAGCGCTGGCTTCGCACGTTTCTCGTTTCTTTTATGACGCGAGAGCTTTCCTGCTTTTTTTCTTTCTTTCGTTCCTCTCTTTTCAGTGCATCTCTTCACGTCATGTTCCCCCCTCCCCGCTCTTCCTGCACCTCCCCCCCCCCCCCCCGCCTGCGGTTTTCACGCGTGCTTGCAGTGCGGGTTCCGGCCGGGCGTATAACGAGCATGTCCAAGGCGCGCGCACGCCTGATATGCGGGGCACCGTGTCCCTCTTATGTCTCTCTCTCTCTCTCTCTCTCTCTCTCTCTCTCTCTGTCGTTTACGAAACTGTGGAAGGAGCAAGTCGTGGCCCGAAAAGGAGAGAGGCGGTCGCCGGTAGCGTGGAACGTGCGTCGGTGTGACGCTGATGCGCGCCGTTGCTGCTTCGGCGTGCCGTTAGCGCGCCGGCGTTTCGAGCGCGGGCCCTTAATCCGTCGCAAGGACGACAAAGCGTGTCGGGAGGCAGCGCCGAAAGGTGCACGCGTAGAAACGCGTGCGCTCGCTCGTTCGCTTGCTCACGCGTGCACGCACCGCTCGCTGATTCACTCACTCATTCGGGCAGAGAGACACAAAGATAGATAGATAGATAGATAGATAGATAGATAGATAGATAGATAGATAGATAGATAGATAGATAGAAAACCCTTTGTAAAACGATGGAAATGATAGTTGTTTTCACCTTGCAATGGCACGTACTGTGGAGAAGCCAGCTTCGCCGAAACTCCGTTCTTTGCCGCGCTCCCCGCTTTTAAGTATTTTTTTTTATTGTTATAGCACTTATATTGACACTCCGGTCTAACTTTTTTTGCCGTCGGCGTCGCCGTGTAAAGTTTCGGTATCAAGTCCGAGCGCTACAAGAGATCCCATCGCGCTCCGCGCGCCGCATCCCTTGGGCGCAAGAGAAAGCGTGCGAAGGCGAGCCCAGGTGTATAGTACTTGACGCGCACCGTCGTGTCGTGCTCTCAATAAGTGCGCTCTTAAGGGAGGGCTCGGGGCGCAGGGCAGGTCGACAACCCGGGTTTCTTTAACGTGAGACGAGCCAGCTGTGCAGCGCGGACGGGGAGAACAGGGGTGCGAGAAGGCACAAAATAATTACGCACGTGCCCTCCTGTACCCTTGTTCCTTGTCCGCGCTGCAGCTCGATCGTTTCAAGATGAACAACCAATGAACCAGCAGTGGTCACTCTCATTGTCCTTAACGTGCACACCAAAGCAACTTTTAAATGTGAGCCTTTATTCAATAAAACATGAATTGTGTACAAAACAATGTTTGGACCGATAGCTGCAAAGGCTAGTGATCGGTCCAATACAAAAATTGAATTAAGACAGCAAGCTGGGCGAGTTGGTGATTGAACATGTTCCTGTGGGTGGGCTATGTACCTATGGGTGGGCTATGTACCTATGGGTGGGCTATGGGCGCTGCCCACCCATAGGAACATGTCCAATACAAAAATTACTAGGAATTCAGCCGCAGAGCGTGAAGAGCTGAAGAACAATTGGGATGTATACGACACTATACTATACAACTGTAGTAGAACATGTTTACGAAATACACACAATGAATCCAAGAGAAAGAATGTGACACAAAAAGAAAATTCACATAAGAGTTTCAGACAGTTTCATTACACTTGTAGTGCAGTTTGGTGGTCATTTTAAAATTTCTCGCTGCTTTAACCTCTATCGGTAGTTCCATATTTTGACACCCCTGAACTCGGTCAGGCGTTCACCATACACATTGTTACTTTGGGCAGGTTAAAATTGCAGTTGGGTGCTTGCCTTGTACTACGAGAAGGTAAAACGAAGAGGCTTAACAGAAGGGGATAATTAGTGTTTGATAGTGTTGATCAAGCAGTTTTCCTTTCGTCACGACGACGACGTTTGGCCTGAAAACGGTTTCACAATGGGCCGCAATTTGTTCTTGCGATCAATTCTAATATTTTGTCCGGGCTAACTGGTTCCTCTCGTAAGAATAGGCCGAGTAGCGCGAAGAAAAAGAAAACATGTAACGAATTTTGTGCAGTTATCTTTTCTTTATTTTTGCTTGCTTTGTCACCCGCTTGCCTGCCTGCCTTCTTGCTCCTTCGTGACAGCGCTCTTGTCGCATACAAGCGCAGCTGACGCGTCTCGTGTATCTTTTCCTTCACTTCGGCCGACGGTTCTCCTTGATTGCCCACGTTGATGGGACCCATTCACTTGCAGAAAGAAGAGAGAAAGAAAAAAAAAAAGCTTTTATTCCTTGTTTTTGTTAGTGGTCGCCGTTTATTTGCAGTTTTGACTAGGATTCCGTCCGACCGAATGAGCTATTCAATCAAACCCTTTTGACTCCTCACACATAAGCTAACTTAACCTAACGAACTGTTCGACTAAATGCCCGCAGGAACTGCTGAATCCTATATTTGCCCGACGCCGAATCCTTTGCAGAGGTAATTGAAAATTGCACGAAGTTTACAGTAAGACTATCGTGAAGTTTGAGAAGACTTTCTTACGCCTGGTGCCAAGTTTCTCTGCAAGGCTGCCTGTTCTGTGTCTCTCAGTTGTCATCTTACACCACTTGGCACGTGACACGGCGGGGTTTCACGGAGAAATACGCGCCCGAAGATCCGCCTTGCGACGTCAACAAGTTTGACGTCTAGGTCCTCTTTCAGTTTGAAACCAGTCTGAACTGGCTTCTCTGCAACCTTATTTTTCGTTGGGCTGAAACGCATTTTCTTATTACCCGAGTAAAAATAAGGCCAAACTTCTTTTTTCTTTTGAATTTCGCACACCGTAACGTCGGCACCGATTCTTCAGTGTGACGTCATCGGTTTCTTCTTATTTCCTCGTATTTCTGCCCTGCGCAGGAAAAAGTAGAAAATGTTTGGAAACGTGCTTCAGTCCGCTCATTTTTTTCTTTTTTTTTTTAGAATACAACGCGTTTCAGGTCAGAAATATGACAGTTATGGCAAAAAAGCATTGAAACGTTCTGGAACGCATTGCAAAGCGTAACAGGAATCGTATATAGAGAGCATTAAAAGAATACTGGAGGTAGAATTTAGCTAAGCTCTATTAGTAAATTATTCTACAAAAAATTACTTTAATCCAGAAAAGAGACAAGAAATGACGGGTGACGACGCCGCGTTGAAGTTCCCGCATCAGTCTGCTGTGACGTCATGAGTATCGACGGAGTCTCCTCGGACCTATAATGGTTCACTTTTTATCATTAAAGACGGGCTGCTTTGTTTTCCAAAGGAACCAACGGGCCGAACTTCGCGAGTTTCGATAACCTTTATTTTTTTACTGCGCGCCAACGGCTGGAATACGGGAACATACTTCGAAAAGCGTGACGTCATGCTGACGTAACAGCGCCGCGTTTCCGGCGCGAAATTCAAGAAGTGAAAGCGCGTGGCCTTCTTTTTTTTCTCCCCCCATCTAGTAAACAACCTCTTTTAAGGCCCACTCGCCGTAGGCTGACCCGACACCGATTTCGGTCTGCCGACTGTCGGCGACATACAGCGTTTTTTTTTCTTTACTTTCGTGCCGGCGCCTCTGTCACACTGTAGATTGTTGGTGTCGGTACAGTGTGACAGAGGTGCCGACACGAAGGAAAAAACGTTGTCTCCGACAGTCGGCAGACCGAAATCGGTGTCGGGTCGGCCAAGTGGTAGTGAGCCTTTACGGAAAGTGACGAAAATCGTTTTTTTTTTTAAAGAGAACCTTTATCAGTCCAAGCTGATCTGGTGTTTATCTTATAGTGCCCTTCTAAATTCATTTACATCTGATTGTGCTAGTACTTTTTTGAGCGCGCAGTGGAGTCACCTTTTGGTGCGTAATTCCTTTTGTACTTCGCTTATAGCAGACTAGGCATTGGCGAAATTTGGCGAAAGTGCAGATTTCTTTTGTAATACTGGTGTGTACAACTGAAGATTTGTCCTTGCATCATTCATTGCGTCCATTTTTTTTTGTAGCGTTGTGCAATTGTTAATGATAACAGGAGTGGTCGATCGCGTACGTGTTAAAATGCTTATGTTTCGATTAGTACTACCGCTATGTTGACGTATGGACACATTGCAGTGTATTCTCGTGCAACCCCACCTGTTTGGTCTACTTGGCTGCAGTAGGTTCTAAATAAATAAATAAATAAATAAATAAATAAATAAATAAATAAAAAGAAAGGTATTTGTCGGACAGGATTGCGGTACCGAAGCCGGTCATGCGCTCAACACATGCGCATTTAGTAGGAATTCTGAGACTCGAAGCAGTAAATTCGATAGCGTGGAATAGGAGGATCGACAGAGTTAGAAAAAAAAAATGAAAGGAAAAACGTACGGAGCTGGAATCGCGGCACTTATAACGGTCCGGAGCACGCCACGGCGTAGCGGCATAAATAAAAGAAGCCGGCCGGCCTCGACCGCCTTGCGTGCCGTGACTAGAATAGGAAGCCGGATCACGCGAAGAATGCGTTGTATCGTGTGTACGTGCCGTTGTTAGCGTCCGGTGTCCTGCCTATCGATAGCGCGCGCTGCTTGGCGAGGCTGGAGCTTTCGCAAGGCCACGCATTGCCGTGTCTCGCCACGCGTGCGGGGCGGCGAAGGAAGAGAGAGAGAGAGAGAGAGACACTCCGCACTCCTTTGCGAATCTGTTATCCGTAGCTGCGACATTTTATCTGACCTCTATTTATCTTCATGCATTTTGTAGGGGTGCCATATAGTAATGCTTTTTAATTGAATACCTAACTTTTCGCTGCTTACGAATGTACAGAAAGAGGGAAAGTGGCTATAAAAAAGAATAAAGGTTGGATATTGTTTATTTCCTTCGATACGCGCTGCTGTACTTGCAAGCCTGTTCGGCTGAGCAGCTTGTAAATCAACAAAGAGTGAACGGTCGCCGCAACTGGCTTACGACGAGCGTACCAAGTTAGCCTGGACCATGTGGATGGAACTTTCCTTATTACTTAATCTCGTGTATTCGGTAATGATCGAGCGTCCGAAAAAAAGTTCAATACCGAATTCGCCACTGGAATGTTTGTTTGAATTGAGGGCATTAGTATTTGCTCGACCTATTTGATTCCAAACATAAACGCTAAATCGCACATCACACGCTGAAACCATTCAAACTCCCCGCGTTTCCTTCTTTCGATGCACTTAGATACAGCATACTACAAAAGACATGGCTTTAGCGTGTTTAGCAGCGCCCTCTTGCGTCAACGTTTGCATTTCCGCTTTTTGCTTTTTGTTTCGGGTATTTCGAGATACGGGATGGTTTTGCTGACTCATTTTCTCTTCCGAACTGCAGTATTCAGCGCCAACCGGTTAAACTGTCCGAGACTTCCTCGCGCCGCCTGTATGTGTTTTAGCTGTTGTATTCTTTCGGGCTACGTTAGTCACGGTACGTTTCCAGCAGGCGTCCCCTCAACGTTGGGTCTGCTTCGCGGCTGCTGCGCTGTTGTCGTCGTCGGCGGCGGCGCGGTCCTTCGTCAAAGCGCTTGCGGCCACTCGAGATAATATTCGTCGTGCAGTGTTTTGTCGCCTCCTGGTCCTTCGTCGCACGTGACAGTTGTGGTTGATCGATACTCGCTCTTTTTCGTCTGGCAATCTTTTCGAGCTGCTTTTTTCGCTGGCGCGCGCGCGCGCCTCTTCCTCCTATCGCGAGAAGGTAAACAAAACCCGCGCGCGTGCTCAGCGTCGGCTGGGCTGGTCAAGTAAAAACAAAGGACCCCACTCTCTTCCGCCACGCTGGCTTCGCGTCGGCCGTTTGATGACGCTAGCGCGCGCGCTGGGCTTACGCTGGGCGCCTCGATCGCGATAAAGAGCCAAGCGGCAGCGCTGGGACGACGCCCCTCTCGAAACTCCACGCTCGCGCGTCGCTTTCTTGGAGAGTCGTCGGTGCGTTGGCATCTCGGCGTAATCTCTCTTCGTCGGTACTTGTTGGACAAAGTTGACCTGACCCCGAAGGGATCGAGTGCCCAAGTTGAAAGCGAGCGCGTCGAACTTCTGCTTCCCGCGAGCGACAGAAGTGCTTTCGGGTGATCTACCGCGCGATCATGAGCTTGTACGTGGTGCGCGGACGTCGCTTCGAGCGGGTGTTGACCGCGCCGACGGTTGTTGATGTGGACGACGACGACTGGCGGACACCGAAACCGTACGTGCTTGATGGACCCCCCCCCCCCCCCCCCCACACACACACACACACACACACGCCGTTGTTGATTTGCGTGTGGGCGTGTTGTACGTAGCTGGGCCTGTGACTTTCCAGGTCCGCGTGAACATCGATTAATAATTGTTGCCAGCTTGAGTCAGGCCAGCTTGAGGCGTGAGTGACCGCAACCATGCATAACGTGGCCGGGGACGGAGTTGGCTTTTTTTTTCTCGCTTTCTTTTTTTTTGAGAATGACTATTTCAGTCGACCGAGCGCAACGATTGTTTCCTTTCATTTCTACTTAATACTAGTTCCTTTTTTGTTTTTTGTTTCTTAGCCCGAGCAAACCCCGTATTTGCTGTGCACTTGTTGGTTGTTGACGATTTCTCTGGTGATTGCCTCTGTTGGAATAACTGTTAAAGCTGCAATCGGTAGAGGATAATCGTTGATTGATACCTCGTATGTACGCAGGTACTGATGCTATTCATACATGAAGCAGAAAAAAAGAAAAGTAGTAGTTGGTGAGGCACTCTTGCACACTATTCCAAGGGCACAAATAAGTTGAATAAATTGAGATGAGCTTGGTTGAGCATTGTCTTGGCCATGGCACCTATAAACAAAATTCTAAATAAGAAAAATGCTAAGAGGGCATGTGAACATGGAAAAATTTGATAGTTTTAAGATTTGCATGTTTTGTATGTTGCGTGTTGCACTCACTCTAACATGTATCCATAAAGATAACTTCTTAACAAGTATACCAGTTGTGTACAGACCTGTGCTCTTATCGATTTTCTGGTTCGTAAAATTGACATTTGCAAATGAGTTGCCGATGTCTTATGGTCATCAAAAGTTTGTTACTTATATCTTGTCTATACAAGTCATCAATACACTTCACATCCTCTATTTCTCTTGATACATGGAGCAGAGCCGTACAAGAAGTACAGTTCATCAAAATGGGCTTCAAAATTGCTAACTATATGCCTGCCTAATTAACTCCACATCACTGAGTAACAGGGATGCCAGCTCATGACTGTTTTTAGTGTCGATGCCTGACTGCGCTGCATAAGAGTGCACGGTGCGCCTCTGTTTGGTACAACCTTAAGCAGCTTCATTCATACCAAAACGGAATTTTATCTTGGTTGAGAATACCGTGAAACGGGCAGAGGTCTTTCGCCGAATACGAGTGCATCAATTAAGCGCTTGGAGTGTCCTTTATGTCCACTTTATTACCCGTGTGATTTTATGTCCTTCTGCTGTTTCACAATTGTATCTTTGATGCATGAAAGACTTGAATCAATAAAACAAATAAAGTGAAAAAAAAAACATACTTAGGTGCGAAAAAAAAAAATTCTCACCAAACTTGTAGTTGAGGAAATGCAAGGAAGTCATGTTTTCTTTTTAGACTACTGTGATGAGAAACGAGACTGGAAGCAATGCAGATGTCTATTCATATGCAGACACACTACCTGAACAGGGTTGTGTTCAAATGACGGAAATTTGGCCAGCTGCAGGACACGTCATGTAATTCTGTGTAAAGAAAAATTGCAAATCTGTCCCATTTTAGCAAGAAGCTACAAACTGTCTTGTTTCAGTGTCATCAAAAAGCTAAATTTGCACTTGAAGAAAAATTTATCCTTGCCTGGAGATCTGCAGGGCAACTGCTTCACTGGGGCAGTCGCTCTGCGGTCTGTATTAAATAAGGCGCCTCACAAATGGCGGTGAAAGGCCTGGATAACTAACATGAAATGCTGGAAACTTGAAGGAAATGAACTATTCAAATAAGGTCTGTGAAGATTGCATGAAACTTACTTTATATCACCAATGACAAATGGGGATCTGCCTGGCTGTAGGGGTATGTGGCAGAGGCTCACTTTGTTGTTCTTACAAACATCACAATTAAAGAAATTCCTTTTTTTCGCGTGTAGCTTTTTGCACCGTACAGATTCCAGCAGATTCTACAAGTCCTGCAGAGCATGAATGATGCATAATTGCGTAACATGTGCCTGATTTCTCGCTGACCATCTGCAGGATGTTGTCGTAGATAAAAAGTTTATCATCACACACTCATCCTGCCCGGGTAATGTTGCACCGATAAGAGTACCACCTGCCATAATGTTGCACAAACGAGGGAAAACAGTCGTTGGCAATGTGAACAGGTCCAGGAGTTCTGCAAACAGATAGCCGGTAAAGGGAGCCAGTGTAGCAGTCATAAGCGTGACCGCTTTCTTCACGCCGCCAGGGCGCAATCTTTTTGTAGTGGCACCACTCGAAGCTGTTGGTTCCCTGTGCGCCGGTTGCTTATCCCACTCACTCTCGTTTTCAGATACACCAACGCTGAGTACGAGGATGTGCGAGCGTCGCTCAAGGCTCACAGCCAGGAGCACCTGCTCAGGTTCTGGCCGCAGCTCACTGAGGAGCAGAGATGCCAGCTGATGACCGATTTGAGGTGAATGGGCGATAATGGTGCATGAGCATGTCTGCTGTCATAATGGAAAAAAGACAGTTCTGAAGGAAATTGCACTAATCCAGCACAGCAGGAATCTGAACGATGCGAAGCTAGTTTGAGTTAGCGAGGTAGCAACAGTAGCGCGTGACATGAGAGCGACCTTGTAGGCTGTAGCTGTTGGCCATTTGCATCACTAGGACGAAGGGCAATGTATGGTGCATGTCGGGGCAAGAATGTTGATGAGAGGTGTATACGTAGAGAAGTATGACGCACATCTAAATATATTTAAGGCTTCATACCACTTGCATGACGGTGGCACATAACCATTGTGGAGAATTGGCCACACATGGGCACATATCCAGTGGCACATAAACAGCCGTCTACTAGGCCAGACAGCATCCAGCACATACGTAACGGCTCAAGGTGTCTGTATATATATTCATATATATCTGGCAAGGAAGAAGAAACAATGCCAAACCCCAGTGGAGACCCAAAAAAGGCGTTGATTAAAAAAAAATTCTAGCAGAATCCATCTTCCGATCATTGGTAGATTTTAATGGGATTAGCCTTCACGTAATGTAGCAGCCCACCGTGTTACTCAAGACACCGTCGTTTAAGATCTGTAGCAGGAGAAGTAGGCTAAAAATGCTAACTGCAGTGATAAACCCACTCGCCACAGCGCCACAACAGACTACAGAATCTACACCTTTGGACACCAGAAAGCTTTAGTAAGCATGGCTTCCCAACCACCGTCAGTGTTATTGCACTGGCCAATCACAGCCCACAATGTCTACAGCTGCGGATGCCATGAGGAAAGCATCACTAAAATGTGGCTTCCTAACTACAATCAGTTCTGTCCCACTGTCCCTATAGAATCGGCATAACTGACTTCGAATTAACTATGTTGTGATTGCATATAGGTGTATTTTTGAAGGGCAGAACTTTAATTTTCATTTCAGAAGAGGAGCATACTTTGTCACTTTTATCAGTTGGACATAAAATTTGTTTTGTTTCATGAATGAGGGAGATGTTTCAGGGACTACACAACACACAGTGGAAGCACACAAAAGTGGGTAAAGAAATAGGTGAAGCATGCTAATTGCATACAGAAAGACGGGATAAGAGAGAGCGAACAGTACAATGTGCAGACTACCAACATACTGTTGTGAAGTTGTCCATGTAGTACAGATGAAGCCTTATATATGCACTTCCATGAGTGAAGTGCAATCATTGCGATCCTTCACCATTGCAATCCTTCACCATTCTTTGTGGGCTTGTGGTTATTTTTTTCTCTTAGTGACCATCTTTGTTCCTTGTGTTTTCCTGTGACTACCATCTGCCCCACATGCCCAGGGCAGTCGCTTTTCACAGGGGGTCATTGATGCAAAGTTGGCAGCCCGGTACACCCGCTTGCCATTGGGGCGAGTACAACAGTGTGTGCAGTAGTGTGTTAACCAGCGCGCCCCCCTCATGGCCATGGTGGTGGTGGATGTGGAACATCCTTTTAACCAATTCCGAGGCCAGAGCACTTGCGGCCCGCTTTTCTCAGATCGGTGTAGCCTTACAACTTGCAAGCAGCCGCTCAGCGTGAATGCTAATGCGCATGCGCTCAATGCTCAACACTCACGCTGGCACCAGAACGTGGAACGTTGGCCTGGATCCGCTACCGTGCTGATTTAGTGGAGCATGACAGTGTTTCTGCTTGGCTTCTTAGTTATTTTACAGTCAGGTTGAGCGGCTTGTGTCTCTGGGAGAGGCGCCTGCTAAAATAGTGAAATCAATGCAGTTCTCTGCAGTGCCTGAGCGAGTGAAATGTGAAAGGAGTTGACCGTAAGTGACGTTTGGCTAAATCTTGAGTGTCTTTGAGTGTCTTTCTTGCTTTCCTTTGACAAGGACACTCATACCATATACAAAAACAGTTCTAACAAATAGTTGAACAAAGAGCCGCAAGAAATTCCTACCAGTACTGCTTCTCAAGCCCATATCTCTGGTGTTGCGGTATTCCATAGACAGTAACACTCGTGTGCAGAAACTGAAACTCTTTAATAAGTAGTTTCTAGGAATTTGAACTAGTACAAGTAAACTGTAGTACACACACTCAAACCTCATTATAATGAAGTCAATGGGATACAGTAGTTATTTTATAAAATGGAGAATATTGTTATACTTAAAACAGTTAACATTCAGGCAAACAACATACTTCTTCAAGAGCAAAAACACACACACGCAATCATGTGGTTACCAGCGCACATCGCCACCCCCACTGACAAGGGCTCCCCTAACTTGAACGAGGTAGCACACCGCTTTGCGCGAGACCTGACTCGCCGTGCAGAATCGGAGACTGCCTCTTCGAGTTTGGAACTCTTAGTTCAAAACACACGACAACGCTTGGTCAGATACAATGACATCACCAAGCACTACCAGCTAGGCAGGTGGTTATTGCCCCCCCCCCCCCCCCCCCTCACCCCAAACTGAAACGTCGCCAGGCAGTCGTCTGGGGACAACTGCAGACACAAACCTTCCCCAGTCCGGTGCGATTGCGGCACATTTTCCCCGTGCACTACCCGAGTGCTCTTTGAAAATTATGTCTTGAAATTAGAGCGACTCTCTCACACATGTTGTGGGAGTGTCGTGTTATATCAACTACAATGGCAGTAGCTCCGGAGGCTTTTGCGTTGAAGCGGGCCGCTGCTCTGCGCAGCTCCAACCTCAAGACGCAAGAGTGGGCTGTTCAGCAGGCCCGAGAGGTGGCAACGAAGCAAGGCCTCGAAGTCCTCTCATGGGAAACCTGAGCCCGGGTCGTTAAACTTTGCCGGATTTAAAATAAAGATGTTTCCATCCATCCACACACACATAAAAAAAAATGAAATTTTGCCTTTGTGGGCTTTGTACGCCTATGCATGGCCTTTCATTATCCATGTTTTCCTCCAAAACTTTGTTAAATAGAGCAGGACACCGAGTTGATTTTTGCAGCAACGATTTTCCATCGTGGCTTCTGGGGACCCTTTTCCTTGGGATTGCTCCAAAAATAGTTGTGCAGCAACAGAGCAAACCCACCTGAGTATATGCAACACCTCAGGTGAGCGGTAATGGTCACCGATCATTATCCGTGAAGCCATTGTCATCACAGATGTGTGGTTCATCATTTTCCAAAGTCCACGAGTGTCCCAAGACCAAACTAGCGGCCCTGTGCATCACACGGAAATAATCGAGTCAAGCACATAGCTTTGCAGGAAAGCCCCCAGGCCAGACATGGGTTGGCACACTAAAATCCATGGGTGAAACTGGCCCAATTTTTCGGGCTGAGCTGTCGCAATGCAGCCAGGCCCATACTCTCCGACTTAGGAGTTGGCCATCTGGAACAAAATACAAAGCAAGCGACGCCGACACCTGTCTGACCGAGCAGCGCAGCAAGACATTGGGGCTGCCGTTCCTGAAAACCACCATAGAATCTCCTCTTGCAGCTTCAGAGTAACCACAGTGACTCAAAAAGCAGTTACCACTTCACTGCTCTTGCGGACTTGGACCCAACTTTTCTGACCATGCCACATTCCATGTATCGGCACTGCAGGAGGGGGTTGACAACCTGTGCTCATTTTGCCGGGTGCCTGGTCGGGTATGAGGTTCACCTTCTCCCCCCTCTCACTGCAGCTGCAGTCCTTCGACTCTCGGCATGCAGCATGAGCTCCCCCTCTCAGCTGTGCAGGCATCTGGCTCATTCGCATGTTGCCCATGACACACGCCGTGGAGGTGGGGAGAGCTTCCACACAGACGCCACGGCTCCACCCTAGCTGGATTATACGGCGACGCAGCCACCAGCACCGTTCAGGCGCCTCTGGGTTATGGTCGCCGGACACTTCCCAGGACTGACTCGCGAGACCCGACTTCCTCGCTGCAGCTTCCAATAAACTGGATTACAGGAGTGCGCAACCAACCCCCCTAGCCTTAACAGCGTGGTCATTGAACTCTCTTGCAAGGAGCGCAAATCCATACCGAGGCCTCCAAGTAGTTCGATTACAGGTGCTTACCCAGCCAGTTTGGTATGGTCTGGTGGTAACCTTCCTGGGATGTGAGCAGGTAGTACTCGAAGTCAGCTGGCATCATTTGTGTACGTGATCAACACCTTGCCCCCAGGTGATAAGTTACAGTGGCTCACCACAAACCTCTGGCATGGGCCGGTCAGGCATATCGCAGCGCAGCACCGTTGTTTTTCTTCCCACGTCCTTGTGCTATTAAAAATCTTTTTCCATGGGACACCAACGGGCCCAAATTGCTGCGATTGTGAGTTGACGTCACTGTTTTAAGGTTTTTAACACATAAGGCTCATATATGAATGCGTGTTGGGGAATTGAAAGAACTATCAGTAGAAAATTTAACAAAATCCCAGTTTTGTTAAATCAAGGTACGACTGTGTGGATATTTATTGCCCTTTTCAGGTGCCTTTGTGTGCTCGCTGCTCGGAAGAGCATTTTGCTGCGACCTGTTTTTCCTTGTCTATACTGCTGCAGCAACAGCTGTGCGAATTAATGCTGCTGTAAAAGTGTAGCATCTGATTCGCAGGTGCTCTTCAAGTGGCTTTTGTTAGTGTGCCCTTTCTGTTTTGTTCCTTTTTTGTGGGCATTGTTGGCTTTCAAGGTTACTTATGATGTGAAAACAATAAACTTGGCGCTATCACGCATGTTTCATTTTAAATCAAAGCTAGACTGCCAATTTTGAAGGGACAGTAAAGACAAACATTATTTACTATAGTTAAATACTACAGTTAAGCTACAGTTAAAGCACAATGTTACAGTTGACCAATTAACCAGCTGAGCATTTAATAAACAACTTCATAACAGACAAGCAGCAATACTTTATCACAGTACTACAGTTAAACCTCATTATAAGAATGTTATTGAGAGCAAGCACTGCATTACAGAGGCAGTGTCAACTCTGCAGTGTCCATTGTGTGGATAATTTTCTGGCTTTCGTGAGCTCTGTACTCATTAAAAATGACACTTGGGGCACTTCGTAACTCTGACTTGTTTTTTTTTTTTTGTTTGGCTTAGCACTTGCCTTTAACATTCATTTAAGAATTGATGAGAGTTCAAAGTGGACTTGTGTCTTCTTACGCTTGCTAGCAATACTGCCTTTCAAGCTTTGTGGAAGCAATAATTTCTGTTATAGCACAGCAATAAGTCATGCTGAACTTCCATGACAGCACACATGGCAGTTACAGGGAAGGAGCAGCTTGGGACTGCGAGTACCTTGCGGTCGCCCATTTGCTGGATTGATCTGTCCTCTCTTGAGGGCTGGTGGGTTCGACAGGAGCCCTTGTTTCGTGTCAGGAAGAAGGTCACTGAGGAGTGGAACTGTACCATACACTGCGCAGGTACATAGACTTTGCGAGGACGTCATCGGCGTTCAAGCAGGCGACAGACGCGGGATCGGGTGATGCTGAAAGCTTGGATGACCTCCTGGAGCCCATTCCTACCGACCGGCATGGCTCTGTGTCTCGGTGTTCACCTGAGAAACTCGAGGCATACCGCAATGAAGGTGGGTGTGGCAAGTGGCCGGGTGCAGTCACGGTGTCGTAATGATCGCAACACTTGCTGCGGTTGCTGTACACAGTCCTCCATTTCAGCCTGTGTTGTTGTTTTAGTGGATCTTCCGCTAGATCTGGCACATATTCTGGCTTGTTTAGCAGAGAAAGTGTGCTTTTAGTTAATATAATTTTTTTGGGCAGATTTATTTAGGAATTCCTAGACTTTTGGCAAATTTGCAGAAATATTCAATAGGCCCTCGTGTACAGTCAGCCAAATTGTCAACTCACTCGTGCATGTGCTGGCTTTCTGTACTAGTGTCTTGCTTTTTACTTCGTATTTTACTCAAGCCTTGCCGAGATAACTTCTAAATTATTCATGGAGCAGGGATTGTAAAACTGCTAAATGAATACCACTCTTTGGTGGTCGACTAGAAACCTGGTAGCAACTTCAAGACACTATTTTTATGTGTTACATATAATTTAAAAGGGGCCATGACACCAAATTTTCAAGCTTGAATTATGCATTGCATGTTGAACCGTACACGTCCCACTGCAAGCTGGCAAAATTTTGATTGCATTCAGTGGGGTATAAAATTTTAATTAAAAGATAACTATTAACTGAACCATAGAACAGTCCAGTAACATAACTGCATTAACATTAACTGATGATGCAATCAATTGCACACCCAGCTATGGCTTCCTTAATGTTAACGGAAACTTGTGTATAATATTATGGCTACTATTGCACAGTGAACTTATTTATTTCTTGTATGAAGTTCTTGTTGTCTCTGTGAATAACGTAAGTGTCACATGTTGACTTGTATTGCACTCTTGGGCCCCCCCATCAAGCGTGTTTGCAGCTTCTATTCCAGGAGTCCAGCCAGGATACCTTTTAGTACATTAAGTGGATTGAATTGGATTGAAACCTGACTGTGCGGGTCAGACACTGGGCAGCTAGCCATTCATGCTGCACTGAACCATTTCGCTTCTCTGTCTCCTCTCACCAGGCCTGCGGCTGGTGTCCGAGGGCAAGGTGGCCGCTCTCCTCCTGGCCGGTGGACAGGGGACCCGCCTGGGCGTGCCCTACCCCAAGGGCATGTACGACGTGGGGCTGCCCTCACACAAGACGCTCTACCAGCTGCAAGGGGAGCGGCTCTGCCGCCTCACGCAGCTGGCGCAAGAGCTGACCGGCAAGCGAGGAAACATTCCCTGGTAATGAATGCTCCCCGGCGCACTTGTTCCTGCCGGTTGTTGTAGGTGTTAACTGATGCGAACGTGCTGCGGGAGACGCCGTAGTCCCTGATCCACTTTATTACATTGAAGATGCATGTTGTGATCCGCCATCAGCTCCCGTGCTACAGAAGGCTGTAAATGGTTGCTCATCGTCCTCAAAGCCTTCAGATTAGAAACGCCGGGGAAGAAACCACAACATTGGGGAGAAAAATAATTTTAAAAAAAGTTTTTTTCACCACAGAGAAAGTTGATTTAGTTACAATAATACATCATACTACATCTATTTCTTGTGTGTATGAAAGCATTTTCATCAATTAGTTTCTTTCTCAGTGTCTAAAGCAAATATAACACTTTTTTGTTTGCTGTGTTGAGAAATTTTGTGTGTACCACACTAATTGTTGTATTGCTCTGTTTGGTGTAGAAGTTTGCACATAGTCAGTTATGAATGGGTAACTGAGGCCCTGTTTCGCATGAAGCCTTGTGTCTCTGTTAATTCAATTCCTTCAAAATAAAATAAACTTCTAACTTCTACTACTGTGCTACAGGGTCAATGATGATCACCGATTCCTGCTATCCTTCCTCAGGTACATCATGACAAGCGAGCACACCAAGGAACCCACGCTCGAGTTCTTCGCCAAGCACGACTTCTTTGGCCTTCAGGAGGACAGCCTTGTTGTGTTTGAGCAGAACATGATGCCAGCCTTGACATTTGATGGGAAGATAATCCTGGAGACCCCATATAAGGTTAGTGAAGAATTAAAAAAAAAATACTTCTTGGCAAGCTAAAGCTGCAGGCAATGCATTGTCACTCGACTCAATGGTCAGATATTATATTTTTGAAGCAGACATTTTTACTGCCTTTGTGCATGTGTCCAGGCGTGCATGTTTGGATGATTGAAGACGGTGCTGGCATAAATTTCTAGGAAAATGTAGTTTTTGGGAATGTAAGATGCCGCTGGGCAACACCCACGTAAGGGAATGCTGCCGCGCTGTGTTCGCCATACATTCCAGAGTAATCTGTGCTACGTACGTACGCCACTATTCATGACGCACGTAGTCTGATCAGACGGGCCTCTGCTGCTAGTGGATCAGCGAACATGTTAAAGAAATTTTGGGTGTTGTGAGATGTGCCCTGCTCTGAGTGACAACATAACAGTACTAACCCTGTAAAAATGGACACCACAGGCAGAAAGCAAAACGTGTTTATATAGCATATGCATATACGCCATGCGCAGCGCCTATTGAGGCGCCACTGAAAGCTGCGTAGCCACGGTCGTTGGAACCGCAGGCGGGCCTTGTGCCATATACCCCTGCTTCCACTGTAGGCATGACTGAAATGTGTGCATTCGTTTGCTGCTTGTGCACATCCCAGATAGTTACCTCTGCGATGCCAGTGTGCACAAGAAAATTGCACTGTACAACAGTGGACATGCGTTCGACATCACGGCTGTCTAGGACGACATTGTCTCCTTACGCGCCAAGTATTTGCTGCAGATGAACATCAACAAGCTTGCCTACGAAGTGGAGCTCATTGCCAATATGCCGCTTTCATTGTAATGCCCCGGCCACTAATCGCTTCATTTGTTGGCCCGTGAACCAACATTCTTTATGCACACACTTGCTTCGTTTACATGCCGTATATATTTATAGTAGGTTGAGGGAGCGTCATCGCACCTTCGAATGCATGGTTCATACAGGCTGGCCACGTGAGAAGCCAGCGACGGTAAAGCTTGCAAACTAGCACAATGAGCTTGAGAAAAATAGTACATAGAGAACTCTGGCAACAATTAAGGATTGATTGTTTTTATGCTTGCATCTTACCACTGTCTGCACAGCATGGTTTTCGCATGTTCCATCGTCAAACAAGCAGAGTGTCTCGGTAATTTCACGGGAGCACGCAAGTGAGATATCGGAAGACGCCATAGCTGAAAATTTGCCTCCCTGGTCAGTCAATAGCATACTGCTTTTATATTTTATGTTATTCTTTAGTGTCACCACCATTTTTGCTAGTATCATCTGCACAGTTAAATACAGAATTAAACCATATGTTGTATCACCTGTTGTAGTACCCCGAGTCTGAATAGCCAATGCAGCGCTTTTTAAATTATTTGAAAGAGTACGTTGACACAATAATAACAGTTTGAAAGCAAATGCAAAGCACTGCATTAAATAATTCTTGTAAACCACATGCTACATTGAAATCATTTTCAAAGCAGAAACAACTACGGTGAAGCAACATGACCATATATTGATCCATTTCATGTAAAAGAAGAAAAAGGGAAGCACTTGTTAGCACCACTAGCAAGAAAAAAAAACACATGAAGGTTTCAGAATTGAACACAACGCATGACACTGCTGGGGTAAAGTGAATGTGCATTAGTTGGAGACATCAGGGCTTCGAAGTTCAGGGGTTTCCCATTACCGCAAAGTGATATTAAAAGGCATTCAAAACGAGATTGAATGCCCTGTCAAAACCTTTTAATGCTTACAGACACCAGGTTGTACAGTCAATATGCAGATAGCTGAGGCGTGCGTGCACCGAACGCTCTACACTGCAGGTCGCATCTCAGTGCCATCGATAGGTAGAGCAACAGCCGATTCCATGCAACGCATGGGAGATAGCATGACGCTTTCTTGAAGGCACCGTAACCTGCTTTTGTTCTCAAAGCATATAAACACAAAGAGCATTTCACAGCTTTGCCATGTACGCCATTCGTCATGTTCTATGCAAGTGCCCACGGTACACTGTACAAAGGCAATCGCTTTCCATCGTGCTGAACCAGTTGGACGAGCAGCCTCTGTTAGAAGAAAGAATTTTACGAATTGATGTGACTTAACATTGCATCAGAAGGCCGTGCAAGCGCTACTGCGCTTTTTGAGATCAACCGGCCTGTGTGACACCTGTGATTTGAACGCCTTTTCTGTTGCCGGTTTCTGTTTTTCCTTCTTTTTTCTATGTTTTTAATCTCCTTTCGCTCTTTGTCGTCTTTAGAAACCCTATAACCCTGACCCCAGTACAGGGTAGCAAACCGGAAACTCTCCTCTCGTTAACCTCCCTGCCTTTTCTCTCTCTCTCTCTCCACAGCTTCACTCCACGTTCTGTCTTGACTTTTCACGACTTTTTTTTTTAAAGGGGGGCATCCTGCCTCATCAGTAAGAACAGCCTAATGTTTATTGTATCTTCTGGACTGTAAACGAGGCTGCCAAGTTTAAACGACCTGCCATGGTTGCTTAATGGCTATGATGTTGGACTGCTAAGCACGAGGTCGCGGCATCAAATCCCGGCCACTGTGGCCGCATTTCGATGGGGGCGAAATGCGAAAACATCCATATACTTAGATTTAGGTGCACACTAAAGAACCCCAGGTGGTCCAAATTTCCGGAGTCCCCCATTACGGCGTGCCTCATAATCAGATAATGGTTTTGGCACGTAAAACCCCATAATCTAATAATCTAATCGAAGTTTAAATGTGGAAGCACTCACTAAAAGTGCAATGACATCAAGCAAAAATAAAAACATAGTAATCGCTCTAAAACTGCAGTAAACAAAGCATAATTGTTTATTTTCCCCGTCGAACAGCGGCGATTCACTGGCGCCTTCGCTCTTTCTTGTGAACTAGCACCAGAAACTAAGTGTGTGCCTGGCGAGTTTTGTACGTTTTAAAGCACCGAACTACGAAACAGTTGTTTCAAGACATCGCTGAAGGCTGACAGAAGCGTTAAATCACGATAAAGAATGCAAACATGACAGCACGGGCATAGGCACCCATGGGAATAGTGCTCGCCCGAGCCTGCCTATGCTTTGCAGCCTTGGGGACAGGTGGCGTTGTCGGCACTTTGCGCATGGCGTATAGTGAAACCACAGGACAGTCAACTCCCGTTTATTCAACCTCGGTTAATTTGGCTTTTTTGTTGATTTGAATGCACCGGAAAGCCCTGGCGAAAAACCATACATTGCTATGGAAAAATACGTTAGTTCAAACTCAAAAGCATGCCACATAATTTAATTCTACCAACACCAGTGCCCCCTGATGTGCCCAGTGGTTACCAAAAGCTTGAAAACACAAGAAATTCAGCAGGCAGTCCTACTGCCACCCTAGTTATGAGACTGTCTTGTTTAAAATTGTTCTTATCATTTAGCTGCTGATGTTCCTTCTGCCTATGAAGCCATTTGTTTCCGCTTGTTTCATGTCTTGTCATGCGACGTCAAATTAACGGGCATCTATTGTATATTATATATAAACATGTATGTTAAACCATGTTTGTAGGGAGGGCAGAGTTGGTGTGCGCAAGCGCTCATTTGGCCCGCACTGCAGACTAAATCCTACATCACAAAGTGTCAGTTGTTAGAAGTACATGCCCTGTCCATGTGTTGAGTGTATCATATGTTGGTGGTTCCTGCTTTGCTGAGAAGCTCGGCACCTTCTTTTTGGTCAGGTGTCCATGTCCCCAGATGGCAACGGAGGCCTCTACAGCGTCCTGCAAAGGAAGGGGATCCTGGCGGACATGGAACGGCGAGGTGTCAGCTACATTCATGTCTACTGTGTAGACAACATTCTGGTCAAGATGGCCGACCCCACGTTTGTGGGATATTGCGTCACCAACGGCGCTGACTGCGCAGCGAAGGTGTGTCTCGTATTTGTCATTCTAAATATATCCTGCCAGTTTATTTCACTGTATTTCAGGTTCTAAGGAGAAGCAGTTTATTGTGGATTTTACTTCAGCTTAGGCATATCTTCATGGCTCTAGTCACTCTACATGTATATTCAAATGTAGGCTAACCTTTTTAATTCAACTACTTTGCTGTTTCAGTATTGAAACTGTACAGTTGAATTCTGTCGTAGTGTCACACTTCAAGCGGAATCTACTTCATATACTGTACATTAAGACACAAATAACTGCAGTTTGCAGGTGCTTACATTTTAGGTATGTCTAGCAGTCTGGGCAGTGCAGTGGTAAAGAAATTGTAGATGATAGACCGGCTACATGGCACTCTCGGCTCCCCTCGTTATGGCTTCTCAAGCAGAGCTCTTCTACTCTACGTACTCAGGTTTCAGATGACATAAATGCTGATACATAAATGCTCCATATCTAGTTATCTCATTGTGGGGAAAATACAGTGTTTGATGTCATTCTGTTCAGCTGTTCTTTCATGACCCACATATCAGATGTATGAGAGTTTGGATGGAAACCGTTAGTCTGTGCTGAGCATGTCACCAATTAGACCAACTTGCCAATCAATGTTTTTCTTTTCTCTTTGTCTGTTTGCTAACCATTTAACTACCAAGCCTGATGAGTGTTCATCCAGGCAACAGCGTTTTATGCTTTGATTGCCGGAGACAGGTCGCTGTTGTCAGCATTTGCTGACAACAGCTGTTGTTGGATTTCGGCACTTGAACACACTCCTCTATGCTCTCTATCCATTTTGTTATCATTTGCTCAAACGACTACACCAGTACCTTACAGTACGCGCTGAAGGGAAGTCTCTTTCGGAGCAAGTGTGTTTTATCAATATTTTGGGTGCATATAAGATATAAACCGAACACTTCTTGTACTTGGATAAAATGTGCATGAATTTGCTTGAATAATATAAACACAGTAAATGTTGTATGCTTAATGACAAAAACCTGAATGTTAGAGGGTTAACTCCTTTCTTAAGCCACGGAAAAGAGTCCCTTGCGTTCGCGTAAATAATCGTGGTTGCATTATGACAGGCACCTCTCGTCTTACATGGAAGTGTCTTCTCTTGCACGCTGCTGCAGGTGGTGGAGAAGGCCTTCCCGACGGAAGCTGTCGGGGTTGTCTGTCGGGTCAAGGGCCGCTTCCAGGTGGTCGAGTACAGCGAGGTGTCGCTGCGCACGGCTCAGCGTCGCAACCCTGACGGCCGGCTCACCTTCAACGCAGGCTCCATCTGCAACCACTTCTTCACCCTCGACTTCCTCAAGCGGGTGTCCGTGTAAGGGAGTAGCCGGACCTCTTTCATTAGCACTTGGTGTGGCAGTGAGATGAGAGCGTTTTACCAGTTTGTGTTGCTTGAAGGGACACTAAAGAGAAAAAAAATTATTTGAGCTGTTTGAATTCCTTTTATACAATAACGAAAAAATAAGCCACTCTTACCGTAAGAAGAGGCTCCATAAACTAGTAAAGGCAAAGACTGATGGCAATGCTGCCTCTAAGTTGCCGCACCAGCTGACGTGATGTCATAGATTTGGACATCTGCTTGTGCCTAATTAATGTTTTTTTTTGTCAGTGAGAATGGATTATATTGTCTTCTAAAAAAGTCAAAGGCTGGACCTGGATAGCTTCAAGAGGTATTGTATACCTGGTGTCTACTTCAAACCAGAGGTCATGTACATATAAGCTCTATCAATGGTGCAGGTAGTGTTGAGAGGAAAAGTGCAAGATTCATGATGCGGTAAAAAGGTTTCTTTTTGAGGCAAAAAGCCTTATATGTCTCTTTAGTCAGAGAATCTTCAGCAAAAACACGTCTACGACCCGAAAGGTACAAAAAGGCTACAAATGCTTGACCATTGGTGGCTGTCGAACCCATGACCTTTGGTGGGAGTTGAACCACGACCGTTTGTGGGAGCCGAACCCATGACCTTTGGTGTTAATGAAGGTGAAGTTAATTAAGATGGCGTTAATTAAGGTACTTGAATACACGACCTTTGATGGAAGTCGAACCCTAGACCTTTGGTGGGAGTCGAACACACCAACTTTGGTGGTAATGAAGGTGGAGATAATTAAGTTTCAGGTAATTAAGATAAGAGTAGTTAAGGCACTCGAACCCTCAACCATATGTGGGAGTCAAACACACAACCTTTGGTGTTAATGAAGGCAAATTAAGTTACGGTTAATTCAGATAGAGCTAATTAAGGCACTCGAACCCACAACCTTGGGTGGGAGTAGAACCCTCGACCTTTGGAATTAAGAGGGATGACTAAGTGATGTATACTAAGTGAATTAAGAGGGATGTGTGCATCATGCGTCCTTCTTTAAGGCATCGGCACTTCGGCTTTTGCCTGCAAGTCGTCTTGGGGATAACGTAACAGGCCCTGTGAATTTTTATTAAATTAAGGGTCGCATAATTGTTTCCACCACAGACAGCAATGTTGCAGTCACTCTGAAGGAAGTTCTTATAGAACACTATAGCTTGCGAAATAATGAGAGTAGCCAGCGAAGGGCCTTTCTTTTCAGGGGAGGATTAGTTGCGAGGCATTCGGGGGATAAAAGAAAATCAAATAAAAGCTTGTAACTGTGCATTGTGCAGCTATTCGAAAATGATTATTCCAAAATAATTTTTTAAATCTTTTTTTTTTCCACTGCTAGACAATTATTTCTTCTCTCTCTGTCTCTGGTGCAGAGGCACGAGTCTGAAGTACCACGTGGCCAAGAAGAAGATTCCGCACGTGAATGACCTTGGAAACTTGGTCAAGCCGGAGAAGCCCAACGGAATCAAGCTGGAGATGTTCGTGTTCGACGTCTTCGAATACGCCGAGTGAGTTGATGGCCTGAATCTGCGCTGCTTAGGCTCTGGCCTTCCTTACTTGACGCACAACCTTCCGTCTGCAGTGAACCGAAAGCTATGGGGACGGACCTTCTTCATGTGTGTCACCAAGTAGTCTGGAAGCATTTGACAATGCTTCTGGTTTCTTTCAACAGATGCTGAATCAGCATAGCTTCCACATGCATCGTTTTCACATTTGCTGAAACACGGAAGATAAAAGTAGAAAAAAACGTCAAATTTGGCACTCAGTGGTGTATTTTGTCTTATTGTGTTGCTGGTAATAGGATCTCTTATGTTCTCACTTTCCCAGCTTGCTTAAACTAACGGTGGTGAGAATGTGGAACTATTTTCAGGAGTGCTTTTACTTGTGTGTGCTTCACCTCCGTAGCTTCCTCTTCATTGCCACAGGAAGTTTAGTTGTACACAAGTATATAGCCCGCTCTGAAGAGAGTGAGTGCAGACTTTGAACGAGAGAGAGAGAGAGGGGGAGGGAGGGAGGGAGGGAGGGGGAGGGGGGTAGTATGGGGAATGTTTTAACAGTTACACCAAATAAGTTCTGGCCGTATGCATGGCATGATACTCCGGCGGACATAGGTGTTATATAAAGTGACCCGTTCATATGTAGTACAAATGCATGCAGTGTACTCAAGCTACACAAACAGTGAGCTTGCGCGGTAACAGGCAGTTAGAGACGCGTGTTGTTTGGGTCAGTTTCCCGGGTAAAGACTGGCAGTGCCATCGCTGTGCACGAAGCTCTAGCAGTGCTAATTTATGGTCCAAAAACATGGCCAGCTCAAAAGACGCTGTCTTGTAAATGTAGTGCAGTTTTTAGAGCAAGCTTTTGAGGCTGTAAAGCGAGCGCAGGTGCACAAGACGTGATAGGAGACATTGCACACATTTACCCAACACCCATAGCTCCAATTGGTGTTTGTGCAAGAAGTTTGCAGGAATTTCAGGATTCAGCTCAGAGTAACTAGACCATGTAAGTTATTCACAGGTCTGGACTTTACCAGTCGCTACCGCTGACAATGCTCTTGAGTCATGAACAGCAGCTTACTCATATTCGTAAAAATAAAGTTGTGCCATCACTGTATTCAGCCCGTACTACCCTGTGGGACTGTAACTGGAAGGATAGCAATGGAATTTGAAAAAGAAGTTGGACATTGTAGAAATAAGCTTGTGCATCAGATATTGAAAGTGGATGGATGACATTTCGATTGGGAGAGGGGGAGAGAGGGGGGAGAGATAAAGAGAGGGAGCAACTTTATTGTTAAGATTTTTATTGAAATTAATGTAAGGAATTCAAGTTCGGCAATGTTACAGAATGATTAGGGAAAATAACTGGCGGTCTATTAGAGTAACAGTATCAGTGCCAGGGAAGGAGGAATGCTGCTAGAGATGGCAGAGGGTTAGATGAAGGGGTGAGGTTAGGAAATCTGCAGGCCTTGTTTGGGCTTGGTTAAGGTAGTATGGATAACTGAACTGATTGGGTAATCAAGAGAGGTAACCAAGCTATATATAGTTCACCACAAGCTTGCATTTGGCCTCATATGCTCATATATACTGTGTCCTTTGTCAAATTCTAAACATTTGTTGAAACTTGGCTTAGCTCGGGTTGAATTTTGGCTGCGGCAGCCAAATTCTGATGGAGACGGAATGCAAAAATGCTCTTGTACCATGCATTGAGCGTACATTAAAGAACAGTTAGTAAAAATTAATCCGGAGCCCTCAGCCTCATAATCTTAACGTGGATTTGGTGCGTAAACCTGATAATTTCTTTAAATTAGTGCTTCTGTATCTCGCCTCCTCTGTCCGTGTCTCATTTTTTCTGCACCATTACCCTGTCGTTAAGTGACCAACGAGCACTAAACTGCTCTTGTCCACTTCGAATCGCTTGATGATGGCAATGATGAACACGCAAACCTGGTTGTTATTTCCCACAGCAACTTCTTTGTGTGGGAAGTCCTGCGGGAGGACGAGTTCTCGCCCCTCAAGAACGCCGAGGGGGCCGCCAAGGACACGCCGACCACCGCGCGCCACGCACTGTACAGCCTGCACCACCGCTACATCCTCAGCGCGGGCGGCAAACTCGTAGACGAAGACGGCTGCCCCATTCCACTCATTCCGAGGCAAGTTCAATGGCCGGCACACCCTGTTTACTTTTCCTTGTTGACAGTGATGTTCGGGAGAGCTGCAGCTGTGCACGCCCATAATTCTCTTAACAGTATCTTACGACTGTTGGCATACTTAGTTGACTTGCCTGGCATACTTAGTTGACTTAGTTGATTTAGTTGACTTAGAGGTGCCAAGTCACTAACAGTGAAAGCATAGTCATGTCAAAAGATGTTGTCGAAAGATGTCATCTGCGAAGTGCAAACTCTTGTTTTACACGTTGCTGACTTTGTCCCCTTTCTGATAGGACAGTTATGGGCAGCGCCTGCATTCCTAATTCATTTGTCAGCAAATACAAAAACCCTCGGATATGTGCGTGCGTTGACACTGACAGCCATGTTCAGCGAAGCGTCATTTTACCCTTAATCATTATGCATCCACGTGTAGTCCTTTTGAGTTAAGTGCACTCTTGTGTGAAGTCTACTCAACTCTGCAGCATCGTGCCTGGTAGGAGAGCTAAGGGCGCTGCACTCCCAATGCTCTGCCTTCCCGTGTCCTATGCAGTTTGCAAAAACACTTGTGCTTGCTCAAGCGCATAAAAAATAAAGAAAATCTGGTAAGGATATTTGTCAGCAGCATGTAACTGTCACCTGAAATCTTCCAAGACTTCCAGCGCACTCCCGGTGTACTCCCAGTGCACTCCCACAGGCCATGCATTCGACAATTTTAGTTAAGTGCACAGGTGAGGACATCTCGCTAGCTGTGTTGAACCCGTAGCACCTTTAAGTGGCTGTAGTGTTTTACTGCTTAGCTCGACACTGTGAGATTTTGAGTTTAATTCTTGGCTGCACCAGCTGTATCCTGATTGGGGCAACATTTTGCTGCATGTTGAAGAACCCCGGTGGGTCAAAACAATTGCAAAGCCTTCGGCTGCAACACCTCTTGTAACCCAGCCGTTTCTTTGGGACATTAGGCTGAATCAGCCAACCAATCCACTTCTGTTCACAGAGCAAACAATTAAATTTCATTTGGAACATATGAAAGAGATTTAGGTTCTTGGCTCCCAAATGGAAAGAGAGCTGCCCATTCAAGCACATTGATCATTTTGTATCAGAAAGCTTGCTAAAGGCCATGCTCACCATGACAATGTATATAATTAACTTCTGGGAAGTGAACTGCCAGCTTTCTAAAGAAGTGGCTCGGACCTGAATCACATTTTGTGCCGTGTCACACTGTGACAACACGGATTGCATGAAACATATTGCAATGAATAAATATTTTTAGAATTTCCCATGTTCTAGACACTGAAGATACCTTTGATCATCTTCCACACAGTCCCAAACATTTTCAGGTCTGCGGACCACACACCTCTGGGTTGACAGCTCTGTGTTTGCTATTTAGAGCAGGTTAAACTATGCAGAATGCTCATTTATGGTTGCGTTCAAGTCATGCCTGCCTGCTCTACCTTGATATTCCTGAAGGCTGCACATATTTTAAATTTTTAAATTATTATTTTGCATCGTACGATCTACAGCATTTGCATGCTTTGCTAGCATTCTTTTGCATTTAAATTCAATATGTTCTTTGTACCATGGTGTTTCAGCTAAGACTTAAGCATGATGTGGAACCAGTCCGTTACAGATAAAGTTCACTGGCAGCACATTTGTGACAATGGGTGTCAGGAATTCTGCAATTGCGAACGGTCTGTTTGCAAGGGGTTGCTGATTAATAATACAGTCTCTTGCAGCGTAACCTGCTGTGGTGGTGTGGCTTTGGCGTGGCACTACTAAGCCTAAGGGCATGGGATCAAATTCTGGCCACAGCGGTCATGTTTCAAGGGGCGCAAAATTCACCCGTGTACCATGCATTGGCTGCACGATAAAAAAAAAACCCCACATGGTCGAAATTAATCGGGAGTTCCCCCACCTTGGTGTGCCTCATAATGAGATTGTGGCTTTGGCACTTAAAACCACGAAGTTTAGTAAATAAACTTGCTGTGTGTTACACCCTCAAAAATATGAAGGAAGAAACAATTACGAAGATAGTGAAGTGATTTTGCTCCTTTAATCTAGTAATGAAGCACTTCGTTACTTTCATTAGCGTTGTTCCTTCCTTCCTATTTTGCGAGTGTGTAACACATTGCAAGAGACAGTTCACATGTGCGCCAAATGGCCTTGTTCACGTGATTTCTTAGCATGAATTGAACATTTGCAAATTGGTTCTGAAGGAATCTGGAAGGCGGAGGAACCTTCATGACAAGAAAAAAGATTGGCAGTTTTGCTCCAAGGTAAAGCGTTAAAAGCGATCTCAAAGTTTAACTGTGTTCAAGCCACTGCCAAGGTGTTTTAACAATATGCGGAGGCCAACGTTAGACAACTGTTGCTCTGCAGCAGAGACCAGGCAGGTACCAGGCGTGTCACATCACTGGCACAATGATGAATGCGTACTGACAGTGGGGTTACAAGTGTTGCACCTCAGTGGTACACGAGATGAGACCGACGGAAAAAGTGTCGGCGTTGTGGTCGCACGTCGTCTTACGCCAGGCATCCCAGGTGCCCGGAAACTTCGGAGGGAGGCATGTGCCTGGGGTGCCCATCTTGGCTGTGCCCCTGGAAACAGGTTTTCTAGTTAATTATTTAGGGCACTCCAAACACCTCCCGATATTCTCTTCTGAGGTTCACAAGGCTTGGGTTTTCGTTCGATGCAAGAGAAATTTAGAAGCCAAAATCATCATGCCAATCTGTGATAGCTACATTGCTGTGGTGTTGCTTGAAGCTGAATTGTTTTCAGGTTGCCGTCAGTGATAAATTCACATGCAGTAGTTATGTGTTAAGTACAGGAGTAAGCTACTGCTCATCTTCAGAGTCCATGGCTGATAGGTGAGAGATTGTCTCAGAGACTTTGTCAGAACAACGACCTTGCTTACCTAATGTCACTGTATGTGGGGACCTTGGCATGGCTTTGTCACCTGCCACAATAGCTCATTTGCTATGGCGTCGCACGGCTGAGCTCAAGGTCTCGAGTTCGATCCCAGCCGCAGCAACCACACTTTGCTTCCGCAGAATGCAAAAACACTTATGTACTTAGACTGAGGTGCACGTTAAAGATCCCCAAGTGGTCAAAACTAATGTGCAGGCTACCACTATGGCATGCCTCACAGTCAGATGGTGGTTCTGGCACATAAAACCCCTTAAATTAATTAATTAATCCCTTTAAAGAGTTCATGTGCAAGTGTTGCACAGTTCTGTGATGCCTAGTACCACAAATTCATTTGCCTAATTGCCCAAAGAAAAAATAACCAAGTTTGAAACTCGGTGTAACATACATGGATATAATGAATCATCAGATGTAACGAGCTAAGTCAAAAATGTTTCTGCCGATATTTCAGCATACAGCAATTACATGCTTGTAATGAATGTAGAATACAACGAAGGTATTTTGATGTCACTATTAAAGGGTTACTCCAAACCTCCACTGGAGCACCCAATTATGGGCAATGAATCATATTATCATTTGTATATGTCTGTATTCACCTGCCTGTGCTGTGTGGCCTGCACTTAAATAGTTTGTGCGTCCTGATTTCTTTAATTTCATGCACGATGCAAGATAAATTCATAGCAAAGCAAGCCAACCAATAGTTCTAAAAGGCTTTTGCACTTGTTATTTTGTCTCCATCTGTTGTTTTATACTGTACGTATGCTGTATGCTTTTTGAGATGATTTTTGCATTTCGGCCAGTCCCATGGGACACACACCTGTCCATGGGCAGAAAAGGCAATGGCGGAAATAGTCAATAGCACTTTTTCTCTTTAACAACGAATTGTCACTAGCGGATCTAGTAATTGCTGGTTGCTCCTCATAGTTCGTTTGATGCAGGTTGATGTTTATTGCAAAACCAACGACTTTGCAATATTGTGAGCTCGTTTGAACCACAACTCGTTCATATCTTCGCAAGTGAATTGTGGTTTTCCTGAAAGCATTTGTGGATACTTCAGGAGGCCCTCTTATGATGCAGGGCTCCTGTTTTGCGAAATATGCCAAATTATATAGCTCTTAAAGTGTTTCAGAAGCCTTATGTTAATTCGTACCTAAAGAACTGGTATAAATACAGGGTATAAATAAGGGCGACAACAGTATCCTTGTCTCTATTCATGTTGCATTTCTTAAGATGCGTAAAAACCAGTGAAAAATGCAGACCCGCTCTGAATTGAGCAGCGAAAAACGCAATTATTCTCTGTAGAGGGACAGAAAAAAAAAACATTCTCTACAGATTGCCCAGCAAGATTCATCACGTTAGCATGCAGCGTATGGTGCTTACTGCCAAAGCAAACTTGGATGCCATTTCGTTTTTTTGCACCCATGTGACAGGTGTGGTAGGCAGTCTGGCTGCTGACTGGCATGTCTCTCTCATGTGCTGTAGCATGCTTGCACCCTAGTTGAAGACTGCATGCGTTCTCTCTTGCACGTACCTGTTGCCACCATGTTCTTCAACAGTGCGGAGGAAACTGAGAATGGACACGGTGACCACAAAAGGTACTGCCGCCTCAATACTTTGCGTGCATGACTTCGAAAGCGGTGGCTGGGCTTGTCTGAACATTGGTTTGCCAATGTGCACTCGGATGTGCATCATCATGTGCCTGAACAAGATGGACTTGTTTTATGAGCTGTTATCTATTGTATTTTTTCAATAAATAAATAAATAAATAAATAAATAAATAAATAATATTTATTAGCAATGCAAAAGCAGTGATACATAGAGAAATATGCAGATGGAAGTTTCAAGGTTACAAACTGCAGGAAGGACTTCTTATGTTAATACAGGAAAGAAGGTATTATAGCGAACATATAATAAAAACCAAAATCAGTATGTTAAATGTAACAAAAACAGCATAAAAAATTTCAGTGGCAAGCTTGAGAATTGTTGTGAAACACAACGAATTTAATGGAATGCAGCAGTTACACATTGAATGAAAACATCTTTAGCCTAAATGCATGTTTAGGCATTGTTTCTTTCAATTCAGCTGTAAGTGTACTCCATAATAAAATTTGTGGAAAAGCAATGTTAACCATGTTTGAATGTTTAGAGGATTTTAAATATCACCTGTGGCAAATAACACAAATATACACAATGAGCTGGATTACTCGGAAGAAGCCAGCATAACTTGCACAAGAATGGACTAATTAACAAAATTTGAACAATTACGCTTTTTACAATTACTTTATCACACATACTGCGATTTACGAATTGAGGCCAGTAAGTTCACATGGTCCATCCTCTTGGAACAAATTTCGAAGTTAGTACCAGTTTTGAGATATGTGGCGTCCAACTTTCGCTATAACTACACTGTTATTCCGCTTACATTTTTTTAAACAAAAAACACTTTTATATATTGAAGCTGAAACATAACTGGAACACCAGTGCATTTTGTCATGCTCTTTTAGAACATCTTGAACTTGGTGTCAACTTCAGAATTTGTTCCAAATCAGTACTGCTTGCAATCTCAATGGCTAATGTCTGCAAAATGTATTGCGAAGTAACCAACTTAGAACTTAATTAGCGATATTCTGACTATTAATTTATTACGCATTTTTATTTCTGATGCAAATGATGCGCGCTTTCTAGAGTAATGCTACTCAAGAAAGTAGTTCAACATGCCGTGCATGGTTTTAAAAAATGTTAATTATAAAAGAAAACTGTGCCTTTCGTCAGTTTTGAAAAGTACAGACTCATAATGTGCTATGAAATGCATTTCTGTTCTAGTTAGGCATTTTGCACAGTACATTTCTCTTAGTGTAACTAACTATACAGGAAAAGCTGCCCGTAGTGCTCATGCATAGATTTGGCAACTGCATGGTTGCTGCTATGAAATATTGATTTGATACTTTCCAGCTGCTGAGACATGAGCCAAATGTAAGCGCTAAGAAAAGTAACACCATGGGCCTTATAACGTAAAACTATTCCAATGTGTTTTCATTCCAATTTCCTGACACGTAAAATTTACGTAACCGGCGACACAAGCATGGTGTGGTTACCCACAGCATTATTGGAACAGCCCAATCAAACGCTCCTTGTTTGAAGGAGGTCGCTTTTGTTCGCTTTCCAAATTAATAACATTGCCTACATTGCGCGGTTTTTCTTATCTAATTGGCTGGCAAAAGGCGAGAAGGACGCTCAAGTGGGGAGGGCTTTGAGGGTGTCGAGCCAGCGCACTGAAAATAGATAACCGGATAAAGGGGGTGGTGCCGGCGCCTGCGATTGGTTCACTTGCCCCTGCGCTTTTTGACCAGCTTGCGGTGGCTGGTCGAAAATCGCGGTGGCGTGCAATGGAAGGTTAAGAATGCTGCTAAAATGGATCCACGGCAAAGAAGAGTTGGCAGAGCGACGTCGTAAACATGCCGAAAGGGCTTGATAACGTTATATGGCCATGTAAAAAGCTTTATTATAAGCAAATAAACCCATGCTCTCCGGCAGGTACGAGTAGCCAGTGCCTGAGCAATCAGCAGGCAGCCATGTTCTATTCCTTTTGGAATGGGACAGTCTCCGGCTATTCAGAAAGAAATTCAGTTCTGTTCGGCATATTAATCTATTTTCAACGTGGTCGCGGGATCGAATTCCGGCCATGGCGGCTGCATTTCGATGGGGGCGAAATGCGAAAACACCTGTGTTCTTAGTTAGATTTAGGTGCACATTAAAGAACCCCAGGCGGTTGAAATTTCCGGAGTCCCCCACTATGGCATGTCTCATAATCAGATCGCGGTTTCGGCATGTAAAAATCCCATAACTTAATTTTTTATTTTTAAAAATTTTTAGCGCATACGCGTCACTTTGACATGGTGAGTTTTCGCGGTTATGTGACGCCGCATGATAGATAGGCAAAGTGGGCGCAGCGCGAGAACTTTTGACCAATAGCAGAGAGCTAATGGCGAAAAGGCGTCGAATCAGAAATAATACTTTTTTTTTCTTTGGTCCAATCATGCATAATCAGTGTGTACACATGATCAGATGTGGAGCTGTCGCGGTTTTCGTGACGTCGCGTAACAGACAGGCTGACTTGGGGTTGCTCAAAAAAGCTTTTGACCAATAACAAAGGGCCGATTGCAGAACTTGGAATAGAAAAGTTTGGAATAGCTTTACATTCTAGCGCCCCATATGACGTGATTGTGTGATGAGGTGGAACAATGGAAAGTTCATGGCATAACGAAACTGTGTTCGTTGCATCCAATACGGGTAAAAACAGTTCTCAGTAGGAGTCAACAGCAAGCACAGATGACAAAATGTGATTTAGACAGTTAGACAAGGCACATGCAATCCTGAGTTTTGCACGAGTCAGTGGCGCCATCTAGCAATCAGATCTTTCTCAAACATACACAAAAATAACTTTACATGCAGTTCATATCTACTTTGCACATGCAGATGATTATTTTTATATTTTGAGTACTTGTAGAGTAACACAAGATTAATTTTAGCCATTTTGAGAGTAACTGCAGTGACTACAAGGAGAACTTCATCATGGTGGCATTTTTTGCAGTTGTCACTTTTTTTTGCCCATTGTTTTCTTCCCTGGTGTGAGTTACTTATACTAACTCTGTGGTAGTTTTCCATAATCTGAAATCATTAATTTGAACAGCAGCGCATTTTACTTTTAATATTGAGTACATGTTTCTGAAAAAAAAAATGATGCAAAGCATGCAGTTCTTAGCAGTTATAGCATGCCCCCTAAAGGTCTTAACATTCAGGCAAACTTTCTTATTAGTCGTATTGGCAATTATCGTGCAAATTGTGTTTGCTGCCACTGCTGTTAAGCCCGGTCAGCGAAACATTACAGTTTTGTCTCGAAACCCATATTTTCTTTAATAATCCAAGGCAATTGTCACAGGAACCTTTGGTATACTTTATTTACTCCATTCTGGGTGGACTTCAGTTCTAAGCCGACCCTCCAAATTTGAAAGGTCAGGGGAAAAAAAAGCTTTCCTCAAATGCAGCCACAAAAACAAATGACATTTATTACCAATGTCCAGTGCCGGCCACGCACTAGCCCCAACTCGCCGTATGTAATGACGCAGCGTTCTCGGTTCCATTGTGTTAGTGTCTCACCGAATGCAAACTCTGAGAAAGCAATGACTGAGCTCACACTGCACTTATGCAATGCGGTCCCTACAGCTGCAGCAGCGGATAGTGATGGCTACAGTACTGTCTCGTGGCACTGGCATTAGCGGCGTGCCATTTCTCCAGTTCCAGTACCCCCTAACGAAATCTTCGATGCTAACCCGAACTAGCAGTTTCATAACTCATTTTGAAAAGAAAGAATTGGCTGTATTGAAACAAATACAGTATTAATCTCTAGGGCCTTCAACCCAATGCGAGTGCTTAGAATTTGAGGGCAATTGCACTTGCAGTGAGCATTGTTCGTTGGCTGCTTTCAAGTTTTCTTTAACATTGACAACGACATGCAAGGTAACAGCATTAGAGACTCCATTATCATCTCCCCGAGTGCATAAACAATCTCCTCATATTATGTTCTTCACCTTCTAGCTAGATCCGATTGAAGCATTGTCGACATGACCCCACCATTTAGCTGACGATGTTTTAGCTTTCAAAGTGTCGTGTTGTATGTACAAGTTTTTTTAGGCCTTACAAATTTACAGACTCTGCAGGCTATACAGGTCATTTTGCAGAGGAGTTGCAAGGCGAGGCGAGCATACTTTGCTGCTATTAACATAAGTTTGAGAAGGCTATTTAAAATGACATAAACTCGTTAACTTTTTTTTTGTTAGAAGCTTGGGGGCAGCTTTATAGAAAATTTGGAGTCAGTTACATTTTAAGGCATTCTCATTTTGTTTTAAATCCTGAAAAATTCATCTAATTCGAGATATTCGTGGTCAAATTTTAATGCTCAATCCAGGCAATATTAAAACAGAAACTCATTCAATTTTAAAGCTAAAATTGTAGCATTTTTTTTTCTGCACCACCTCGTGCATGCTGTTGTTTCTAAATGTGGCTGAATCACATTTTGTTCTAACATCTGGGTGCTACATATATTTTAGTTATCTAAAGTGGTGAAATGCTCCTCGAAGCTGAATTGTTAGCAAATTTCTTTCAAATGAACTCTCGTGGTGGTTTTGTGTCAAGTACAATTAAGAGTAAGCTACTGCTCATCTTCGGATTCCACAACTGACAGGAGATAGTGTTTGTTTCAGAAACTCTCTGAGTACAGTGACCTCGCTACCTAAGGTCACTGTATTTGGGGACCTTAAAAATGACATTGTCAGTATGCCATCAACATTCAAATGAGCTTGAATGTTTAAAATTTAGGCATACTTTGTCTTACTCATGATTCACGAATCTGAATTCAGCACCCAGCCATCTTCGGACGTTGTTTGAATGTTTGTCCGAGTCGACTGGTATTTTTACATGAATAATTTCTTGTCAATTGTAATTAGTCTCTGCCGGCTACGAAAGGGCTGTTATTGCGTTACAAGTACACATGTTGTTCTTGCTGTTGATCATCGGTGTTTATGTATCGTTATCCTTCGTGATTCCAGTCAAAAAGAAGACCTCAAGTATGAACACCCAGTTGCCTGCGAGATTTCCGCGCTTATTTCGTACGACGGTGAGGTAAGTGTGTTGCTCATCTTCCCGCTCTTCAGTGCTCTGCGAGTACAGATGACTCTAAAAGAAGGCACACATTCAATTAGTTGCACAAGCAAATTTTGTAACACAAGGCTTTTACCGTACCTTTGGTGCCTCTTGTATTATTGGTGCTCAAGCTTGTGTACGAGAGTTAGGGAGCGCTCTGTGTAACATTTTGAGCCTCATGATTGTTTGTGTGTGTGTGTGTGTGTGTGTGTGTGTGTGTGTGTGTGTGTGTGTGTGTGTGTGTGTGTGTGTGTGTGTGTGTGTGTGTGTGTGTGTACATTGTCCCAGCTAACTTTAGCCGGAGCTTAAAAGTATGCGAATGCTACGTAGCTGGACAGAACCAAGGTAATGCTGTTTGTCGTCGTTTAGAGATACTCGGATTATTTTTTTCATTTTGCTTAACTGCATATTTAGACCCAATTAATTAATCAACTTCTCAAATGTTATATTTAGATGAAAAGTGTCAATGAGAAAATTGTAGAGCAACATGAAAAACTCCCAGTACGGCTTTCTGTTGCTCAATACGTGCTGCATAAAACTGTTTTTCCGAGCATGAAAGAAGCCCACAAATGCACGCAAAGTACCTCGAAGCGGCCAGTGTCGGGCACTACGCAGTCCGGCTGTGGCTGCGTGTGGCGAGGCCGCGCGGACGCCATCTTCAAAGCGATCTGCGCTGGGTACAGGGTATAGTGCAGGTGCGCCGAGGACTGGCATGGCTTCACGTGCCCTGCTTAGTTCGCGGTGAAGCGAGTCGCAGCGGGAAGGGCGATTCGCTCGCTGCTGCTGCCGCTGTTCCTCGTGGCAGCGTTCTGACGGCGAGTGTCCGCGGTCGTCGAGTGACATTGTGCTTGTTAATTTAGTTAGTAGGTGAATGTTTACAGCTGCTTATAGCCGTCGGCGAGGCGTGCGACGACCCGCGAGATCTGCCACTGTCCGGTATATAAAGTGCGCGCCGGCATTTTCACGCCGGACGGGCGTGCTAGTATTGCGGGGAAGCTACTGCGGCGGGCTCCTACAGTTCGCGCTCGTGCCATTTGTAGTTTACATGGAATTTCTAGTTTACATAGTTTACAGGAGGTTTGGCGAGGTACTGAACGTTGAACAAAGATGTTCCCGTGTTCTCCGGGAACGTATGAACTGGTTAAAAATAAATGCAACTGTATTGAGTCATTTTCTTTTTGTGATCTCGATTCCGAACGTTGGCGCCCGGAAATCGCCCCTGATGGGATCGTGTCAACGGGGTTCTACGAATTCGCTTATCGATCTTTTCAATAAAATGTTGTTCGAAGTCTGCTTGTCCGTTTTGCACTTGTTCGTCTTTGCCGGCTGGTGTGCTGAAGTCTTTGGGTCATGAAAAATGTAGTCGAGCCTCGCTATAACGAACACGCATATGACAAATTATCGGATATAGCGATATCATAAGTGCAGCATGGACAGTGGGCCCAATCAGGACACAGCATCCTTTTGCCTCTCTTCAGGAACATTTCTGAATACGTCGAATAAAAATGAAATGAAAAATAATTTCCCCAATCAGTACCTGACGAATGTCTCTATAACGAATATTGGTTATAACGAATGTATTTTCGGGTCGTAGGCGACTTCGTTATCACGACGTTCGACAGTATTTCATCAGCATAAACAAATTTAGCGTTCAATCTACAGTGGCCCCTTGACACTCTTTTGTAGCGCATTTCCGTGTGAAGCTCGGTGTGAAAAATGTTTTCTGCTGTCGCAGGGTCTGGAGGACTACGTGAAGGACAAGAAGTTCGTGCCGCCCGTGCTTCTGAGCAGCAGCGAGGAGGAGCCCATCTTCCAGAACGGAACGCGCAAGGACTGACCGGCGGGGGGGGGCTTGTTGGCGTTTCGCGAGCCGGGATCAAGCTTTTCGTTTTGTGCATTTGGAGCGCGCCAGCAACGCATCGGTGACTCTCCAGCACTCCGCAGTGGCTTTTTTTTCTTGTTTAGTTTTATTTTATTTTTACTTCTCCGTAGCTGACGCACTTTTGTGGACCGCTTGGGGCCGACGTATTTTTGGTTTTTCTCGGGACCAGCTCTTTACTCCGTCGCATGCGCTTGCAGTCTTCCCCGGTGCTTTTGGTTTGCAGCGCGGCGGTTTTTGGGCAGGGCAGGCATGTGTGCTGCGGCCGGCTACAGGGGCAAAGCGGGGACGCAATTTATCGCGTTGTAAATAGTTGACAGCTGTACATAAGCCTGCTGAGAAGGAAGGCCCCGTCGAGGGAATAAATGAACTGCTGATGCGAGTTGCTGGCTATCGGCTCGGTTCTTCTTCTTCGTTCTAGTGCGCTCGCGCGGCGCGAGTATTGTAAACGAAAGGGATTGCGAATTGGACGAGTTGGGAAGTGTTCGCGTGTGTTGTTCGCGTGAGGGCGTTCGCGTGCAGCTGTTGGAAGGGTGGGCTGAGGTAAGCGATCGAGCTGCTGAAGTCTGGTGGCACCCCCCGTGTCCGGAGCAGAGAACTTGGGGACCTGTGCTGCCTGCAACAATTGAGACGTCGCTTAGTTAACGCTGCGAGAGCTTGATGCCAATTTAGGAGTGGTGCCCGACAAGTGCGCGACTATTCCGGCAAAATGTCGACGTAATGTCGACCGTCTAGACGTTATTTGACCACGCTGTCATTCGTTCACGTCTGCTGTGGAAGTCACGAGGTCTTTTTTTTTTCTGAAACAACAGGCACCAAGGAGGAAAAAAAAAAGTATCAGCGGCGATTTAGTGCCAAATGCGAGAGAAATACGCCCCGGATCTGTGGTTAAAACTACTTCCACAATATTTGCAAAGTGTTGTTCGGGAGCTCCCTCGACACAGACACGTCTTGCCTCTTCGAGGAGCGAAGTACAACTGACTGTGTTCTGGAGAGACCACCATCAGTGTGCCACAAACACACACACACACACACACACACACACACACACACACACACACACACACACACACACACACACACACACACACACACACACACACACACACACACACACACGTGTGTGTGTGAAGAAAGGAAACCGACGGGCTCGATTTTTATTATTCATATCATAAGAAGCCAAAAAACAGATATCAAGGACAGCGTAGGGGAAATTTCTTGTGCTTATTGATTTAACTCTTTCGTTACCGCGAGAAAGTGGTCGTTTTTTTTGTAGGTCTCGAAATAAAATTATTTACGACTACAAATAATATTCCAAGCACACACTACAACATAGCATATTGTACATAATGAAATACTCTTTCCAAAAAACATACGTTGCCAGAAAAAAAATTATGAGGTAGAACATAAACATTCTAAAAAGCTCCATTTTTGCTGCCAGTAATTGATAAAACAACATATCTACAAATACATTAATATCAAAGGAAATTCAGAATAAACATCTTCAAGCTAACCCAGGAATAGCCTAAAAAAAATAAATGCTCCGCACACCGCCATTCTTCGGATACTAAAAAAAGAAACTAAGACCAGTTCCTCGCTCATGCCATGCGGTGAAGCAGTTCCTGGATATTGTGAAGCATAGGCGTACTCCGCACTTTTCCCACAAAGCGTCCGGTTTTTTGTGCAACTTTGCGGTCCTCGTAACAAGTTTTGCATTTCTGCCATTTCGGCGTCTTCCGAGTACGGTCCGACGAGAAATCCACGGAACGTGCTTCACCGTTTCGTCTGGAGTACGTGATGCGCGCCTCTTCCATGACCGGTCGCTCTCAGCGTATAGCTGGGTCACTACCAGATTATGCAACTAAGCACACCTGTTTGCATTCTTGCAGATTGTCTTTACCACCTCTGCGTAGAGAAAAAGTAGAAAGAAGTCCCACGCCGTTGTGAACTGTCTTGCGCTTATCCGTAGTGCTGGGCAGAGATGTGCTACGGGCGGCCTTATTGACGTAAACGTTTTTCTTTCGCTGCCGATGATAGCACATTATAACCAAGCGACGTAGGTACCCCGAAGATAATCAGTGGAGCTCTCGGGTCGTGCAAAAAGATAGGCAGAGGCAGATAAGCGCACACAAGGAAGGAGACTGCTCACGGCAAGTTAACTCGCCGGCGAACAGCAGCGGATGTACCTGGCCGACTCAAAACATCGTCGCCGTCAGAGTTCGAAGCTGCTTTGCCGTCATCTTCGGAATCGTAACTCGAGTCCTCGCCGCTAAATTGAACGGGCAGGTGCAGCACAGTTTCGATCGCGACGCTTTCCTCACGACGCAGCCGCGCGGGGCGACGCCGTGGGAACGAGTTTCGGTAACTGCGTAGTGACACCGGCAGCGCCCCCTTTCGGGGATCTTGCGAGAAGCGAAACCGAAACTCTTTTGAAGACGCCAGGTCCACGTGTTGGACACGCGGCGGACCTTCAGAAATACGTTGGCGAAAAAAAAAAAAAAACTACTCGGACTCCAAACCAACGGGCACTAGTGAACAGCTGACGTTATTTTCGAATAATTACCAGCGCTCAGCACTGTCGGACGGCAAAGCCAGCGATATAAATTCTCGACTTGCTGGGAGTCATGTGATTGCAAAATTTTGACGCTAGTGCAGTGTAATCGTGAGCGGCATGCTTTCCTTCTCGAGCGCGGCAGAAGGAGACAGCCACGACTCTTTTCGCTACAACATAGGGACATTAGTTCCCCAAAAAGGTCCGTCAAAAATCAACATCGCCGGAGTGCGAACATTTAAACTGATTCTGAAAGTGACTGACTACTGGATGGCCTTAAGTGGATAAGAAACTGCTTCAACGTGTCAAAATCGGCGATCTAAAGCATCGATCACCGGGGATCGATTTGAATAGGCTTGGTAACGAAAATAATGAATAAATGGAAATGAAAGTGGGTGAAAAAAACAACTGGCCGCAGGTGGGACACGAACCGATGTCTTCCCTTTACGCTTGCGATGCTCTTAGCAATTGAGCTGCCGCGGCGCCGTTTTCCCATCCACTTTCTGGGTTATTCAGCAAGGTCTTAGCTGACTTCACACGGGCTTGGTGCATCTGGCAGTATCTTGAAGTGGTCTTCCAAAAAAGAAATGGCCCTTTCGCATCTCCAGAAGCGTAGTAGCTGGTCGCAGGTGTTGTCAAAATGTAGGCCCCAACAAAACAAAAAGCGAGAATCAGACACAAAGTAGGTAAAGCTAACTGTACGGGCATAATTAGTGCCGATGTAGTCGAAAATTAACCACATCGAAGTAAATCCCTGTAAAGGGTGCACCGCCGTAGATACCGACGTGTTGAGGCAAAGCCGCAGTACGGCACACTTTTGGGAAATGGAGCGAGTTCGCATGGTTGGCCGGGGCGACCGCATTTCGACGGGGCTAAACACAAAAACACCCGTGCACCGTGAATTGGGTGCACGTTAAAGAAGCCCACGTGGTCAAAATTCGGAGTCCCTCACTTGCCTCGTAACCGTATCGTTGTTTTGGCACGTAAAACCCCATAATTTAATTTTTATCGTTCAGTTGAACTATGCAGGGAAAAGAAAGGGCGGGGGGGGGTGCTATTCTGTAAGTGCCCACTAAGTGGAATGTCCATTTCCGCGCGCACTGATTGGATAGATCACTTAGACGGTAGGGCAGGCTCCAGTCTTCACCGCCGACTCTCAAGCTCTATCTGTTCAGCGTGCGCAGTGTGGACGCTTGCAGAATGCCGCCCCCACCCCCAAGCTTCGCGCGAGACAATCGTGCCTGGGAGGAGGCATCGGCAATGCCCACCTGAAGCGAGAATTAGTCGCAGAGTAGGTAAAGCTAACGGCAAGGGCGTAATTAGCGCCAATGTAGTCGAAAATTAACGAAGTTGCTATGTAGATAAACTCGGAGCACGTACTACTGGAACGCAAGCTAAGGCACAGGAAAAGACGGGACACGGCGCTCTTGTGCCTTAGCTTGTGTCCCGGTAGTTCGCGCTCTGAGTTTAGCCATGCTTCCACACCAACTCGCCCATTTTTCACTTTTGATCACGTCGCTCCATTGACTGCATGATCTCCGGGATCGACTCGCCTGCTTTATTGGTTAAAAAAAAAGGGGGGGCGGTCAACCAAGTGCCTACGCTAAACAAGTCAAGGTCGACGTAATTTCGCTTGAAATACGATACGAATAAGATACGAAAGATGTGAGTAATGAACACGTACAAAAGACAATAGAGATAATCTATAATCGGCGTTTAATCCTCGAATCATTTGAACCACCACGTAGTACGTCGACCTTGCCTTCTTTATCGTCGGCACTTGGTTGACGATTTAATTATTTTTTATGTATGAGCGTTTCGGAAAAACAGCAACATCGGCAGCCAGTCAAGTCTAAAGCCCCTTAAACTTCCTAAAGTGCCACGCTTTGAAGAATGCCACCTCCTCGCGCGCTCTAGCCTACGCCGCGTCGCTATTGGCCTAATAGCATCACGTGGGCCCTCGCGCCGTGCATCAGCGCCATTTTCGCTCGAGAAGCGTCTACGGAGTAGCGAGGAACGCATGTTGGCGCCGTTGCTACGCTCGAGCAGTGTAGGCAGCGCCACGGTCGATGACGGAGCGTGAAAGAGGAGAAACGAGGAGGAGTGAAGGCGGAGGAAGAGTGTCGCTACTTTACGAAGTTCAAGGGGCATTAGCCAAGTCGAGCGTACAACACCACCTCCCCACCATGCCTTGCGTCGCCACGATGCATCGCAGCGCGCGTAAGTGTGAGAACCACTGGATTCCCCCTCCCCCGCCCCACCAGTGACTCTATAGTAAACGTTGCGCCTTGCCGTCGCCTCTTGCCCGACTTTGCTAAACACGGCGCGTGCAGTGAACGCGACGATGAGGAATAAGCATGCTGGCCCGTCTGCCGGTGCTCTACTATCTGGCACCGTAAATGTGTCGTGCTGGGTCTCTCCCCCGTTTCGCAATTTCAGGGGTGAAGGAAAAAAAAAAGCTGCACCAACCACAGAATATGATTTAACGTAGGTGAATCATCATCATCATCATCATCAGCCTGGTTACGCCCACTGCAGGGCAAAGGCCTCTCCCATACTTGTCCAACTCCCAACTCCAGGTGAATAGCCGGACGCTTCTAGAAAGCTGTTCGCTTTATTAAAGGAGTGATGGGCTTGAAGGCGTGTGCGTGCTGCGGCGAGGATATTTAGGTGGCGCAATTCACACACACACACTGACGCAGCGGTGGGGCTCCTGCGCCAGTTGCGCCATTTCGGTACAAACTCAAGTTCCCGCACCAAACTGCGCCAAACACGGAGAACGGACAGAAATTGGGCCACGCTATGCCACAACGGCTTCGGCACGCGTGCTCCGGCAGTGTGCTCGCGAACAGCGAGCGGATTCGTTCTCCGAAAAAAAAAAAAAGAGTTCAGCCGTTCACACTCCGCGCGCCTCCCGCATATAGCTTATGGTAATTTCCGCGCTTATAACGCTGGACTATCCGGCGCTTCCAGCAAGCGGCCGACGCGGCGGGCCCAATCCCGGCTGTCGTCGCTGTTATCGGAACGGCCAGGGCGGCTGTGCTTGGAGTGTACGAGAATGCGGTTGAGCAGGTCGAGCGGCATGGTGCTCCCTAGCCGAGGCGCCAAAACAACGAAAAATAGACTTGAGGGCGCGGTGAGCGAATTGGAGGCGCGCTGCGCAGCGGGTTCTGGGGGCAGGTATGGGCGGTATGGCGTAAAGCTACTCAAATCTGTTTGTATGCCCATACGGACGAGGCCAGCGCCATTACGGCCTATCACGGAGAGTAATGGCGGATATGGAATAAAACAGATTGGAATAGTTTTGCGTTATGTACTAGAAAGTCGAGCATTAGATACTTTGGAGTCGTCCTGCTCTACAGGTAGAAATGGCTTTCAAAAATAGTCAGTTTCGCCTATGAGGCGAAGCATCGATTGCGATAGCAAATTAGGAGACAACTATACGAAGTAAGGATGTCAGTTTTAGCGGCCGTATAAACTTGTAAACATTCTCTTACTAAATTAACATAGTGTCACGCGCGCACATGCAAACGTGAACCCATTTCACTCGATCAGCGCGTGCAGGCGCTGTCAAAACGCTGGACTGAGGAGGCGCGGCAGCCGCAGCGAGCGAAGTGACTCGTGCTGCCTCTCGTTTCAGCGAACGAAGCTATCGTCGCAGACAGCTTTCAAGATAGGGGCCGCGCCATACGCATAGCAGCCGCCGCGGAGTGAAACGACTCTCCCCTTTCTCAATTCCCTTTCCCCAGTTCATTTCGCGCGTGGGTTTGAGGCTCCATCTTCGGCTCATCCTCGCACTAATTCACTCGCACGTACAGCGTACGGCGCGGGGCAACGATGTTATCCTTGGAATTTATGCAGAACACCACGGCGAGGTCGGCGACGATGGCAGAAATGCGCCTGGTGTGTCCATGCAGTTGCAATAATAAACCGCCGTAGTTCATAACTCTCGCTTCTCCGTACGGCCTGTTGCATTTCCAGGCAATTCACCCACACTGTCGGGACAATAAATAAAAAAGTATTTATAAAAAGTGTCTTCGGCTGCTTTTCGAAGTTTTCGGACACTGTAATGCAGAATGCACGTTTTTTTATTGCTTCCACAAATTAAAAATTTAAAGGCGCTATTACCAAAATTTTACTTGCTCTACAAATTGCTGCAAAATGACTTTAAACAGTCCCACCCGTGCAGGCGCAACACGCTGCAATAGTTAAGTGATCACTAATTTTTTTTAGAAATTGGCAGATCCCACGCACTGTGGGAAACGATGACAGAGCGGCGCACCAAGACAATAACCGCGCCACAACCCCGTTTTTTTTCCCCATACATTTCCCCCCCTTGCTGCATGTATGTTTTATCGTTTCTTTCGCGGCATCTGAAATTGCGGAACAGAGCGTCGTGGACCGTGGTTGCCGGTTTTCGCAGGACTTTTGTCGCTTGTCGTCGCTCGTCGGCTCGCCATGGCCTCGCCACTCTCATTCGCGCTAGTTTCACGGTGAATGTTCGTCGGTATCGCGGATAGGCGTGGGCAGCGTGGACCTATCTGTAGAGCATGAGGATGCGCAAATGTGAAGCCGAGAAAAAAAGAAAGGTTAATGCGCGGATATGGGCCGGCGAAGTCCCCTACGCGTCGCCCCGGCGACGCCAGTATTGCCGAAAATTTGCCCAGCACTGTATACAGTTCGGCCCGTGGTTCGGTGCGTTGAGTGTGACCCGCAGCAAACACGGCGATCGGCTGCAGCTAACGCAGCGCAGGCGTACAAGTGCGCGCCTTTTTTTTTCCTTTGACGAAAGTGTAAACTCGGCACGCTCTCTTCCCTCACAAAATTTTTTATAGAAAGTCTATAGACATTTGTCTATGAAGTCTATAGACATTTGTTTAGACGTCTGTAGACTTATGGCCTTACACTTTTATAGATTAGTCTATAAAAAGTCGGGGTCTATAGACAGTCTGTAGACTTATGGCCTTACTTTTTATAGACTAGTCTATAATATGTCTGAGTCTATAGACACTCTATAGACTGTCTATAGATTAATGAAAATTCTAATTTGATGACAAATGTCTGCTGAATGTCTATAGACAAAAGTGTATATGGTTATACAGTTCTACTTTTGTTGACTGAAGTCTATAGAATGTCTATCAGCAAACGTCTATAGACTATCTATAGACATTCCATAGACTTTCGTCTACAAAAATAGAACTATATACAGTTTCATCAACTTTTGTATATCGACAATATATAAATCGGGAGTAGACAAAAATAATCAACACCTTATCGACTCTCGTCTGTAGACTGTCTATAGACAAACAATAAGGATAAATGAAGGCTATCGAATTTTATCTACAGGTAACCTGCAGGGCGGAAGTAGACAGAAAGAAACAAGCATCATACCGACCAGTTGTTTCCGGCATACATAACGGTCGGAATTGGTCTGTGCGTAATAATGTTAGGCTCAACGTATCTACGTTAATAAGTGTTGCCTCACAGCATATATTTTTCTGTGGATAGGTGTCAAAGAAGCATCATTTACATTGGCCTTCGCATCCTCCATCCACGCTCTTCCGCTTTGTCGGATGCTCAAGTCAACGAGAATATATAGAATAGGCATGGTTATCCGCTTACGCTGGCGCAAACAGGATAACGATATAAACGTCGATGACAGCGCGTCGGACAGCTGTGCTCCGCTGTCGACATGTGCAGTGTGGAGGGCCAATCAACGTTACGCGCGTATGCCCTCATAAAGGCATGTTTAAGCAGATTGTCAGTGGTCATCTAACAGGCTGCTTTGCCTTCCTAGCTTATATACATAATGATACTTTATATAACATAGTGCATCCAACATCGACAGCACTTGTACCGACCCCAATATATCCTATTTGTACTTAACGCTTTCAAGCTGTCCTTGTATACAGCCCAACTGTCGACTGAGGAATTCCACTGCGGCTTTAACTCTACGAGCGTCTGTCTCCCTTTTATGCTGCAGGCGTGCATACAGGTTGGGTACAGCGCGGGCGAATGCCACAAAATAACGGCGCAATTATTTGCCTAGCTATTGTTACGACTTTGAGGTGGTCCCGTAGCGCTCGTCACCCGTTTCGTGACAGAGCGTTGGTAGCGAAGACTCCGAGTCAGGCGTCGGTGAGAATAACAAAAGGGACTTTATACACTATATACAGGTCATTATACAGGACATGAAGGGATCGGCACTGGGGCCGAGAGCTCACAGCAAACGCGACTGTTCTCGCACGGCGACGTCCGGCGAAAACGCGTGACACATCTCACTCCAGTAGAGAGCGGCACTCTGCTCCCGGTGGGTCTGCGGATCCGGTTTTCCAGGCGGCGCGCCGCGGCTTATAAGCCCCCAGAAACCATTGTCACTCAAACGGCCCAATCCAAAGTGAGCACTCGACGGTCGTCGGGGGGGGTCCAATCAGCGACCACGCTGGCCACCCCGTTCAAAACTGGCGGGCGCGGTGACCTCCGCCGCCGGGGCTGTCTGGCACTTGGCGACACGTTAGAACATGTTGCCCGCCGATGCTTCTCCGGAGGACACCACTGCCTGACGGCTCAGCATCTTGACTTGTCAAGGGAGAATTAGGGCGCTGTGCCTTTCGGCGCAGCCCCGGGTTTGTCCAAAGGGCGCTCGCAGGATAAATTCTGCACCTTGCAGATTCGGACTCCGGGCTTGTGGTAATGGCACAACAGCATCCCCGCCCTCAGATAAGGCGCCGGGAAGACGAGCTGCCTCCACGTGGCTCGGATGCCAGGCGCGCACGTTCGTCAGGCTCGTCCAAGTTTACGTCCAGTGTCTGGACGCCAGGTCACTTCACGTGCCCAGGTCCCACTCGCCAGGACAGGAGCTCGGCTCACCGCGTTGTCGCCAAGGCACCTCAACCAGCTCCGCTCGGGTCGTTCCTAAGCCCTTGCTTCTCGCCACTGGTCCCGGTTGGTCGTTCTGCAGCTTGCAAAACCGACCGGCAAAAGGCAACACCCAACACGAACAAGTGCCCTCTGTCTCCCGTCAAACACCAGACAAGGCTATAATCCAAATCAACCTAACTGAATTGCTATCCCCCTTTTTGCTCCCGCTGCAACAGGAGGCAGGTGTACGATCTAGTATACAAGGCTCAAACAACCCTTTTTCAAATGAACAACACACCAAAGATCAGGAACAATTAATAATCAGCAATAACAATGACAAATAGAATGGTCCCCTTGAAATCACTTGGACCGAAAACATACTACTGAGGAAGCAAATGAGGTCATTCATTTTTCCCGGCGATATTTTCGCGGAATCCGAAGCTGCTTATATTTGCGACCCTGCTTATCCGTGTAGCGGCGGTACAATAAGCCAGATTCCTTGCCAAATGAAACCCACTTTTTTTCCACTCCCCGTTTGACGCTCTTCCTCAGATCGGCTAGTGAACAGTCTTCCTGTTGCTCGCGAATCAGAGTTTCTCTTTCAACTGCCGCCTGCTCCTGCCAGCTGGCGGAAACCGGAGCGAGTGTGGAGCCCGCGTCGCCTAATTGCGGCGTCGCGTCTATATCGCGGCTAGCACTGCACGCGTCACTCCCACTCACTTCCAGGACCCGCTCGCCTAGGCCAGCCTCCGAGCTCTGCCTCTCCCGTGACTGCTCGCCACTCAAGTTACCTTGATCAGTCCGTGTGCCGCACCGCCTTTCGCTCACCGACGCAAAGTCAAGTTCCCTCGACAGCGGGAGCGCTTTGGATCGCGTGAGCGCCATGTACGCCACGTCGGCAAAGAATGATTTGCCCTGATCCTTCAGCAGCTGCTCCGAGTTATTTGAGAAGAGGTAGGAAAAGTGCTCCGGGAGGGCGGCTGACACAGCGGCTTCGGTGTTAAGTTTCCCAAACTCTCCTTCAATGATAACCGTTGCGATCGGTAAACAGACACTCTCCTCCTCGGCCACTTGCCGTATCCTAGCGCACTCTCCCGTAAGATCACTCGAGGAGACGAAAGACGGGTGAACAACGTCCATAGTTGCTGCAGAGTCCCGAAGTGCACGGCACTTCTTACCGTTTATCTTAATTTCCTGCACATAGGGCTCCAATAGACGTATGTTTTTGTGAGTTTCCTGTATTGTTGCAAAAGCAATTTTCTCTTCGCAGTTCGCAGCGATGTGCCCTTGCCTTTTGCAATTGTAGCAGGTTAACGGTTTCCGCTTTTCAAAATAACGCGTCGTATCGTTTCGCTGTTTTGTTGCAAAAGCAATTTTCTCTGGGCATGTCGCAGCGATGTGCCCTTGCTTTTTGCAATTGTAACATTTCCGTTTTTCGGGCTTTCCGGAAAACTCATCTCTCCTATCTGCTTTTTCTACGCGCACTGCCTTGCTGTGCAAGCTGCGGCGGGTGTAATACTCTTCCGCTAACTCTGCTGCCTTGTTTAGCTTAACCTCTTCTAGCCTATCTTGCAGCCAGAGCCGGACATCCTCATCAATGCAACGGTAGAACTGCTCCAACGCGATGCATTCGACAATTTTGTCGCGGTCGTCGTAAACCTCTTCGCCCTTCAGCCATTCCACCAAGTCGGCTTTTAGACGAAACGCGAAGTCAACATTCGACTCCTTGCCCTTTTTTGCATACCGGAACCTCTGCCGGAAAGCTTCGGGCGACAATTTGTACTTCCGCAGTAGCGCTTCCTTCACATCACTGTAGCTCTCAAACGCCTCTTTCGATAAGCAAGTTATTACGTCTGATGCCTCCCCAGGAAGCAAGGCTAACAGATTCTGTGCCCAGAGGGATCGCTCAATGCTATTCCGTTCGCACACGTGCTCAAATTTCACGAGGTATTTGGCCATATCCTCTCCGACGACAAAGGGTGGAAGTTGATCGCGTATTCTCGGAACATTAGAAGTGAGACCAGGCGCGGGCGAGTTATTTCGGATCTCCAACTCTTTCATTTTAAGCTCGTGCTCGCGACGTTCTCTCTCTCTCCTTTCCTCCTTTTCCTCCTCGCGACGTTCCTTTTCTCTCCTCTCCTCCCTTTCCTCCTCGCGACGTTCCTTTTCTTTCCTTTCCTGCTAGCAACGTTCCTTCTCCTCCCTTTCCCGACGTTCCTTTTCTTTCCTTTCCTGCTCGCAACGTTCCTTCTCCTCCCTTTCCCGACGTTCATTGATACCCGCCAAGGCTTCTGCGGCTTCCTCAGCCGTTACGTCCCCAGTCCTCATGACCTCAAGGATCGCATTCTTTCTTTTGGTTGAGCCCAACTCAATGCCCAACTCCTCACAAATTTCGAGAAGTTCCTTCACCTTGTACTTCTCCATCGTTCACACTGTCCTCCTGCTGTTTACCATTTTTGAATATACCTGCCGTACGCTACTATAATGCTACTAGTAAGACATATGCAAGTATTTCACACACTGCCCTGTTTACCCCCTCAGCATCCCCTGGTTTTCAAAACACTCTTACTAGGCTTGAAACACACAAGGTTATCACAATGCAACACCAAATCCTTCCCTAAGCTACTATAACCTGTGTCAGAGAAAGTCTGGTGTTTGAGGTAAACTTCAGGCACTCACCGCGCCGAGGTAGCTGATGCCGGTCAATCCCGTAGCTGCCATCCACTGTTACGACTTTGAGGTGGTCCCGTAGCGCTCGTCACCCGTTTCGTGACAGAGCGTTGGTAGCGAAGACTCCGAGTCAGGCGTCGGTGAGAATAACAAAAGGGACTTTATACACTATATACAGGTCATTATACAGGACATGAAGGGATCGGCACTGGGGCCGAGAGCTCACAGCAAACGCGACTGTTCTCGCACGGCGACGTCCGGCGAAAACGCGTGACACATCTCACTCCAGTAGAGAGCGGCACTCTGCTCCCGGTGGGTCTGCGGATCCGGTTTTCCAGGCGGCGCGCCGCGGCTTATAAGCCCCCAGAAACCATTGTCACTCAAACGGCCCAATCCAAAGTGAGCACTCGACGGTCGTCGGGGGGGGGGGGTCCAATCAGCGACCACGCTGGCCACCCCGTTCAAAACTGGCGGGCGCGGTGACCTCCAGGGAAGGGGAGGTACGGCGCCGGGCTGTCTGGCACTTGGCGACACGTTTGAACATGTTGCCCGCCGATGCTTCTCCGGAGGACACCACTGCCTGACGGCTCAGCATCTTGACTTGTCAAGGGAGAATTAGGGCGCTGTGCCTTTCGGCGCAGCCCCGGGTTTGTCCAAAGGGCGCTCGCAGGATAAATTCTGCACCTTGCAGATTCGGAGTCCGGGCTTGTGGTAATGGCACAACACTATATACGCTTGAATCATGTATACCTTTTGTTTTCGTATATGGTTGGATCGTGTGCGCCGCCTTTTGCCGAGTTCTTGTCACATGGCAAGCAAGTACGTTTATAGCGCATATAGAATTCTACCTGGAAAAAGAGGTGTTACGGTGGAACCGGCAACTGAAGTGGGGGCATGCCTTCCAAAGGGCGTCTGCGCTGTAGAACCGGTGGAGAGTTCGCGACCTCGTGCTAATTGTAGTGGCTTCGGTACCCGGCCGCACTTCGAGTGTCGGGTAGTGCAGAAAAACGCTCGTGGTACACCGGGTGGTGGCCATCATAGCCCCTGCGTTGCGTTGGCACACGTGTCAAACCAAATCATTCAGAATTCGCTTACGCACTGCAGTCACACTCATTCGGAACTGAGCACTATACAGGCGCTGTAGCGGCCAAGGTGCGCCGCAGATGCATTGGCGAAGACGGTTGTTCTCGAAGGTTTTATTAGGACTGCAAAGAAAGCCGCCATTTAGCCGAGCTTGAAACAGCCAACTCTATACAAGAAGAACACAAAATGGCATGGGAACTTAAGACGCAATCTATTGTACATTATATATGCCCTCAGCTTCGAAATCGCGGAGACCGCCACACTGGTCTGGTTTTTTTCCTACTCGGCTGTCGACCGTAAAAAAAGAAAAAAGAAAAAGAAAGGCTGAGACAAACTATAAGACCACTATGCAGGGCATTCTGCACTGCTCGAGCAAGGCGTTATACCAAACCTACTTGCGACTGAAATGCGCCCAACGATGTAAGACGAGCTCACAGACCCAAACGCCCGTTACGCGAACTCGACGTTGACGTAGAGGGTCTCCTTGTCGACAAAGCCTCGCAGTTCAACGTTCTCCCAGCGTATCTTGTCCGTCCATCGGCCCCAGTTCCAAGCGCCGGCCTTAGGTTTCTTCACCATCCTGTACTCGTTCATGGGCAGCGGCAGGCGGACGTCGTTGCCAGCGTCCCTGGGGTGCATGACGATCAAGGTCACCTTCTTGCCGAAGGGCCACTCCACGTGACCGTCCCACTCGCCGTCGCGCAAGAAGAGAATGAAACGCACGCACGTCTCGCCCTCGCATCTCGAGAATTCGCAGTCCAGCCGGAACGTGTAACCGCCGAGCGTGTACGTGTCGCTCGACATCCTCAGCTCCCTCTTCTCCTCGTTCAGCGACTCGTGGCCGGCATAAACGTTGGCGAACTTGCAAGTGGTGATCAAGACGCCGGGTCCCGAAGCGGCGCGGTAAGGTCCCGGGATTATCGTTGCCGACGTGGTCTCGGCAGCTCGAAGTGACGACGATCTTTGTTTGTCGTCGTCGCCGCCGCTGCGACACCTTTTCTGCACCTCGAGCAACTCGCGTTCGAGACCGGCCACTCTTTCGGCCAATGCGTTTGCGGCGTTAGCGGCGTTAACGGCGGCGTTCCTGCTCGGCGTCCTCACTCGCGAGCAGCCTCCGTCGAGGTCTTGCCTGGTGCCTCCGAGCCGTCCGACGGCAGCGCCACCTACCGCCGCCTTCTGCTCAACTGTTTCGCCCGCGCAATGCCGATAATGGTGCACGGCTAGGCCCCGAACGACGGGTCGATGACACTTGCGGCACTTGGCCTCGCCGTTGCCGCACAGGGACAGGTGACTCCTCAGTTCGCAGAGCTTGCCGGCGAAGCCGCACTCGTGGCCGCCGCCATCGCCGGCTGCGCAGAAGACGCGGCACTGGTCGAGCTCGGAGAGCTCGAAGGTGTTCGAGCGAACGTCGGCGAGCGAGAACTTCCTCCCGTCGAGAGGGCAGCCCTCGGACTCGGCGATCTGCGCCACGCAGAGGTCGCACAGAACGTGGCCGCAGGGAAGCGCCAGCGCGAGGGAAGGCAGGAGACCGCAGACGCCGCAGACGCGGCTGGCCGGCATGGGCTCGGCGAACGTGACGCGTCGCAGCTCGAGGAAGTCGCCGAACCCGGTCAGCGTGTAGCTCCAGCCGTCCATCGTTCCTCGCGGGAAGCGCCGTTATGTCGGAAGGAAGCGCAGGACAGTGCTCTCTCCGATAGGCGCACGCTCAGTCGGGTGAGACGCCCCGAAAAGAAGCTCCACGCCGAACGCCGCCAGCAAGCGTCCGTGCAACCTCAAGCCCTCAAGGTCCCGCCCGCGCCACCAACGCCGATTCCTCCCCTAGCGGGCAGATTCGAACGCAGACTGCGCCGACTCGACCACGCGCCCTTTTGCGTGAGGTTGCGTTTCTGCGATGGCAAACGCATCCTAGCCGTCCCGAAATCCTGCTGGTGCAGATTATAGCGGAGTCATTCAAGGCTGCTGCAGCCTCTAGAACAGAAAACACAGGACCGCCAGCGAAGTTCTGCTCATATGTATGATAGATATTCGCAGACGTGACAAGCGCCGAGTAGTACGTGGAGTCAAATTGAGTATACTTCTTTTCGCACGCCGTCTTTTCATCCGTGTAACGTGGTAAATTGAGTGGCACTCACACGAGCACATGCGATTAAGTTTTGTAAGCTTCGTATGCACGAGCTGGCTCCATTCAAAATTCGCTGCAGGACCCCTTGGTGAGAAACATTGTGGTGGCTACGTGCACAATGAGGCCTTTTCCGAAGGATCTTTCGGCTTTAGCGTGTATTGGCGGTAATGGAAAGGGCAAATATCGTGGATAGTTTGCAGCGTGAATACTTTAGGGCCTCTCACTGGGCCCCAATGCGAATTTAGTCATAGACAGAATAGGGTGCCTCATTAGGACGCTGCTACCTAGCCAGCCTAAAACATAAGGTTGTAGAGCATCGTTTTAGGAGCGTTTTAACCGCAGTAATTTTTCAGATTGGTTCACTAAAGAGGTGATTGGAGAAATATAAATGTTGCGTTGTCATGTTGCCAAGAGGCGAGCCAATTAACGTAGGCACATTCTCTTTCTGCCATTTCTAAAGCCCCCTTTATACCCATTGGTGCGTGGACTAAGCAGTCGATAATCATCGCAATAATTTCAAGGAAAGATAACACTGGCCGTTGAAGTGATCGCAAGAACGCGAAGAAATACGTAAGAATGTGACTGAAGTCAGCTTTGTGAACTTTTGAAGGCAACTAGGTCTTAGTGTATTTGGTGGCGCCCAACTAATTTTGGAAGTTGTCAATTTTATTAGAGTAGCGAGAACTTTTTTTCCGCTATTGTCCACGAAACCAGATAATCTGGTACAGTATATCCTAGCACAAGAGCGTGAGGAAGTGAGGACCACATCGACGCCTAAACGTGATTGAAGCTGCCAATGTGTCGATCGCTGTCACCGCTTGGCTCTGCGACCGCGCATTCCGCGGGCACCAGACTCCTTCGAGAGCTTCAAGAGAGAAGGCCTCACCATCTGCTTGGCATCCCGCAGTGTGGCAACGAGGTCATCGGCGTGGCGTCTGTCGTTAGGCGTGAAGAAAGTGTACACTTCGCCACCGTCGGCGACGCTCACCAGATGGTTGACGCACAGTGTGTAGTCGTGCAAGCTCTCCGGGAAGTCGAAGTTGACCACAGATCGCACGTCCTCGATGGCCAGGTCCCGCCCGGACCCGTGGGTGGACACCAGGACGCGAGAGCTTCCGGAGCGAAACGAGCTTAGCGCCCACTGGCGCTGCTGTTCCGTCATACCGCGGCGAAACCCGACGGGCTGCCAGTCGTTCTGGCGCAACTTCCACGTCAGCTCGTGCACCGCGCCCTGCGTCCTTACCAACACTATTGCCCTGTCGCCGTTGTCCTTGAGCAAGTCGTCGAGGAGCTCCGTGAGCATGCGCTCTTTCTCGGGCTCGTTCACGACGTAGACAGTCTGTCTTGCGTCTCGGCTGACGCGAGGCTGCGCGGAGCCGAAGGTCACCTGGACGTACTCCTCGAGCAGCGACTCGACGAATGGCCGCATGCCCTCGGGCCAGGAGCCCGTCCACATCACCGTCTGGCGGTCCGGCCGGATCTGCTCGGCGATCTTGAGCACCTCCAACTCTAGCCCCATGGTCACCATCCGGTCCGCCTCGTCGATGGCCAAGAAAGTGCACCCTAGCAGGTTCACCCTCCTTTCCTTAATGAACTCCAGGAGGCGGCCGGGCATCGCGACGCAGACGTCACAGCCCGCAGCGAGCTCGGTGTGCTGGGTGTCCTTCCGTACGCCGCTGTGGACGCAAACGGTACGCAGTCCCGATAACTGTCCGAAGTCGCCGAGCATGCGGTGGATCTGCTGGACCAGCTCCCGCGTCGGTGCCAGCACGACGACAATGGGGTGGTCGCCGTATTGCCGGGGCCGTTGGATGCTTAATGCGTGCATGACGGCGGGAAGGACGTAGGCGAGCGTCTTGCGCGACCCCGCCTGAACGACGCCCAAAAAGTCTCGACCACCGAGAACAATGGGCCAGCACTGGGCCTCGATGCAGCTGGGCGAACCGCTGTTCCGCTTTTCCCGGAGAGCGTCAATCATGTAGTCGGGAAACGACACCTCTTCGAAGCCCAGGATTGGCTTGGCCGCTCTGCACCCTTTGACCGTGATGCGGTTAACGCGCCGATAGTCGTCCACATCGTGGGCAGACCGACTTGCCGTGGTTGGGTGCTCCCGGTAGATGTTCTTGTCGAAGGGCTGCAACTGGATCAAGTCCCACTTTGGCTTGCGGAGGTCCGCTGCCACCTGGCTTTTGCCTTTCTCCGACCCTTCGCGTTCACGGCTTAGCAAAATAAAAGGGTAATCGCCCCTTGCCCTAGGGTCGGACATCGTGATTACCTCGAAGATTTTCGCGAACTTTCGTCTCTTACTATGTGATATGTTTTTTACCCCTAGGAAGAAAGGTAATATGTCGTTGTTAATCTGAGTGGTTGTGGCGCATACCCACAGTGGGGTATTTTCCATGAATCTGGTGGTTAAATTAGGTGGATATTACAAGAAGATTACCAATTTGAGACGGTAAAATTTTTATAAGAGGTTAATAATCTCTTCGTGCCGCCACCGCCTGCTTCGCCTTCGTCTCCTTCTGCCCAGTAAATCCACCATTGAAACGGCAGTGTAGTATATGTGGACATTCGAGCTAACCACTGGGCACTATCAACATCACTATGAACAACAGGCTACTATTGTCAGGGGGCGGCTATAGGCCCGAGCGCATATGGGCATTTACCAAACTAAACACCCTTGATCGACACGCCTCCTAGCACCTGGGCTTCAGAATGATCAGCTTAGCAAGTTCATAGCTTAGATCAGATTAGCTTGTCAGGGCTTAGCAGGCACTCAGACCTCAATAAATATCCCTTCTGTTACCATGTGACTTTGTATGGAACCCTTGTACGTTACCATGTAACCCTTGTATCGGATAGGCGATATGATGGCAGCGGTCAGCTGTGCGCGCGCAGTAGAAGCTGCGAGATGAGACGCAGAGCAACCCGACATATCTCTGAGCAAGACAGTGCCGCTTCAGAACTTGCAGAACAGTAAAAAAAAATTCTGGGGTTTTGGGTTGTCAAAACAAAGACATGATAACGAGGCACGCCGTAGTGGGGGACTCCGGGTCAACTTTGCCCACTTGGGGTTCTTTAACGTGCGTCCAATGCACGGTACACGGATGGTTCAGAGCATGTGATACATGGGAGGAGCGTGGCAGAGAGGAAAGTCGACGCGAGAAACTCGTTTGGACCTTTCCATCGCGTGGCATGGGCACAATACGCTCTGGAACTGCCTCGGTGTCGCCACATTAGCTTCTTGGCAGCTGTAATTATCCGTGACTCCTCCACCCTTCCTCAAAACCCTTGCAGAAAGTGCAGCGCTTACCCTTCCGCTAACGTGCAAGACCAGAGGGGACGTATACTCGTGGACAACTTTCTGAGGCAATGAAGGAAACGCTACGGGCGCGTGCCTGCTGCGCATGTGTTACAGCGCCCAGTAGTCCGGCAGCGTTTGAAAGTGCTTATGGTTGCTCTGAACAGACGCTTGAATCGATGTAGCTTCCACGTGCGACGGTTTCGCGTTTCCCTAGACGCGGAAGGAAAAAGCCGCAAAATAAGTAAACCGTTACACTCGGTGGTGTGTTCTGTCTTATTTAACTGTTGCTGGTGAGGTGTTTATGTTTTGTCTTCCCCAACCTAAACGGACGTGGATTAAAACGCGGGACTCTTTTCACGAGCGCTGTCACTTGTGCGCGCTTTGCCTCCGTAGCAAATTTCCCTTCATTGCCACCGGAAGTTGTCAGCGAGTATAGATAGAACTGTAGAGAGCATAGGGAGAGGAGGCAGCGGATGGGGACTAAAGCCCCTTAAACATTGTAATGTAGCGGCACGCTTTGAAGAATGCCGCCTCCTCCTCTGGCCGACGCCGCGTCGCTATTGGCATAATAGCATCAGGTGGGCCCTCGCGCCGTGCATCAGCGCCATTTTTGCTCGAGAAGCGTCTACAGAGTGGCGAGGAGCGCATATGGCGCCGTTGCTATGCTCGAGCAGTGTAGGCGGCGCCACGGTCGAGGACGGAGCGTGAAAGAGCAGAAACGAGGAGGAGTGAAGGCGGAAGAGAAGAGCATTGCTACTTTACGAAGTTTAAGGGGCTTTAAATGGGACAGCTCAGCGCACAGTTTTGCCACGCTTGCAGTTCCCATACAAGGGGAGAGAGCGGGACAGGGAAATGATGACTTTGGGAAAGCAAGGAAACAGCGGTTGCGGGCAAACGGAAGGTACGGTACTGTACGCTTCTGCTATTTCTGAAATCACCGTCCAAGCACTCCGTACAGATGGCTGCCGGATCCTCGGAACGCAGTTGCTGCTTGAGCTCGGCTTCGCGAGCCTGTTCTTGTGCCCGTGCTGCAGCATCGGCACGGCGTAGACGACCTCGTCCCCGGTTCTGCTCACGGCGTTGTTGATCGAAAGCTGCCTGCTCCTCAGGAGTAAGTGTGACGCGTGGCCTACCCATTTCGGAGCCGGAGAGAAACTGCGCGCGCTCGGCTGCGACGGAGGGCAACGACGTTACTACTGGCCCAGCTAATCACTACCTAGATAGCACAATGCCTTTTCACACTTATCCATGGCGTCATGTGGGGATGCTTCCGAGTAGACAACAATGATTTTGACGTCACCATTGTCATCACGCCAGCCTCGTAGACGGAAATTTCAGGCCAGGTAGCGTGACGTCATGGATTGGAGTAAACAGGCCTTGTGCTATTAGGTGCTGTGGGCTGACCGCGCACCTCTCATTTCTTCTCATTTCTTCTCTTATTCTCTTTACTTTTTTCGCGCATGCACATGGGGTTGCGCCGGTGCAGTTTTCGGCGTACAGGGACCGACAGACGGACGAACGGACGAATCGGCTAGCCATATGCAGCTTCACTGTAAGAAATGCTAGTGTACTTGCTTTTAGGTGCGCGATAAAGAACACCAGGGTGCCAAAATTAATCCGGAGCGCGCCACTACAGCCTGCCTCATAATCGAATGGTGGTCGAATGGTGGTTTTGGCACGTACAGTTCCATAATTCGATTAAAGTTTAAGGCTTCTGCCACGATGCGATGTGCTATGTGAGGCAATGCTCAACCCTCTCAGAGATTAACAGATGCACAACAACGCCTCAAGCAAACACGTCTCCCTGTGTGTTCTGTGTACTATACGCAGACAAGCAGCAGTGGTGCACACAAGTTAACATTCAACATCAACTCGCCACTCTCGTATTACACATTCGCCATCAACACCGCCGATAATTATCGTCAGTCAAAGCAAACGGCATAGAAAGCTTCGCTTACATCGATTCCCACAGTGCGTGGGATCCGCATAATTTTTTATACTCATATTTTGGCGCAGATGTTCAACTATTCGCTATGGCGGGTAAAAGAGAAAGACTGAGGAAGGAAATAGGTGTCGCGAACATTTATTGTTACAGCGTAAACAGACGGTTTTATCGTGGCGGTGCGCCGAAATTCGGCGGCATTCGGGAACTGCAGCTGTACTCATTGCGATAACTAATTGTGACGTAGCGATCACGGACAACGCGCGAGCTGCGTTTGCTTCCTCGCTCTCTCTCTTTCCAAATTCGCTCCTCTTCCTGTGGAGGATAGTAAGTAGGGTAGTATCGAATCGACGCTATTCCGATTGACCTCCTTGCCTTCAGGGTATCTTTTAAAAAAATCGACAAAATACTTATGTGATGATTATTACGTCGTCGCCGATACGGTTGCACAAACATATGAAAGTTAAAAAACTGCCATATAGAGGATGCTTCCGAAAATGCGTCCTATGTTCCGTGCGATGCTTAAGCGACTTATTCAGGTAGCGATTAAAAAGTAATTAGTAAAATTAGGCTTATCAAGTTATTAACCGTAAGAGACGGACGGCTGATCCGAACGCGAGAGCTATAACGGTACGGGATCTGAATATAAATGTTTACGAGTCGTGTGTGTGTGTGTGTGTGTGTGTGTGTGTGTGTGTGTAAGCAGATGGCTGCACTTTTCGTGGCTAGGTCTGCGAATGAGAGAAGACGCGTTAGTACCTCAGGTATTTAATGAAATAAATTCTGGGGTTTTACGTGCCAAAGTCACGATCTGATTATGATCGAGGGGCATGCCGTAATGGGAGACTCCGGCTTAATGTTGTACACCTAGGGCTCTTGAACGCTCACGCAAGTATACGAGACTCGAAATGCGGCCGCCGCGGCTGGAGTCGAACCCGCACCATCGAGCTTAACGTGAATCGCACTATATACACCGCTAAAGCTACATTCAAACGACGGACGAGCGAGTGCTTTCGAATCGGAGGGCCCTCAGCGAACGCACGAAGGAACTTCACTCATGAAATGGTGCCCGTGCCTAAGAAGTTCATCGCCCTTCTGATCAGGATCATACACAATCTAAAATTTTCAATTTGAACTGACATGAACTATTTATGTGAAGAATTTGACATTTATAATAATTTAGTTCTCTTGTTTGCCACCGAACCACGCATGACGAAATCACATCTTATGTTGAACCACGGTTGAATGCTTAAAACCCTTTAAACTTCGTGAAGTAGTGCCACGCTTTGAAGAATGCCGCCTCCTCCTCGCGCCTTCTGGCCGAGGCCGACGCCGCGTCGCTATTGGCCGAATAGCATCACGTGGGCCCTCGCGCCGTGCCAATGGCCGTGCTTCAGAGCCATTTTCGCTCCAGAAGCTATGCCAGAAGCGTCTACGGAGTGGCGAGGAGCGCATGTTGGCGCCGTTGCTACCACATAACGCTATACAAACTGGTTACGCTCGAGCGGCGTAGGCGGCGCCACGGTCGAGGACGGAGTGTGAAAGAGAGGAGAAACGAGGCGGAGTGAAGGCGGAGGAGGAGAGTGTCGCTACTTTACGAAGTTTAATGGGTTTTATATGAACACTTGAGGGACCCCGCCTCGATGTGGTGACTATAATTGACCTGCACAACAGTAGAATTCCTGTTGATATTTCTGTGCCGAACTGTAGGATAAATTCTGGAGAAATTACATGGCTGAAGTTCACACTCTCCGCCGCTGCCACCGCTTGCAAAACCGCAGAAGCGGCGCGTACCGAAACTGAGAAGCGCTACCGCATCTCCACGAGGCCAACGAGGCTGCACAGAACGTTTATTTTTCAGAAAACGCAATGTTGTTACATTAAATCATTATATAATAAAGTTAATTATTTAGCACATCCTCGTCTGCGAACAGCTTTGCTTGCGTTTATATTTGCGCTTAGCGAAACAGCAGCCGAACATTGGCAACCATGCTCAAACATGCTCGAACGCGCTGCCGATGAAAAACCCGCGTCGCCCGCGTTTTCAGTTTGCTGCTGCTCGCTGCTTCCAGTTTCAGCGTGGTTTCAGCCACTTCAACTGCTTCGACTACGTTGCCAATCAATAGGCCAGCAAGGGAAGAACATGCCAGCGGTCCGAACGGGCGAGAAGTAATCGATGAGAAGGCTGACATTGTTGTTTCAAGGTAGGCCGTGCCATATATCGCAACTCCGCGATCGACTTACGAGTGCCAGTGATCTTTCTGTTCAACTGTTTTCGTCGGATGCGAGCGCGACTTCTTGTGTTCTTTCAGTGCCGTGTGTTAAACGACTGTTTGCGTACGCAGATCACTCTTGCCTCCTCCTTTGCGTTTTACGATATCTCGTTCTGCTGCCGATGTCGCGATCAGCCGTTCTCTTTCGTATCGAGCGGTGCTATTGCAATTGCAGCTGCCGCACATCTAAACTTCGGCCACGTTGCACTGTTCGAAAATTTGTTGAAACCTTCAAATTTGTGTCACTTGTCCAAAAGGCCGTTCCCTAGCAAAAGCGTTATGTTCACTGATCTCTAGGCGGAAACCTGCGGCGGTGTTTCGCTTTCTGACGAACGAGAGTACTCGACGTGAGTTTGCCGAAACTTTCGCGTGCAATTACAGTTGCTTGCACCCCTTTTACTGACATGAAAATCATTAGGAAAAAGACGTATAACTTGAGCTTTTCCGAACTGCCTATGGCAGCTTGGTAAGGTGGGTAACCACATTTGTATGTATATAGGAGTGCAGAACCAAACAATTCGGGTTGTGTTTGCGAGATTTGTAAACACGTAGGCCACAAAATGGACGAAGCTCAAAATTAAATTTATTCGGCAAGAGTGGGCACTATGTGTGCTCGAGAAGAAATCACATTCGGGCGCAATGAGCTGCAGCCGAACATAAAAAATAAAATAAAGAATAAAACCGAATAATGTTGAATTCTGGCTTCACTATGGTTGGCTCATGGAATATGTGGCGCTAGGTAACTGGTTTATGAGGACAACGTCTCCTCTGAGCTATTAAACAGTGCATGGGCAACTGGGGCTAAATGCACAAAACTTTTTGTTCGCAAGTACTGTTTGTCATTGTCTGCTCACTTTCGTTAATATCTTCAGCATAGGTAGGCTGGGAGTAGACAGGAGTATGTGAGTGAGTATTATGAGCGGGAGTAGGCTGGGGTGTAACCATGAGTGAGTACCTGTAATGTGAGTTATTAGGATTGGCTGGAGTTTGCTCTTATGAACAATTCTAGTGTGAGAGTGTTGTTGTGAACACTGGCCCTGGAGGCCAACTAAATGTCACAGTGTCAGCTACGTTCATTAAAGCAATGGCTTCCTTTTATTTTCACGAAAACTTTTAACACTTTTTGACGCACGAGAATGGGTAAGTGCTGAACAAACGTTTGCTCCTTCTTACTGATTTGGTGTGCCTTAGAAAAAGGTTTTGCAGGAATTTTGTTACCTCAGAATCGCAAGTGTGTGATATGCAAAGCATGTGCACTCGGTGTGCTCAAACAGTTACGGCGTCTAGTTAAAGCTAGTCGTGGCTGCTGATTCTACATCCAGCTAAATATGAAGAGCCAGTTGGCAACAGCATACAAAAAAGTGTCTGCCATATTTACTTGAAAACAGGAACGAACATGAATCTAGGCCAACCCCTATACGTTGAACACGCTGAGGAATAAAAGAAATATAGTTCGAATACAGGTTGGCGCATATGTTTTTAGAAAAATGATGAACTTCGAACATGACGCACCTTTATTTATCGTAAGCTTGGCTACTAAATCTCGCTAGTCGATACAACAAGCTGCATCCTTGTTGGTGTTGCCAGAAAAGTTGTCCTCGCCGGATGCTTCAAGAGCGTTGAGTGTGTTGGATATGCAGCATTTCCTAAAGCCGGCATGAATATAATCTACAGACTGGCTGTGTGGTGAGCACTATGAAGGAACTCTGTTAGCTAGGTAATTTTGCTAGCTTTGTTCCAAACAATGGTCAAGATTTCTTGGTCATGAATATAGGTCAATTGTTCACTTTGGATAACATATTCTAAAAAGAGTGAAGGTCGACCTATATTTGAATGAATGTGGTTGTTTCCTACAGAAATCTCTAGAGGGAGCTCTGGAGCTGCAATTGTTTAATTACCACGGTAATGATGGTTAGTAAGTGGATCTCTCTAATCTTTCTGCTTGAGGCTCCAGACATTCATGTCGTACAAAGTATAATGCATTATCTTTCTAGTTTCCAATCAGTCCTATTTTTATCAGCATGTTAAGGCAATATGTTTATGTGCATAATAATTGCAAAATGTTGCATGTACAGTATTTTGTTGCAAATGATAGATTTGCCAGCTTGAACAAATTAATATGCTACTTGTTCACATGCTGGCTGAACCGTCATACATGCAGCATGCATGACACAGAGCAGGGTTAGAATTCCCTCTATTATCTTTGCACAAGAATCTGTGAAAATAACGGGGTTGCTGGTGTTGTGAGTGAGTGCCTGGCCAATTGGTTGGTCTATCATGGAACACATGATTCAGTCAAATATTGCAGTGCGTCCCACCTGATTTCTAGCTTGCACGTAGTAAGAAGTTGAAAATTGTTTGCTTGCACAATAACTTGGCAAGCTATAAACTAGCATCTTTTTCCTTCTTGTGCCTCAACCTCCATTGTCATAGACTGCCAGAGAATTTGCATAAAAAGAGTTTGGGAAAATCAGAAAGAAATCGGGGAATTTGAGAGTGCCAACATAGTTAGACACCCTAAGTAAGCACTTACTCTTGCCACTTGTGGTTTAACCAGGTAATCTTAATACTGTAACCTGGTTGTTACTTGAATCTTTGATCTCCACTCCTTTGCTTACCTTCTTGTCTGTTTGCATTGAATGCCATCTGTTATCCACTTTACTCATTACATGGCCTGCCTAGCTCCGATTCTCCCTCTTGTAATGCCAACAAGAATATCGCCACCCCCCTGCTTGCTCTCTCATCCATGCCACTGTCTTCCTCTTGCTCTGAACATTACACCTATCATTTACATTCCATCGTTCAAGCAGTCGTAACGGGAGTCGGCCAGAGTTACAGAATGAGTGCCAAGAGAAGGGAAGTGCAGTCAAGGATAACCAGAGAACTATGTGGGATGAAATTAATAAATTTCTAAGCATAAGATGGGGTCAGTTGGCACAAGGTGGGTAATTGGATGTCACTAGGAGAGGCCTTTGTCCTGCAGTGTACATAAATAGGCTGATGGTGATGATGATAAAATGCAGCCGCAAAGGCCATGGCAACTGCAACTACACCTCGACACCGCGCGGTGGTTCTTGTCGATATGGACTGCTTCTACGTGCAAGTGGAGCAGCGGCTGGCTCCCGACTGGAACGGCAAGCCCTGTGCGGTGGCACAGTACAACACTTTCCAAGGAGGCGGGTGAGTGTGGAATGTTTTGTGGAATAGGCGCGTAGTCTTCTGGATTGCTACCAAGAAAATCGCACCATAATGGAGTAGGAGATGCACACTATGGTTCGGTGACCACTGCAGCATACTAGTTGTTGAATCATCAGCCATGACCAACAACTTTCTCACAATTAAAACATGCTCCAGCAGTTAAAGTAGCCATTTTTTAGATGCTTTACATATGATATCTAATGCTGCATCATTCCATGTGTCTCCTGCTCGAAGGGACATTCAAGAGAATCATTAAATCAGCGTAAACTGACAAAGTATTCTTCCAAAACTTCATTGTCATCTATTTCATGAGAAGTTGATTACTAGCAGTAAGAAATGAAAGCCGAACTTCCATGTATTGTATTTGGCGCTGGAATTGCAGTGTTGTCATGACAATGTAGAGTTACGAATTTCAAAGTATGTCCTTGTAAATATGTGGGCTGTGGTGATGCAGGTAAGTTCTTCAAACTTTCCAAGTTCAGTCCTCAGCTATGTTAGAATACAATCTAGTTTTGCCCGAAAGGTGAAGCATCAGTTGTGACAGCAAATTATTACACTGCCATAATAAGTAAGGATGGTAGTTTTATTGGCCGTATAAACCTGTAAACACTCGCTTACTAACTAAATTAACAAGCATGGTGTCAGCGTGCACAGGCAGACATGCGCACATCACACTTGATGACCGAAGGCACTCGCTTTCAAAACGCTGGCGTGAAGCGCGGCAGCAGGAACGAGCAAAATGACCTTCATGCTGTCTATCGCTTCAACGCAAACTGAGGGGGGGGGGTACGCAGCACAGGCAAAGCTACGAGCTGTTGGCCCACCTCGACTCTGCCCACAAAGCAGATTGCTTTCAAGATAAAGCCCGCGCAACGACACTTGGCCATGCCATATGCAATTGCTGCCGAAGCAGAATCCCCCCTCCCTCCCTTGGTTCCTTGCGCACGACGGAAGACCGCACGCTTCCCCCCCCGCTTTCCTCCCTTGCGTGCACGAGATAGCACGCTTTCACTCGCATATACTCGCGCGCGTCGACGGTGTTATCGCCCTTGGACTCCATAAGGAACGTCATGGCGATGGCGACAGCGAGAATGCGCCTTGAATGTCAATATAATTGCTATTGCAATAAAAAATTAACTACGCTTGAGGTGACGCTGTTAAAATCCATGAAGTCATGGCGAGCTGCTGTGGGAACTTTAATGCGGTGAAGCCACCCGTCTTTAGTTTTGCTCCTTTTCTGGTAACCAAGCCTCTGCTCATGGTATTATCAGCTTTTTGGGCATTGTGGAAGTGTAATTTGCAAATACAGCCCAACTTAATTTTCTTTCTAGTGTTCTTTTAAAGCATTTCCAGTGGTTGGGTGAAAAGGCATTGCATTTTGGACAAGCTGCAGTACAGATGAGCATTCATTGAAGTGAAAGGAATTCATTGCTGCTGGCATACAGGGTGTTTCAGCGAACACTTGAACATTTTTTAAAAAATTGTCTGTGGCAGATAGCACTCTAGTCCATGAGCTGGTCTATGTGAAGAGGCGGACATTAATTGTGCAAAAAATTGAAATGCATAATCGACTAATTAACTAAATTCACTTATTAGGTTTCTAACTAGTTACCTAATAACTCATGTTGCAATTTACAAATTGTAGCAGGTGAGACTGCAAGGCATGTCGACTTGAATAGAATTGTGTGGATGACAACATTTACGAGTTTTGCAACATAAAGCTTGCCGTAAAAATGCGCTGTTGTTCCACTTACTTTCTTGCCGAAACGTCATTTTATACATTGAAGCAAAAAGTAACTGGTACAACGTCGGGAATTAATATCTAAAACTGGTGTCATCCTGTGAATTCGCTCCAAGTGGACCCGCGTTGCGAAGTTAAAAGTATCCAGAGTGCTTGCAATGCTTGTTTAGCAATGTAGCCATAACTAGAAAGGTTAAACCCAAACATGATACTACAGCCTGCATGACTACGCAAGGTCAAGAAGCAAGAAACAAAGAAAAGAGTGTGGGTATGTGTATGTACATTAAATGTTTTTGATGCAAATTGAATGTACTCTTATCTCATATCACAGGGTTCAATAATTTTATTATAAACTTCGTTTACAAATATTTGGCTATTTGTGGCCGTACAGGTATCCTGTGATTTGTTGGAGAGTTCTCGCAATGAAAGAAGTTTTATGCGTACAGTCAAGCAGCTGCTTCAACTGCATCTGTAAGAGTTGTGGCGACCGTGCATTTGTTGCTCATTTAAAAGCTGAACAGTCTTCACGAAGTAGTGTTGGGTCTGCTGAAGGATATAAACCAGATTTTCGTACCTTTCTTTTCCACATGTTTTCTTTTGCTTGCACAAGTGGAAAAGTATTTGATGTTTCATTTGATATTTGAAGCCTCTGTGCATTTAATTGCTGCATTGGATTTCATAAAAAAAAAGAATGCTTTTTACATGTGAGCTGACTGACAGGTGGGTGATGCGCGAACATTTAATACTTGGCAAATACGATTTTAAAGACAGGCCAAATGTGGTAACAGGTCACGCATACATCGTGCTTAAAGCTTGGCTGGTTGACGCCACGCTTACCAGCCTCTGCTACATTGCTTATCCTTACCTCAAAGCTTCTTATTTGATTCAGATTTGCTGATGTTTGCACAGAAGAAGGAGTGCAGGCTTTCCATGAGTGGTGTAACTCGCAGGCTGATAGCGGTCAACTATGAGGCCAGGGCATGTGGGGTCAAGCGTGGCATGAGGGGCGAGGAGGCCGCCAAGTTGGCCAAGGATCTGCACCTGTTCCGAGTGCCAGAGGTCAGGGGCAAGGCTGACCTCACCAGGTGAGTTTGAATCCCCTTAATGAGAGTGTCGGCTCTGAATGCTTTTGCTTTCTTGTCTCAGAATTGCTTCAATTTGGACTTTCGAAGTCTTGAGGGTTAAGCAAAAGTCGTACTTGTCCCTTACTGCCTATCTCGAAAGTGAAGACAGCTAATGCCACCGAGAGCATTGCCATGGGTAACTGTAGTTACTCCTCCCTGCTAGCAGTGGCACTGCATATTGGAAGATCTAGAAATAGTCCAATTTCATTGCATTCAGAGGGAACGTGCAATGGCCCAGCCAGCAGCACCATGATGATGGTAGGCCTTACTGCTTTCCCGCTCTACAGTGTTCATTGATTCAAGCGTGATAATTGGACTGCATGGAAGCCGATGCTTATTGCACCACTTGTGATAGCTAGGTGAGCGCTGGGGGGCCAAATGCAGCCATAGTGCGTCACAAAGGCTCCTGGTTTCAATGTTTACCACAGTGCATCAGTTTGGTGCCCAAGTGCCCATTGATGGCGCTAGAAGCACTGGTGTACCGCATTTTAGCATGAGTACTGCGTTTTAATTGCTCAACACTGTACGCCTTGTGTTCAAGAGAAAATTCAAGAGAATGTCGAGGAGGGTGCTGTTGGCAGATTTTTCCTGCAAATTTTAGGGGAAGTTGGTGGGTGGATCTTCTCAACCCCACTTCTCTTGTTAAATATCCTTAGTCCCACCTCCCTGCATTTCGACTTCAAGGCCTAAGTGAAAGTTGAAAACAAAAATATGCACATATATTAAAAGGCAACCGCTGTGATTTTTCTGGTGAGGTGCCTGGATTATGTTAATTGTTTCACTTCTTAATAGGAAATCGGCTTTTGTTGCTCCCACTTCAGGATTTCTGAGCTTTAAAAGTAGATGTGCATTGGGCTGGAATGTTCTCCCTCCCTCTTGGGTCGGGTTAGCTGCTGGATCTGTAAGCTGGAATCGACGAGCCACTATAAGTTAGCAGTTACTTGAGAAAGCAATAGAAACTTAGGGACAAAAAAAAAATATTTTGAGCCTGTGAGTATGCAGAAGCTTTGGTGCTCACTTCTTGTCAGGTACCGGGACGCAGGTGCCGAGGTCCTTTCTGTGCTGTGCCAGTTCAGCGAAGTGGTGGAACGAGCCAGCGTGGACGAAGCGTATCTGGACCTCACAGAAGCGTGCAAGGCGGTGCCACTGCCTCGGAGCGTGGATGCCATGCCCAACACGTTCCTGGGCCAGACACCCAAGACTGCCTCGCAGAGTGGGGTGGACGATGCCAGTGAGTGCAGGTGTCTCTTGGTTCATCGCTTTCAACAGACACTACTATAGAGAAAAATAATCCCATCTGTACTAGTAAATTGCCCACCTTACGCTTAGAAAAAGCTGCTCTTAGCATGAGAGGAGGCCTGGTAAGTGAGAAAAGACGCTAAGACGAAACGGAAGTGGTGACAGTTGCCCTGAAGTCAGACTTGTACACATTACAGAAATAGAAGTAAATAATTACAATTTCTTCATCCAGAAATGCAATTGATTACAGTTACCAATAACTGCAAGACAAAATTAATTGAGGAATTTCTTAAAAGTAATCGATCATTTTTACATTAGCTTTGTTTGAACTTTTTATAACATTGCACAGATACCATAATCAGAACAAGCTGTCCTGACACAATCAATGTGTCCGCAGCAGCCCTTTCTGCATTGCTTCTCTTTGCTAAGAGATACTTCTCAAGAATGTCATTGCCTATTATTCCTCATTCTTGCTGTGAATACATGCTGTGACAATGAAAACTTGCTTGATGTACGTGCTGGGGGATTATGGCCACGCTGTAACGTACCGACATCTTGCGGACAAGATTGCCGTTACTCAGCATCTGGGTCCTCTTAAGTGCAGTGCTTTGTGTTTCATTGTTGCTGGGGCTTGAAGAAAACGTTCCTGGTCGGGCCATTGAGAAGCTGTACAAGTTGTCTGCGTGTGATAATGTCCTAAGTGGTCTTTGCTATCTAGATATACTAGCACCGGTTCAATTCATCGGCCATCTTGCCTCATTTTCATGAGGAAACAAATATTGGGCTCACAGGTTTGTCTGCCTGAATGTGTGCATCCACGAGCCTACTGCGTGGCACGATCTCGGGTGTTCTACGGTAGTTCCCACGAAATTCAGGTTACTGAAGCTGCGTCACCTTTGCAGCTTGTCTCGTCAGTAAAGTAACTAATTACTTGTAATTGCTTACTGAAAAATGTAATTGAACTGCAGTGAGCATTACCGAGTAAAAAATGTAAGCATTGATTTACAAAACTACCAAGGAATGTAATAGATTACAAGTAATTAATTAATAAAATGTAATTCGTTATGTACAAGTTTGCTTGAAGTTTCCACACTAGCTTGCCATGATGTCATGGATTTTGAAAATGTTTGCTCAGGCCTAGTTCACTTTTTATTGGTAAAGATGGACTTCATTGTATTCTAAATGAGCTAAGGAATGAACTTGGCATGTTTCAAGAAGTTTTACTGTGCCACAACAGCCAAAATACAAGGAAATACTTTGAAGTCTGTGACATCACATCGACTTACCGGGTCTGGGGTTCCAGTGCAAAGTTTAACACATGGAACTTGGACCTTCATATTCTCTTCTTGTGTTGAACATACCGTATAGACTTGTTTAAGGGCTGCACCCGTGTAAGGTTCTCACCCCCAACTTGGCAGCCCGAAACTTGGGAGGACAAATTTCCATCGAAGAAGCAATTGCGTTTGGTGCCCCGATGCTGCGTGCGGGTATCGCCGAACACGCTATGCACTTCCGCCTGCCCCTAATAGAGGGTGAGAGATGCATGTTGTCCTCTGATGCAATGGTACATTCGGGGATCCAAGGTGACCCAAAAGGTTTGGACCTGTGTACAGGCTGCACCTCATCAAAAGTGTGAAAAAAAAGGTGCGGCCCTTACGTGAGTCTATATGGTATTACCGTGAAATTAATTAAACAGTGTTTTGAAAGAAGACTTTATCAGTGTGAATTAATGTAACGCGTCTCTTTAGTGCCCCTTTAGAACTATCTTCCTTAGATGGCCCCTCACCAGACCATATAGAAAATTTAAGTTATATGCTGGAAGTTGTTAGACACCCTCTAGGGAGCGTTCTGCTGAAATAATTTTTCAAATTGGTTCATTAATAGCCGAGATAGAAACATTTCAGTGCCGCGAGCCCACGGTTTCAGGAGGCGAGCTTCACTGCCAACATAGACACTCTCTCCACTTGCCCCGTATAGCCTCAGCTAGCAAGATTCCTTCCCTGCGTTCTCCCATACCAGAGCTCAAGGATTGCGTGATGCATACGTCCCAAGCCCTGGCTTCTTTTCTTTTAACGCGATAGCGTTAAGGAGCTCGTGTCGCAGAAAAGCCGGTGTCGTCGGCGTCGGTGTCGGCGTCGGCGTCCGCGGCGTTGGCCGTGAGCGATAAATCACGGCAGGCACTTCATAAATAAAAAGCAACTTCCAAGATGGACTGGGGGGAATCGAACCAGGGTCTCCGGAGTGTGAGATGGAGACATTACCACTGAGCCACGAGTTCGATGCTTCAAAGCGGTACAAAAGCGCCTCTAGTGAACGCGGTGTTGCCTTAGAAACGAGCTGTTTCTAAGGCTCAGGCGTGCGTCGCTTGCTCAGGCGCACATTTCGTTGTCGCGCCGAACGCTGCGTTGCTCGATGCTCACCGCGTCCGATGCGGGGCGCGTAGTCGCTGCGCCGTAGCCCATTGTCTTACACCCCTTGGTGGGTCGACGGGAACGCTGTCGCGTTCCACTCTTGAAGGCGAAGCTTAAGCGTCCTCCAATTTTTTTCCTCCTTTTTCGTTGTGCGCAGTCTGTTGCATTTGTCTCGTTTCGAACAGTACATGATATTGCGTGCGATGCACGAGACCACCTGAATAGTAGCATAAGTCAGTGCTCTGCGAATGCTGAAGCAAACACAACGGGATCAGAGAGCATGATTGTGCACTGGAACATGATAGATAGAAAATTAGATAGTTTCATTGTCCACGTGTGCGACTGAATGACGTAAGAACAAGCAGATGAGGCGGAAGTATACATCTCTCTTGCTATAGTACGAAGTAAAACAAAAACACGCAGACATTCAGTTTGTGTGTTTTATTATTTCTCTAAACATTACTTCGTCTACTGAAGCAACAGATTACACAAATAACAGATGTTGCCTTGAATAATCCTTGAAGTCACGTGTCACTATCAGTGACGTCACACTACGTACATGTACGTAGGCACACTTGCGCATATATGTCACCTCTTCAGCTGGGAGTGCGGTGCCTGCGAGTTGAAAGGCAAACGGTGTTGCTTGAAATTTCAGCTCTTTTCGCAGCGTGTAGGGATGTAATACAGTATTTAGCAGACACAATCGTTAGTGTGCATTGTATACACCGTTTTTTCATTGGTGCCAACAAATTGCTATGCAGTGGTGCCATCTATGGGCAGTCGGCATGCTGGCTTGGGCGAGCGCTCTGTCTTAAATGGCAGGTATACGCTCGGCAGTAGTTTCTGATGTTTGTTTTCATGCACGTGCGGTCTATTTATTATGACGTGCGTCTTCTACGTGGTACACGGTTCTGTGAGACATACTGAAGTGGTTTAAGTCCGTATGGCCGGACTTTCTCTTGCATTGAGGCAAACAGAGCACGCAGCGCGATGTGTGCACGCATATTTGAGCCTACAATCAGCCTTGGAGATCAACTGTGTATTTCTGAATGTTCCATTCATTAATGTGACCTTATTGCTGTATTATCCTCTAGTTCTAAGCTGCAGTTTAGGAGCAATGAAACATACACGATGGTCGTAACAGTGTGGGTACCGTTCTGCTACGATAGGAGGTGTGCTGCCATACTTTGACAAGCGTTCAAACTGTTAACTGCATATTACATTACGTGACTATTTGATTTGGTGCATGAGGTTTCCACCCATGCACAGAGTAGTTTTGGCTAGTAATAGCGGCGTACCTTACAGTGTGGATAAAGCTTATCCAGCAAAGCGACCGTTTACGAACTGTGCGAGCATCCTAAGCAGTGTTAGGTGCTGGATTACAGATATCTTTTTCCTATATAGCGCATGGTCCAAGCATACGGCTACAACGTTTATATATCTATAAACATTGTGTGGCGTGACTATGTGAGGTTGTATTGCGACGTTAAGCCCGTTTTCTCTCTTTTTCGAGAAAGACGATGATAACCAAATTTTTTTTTTCAGTTGTGATCGTTCTGTTCTCTACGACGCACTCACACATATTATGGAAATTTTGTCCTTAATAATAGCCATTGCATTCTTTTTATGCTATCCCTCTAATATATTATGACTTCACAGGGCAAAAGGGCTATACCGAAGCACATAGCTTATGTATGTATCATGCTGGTTCACCAACCGCAGTGATCGCTGTGTTGAGCAGTGCCATTGGCCTCATGCAGGAAGGCTAGCATAGACATATAGGGATTTCAAGCCTGCTAGACTTGAAGTGAGTGAGAACGACTCCGTTGTATCACAAATATCTGATAGCGCCTGCCGCTTAGATGTTTCGTGATTGCCTTAGGTTTGCGGTACACAAGCATGTGCTCTTACGTTTTATGCTTTAGTCCCTACGCCAAGTGATCAGATAGTGAGCAGATTTACCATGTGGTAACACAGGGACACCGGTTCTCTTCATTGAATTAAAACGGATATACAAAAAAAAATTTTACAACACATACACACTCTGCGGCTGATAATGTGCATCACATGTTTGTGCCCCCAAGAAATATTTCCGCGTTCTGCAGTTACCGATGCACTGAAAGGCTTCCCTGATGACCTTATATAAGCATACATTGCGTTAATTTCACAAAGTATGATCTAAAACATCTCGAAATCGTTCCGTGGCACGGGACAGCAATGCTTTCAAGCAGCGCCGCGCCGGATTGCACAAGCTAGAGAGGAGGAAAGGCTCACCGTGTGCCCTCTCCTCCTCGCCTGATGAAAAGGTCTATACACTGCACTTTTCAGCTCAATATGGCCAGACCTGGTGAGGGGCCCTTTAACCTCTGGTCCACAGACGCGAAGCCCTCAATATAAAACGACGGAAAGCTGAGTTGGCAGGGATTTATATTTTGAAGACGCAGGTGTACAAAATGTGGTCGTAAGAGGAATGGAAAGGACAGCACAAATGCCATTTCTGTCAGGCCTTCACCCTCGCCATGTGGTGAAGAAAAAGCATTGCCCGCCATCGCTGCCAGTAAAAAATAAGCGCTAACATTCGTTTGGTAATTTGTGCAAGCTTTCACACGTCACACAGATTCCAAGAGGGGTGGCATGTGTGTTTGTGTTTCAAACGCCACAGCAGGCGGAGGTGTGCTTTGCAGAGAAGTTAGTTATTAGTTAGAAATTAGTTATAAAAAAACGCAGTTATTTTTGACGAGGTGGTGCTGTTCACTGTGAGAACCTGTCGCTGTTGCAGTAAACGAGCGAAGAGCTGGAGGAATCGCTAAAGTCTGCTGATTCCTTCTTCCTCTATTTTTGGTGTAGCTTACCATTCATTCAACAGGTCAAAGCTCTGATTAGTTCTTTCCAAGTGTATACAAGCTGTAATTGGTGCAAGCAAGCTGCTCACTGTGAGTTTGATGTGTCTGGAGGGCGGAGTGTGAGCTCTGGCTGCCGCTGCCATGTGCAGAAGCCGAGGTCGTGGCGTGGCTGTCCGATATTGAAGACCCCGACTGCCCGGATGCCTTGCTGGCACGAGCGGCTGCGCTCACAGAGCAGATACGGGCGGCTGTCTTCGCTCAGACTGGCTTCCGCTGCTCTGCTGGGATTGCGCACAACAAGGTCATTTTCTCACTGCTGGTCCTTCTTTTCGCTATCTGGCCTCCTTCACGTGTAATATTTCAGTGGTGAAATTTTCGTTTTTGTACGCTTTTCTTGCAGAAGTATGAGCTAAATCAGGGAAGTCGGAGAAAATCTAGTACGGTCTCACAGCAATGTCATCGCTCTCCTGGTCTGAACAGTCTATGTACTCCATTTCACACATAGCAGGCAGCAGTGTGGAAGATACACAAGTAGCGCGGTCACAGAAGTCTCACTTTGTGCCTGTTTCAGTGCAGTTGTTTTTGATCTGCATCACTTTCCTCGGATTAGCTACTTCATAATATTACGACCACAATTTGTGGACGCAAGTATTTGTCGAATAACGAATTATTTGGGCACCTTCGTGTTTCCAGTATGTGGCGTACAGTTGGCTTCCGTTAATTCGACTCTTACGGGACCGATGAAATTGATCAAATTATCCGGTAGGTTGAATTTAACAAGATGCAGGAAAATGCCCAAACACACCACTGATTCGTTTGGCAGTAGCTGCCCTATTCTAGCATGCCCCCGAATCAAATGCGCACCCACTTCCTGTGTATCTAAAGTAAAACACCAACGTAGAAAATACATTAAAGCTTCTAAACAAAGGAGAAATCTAACACGCACCAATTTTATAACAAAAAAAATTTATTTGTTGCAAAATGGTAGCCAGTTTCCAAATGCCAGCTTTGTCGTGCAGTTTTTGAAGTCAGCTTCGCTGCAATACATTATTATGTGGTAAAGCATATGAACGTCATGAAGGCGGTTTTGGTTTCGTATCTGGCTGCACTGCGCAGGCAATTTTTGGCTCAATTTTCTTGGAAAAATAAAGAATGTTGTGTGCTAGATTAGGGTAAATACCGTAATCGGGCATTGTGAGCTACGGTTGATGCTCGACAATCTTCCTAGGGCCTGTCTAAAATAGCCGTTTTTCACGTTAGCCATTTTCACATTTTTCACGCTATTTGGGTCACCATAGAGGTCAGCCACGTGTTTGCTGATCGGCCAAGTTCAAATTATCTGGTGAAGGCCAATTTTAGGATCAAAATAACGAAACCTTGGGCCCAAAGAAATGCATGGGTTCTTATTGGCATTATTAGTTGTGATTGAATTAACCAGAGCTGTATTGACGGAAGCCTACTGTAGCTCTGTGCCATTTTGGGCCCTGTGCATCCTGCATGCAATTTAGACTGCACACTGCAATAATTATTTGCCAACTAACTCATATGAAACCATTGTTGAGTGCAGAAAACAATAACAAACATGCTGTGGTGTTAAACACTTGCAGACAAGAGGGGCTTTGCATAAGATGTGCACAGGCTCCAACGTTTAGCAACCTGGAAAATGGGGATCCTAGATTTATCATTGAAAACATGAGCACCTGTAGAAATCTGCTGTACATAAATGCGTATGGGCCCCACTTGTGAGCTGAAAAGTGTTGGCTTCTTTCTCAATGAGTTTCAGAAGGTTTTTCTATAAAGTGATTGAATGCATGATACCATAATGTTACATGAAAAGGACACACCAGCTGAACGTATGCCACAAAAGCATACGGGTGAGCATAAATCTGAATGTTTTTGATGGTTCATCAACGTACTACCTTTATCCCCTTTCAACCAGGATATGCTACGACATCAGCAAATGTGCCCCTGTGAAGGACGCTTTTAAATGGTTAACCAAAATAAAGAATTCGTGCTTTAATTGTCTGTTAATAAAGGGAAAATCAGACATCCACCCGTTCGTAGCAAATGCTACAAAGGAAACCCATACGAGTTCCTCGAAAGAAAAACGTCGCAGTTGAAGAAAAATTTGTCCTAGTGCAGGACTCAAACCCGGGACAAATTGTCTGTACAAAGTTTTGTTGTCGTACAGTGGAACCTCATTTTAATGAAGAGTGATCGTCTTAAGGCACACTATTTGTGCAGCTGGGAATATTCAGGGGAGTGTTAATAGATTTGCTTTTAAGAAATAGAAATAAAATTTTGTTTAGATGGTTGGGTGGTTGGTTGCACGCAGGTGCTGGCGAAACTGGCTTGTGGTCTGCACAAGCCCAACAAGCAAACAGTCCTGACTGAGACAGGGGTGCCAGTCCTGTTTGCCACGCTTCCTGTTCACAAGCTGTGAGTCCTGTGTTAGTAACATACCCTTCTACGATATAAAAAGTAAAGCCACCCTTACTCTGGCAGGAGGCTTGGTAAACCAGAAATGAAAAATAGTGAAACTGGCCTTGCCAACTTGTTCTCACACCAGCTTGTAGTAACGTAATGGATTTTGATTGTCCCTGCTTGGTCCTGGTTAATTTTTTTATTGGTAAAGATGGACTACAGCTCGTACCAATTATCGCATATTTGATTATAGTGCAGGCCTGGATATAAGGCATATTTTTTCCTAAACCCCGTTTACCTCCCTCCCATGGAACATGTGTATACGCATACTGCTTATAGTGGAGCCGCCGTGTGAGATGAAATACTGGTTATAGCGTGGGTGCTGGAAGAATCCCTCGGACTAGAGAGGTAGCAAGTGCGCTTTTCAACGAGGTGTGCCCGCTGAAGTTGTTACTGACAGGCAACAGTGTTGCTTGCTGTCAACATACCAGTAACAAACTTTTTTTTTGCCGAGTTTCGGTATTGAGTATGAAGTTTCTGGCTAAATGTCTTTGGCCAATACTGCAAGCGAGGACCATTTGTTGGTTTACAGCAAGAACAAAAGATCAGGAAGAAGTTTGTCACCTGACAGGCTTTATTTTGACAGCACGGTCAGAGGAAACAAAATGATGCAACGTCTCTGGCTGCAGTGGCATTGCACGCCTTATTCAAAGCAAGGGAAATTTGCACCTATGGCTCAAATATGATGAGAGGTGTCTATGTAAATGTTAAATAAAGCCACATATGGCTCTAGGTAAAGCCTACTTACAGTTTCTTGCCTGGTGTTTCCTACCTATTGCTGGGAAAGCTTGTACAAAATATTTTTTTCTTATGCTTGTTCTCAATATGCTTGTTCTCAATATGTTTTGCACATTTAGATAGAAAATAAACAAGTTTTGCTAGTATTTATATGTCTCATTTGTAAAGGGTTAAAGGGGCACTAATTGCAAAAATTGAATGAATTTAGAAACTGTATGGCATTTCTACTGGGTTTTGCAGCATCAGTTTTGAGTCAGAAGATGACTATTTACAGAGAAAAATACAACTAACAAGGATGCACTATGATCCTGCAGTTCAAGTCACATGTGACTGATTCCAGATGTGACCCAAGGGCCAGGTGGAAATTATAAGCTCCATTTAGTGCGATTCATGGCCACGATCACTCCAAGAAAGTGTTTAACATTGAACCCAACTGTCTGGCAGCGATAACGAGCTTTATCGAGTGGGTTTTTCATTGTTTTCAACTTCCCATTCAACTTGAAATAAGGTTTTGTGTGGGAATAATTTCTTGTTTCATCAGTAGTGCTGCCACAAGTGTTATTGGATATTACCAACGGTGCATGAATATTCCAAATTTCGTCAACAGTTTGTGTACGTCGTTGCTGATGACAGTTTGCGATGTTCTACCTTTCGAACCGCATACTTTTTCGGCCGAAGCGACATAGAAAACTTTGCTTCACGGCTCTTCATGTGGCTGATGTTGTGGGGGCAAGATCTTTGCAAAATGCCGGCATGCCCCAGTAGTTCATGCTTCCAGCCAACTAAAACATTTCGCTATTGATTGTATGTAGAATCCACTTGTGTCCCGCTGATAGTCAAATGTATCACAAGCTCTTGAAGAAAAACTGTCGTTGCTGCGCTTGTAGTTAAGAAATTGTTAGTAATCAGAACTGGCCAGGCGCCGTTTTCAAAGAGCTAAGCAACTGCATTTCATTCTTTAGATGACATTTTTTTAATGCAAACTTGCAGCCAGATGTGGGAACACGTTGGCAACACGAATGAAGATACTGAAGTTAAAATGATAAAGATTAAGTGAAGTGGTGTCAAATTCTTGCTGACGCCAGCTTTGGTGTTGTCAATTTTTTAATTCTTTGAAGGGTGAGTTCCCATGTAATGAACTACCCATCCAATGACCGCTTTTCATAGAAATATTGAGTTCGTTTAACCGGTTTCGAATGTACGGCAATCGTAAGAGTGAACGAGTCTTACATATTCTAATGTCACACATACCTGGACGTATTGTTTGCCCTTTCGTAAGCTCAAGTTACCTTTCCAAATTAGATTTTTGAACTTTCTTGTATGATGAGCACTGTATTGAACTCCCTAAACTCCTGCTGTGGTGGTTCCTCATGTTACGCTGTGTTACATTGTATGCCCATGTGTAATGTCAGTGTGAATGAAGCAGCCGATAGGTTTTACCACAGTAGAGCTGTCCCGTGCAACTCTTGCATGTGTCTTGTCATGTGCGTGCCTTGTTTAACCTCCCGAATTTCTGCATCAATTTTTTTCCAGCACCATTTTAGCTCACTTTGTGACGTAAGTGTGAAATAGTGTGCGTAAGTGTGTGACGTCGATGAGCCATTCTTAGATTGATGTAAGCTGTGCTGGTGATATGAGAGGTCTTGCTCTGGAAGCCATCGCTGCCCTCATTAAGTCAGAGGGTCACATAAAGAGGGGGTCACACTCCTGCACATGGTCCGGACAGAGCAATGTGAAGGGAGAGCAATCAGAGGGAGCTGTGCAGGGAAATTGGTAAAATGAACCGAGCTGCGTTTTATTCCATCTTCGTTATTCTGCGTTATTCCTGCATATTATAGCTGTTCTTATATTACCTGCTTTTATCACCGGAGGCACAACGTTTTTCCAGTTATACATAGGACACAAGATGTCCTTAAGCAGAAGCCAGAAAATATGCAGCAACAAAAGACGGGCTTGAAGTTCTTGCTAATGAGATTTGGCCACCTGGCCAGGGCTAGTTATTAGTTTATTGATGAGGAAGGATTATATTACATTATGTAGAGATGACACAGTAACTCCAGTGAGCTTTTAGGAACTTTTCTTGTATCACCAGCATTGAGACTTGGACACAAAATTAAAAAGAGGGCAACCTTGCTCTTGATTTTCTTTGATAATGAAAAACCGTTTTTGGTCAAATATAACTGCATACTGAGTCTCCCACAGATACCTCACCAAGCTAAACTAACTTGTACTTCACTGTCCTTTTAATCTTTTCCTGTGGTGCCTCAGTAATGTATCTGTGGGTTAGTTAATACAGTTAGGATCATTCTCACCAATGACTTGCACAGGTCAAATGACCAAGTTGGTTGCAAATAGTCAAGAAGCGGATGTTGTGAATCAGTCACTCACTGCTTAATGTTTCAGTTGTGCGACTGCAGCCACAAACCTACTGAACTGATTGATCAACGGGGCAGGAACAGGATGTCTGTATGTTGACGCTTATTTTACGCTGTGACAGTGGTGCGACTAGGTGGGAACAACATCAATCGCAAGACATTTCAGTGTATTTACAGGCAGGTCACATTTACCGGTGTGAACAGCAGCTGCCATGAGTCGCCCTTTGGTTACCAGTCATAATTGGTTACCCAACATCTGTCGATTGCCAGTGTGAATACGCATTCAGACTGGTGGTAACAAAGACAGAATGAGGCTTATTAACCAGCATTTCTGTTTTGATGATGATTGTGTGTTGCAAAATTGACAGATGTCCATAAGTTACTGTCTTAATTAAGTTCAAAAAATAACTATGAAGCCTTCCTGAATGGATATTGGTCTTGAATCTTCTTGGAGTACCTTTGCCTTTACTGGTGAGAAACAAATGATAGCTGGGGGGGACTTAACTAAAGAAAGAAATAGCAGAATAAGTCTTCTACTTTTGTTACCTAACTATAATTGGGTAAGTTAATCACCCATTATTGTTGCTCTTTCTTACTTAGCAGAAAAACAAGATGCAAATATGCTTTTAATTGATTTATTCCAAAAACCTTACAAGTATAAACAGCCATACAATTATATAAATCATAAGAACTCTTCGTTAATAATTCAACAATGAAGAATCAAGTGTATTCAAAGTCAAAAACCATAAGAGCAAAAAGACAAGATCATAAGTGCAGACAAGAACTTAATTAAAGAAATGTGTGTTTAGGTGGTGATATAATTTTACTTTGTTAGGTTCAGCTACTAGTATATTGAGAGGGTCGTTCCTTAAGTGGATGACAAATAGAAGTGCAGAAGAATTAAAAGTGTTTGTTTTACTGCATATTCATGCATATGCACACAGTAATGCGCCAACTGCCAAATGTTTATCATTGCGTTCGCATGTCACATAACTGTCACTCACAAAAGTAAAGTGATACTAGCTATGATATTTTTCAGTGCTGGCTTCTTTACTGAACTTGTTTGCAGTGTACTTTCTGTCTGATATTTCACTTTGATTTCACCCAAAATAATACACGGTGTGATTTTGTGGTTGGCAGTAACTTTGGTTGCCACGTGAACTGCTTTCAATATGTTCTAAGAGCGTTTAGATCTGCTCTTTACTGGTTGACCACCATCTGCTCAACATAGGTTGACAATCCGATCTGCAAAGAGTTAGAAAGTAGTGATGTGCTTTGTTTCCTCGTGTCTGCTCCTACAAAAGCCGCAAGCTTGGTGGCAAGTTGGGCCAAGACATTCAGAAGCTCCTCCAGGTGGAAGTGGTGGCCGACGTGTTGCGGTTCTCCCAGGATCAGCTCTCCTCCTCCTTTGGCCACAAGACGGGGTGAGTCATGACTGTGGGAGTCGGTTTTAACGAAAGTGTGCTGAGCTGCCAAAACGAAAAGTTGTACATGGGCAAGAGACATGTAGCAGACTATTGCGATGAACATGCCCCACTACTGCGAGCTCATTTATTGGTGAAATGTGCCACAGAGCCACGGCATCTAAGCTTTCGAGCACCACAATGTTTTTGCACGACAACATGTGCATCTTAAAGAGAGAGAGAGAGAATAAACATGTTTATCACCTAGTACTGTTCCTCATGGCTCCAGGATGGCCCGGATATGTGATACCAGAGTTTCCTGGAAGATTACAGGGAGGGCAGGGCAGCGAAGGGATTGAGCCAGCTGCAAAGGGAAGTGGGAAGAAGGTGGTAAGGTATTTCGACAGTGAGGCTTTCAGGGACGCTTGGAAGTGAGGGAAAATCCATAAGATACGCACGTTATTGGGATAACCGCCACAGTGTCTGCATTGGAGGTGCCCTGCGGCGCCTTGAATATAATTGACGAAATGAGAAGGGAGGTCTGTGGAGTCCGCCAAAGTGGGCTGTCTCCTTGAGAAAGTTTTAGACGTGGCAGGGGGAGAACAATGTTTAGACCGAAGCCAGCGAAGCGTAGCCTTTCTTTTCTCTCTAATAAGCGTTTGTAGGCTCCTGGGGTCAAGGCCCTCTTGATAGGGTGAGGGGGGTGATCTCAAAAAGCCAGCTGGCATTTCGCAACTCAGGTTGCGCACTCGCTGCAGCACTGCCCGTTCCATTGGTGAGGTACCCTGCCTTCATTCATGGAAGCCAAAGAGAGCTATTCGTTTTAAAACTGCATGACTTAGTTCTCCTCCTTGCACGTAAGGTGAATAGGCATCAGCCTGGCTGCGCCTGGTTCTAGAAGCCTTCTGCTTTAGGAGCATAGTACATGATTACAGACCTTGCTGCCTCACTGCCACCAGCCTGAGGTGGAATGCGAGGCACATGTTAGAAAACGAAAGCCAGCTCTTGAACAGTGTGGCTGCAGCGAAGGCACTGTCACCTTTCCCATTTCTCCTCGGCACGCCATGCCCTGCCATGAAACACGCGAATAAACTGGAGACGGTCTGACCGGCCTCGCCGGCTCCACAGCCATGTACAAGCTATTGGATGTACTGTTAAACCTCAATATAACGAAGTCACTAAAATCGGATCTTTACTTTGTTATATTATCAAAATTTTGTTATTATTGAAATTCGTCCTTTTAAGCAATCAAGTACAGCTGCTGCTGGGTTTTTCTTACATGAAAAGGGCAACAAACTTTCTAAATTATCGGTCAGTCAAAAAAAAGAAAGAAAGAAAAAAGAAACCCAGGAGGAAAAAAAGTACACACCATTTTGCTAAATTTGAAAGTTGGCAAACAAAAATAGCGTTTCATGCCACATTAACGATATCTTCACATTGGTGGCACAAAGTGAAGCCAGTGAAGCTATGCTCATTCCGCCCACGTGCCTTATATTGTCCTGCAGCGGAACAACGCTGTCACAAAAAGCGCAGGCAGAGGGGAGGCAACACTTCGTCTGCTTTTCGCTTCAACGCGTCTCTGAAACGCAAGATAATGTGACCTCCATAGCTAAATGCACGAGAAGACAGTGCAAACCATAGCCATCTGGGCTCGCCAAAGCTTTGCACCCACTGCAGATTAGCTCCAAGATGATGCGCGCACGTGCTCAGCCGCGCTGACAGCCATGCGGCTGGGCTACGTAGAAGAGGAGATGTGTGCTCACCTGCCATTTCATCATCTGTGTACGTGGCAGTTTTCATTTATTGCCTGAGTATTTCTATGTAGGGACAGTGAAATTTCGTTATATTGGAACCTTGTATAAAGATACTCCGTTATATTCAAGTTCAAAATATATGGTGTTCTATTGACAAGAAGTTGTGAAAAGTTGGATACTTTATTATATCAAGTATTTCATTATATTCAAGCTTGTTAAGCTTAAATTGTAGTTTCACAGTAACAGCGAGGACGTACACAAGTGGATGTGATTGCTTCCTACGTGACCAGGCAATATGTTGATTACTTGCGGAAACATAACAGTAACTAGGCTTAATGTAGGTTATATTACAATGCATTCTAATAACAGCACAGAAGACAGGGCCGTAGAAAGCCCAGCTTGCCTGAACCAGGGCAGTGAGTACATGTTTGTATGACAGTTCAGTTTTAGTAGCTTTTGTTCATTTGAGTCTGGTCTTCAAAAAAAAAAAAAGTGAGAATTTGTAGGATATACTTTATTTTATTTTCAAACTGACTGTAAAGCATTAGACCGAAGGTATAAATCACACGTGATCGAATATTTGAGTTGTATAAAGAACCACATTTTATGAGTTTGCCACAGGTTCCAGCCTGTTCTGAGAGCTGGGGCACTGTTCAATTTTTTTTGGAATGCCAAATTGTGCTCCGTTACTCCCGCTCGATTGCTTTGTTTGTTTAAAGAGAAAGGTCAACAAATGAATGTCATGCGATGCCATGACCTGTAGTACATGGTTAGGGAAAAATCACGGAAACATTGACACTTCCAGTACATGGCTGTATCAGCTTGTTCGTGGCATTGACCTCGAGCCAGTGACCCCCCGTAAACTGGCCCAGTCCATCGGTTGTGGCAAGAACTTCCGGGGCAAGCTCGCCCTCGACACAACAACCAAGGTAAGGTTGTCACTTTGTGCACCTCCACTATACAGGCCAATACTATGTATGAACTGTAAATATTGTAAATACATGAAGGTAGTACTGAAGAGCATGCTTGCTTAGCTGAACAGGCTATTTAATTATGAAACATCATGAAGATGAAACAGTCACTTAGACTTTTCGCATGTCACTTGCCATTGGACGTGATTTCTTTTAATGGTAATTTTGTATGTTGTTTCATGGCATTGCTATCATAATAACATATCTGTCGGCTAGCCGTTGTGTGTTTATTATTTGTCTGTGCACTACACAGGGTTACTTCTACTAATGACGTTTTTAGTTCATTATTATTAGTATTTTTTAAATGCACTGAGTTACTAAATTTTTAAAATTCTGTGGTGTGTGGTGAAAATCTCTTTTGGTGCTTGCAGTTTTGCTTATTGTGTGTATACATAAAAACCCGTGAACTTAAAGTTGTAAGAGCCAGAAATGATTAGATAAGTGGAATTTCAAGATAAGTGAAATCAAGGAATTGGTTGAGGAGCGAATTCCAGACAGAAAGCTACTAGTGTATTGCATACTGTTGACAACATCTGGAGCTCTCTGGTCGTGCAAAGACCTCATGGAGCCTTTCCGGACTTGGCTCCGGACATGTCGACGTATTACTGGCACTGAATTTGAACAATTTGTTGCAATACTTCAAAGGCTTGTTACCAGGTGTGATTACATGATTAAATGCAGCTGTTATGTTTACTGCTCGTGCCATAATGCCTGCAGTATGCAAAAAAAAAAGAGAAAAATTTATGTGCTCAGCATTCTTGATGTACCGTTCCTGTCCCCTCTGTGGGGCTCATTTTTACCTCCAGGTGAAGCACTGGCTGGAGCTGCTGTCGGAAGAGCTGGTCGAACGACTCCTGAGGGATCGGGAACAGGTCAGTGCAGTCTATTTTAGGTGCCTGATTGAAGTGACATTCAAGATACGAAATACCATGCTCTTTGAGTAAGGCAGAATACTTAGGGAGTTGGCAATTAGTGACTATTGACACTGTTGCTCTCTGAGATGGAACATAAGCAAACGGATGGAGACAGATTAGTACTGGTCTTACAACTGAATCTTTGAAGCTATGCAAGGCCTGTAAAGGAGGTACATGACAGCTACGGGCCTTTGTTATTGGCGTCAGTGTAGTATGGTGAACATCATTATTGGGAGCTAAATTCAAAATGGGGAGCTTGGCCATTCTGTCTGCCTGTAACAAATAATTTTCGGACAAATCTGCAAATTGTTGTGTGATATTTGCTCGTGCAATTAACTCACTGCCAATATTGATGTCGTAGCGTTGTACAGGGGAAAACTGGGTCATCGGCATTATACCTGGGTTTGTAACACGGGCCAGACCCAGAAGCAGGGGGAGAAGCATTGGTAAGCCAATCTGGTTACCAATGCACATTATGTGTTCCTTGCAAAGGTTGTAATGTGAGAGTGACTCCAACAGTGGGAAATAGTAAGTGGACTGTTTAATCACACACTTTGTGTGTTGAGCAGAAGTTGTGCAGTTAGTGGTGGGCTACTGGCAGCTGTGTGTAATAACTAGGGGTGTATGAATGTCGAATATAGCCATGTGTGATCGAATAGCGAACTTTTGAATAAATTGATTCGCGAATCGAATATCTGCTATTCGGTTTTTCGAATATTCGACATATTCAGTGTAGAGACTTGCACAGTGCCGCATGTCGCATTTGCTGTGGAGCCCCTCGTTGGCGATGCCGCCTAAGCGAGCATTTCATTTCGATTTCTGCGGGATAGGAGCGCCGACGGTGCCGCGAAAGGGCCGACCCGGCTAATGCGGTAGCGTACTTTGTCACTGCGAGTGCTCCCCGGTGTCGGCCCGATGCAGGCATAGCATGCACAGTTCCTGAGCGCTGCGGTTTGCAGAACGGCACTGCGTCGGTCGGGGCCGTCTCTGTTGGTGCACGGTTTGTCTGGGTTGCGAACTTCCCGTGACCCTACAGATTTCAGATTCTTTGACAAGTGGCAAATCATTACGCTGAACATGATAATGAAACTGTGTGTACGGCGCCTGCTCTTTACCCCCGATAAAGTGGCCATCGTTGGCGCCAGGTATGCGTGGAGTAGCGATCGAATCGCATGATGCGCGGCCCTTTCATCGATTGCGCCTTAAAGTTGGGACAGCCCTTCTGCATTTTAGAGAAAAACGGATGCAAAGCTTTCTATACAATAAATAAAAGATTTTTGCAAAACACAGGTCCACTATTAAACCGAGAACCTTATTTGTACATATTCAGCACAACAAACCGTTACTAATTATAATTAGTTTCAGAGGAAAAAAACACTTCATTCTCATCAACAGAAATTCCATTTGATAAAAAAGAATTCCAGACCTTCCATATACTAGAACTGACCTGTAATGAGTTGGCATACTAGTGAGACTTCAGAGCATGTGCAGCACGGTATTTTCTTGCACAAAATTTGTAAGCATGAATTTTTGTGAAAGTATTCTGATATTGCATATTCGATTCGATATTCGGCTGTTTTTTCTTGATTGAATGAAATATTTGGTTTGAAATCTACTATTCGATTTTCACACACCCCTAGTAATAACCACTCTGGTAGAGAGGCATATAGGTGATGTTCCAGAAGTAGACAGAACCACTACATCATAAATGGGGTTCTGCATTATCACTGCTTACTTTAGACGAAATTTGGCAGATCCTTTCCCGTGTTTATTATTATTATTTTTTTTGAGAAATGAAATCTTTATCAGCATTTTTTTTTTTACATTCAGGCTATCCAAAGTTCGAAGTTTGTTTTTTTGTGTTTTGACTAGCCCCCCCATTATAAACAGGAACACCAACCACACAAATATGAATCCCAAATGCTGAAAGGAAGCAAAATCGGCACAGAGCACAGAGTCAGCTAAAGGCTTCCAAAATTTTTATAGAGCTGCTTGTGCCAGCGTGCTGGTGGATCTCGTGTTGCACAGCCGAACTACTTAGTCTATCATCAGGAGGATCATAGAGCACTGCTGGTATAGCGAATGTTGGGTGGCTACGAAGTTTGGGCGTTTCATCAGCGGCAATCAAGATTGGGCAACATTTGACAAGAGGTTTGATCGTGTCTGTGTCCTTCTGTAGATCTCGTGCAAGTATTTTCGGTAGGGTTGGTCACTGGCCAGCATTGTGCGTGCTGCTGGATACTTGCTTCGGAAAAGGCTGCCAATAGGTCCATCAGCCTGGTGCAGGAGAACGCCAGCATGGCAGAGTGCGCGAAAAAACTTGCGTGTAGTGCTGTCTGCTTCTTGTCTGCCAGGCCATCCACGAGTGATGTAATCGTCAAGTGCATCATTCCTCAAGTGATGCATTCCTCAAGAATACTAAGGTGTATCTGGTCAAAAAAACCCCGTGAAAAGGATCGTAAGTTAAGTGAAAGCCTGATGTACTTTCCCAGTTACCACTACAATACGTGCAGATTGCAAGGCTGAGACCTATACTTGATTTCAGCAGTTCTTCTCAGCACAGCGGCAGCTACGGGCGTCCTCGACTAGTCGAAAGGGCAAACACATCTTAAAGGTGTCCCTTTGCACCTTGTCGTCTACTAGCGGCGGCGGCGTCTATGAACACGCTGCAACCGTGCAGCAAGATCAGCTATTGGGATAGCAGCAGTGGCTTTCACTCCGATTCTGATAAGACGTGCATATTCGAGATACAGAGACGGAGTATTAAAAAAAAAAAAATACACCTTGGCCTGCACGTATTGTCACACTCATCGCATGGGATGGTGGCGCCATCTCTCAATCGCTCTTGTAAGATTCACTCATACAGGTTGTGCTCGCTGATTCGTAAGTGCAGCCATTCTCTTGAAATTACAGTTTGTTGTTGCGCCTTTATTGCACCCTTTCTCCACTGTGCCAAGCATGTATAACACCAGCTGCTTTGTTACTTTCGCATGAAAGGGCAGCTTGAAACGATAGCACATGGGGTAGGCCTCTGCATGCCATTTTTGCAAAGGACAAAGCACTACCCAGGAGGGAGCCCCCCACGGTGCTGCGGTTGTGCTGACTACACATGTGAATTTAGTCATTGCCAAAGCAATTCATTGTTTGTCCTTGTTAAATGTAAATTCATGCGGATACGGCAGTGTGGAATTGATTTCTTTCTTCTTTACATGTTTTTACTTGTAGAAATGGAGGCCTCTGTTTTCACTATCATAGAGCCTCAATAAGTAGTTTATTAAAATGCTAGCCAAAATTGCGTAGAAAACTGCAGCTGTGACTTGCATTGAAGCTCCCAAGTAAACACCCGTTGACGAAACCACTTGTCAAAGTCTGTTTACTCAAGCACAGAGTTCCGAACTATGGCACTAAATCTTGCTGCGCAAGAATCTGTGCTCGGAATCCTTGTAGCATTGGTTCTGCTGCAACGAGCTACTCGAACAGAGTATAAGACTTTTGAGTCTCATATATCTCCGCAGTCATATGAAAAAAAAAAGTTTAAAAATTAAATCATAAAAATTAATCACCAACCTGTCTCAAGGCGAGATTTTTTCCAGTTGTATGTGCCGTTGAGATTGCAAATGCTCTCTGATTCATATGATGCCCTTTCCGTTGTCAAGATTGATGGCCACTCGACAAAACTTGTGAATAAGGGTTCTTCTGTTGGACGACAGTTGCTCAAAAGCTGGGAACTCCTTGATGGAATTGCTGGGAAGCTTTCGCTTCCTTCCCATTTTAGGTCTTCTTTTCGCTGAAATATATCTGATAAGTGCCCTGGTTTCGTAAAATAGGGCCTAATATAGGTAGTATTTATATGACGTCATTAGCACAGCACTGACAAACCATGGAATTGGACATTCTTTCTGATAAAGGCCTGTGCCAAAGGTGCTGATACCGAAAGGCATGGTCACAATAGGGCTTATCTTCAAACCAAAACACCCTCGAATTTTGTCTTTAGACTTTTTGGGGCTGGTGCTGGTGGTTTTCTTTTTCCAGCTGTCACTGGAAAAATCGGGGTTTTTAGGATAAAACCAAATTGTGAAAAAATTACCAGTAGATGCTTTTTGGCTTTCTTTGGTTTAAGCTAAGAACATGAAACCCTAATTATAAAGTAAAGAGGAGTAAGCAAGCTGTGTCCATAGATAAAGGCTGTAGAGGGTTGGTAGACAGCATCAACAGGTGATAAGGTTTTAATAGCTCACGATTGACGAGAGGATGGGGGATGAAGTTCACGTGCGTGTTGATAGACAATCATCAAACGATAGGATATCATAATGCCATTCAATTACAGCAGCTTAGGTGTATCAAGAGGACCGTGCGAGATATAAATAAAAAACATGGGCTCTTAAATAAAAACTGCAGTGCCAGCACATGTGCTTATAGACTCAATAAAGTGTTGCAAGATAATTACAAATGGATTGCTTGGTTACGTTGATAAGAACAACATAAAAAAATACTTTCATTTGCAGTCAAGATGCGAGATCTCAGCTGGATTCATGTAAAATGATGGCTGGGTCACGTACTTGTGTGCTCTGTTTGTGTGAACATGGTCTGCTGAAGAGACGTAGTGCAATGATTGAAAAGACGGAAAAATTATTTTATGACTATGTAATTTGACCTGCCATTGAGTGTGATAACAGTAGCCGGGAGCTTACAGATCACGGAAGTGACATTCACGAGTTCTCTCAAAGTGGATCCGTATTTTCATACACTCTACTACTTATCTCATTGCTGCCCCCGGTGCATGGATTATGTTATGGAAGGGTTTGAATACCATCTTGGGCTGTAAATGCTTCCATTTTCTACCTGTAACGATTAAGTACACGGCACTACAATTAGATTTATATGAATGAAACTGGTTGTGAGAACGCATTCGGCATTTCATGACCATGTTAATTTGATGTCACTGTACACAAAACTGAGAAATTCCTTGTGTAAGGGCTCAAGATGGCGGCACCCGTGAATGGCAAATAAAATGAACTATATCATGCTGCAGCACCATTTTTCGATGCTCTGTGCAAGTAGCCTCAGGCATTCCCATTTGTATCGATCCCTGCTGTTCAGTAAAGAGATCACTGCTTTCAATGCATGCAGAACCATCGGATTGCCCAGTTGTTGGTGATTAGTGTGCGAAAAGCGGGACAGGAAGGTGGCACTTCACGGTCCTGCCAGCTGGTCACCTATGACGCCGCCAGGGTTACAAAGGATGCATTGGCCACTGTAATGAAGCTGAACACGACTACTGGAGCATCTAGAGACACCTGGTGAGTAAGGATGGTATGCAGCGCAGGCAGGTTTACATGGCTCACAAATAGGACAGCCAGTGCATGTTACCGGCATTTTTCAACTACCCATGACCTCCATCAGTCTCACCTTCTTCAGGCGCCGTGCCCACATTTGTAGGCGCGGCTTATCCTTGCTGGTTCTGATGAATTGTGGCCAAGAAAAAGCAGCAGACATTGAGCCTCAGGTGAATTGAACCCCTTGCATGTTCCACGTGCCTTCATTTCGCTTTCAGTGCACTCTGTACTGCTACATTCACCACTTTGCTGAAGGTACTATCATGCTTGACGGAATGTTCAACATGTTGTTCCGGCAGCAATGTAAAAAGAAGTATATTTTTTTGCTTGTAGTGTATGCAATCAATAGCAAAATTGTGATTCACAGGCCTGTGATTGAATGTTTTTGTGCAAGAAGCATTACTTACAAGCACAGTAAACACAAATAATCACTCTACTTATAATGACTTCTACGAAAATGTGCAGAGCACTATCTTACGACCTTGTCTTTTGTGCAGTGGAAAGTTGTATACATTGGAATGAAGTTATCTAAATTTCACACGTTTATAGATAGTCCACTTTAACTTGGGCATATTAAAAATATTCAAAATGTCAAGCTCCATCTATTGACTTACAGCAAAGTGCCATCTGCCAGCTTGTCTAGGGCACGGCAAAACGAAACTTTTGCTCGACAGCATAGCTGCCGCTTTTACCCAAGTTTAGTGACGTCCTCCCACTGCTATTTGCCGCTACATGTGAGGCAAGGGGTTTGTGGCAACGACAGTAATGTAGGCTTGTTTTCTTCAACAATAGACAAAAAATTTGTGAATAAAATATGCATCTGAGACAGTGACAGATGCAGACAATGTTTTCCTTCCGTTCCTGCATGTCTGTCTGTTTACTGTGACGTGTTCCTCCCATCCTTTAATATAATAAAAAAATAATTTTTTTTTCACCATATCAGTTTCGTTTAAATTAGCACTCAAGGGCAAATCTTGCTTCCGTGCAAATAATTGTTTCGGAACTCCAATGACTGTTTAGCCTATATGACATTAATGACATGCCATGGCATGTATGTCATAAAATGATTATCTTGAATGTCATGACATACATGACAAAAATGAGATAAATTCATGGCATACATACATGCAAGGCATGACATTACCATGACAAAAACTTATGCTGACCCAATGGACCAAATTGTCTGATAACTACGGTCAGTGTTTATATGTTCGTGTTCATGATGCTGTGATGGTCGTTGCATTGTCATTGCAGCTTCATATTCAGACCCTCGCCTCTGCTTCTTGCATGTCATCTGCGCTCGAGCCAGGTGGCACGCATAAGATCTTGGTAGATGGTGGTTGCATCCGTTCAAACAGTGATTAAAAAGCAAGTTTCCCCATGAGTGTTGATTTCTGAGCGCCAGACAGCAACGTGCCACCTCCTCGTTCCTCCCGAAGCTTGTACCAGACTTTCACGGCGCTTGTCATTACAAAACCATTACAAAGTCAAGCTATAGTGATAGATTAGTGCTTGAGGAACTCTAAGGCGTCAATATTATCATGAACAGAGCCTTAACAATCGAGCAATTGAGGTAAATGCAGGACATAATGAGAGACTCCAGTGGGACGTACAAGTACTTGCCCGATGACAAAAGTACTCCTCAGTTAACAGTAGCACTCAACTACTCGTTGCAAAAAACTGTCTTATATTCTATTATAAGACGAGATAAAATGCTACTTGTCCAGTTCCATTTCATTTTTAGAAAAAAAACTAATTGAAATTACCCTTGACAGTGACATGGGAAGTCGAAAGGTTTCGTTTTCGCTGGATTCCGCGCCATCCATGCTTTCGCGTTTCTATAGTTCATTATCGCATAGTGCTGCGCTGGTTTTGCTGGCTTGCGAAACTTGTACAAACTGCAAGTAGCAGAGAATTCAACTTCCATGTGATGTCTTGGGATGCCCGAACTGTCTATGCCACTTGACGAAAAAGCAGCTGCAGTGGTGAATCCGCCGCTCTCTCTTGGCTCGGTATTGCTGTCAGTTGGGCGCCATTTTGCTCACCGACGGCAAGCAGCAAAGCAGTGGTGCATGCAACATCACCACTACCCCGGTTGGGTGGCGGGAGATTTGAATTTCGAAAAAGGTATTCGGACCCTTCAGATGCAATTTTCTTGTAAACAATTTTTTTCTTGGCACCAAACAAGCTTTGCGAGGTTTTTGGAATGGTATTTAAACAGTCTACGTCGACTTAGTATTTGCCTTTAGTGTCCTTTTAAAGCTTTCCTTTGTGCAGCCCTCTGTGTCTTTACTTTGAGGAGTTTGCATGGTTAGCATTGTAACACAAAAGAACATAATGACCACTCTATATGAAATCCTTATTAGAGGCTACTGCCTTGAAAAGAAATTTAAATAACATACATGGATACTAACAGAAGGCTCCCATGGTGTGTTTCAAACATCAATATTAAAAGGGAACAAACAGGTTTGGCTCATTCTTGAAATACAGGTTGCGTCAGGTATTTGAGAACAGCTTCTGATCGCCATAGACATAAACATTTTTGTTTTATCAGTCTAGCTGTGCAATTTTGTTTTCATCAACCTCTCTCTGTCGTCTATCTAGCGCATTTATTAAGGTCGCACTTTACAGTGAATGAAGTCACATGTAGTGCTAGTCACCTTACAGCATTGCTGGCCACAGTGACCTGGAGATGGCCACCTTGTTGAACGGGACAAAATTGTGTCCGTCTATGGTAAAATATCATGACTTATAATGGCTAACTGTCATCTGTCATAATCAGAAGCAAATGCTGCTAATGATTGGGCATCATACAGATGTACAAATTTCTTCATTAGATACCTTGATATAACGAAATTTCTGGTATACTGAAGTTACCAACTGAATCGGTGACATTAATACGTTGAGGCTGTTTGAATAATCCAGGAAAATTGGAAAGCAATGAAAGTTTATTAAATGTCAAAATTAATGTGCGTCTATGTTCTTACCAGTTCTGTGTGCAATAATGACCATTTTTTTCTGTATAGGACACCACCGTTGACAAATGTCTCATTAGCAGCGACAAAGTTTCGGGACAGCTTGGAAGATGGGTCTCAGGAAATCTCGAAGTTCCTTGTGCGACACTCCAAGGAGGCTGACGAGTCGAAGAAGCCAACATTAGCACCACTGCCACCCACAAAGTCGCGGAAAGGCCAGAAAACTACTGAAAAATCGGAGGACAGTGGCAAAGGGCCTGTGACTAAAGAGGGGCCAACACCGTCACATTCCTCGGTAACACCCAAGAAAGAGGAGGAGCTGAATGACACCCTCCCATTCTCAGAAAAGCTCGCAATGATCCTCCAAAGCCCCCGAGATTCTAGGAAGAGGAGTGATGGTTCGCCACCCCCAGTGGCAGAGCAACATCGTGTGGAAGAGGTGAAACGCGTGCTGCCAATCACGGAGTCATCGGCCTCACCGAAAAAGAGTGTCAAGGTGACGGCAACCAAGGCTAAGAAGACAACATCGAAGAAGAGCACCAAGAAGTCTACATCGGAGGTTTCAAAACTGAGCTACTTTGAGAAGATGTGGACGACGAAAAGTGATGCGAATGCAGCAGCAGCTTCCTGTGTGGATAGCTCGGTGCACACTGCTGGTGCAGAAAGAAGTGTTTCTGTCAGTAGCATCAATAATGCTTCGAATGACCAGAGCCGAAACATGTGCGATGCTGATGGATTGCCTGGGCCTACATTTCTTAACGAGAACAGTGATGACTCGACACGCAGTTCAGTCCTCTCAAATGTAGACGGCCCGAAACCTTCCACCATTGTTGAAAGTATGGATACTGCTGACAAGATTTCGCCACCTACCTCGTTCAACGATGCTGTGTGCTTTATTGATGCAAATAGTGATGGGGAGAGTGGTGTAGGAGGAAGTGAGGGTCATCTGTCGATAGACCCAAGTTTGTTGCACAAGTGTGAACAGTGTGGAAAGACTGTCGTGGTCTGGAAGAAAGAGGAGCACGATGACTATCATGTCGCGCTGAACCTCAGTCAGGCTGAGCGTGCTGCTATGGCATCACCCAAAGTGATGGCTGCCGGTCGGAAACGAACTGCTTCCACAACAAAGAAGACGTCTCGAACGAAGAAAGCATGCGCTGACAAAACAAGGACGTTGAAAGACTTTTTCTCGTGATTGCAATTATGACAATTTAAAAACATGTAATTTAAGATATGAATGGTGGCCTTGTATAGCTTTATTCCTGTGGTGATTTTCTGTGGCACTTTTAGAGTGAGATCTAGCATAGAAGTGAAATCTAATGCAAGTTCATAGATCTTTTAGTGCGCTGTAATTTTTATGCTTTTCTTATGAAGACCAGGTATATGTTGTACAGAGGCTGACTGGCTCACGGTGATTTTATTATTTAGCTTGTATGTAAAAATTTAGGTGGACTCTATCCACAATCGCATATATTTATTAGCATGCAGTGACATTGCAGTGACGCATGCAGTGATTTGCATGTGACATTTAAAATTGATTGTTGAATATGTGCAAAGCCGTATTGTTTCTTGTCTTTTTTGTTTATCGAGATCCTTGGTGAATGTCTGATTTCACCAGTTGTTGAATTTAGAAGTAATTTACAATTATGTTTGGATTCTATTGACAAAAACATTGTGATCTTTGTACAGTCATACCTTGTTACATTGAAGTCATGTCCGATATGAAAATGCCTTTCTTATATTCGATATTCATCATGAACATATGCATATTTATAGTGTAATTCCCACACTCGCACAATGCTCGCAACCCAAAACATTGTCTATCAAAGCGTAATATTTTTTTCTTTCCTCAATTGATCACTGCACCCTTGAAAATTGCTGCAGAGACTGTCATCTCGTTGTTTTGGCCGGTGGTAATGATAGTGCATGGCAGCTGAGACACGGTCGATGCGTGCAATCACAATGTAATCCAATCCAAACTGCAAGTGGCAAGGCTTCTGCGTTTTCATGAAGTTTCTGAGTAGCAGGTGGACAGCAACCCCGGCATTGTTTGTCTGTAGTGTCACTTCGCCATAGGGTGATATGGAAGCTACATGGCTGGTTTCAAGCTGAAGGCAGGTGCGTGATGGTGCTATTTCTAAATAAATAAGTAAATAAATAACTAAATAAATATGTCAGCGTCAACAGTGGTGACGCGACTAGTGATAAGGAAGCGATAAGCGATGCCAGTGTTGACACTAACTTTGAATAGTGGGGGAAACGGTGGAAATCCATTGTCGCTCCCATTGTGAGGCACGCCAATATATGCTTGCCCGACTTCCTCGCTACCCTTATTCTTGGAGAGAGGAGGTCCCGGACGGGGTTGCCTGCGTGCAAGGGAGGCACCAGGAAGATGACGGCAATGGCGACACACTGATTAGAGTGGAAGCGGCTGGAATCAACGTTTTCTGAGAACCATGACCAAGAGCACCGAGTGACGAAGTCTGCAGCATTAAGCACAGATGAATATCCCCACTTCTTGCTACCGGACCTACTGTTTGTTCATCAAGCGTCCTGGCAGCCAGTGCATCTTCTTGGGAACATTGAATAAACCGTTGGGTCTGTTTTGCTTTCACTGTGCGTTTGTTGTGTTTGTATCCATATGCAGCTGTGCCTCCGAAGTCAGTAGCAGTGAGGTGCATGGTGTGCTGGGAAGCTACATAGTGCCCATAGCACCTACATAGGAGCTATACTCGTGGACAACTTTCTGTGGCTATGAAGGGAATGCTACGGGTGCGTGGCTGCTGCATATGTGTAACCACACCAAGTAGTCCGGCAGCGGTTGCTTGGAACAGACGCTGAATCGATGCAGCTTCCACTTGCGACGGTTTTGCGTTTCCTCAGACACGGAAGGGAAAAGCTGCAAAGTAAGTAAACCTTTACACTCAGTGGTGTTTTCTGTCTTATTTAACTGTTGCTAATCAGATTTTTGTTTTCTCTTCCCCAGCCTACACCAACGTGGATTAAAACGTGAGACTCTTTTCAGAGGCGTTCTCACTTGTGCGTGCTTTGCCTCCGTAGCTTTCCCTTCATAGCCACACAATATTGTCCGCGAGTATAGGCGGGATGGAACCCGCTTTCAGTGGGTCTGCCCAGAACAATTTATTTGTTTATTGACTCCCAGTTCAGCTACTGTTTGCAAATAAAGGGTCTTTGCAGCTCCTGCCAGTGTAGAACCTTACTCTTATTGCAAAGGTAAATGTTGCTGAGTAGTGAGTGAGTGAAACAACTTTATTTGGTCCACAATAGACGCGAGTAAGCTCAACGTCACCTGGCTAGGCTTACTCGGGGACCATCATGTGAAACCTGACGGCCCTCTCGCGAGCCCTCCGGACTGCCAGGATTTGAGAGGTCTGGTCCTGGGCCCTAATGAGCTTCATCATTTCCTCTTGGGTGAAAGGGGGACCGGCTGAGGTGCAGCCCTACAGGACATGCTCGAAGTGCGCATAACCACCACACAGGGGGCAGTCCGGTCTTGGGAACCGTTCGGGGTACATTGTGTGCAGCGCCACGGGGCTCGGGTAAGCGCTTGTTTGCAGAAGTCTGAGAGTAACTGCCTGGGCCCTGCACATCGAGGAGTGCGGTAACGGCAGGAGTCTTGATAGATAATTATGTTTGCAGATCTTGTATGTGCAGAGAGGCTCGGGTCGCCCAGGAGAGGACGTGTTTGTCAGCGCACGGTTGGTTAAACCTCGTGCAGCCGAGTGCGCCTCCTTGTTGGGTTTGAGCGAGGCACCCTCAATGGTTCCAAGGCGCGTAGGGAACCTGGTCAATGAGTGATGTTTGATGTCTTTAGCATTTTGGATGATACATAAGGCCTGGGGAGCCACCATTCCCATCTGAAAGGCCCTGACATAGGCCTTGGAATCTGGAATCCTATCATGTACATTGTCCGTCAATGCAAGAGCAATAGCAACCTGCTCTGCAACGCTAGAACTAGAAGTGCGGATGGTAGCATAGCTGAGGTCTTTGGAATCACAGTTGATGACCACATGACCACTGAGGAGAAAGCTTCTTCTTGAACATACGAAGCATGTTTGATCCTTGTTCAAGCGGGCACTGGTGAGCAGAGCTTTACCCCTGGCTCGTCTTCGTCTTTCGTTGTAGCTTGAATGCAGATTGCGTGGCATCCGGTGTATGTAAATCTTAGATCTTACGTTGTTGGGCAGCTTCACAGCGCTGGGACCGACGACCGTGGGGTTACTTCCCAGCTTTTTAAGTATGGCTCGGCCTGCTGGGGTACCGGAGAGTCTGACAAACTGAGAAAACTCATGGGCTTCAACAATTCCTTTGAACGTGTTGTGGATTCCCAAATTGAGGAGGTCTTTTGTGTGCGTTCGGACGCGCACAGTAATATTTTGTTTGAGCTTGTAGTGGCTTGTGTGAGAACTGCAATTTACAGCCACTTCATTTTTCATTTTTTCTTTAGTACCTAGAACCTTTGCTCGAAAGAATTTTTTTCCCCACATAATTGCCGCACCCCCTGTGCGAGAATTGTGCGAGTAAATATGATAGTCATTACTGGCTTATATTGGCGGGAACCTATATTAAATAAGTCTTTATGTCCGCATTCGTTATACATACTGAGGTTACACTGTATAGACATCCTGTTGCCTATCATAATGTGTAACGTTGCCTAGCCTTTCTTGCATGTTTGCACCTTGAAATATCTGCACAGTTTAATTTACAAATTTATACTGGAACTGTAAACACATCCTCAAGCACTCAATGTCTAGGTAATGTTTCCTAGTGCTGTTGACATACAGCAAGCTCTGTTGACATTTGTTCAGTGAAAAAAAGGAAAGAAACGTGGTTGCTTTGGTCATGCAGTTAAAATGACCAGTGTTTGCACTTCACACAACGAAAGCACGGACAAAAGTGCCACCACCACTGGCTTATATAACACTGCAGTTTAGTCCACAAGATATTGCCAGTGAGCACACTTTTGTTCTGTGTAATCATACAGTATGTCATGACATAATATGTGTGTATGTATGTATATACGGGGTGTTCGAAATTGCGCTTTATGGTTTTCTTAAATTAGGCACTGGGAGGCACGTGAAGACCACCTGTGCAAATAAGTTATATGGCTAGGGGGACACAAAGTGAGATTCTAATTATCGCTGTGAGCAGCCCAATTAACTAAGTTTGAATAATTATTTTTTTGTTCACTGCAGCCTGTGGGTATGCTTGTATTGAAAAGTTAGAGGCACTCATGTTTCTACACAGTATCAGTTCAAAGAATTCTTCGAGCGTGTTGGTGCTCAGAGGTATCCGACTCCAAATTTTAATTGTTTGCATGATTGTGCATGCAAGAGAGGACGGTGCAAATCTCCTCCCAGATGTGATGCGGCTGTTGCGTGCGGCGTTTAGTCTGACAACAAGGTGGAGGCATTGGCAAAGATGATAACTGTTCCTCTTCCCCTCTCAGCTGGCGAAATGAAGACATGACAGCACAGTGCGCGGTGCAGTTGTTGCTTTTGATTTCAATAAAACTTACAATACTTGGAAATCAGCAGTCGCTTTATTTGCGTAGCCCAGGCAAGGACCATGCCCACTCGTCTAGTCACCATTACACATGTGCACTGTCTTCAGACTTCTTCGCTTGCGCCATTATCTCTGCATGGCAGCTGCTGCCATCGTTAAAGGCTGCGCGGTTGCGTGTTACAAGAGCAGTTCCGGGTTCTTAGATTTTTTATTTCGCCAGCCGGGAGGGGAAGAGGAACAGTTATCATCTTTGCCAATACCTCTGCCTCGTTAAACTAAACGCCGCACACAACAGCTGCGTCACATCAGGGAGGAGCTTTGCGCCGATCCTAACTCTCTTGCATGCGTAATCATGCGAACGACAATTAAAATTTGGAATCGGATAAGACTCTAGAATTCTACGAACTGTTACTGTGTAGAAACATGATTGCCTCTAACTTTTCATTACAAATATACCCACGGGCTGCAGTCAACAAAACATTAATTATTAAATTTTAGTTAATTGGGCTGCTGACAGCAATAATTATCATCTCACTTTGTGTCCCCCTGGCCACATAACTTATTTCCACAGGTGGCCTTCGCATGCCTTCCAGTGCCTAATTTGAAGAAAACCATAAAGCTTAATTTTCACTACACTGTATGTATAAAATAGTTGGCTCATGGGCATCTCTAAAGTGCTTGGTGCTGCTAATTTAGCAGTGTTCAAATATTCAACATTTCTATTATACTTATCGATAGTCCTTGCTATTCAGTTTAATAATTTAGTGTGCAAAATTGTAGAATATTTGTTTCTGCTGAAACACTAAGCAATGACAAGCAGTTTAAGTCTACATGAAGAAGGACCAATGCAAGTACAAAGTTTAGCCTTGCAGATTTCTAGACCCACCTCGGTGGTGTAGTGGCCTTGGTGTTGTGCTGCTAAGCCCGAGGGCACGGGGATCGAATCCTGGCCGCCGCGGCCACACTTCTATGGAGCCAAAATGGAAAAAATGCCTGTCTGCCATGCATTGGGTGCACGTTAAAGGAAACCAGGTGGCCACAATTCGGAGTACCCCACTACGGAGTGCCTCGTAAGCGCATCTTGGGTTTGGCGCATAAAACTCCATGAGTGTTCTTGCTGCATTTTCCATTGTTTTCTCATTATAATGCCAGACCAACCAGCCTAACATTCAGCCCTACTCGCTGAATACTGGGGCATCACGGGAATCTCGCCTCACTTGAAGCCCACCCTTGCAGTGTAAATTGCAGTGTAAATTTGTTTTGCAGGTTACAGTAAATATTTCACTCAAGGGACAGACAAGTCATCAGCGTAGCTTTGCTCCATTAATGAACCTAGAACATTGACACCTTGTTTATATGGCGAGAGGTGCTCACTGTGCCATGGTATGGCCACAAGTCAAACTTTGCATGTCAACGCGAAGGTAATTTGCACTGACAGAAAGCGAAATCCACCGTCTTGTCAGCAGATCCTCATGTCGGTCATCGCTGCATCACAGCACTGTTTCTCATGTCTGTGTCCTTCATGGACACACACATGAGCACAATTTTTTCTTAGACTTGGAAACATTTTCCCCTTAACAATGCCTAAAATCAATGGAACTGGTATAATTTCCGTAGGATTGGGAGCAGTGTAGTTGTATCTGGGCTAATGCCAAAGATAGTGCCGTCTAAAAATGTGACAAAACATGGTGACTGATGGTGAACCATATTTATTCGGGGAGCCCCGCTCAGACGGCTATGATTATAATGATAACAATGACTAATAATCTTTATGATGATGGTAGCTGATGACACTTCTCACCCCCAACTTGCCCAGGAACACATTGTCTTTCATCGATTTCAACGAGAGGTTGAATCACCTTCCAAATTTTTTTGCTTTCATGGCTGCCAATAAACATAATCAGATTGTGGTTTTGGCACATAAAATGCCATAAAAAAGAACAGTTTTACCAGGACGGACGTATTTTGACACTACCTTGTTGGTGCAGGTCTCATCTCTTTAAACTTCCTGCTGTTTTAGAATCTCATCCTGAGCTCATCTTGAACTTGAAAAACGGCTTCTTATGATTAAAAACAATTCACGCAAAAAGTCCCCGTGGAGTTGTCTAAGTATGCGTAAGCATTGTGCCACTTTCTCATCTCCATGCATCCCGATGCCGTTATCAATGTTATGAAACTTGATCCGACCAGTACAGACGACAGCGTTGCGGCGACACGAACTGCTGCGGACAGCAGCGCAAGGTACATTGATGCAGGCAAACTGCTGAAGGTGGTGGTGCCAGGTGGGCTGATGACGTTCCGATCATATAAGCCGTTATCACTCTTCAGTGCCTTATCCATCTGTGTCGAACCTTTCTCAACAGTAGTCAACCGTACTTTGGCGGCGGATGCATGTGGCGCGGCCGCGCAGGCCCTGTCTTGAATGCAATCCGCGATGGGGACAGGGTGCGCCGATTGCTGATAGCTTTGTGTGCACTGTGTTCTCCCCGCGTAGTTCGCGTTGAAGCGAGACGCGTGGACCCTATCTTGAAAGCAATCTACGATGGTGACAGAGTGCACCGAGTGTTGATAGCTTCGTATGCGCTGTGTTCTCGCCGCTTCGCGTTGAAGGGAGAGTCAGCATGAAGGTGAATTCGCTCTGCTGCGCGGGCCCCATCTTGAAAGCGATCGTCTTGCGTGACAGACGGATGGACGAATTTTCTCGAAATATATACGCATTAAAAAAATTCGGCAGACAACTGCTTACGTGTGGGTATGCGAAAACGTACCGTTTATACATTTCGGAACGGCATGAACGCGCTCATGTTACACACTCGTGACGTAGCGCTACCTCCTCCCCATTGGCTGCGCTGTCACGTGCCCAATGACGCGCGCACTTGGCCACACCTTTAGTCACCCAGATGGCTGCGACGTGACGTGTGCAATGACACGCACTAGGCACACCTTTAGTTAACCAGAACCGTGGAGGCAATAATAAAAAAAAAGTTGCAATTTCGTCTGAAAGGCATAGCATCGATTGCGATAGCAAAGTAGCGGACAGCTATACGAAGTAAGGATAGTAGTTTTATCAGACATACAAAGTTGTAAGCATAGGCATACTAACTGAATTAACAGGCATGGTGTCTCGCGCGCACAAGGAAACATGGACACATGTCACTCGATGACCACGGAAAGTGGCTGTCAAAGCGCTGCAGTGAGCAAACGCAGCAGCAGCAGCGGCAGCAGCGAGTGAATTGACCGTCCTGCTGCCTCTCGCATAGAGAGTTTCGGTTAAAAATGGTCATCACGCACATCTGAAGTATTTTGCCAATATACACTAGAAACGTCTTCCTGGGCTAAAAGCTACCATAAGCAGCTTGACTGGGCCCAATAGACATTGTGCATGGCAGGGCGATAACAGAGAGTACTTTGTAATATCACATAGTTCAAAACCAGTCCAACCCGCACAGAAACAATTGTAACATTTCAAATGTAAGCCTATTGACAGGATAATTGTCTTGCGATGCACAGACAGATAACATTCAAACATCTCATAAAAAATCAAAGGGCACCGCACAATTAAAATCGTTATACATGAAATATATATGTTTACATTTGAACATCTTCAATTCCCTGCGAGAAAAATTAGTAGTGTCAGCGTAATTAAGTATTTCTTGTAAATTGTTTTTAATTGATTGTAATTTGCATTCAGTGCGAAAACGTGGTACATACCAAGGATCAGTGCTTCTTAGATGTACTGGTAATTTATGGTGTTGCATCTTGTATAATCTTGCTTCCAATATATTGTACCGACGCTTAATTGGGCATAACTTCGAAGGAGGCTAGCGTGGCTGGCTCTATCGCCTTATGTAGCCGCCTTATCTAGCAGCCTTATGTCGTGAAGTAAATAGAGCAACGCCGCATACTTGTCACTGTACCGCTTGTTAAAGTATCTTCAAAGCTTCAACGTGCGGATTGTCTGTAACACGACGTGGCCAGCAGCTTCGCGGACTTTTGATAAATGAAAACGATAAGCGAGAACTACAGAGCACGTCGTTGGCAAAATGCAAGAAGGAAAGAAAAAGGAAGCGAAGCGAGAGAAGTACTTTTTTTTCTTCCAGCGTTCATTGATCGTTTCAGAGATCGGGTGGGCACTTCAAAAAAACCGGCACCTGTCGTGCGGGTTCATGGGCGAACCGGCCGGACAGTCGAAGGCATCGGCGAACGGCGCGAAGTGGCTCATGGCGTCGGTGCACTCCGGCGACATGCGGTGCCCCGAGCTGTTAGTCCAGCAGGTCACGTGACAGGCCGTCAGGAAGAAGACCTGCTCGGCGTTGTAGGCCTCCAGTCCCCGGAGGGGCACGTCCTGCGCGACGTTGCGGAACCGCCTGTAGGCGTCGTGCGCGATTTCCAGCGCCGGAAGTACGGGGTAGAGTGACGTCAACTGGGCGGACGCGTCGGAGGAGGTATGGTAGAGTGGCGCACCTGCCCAGCTTCCACAGTTGCTGCCCTGGAGTCCCGCTGGCGTCGGTCGCGTTAGTTGGAGGAACCCAAGCCGACGGTGTACGTTCGCCGTCGAGCAGGAGCGTGAGCGTATTGATGGTTCGCGCCACCTGCAGGCACGGGAAGTGGCCCAGCAGAATGATATAAATTATGGCTCCGTTAACATGAACTCGATGCGAGTGGGTCGAGTCATGACACCGGGATGGCCTGTGATGCCACGCGAGAGTGCTCGCGTGGCATCACAGGCGCTATGCTATTCTATGCACAACTCCTACGGCTACCGTTGGGGTTCCAGTTACTTTTATGATTGATGCATGAAACGACGTTTTCTTAAGAAAGTAACTGGAACGCCAATGCATTTCTCCGCAAAGTTCGGGAATTAATATCTCGAAACTGGTGTCACTCTGACAATTCGTTCCAAGTGGATCCGCCTGGTGAACTCCACGGCTAAAACTTGTAAATAGCAATATGGGCCATAAGATAATTAATTAGAAAGTTAATTAGTGAAATTTCTTAAATTTGTATGTTAAGCATTTCAGTTTTTTTTGTTCGAGTAGTGTCCGCCTCTTCGAGTAGACCAGTTCATGAACTAGAATTGTGCCACCTGCCACAGGCGTCTTTTAAAAAAAATATTGAAAGTGTACGCTCATACGCCGGGTATATTAGTTTCCGTGGTTACACAGAAGTGACGATAGCACCCAAGCTCCCTACTGTATCCTCGGCGACTTTAACGCCCCTCACACAACGTGCGGCTATAAGCTCCAGTCCAAGAGAGGAAAGGCATTGGCCAAAGCAATGGAGGATCACGAGGTGGCCTTCCTGAACGAGCCGGACGTAACCACCAGAAGAGGCAACAGTGCCGCGATGGACGCCACGCCAGACCTGTCGTGGTTATCGGGCACGCTAGAGTCTCCTGGAGAAGCGAAGGAGCGAATGACCTGGGGTCTGACCACAGCGTGATCGGCATCACGATCCGAGGCTCCCGATATCGGGCTGTGCTGGGGACGGCGCGGATCACGGATTGGGACAAGATGAGAAAGTTTACCCAAGAACAAGAAGAGGCGTCCGAGGAAGAATCGGGACAAGCTGAAACACAAAGGACCTACACCGAATGGGCGAGGGACCAGAAGAAGGCCCTCGATAAATTTACCCAAGAAATCGCAACGACGTCGCAGGCACCGCACGTGGACGCCAGACTGAGCCACATGTGGGCGGCCCGACACTCGTTAACGCGGCGGTAGAAACGTCGGAGACAGAACAGAATGCTGGGCAAGCGCATAACAGTCTTGAACAAACAGATCGCCGAGCACGCAGCAAACTATGTAAGGAAAATTGGCTGAAGACCTGCGATGGCCTGCAGGGCAAGCTCTCGACATGGAAGACGTGGTGTCTCTTGAGGCATCTGATCGACCCGCTGAGTAACAAAACTGCGACCAATCGCAACCTCACCAAAGTATTGAACACGTACAAAGGAGATGGCCGCAGACTCCTGGAAGACCTGAAGGCGAAGTATCTAAAGACAGAAGGGACAGTGCCTGGTGCCCGAGAGGTACGAAGGACCCGACAACGAAGAACTGGACCGGCCGTTTACCATGACGGAACTGTGGACAGCTATAGATGACAGTAACAAAAGAAGTGCATCCGGCAGGGACGCCATAACAAATTACTCGCTAACATGAGCGTTACAGCGGCCCGCGGCCTCCTAGAGCACATCAACGAAGCCTGGGAGAGCTCGCAGTTGCCGAAGGAATGGAAGGACGCCGAGGTCCGCTTCATTCCAAAGCCCAGCAAGGTCCTCACGATAGACAACATGCGGCCCATCTCCCTCACGTCCTGCGTGGGGAAGGTGGTGGAGCGCATGGTCGTTCGCCGGCTGCAGAAGCACCTCGAAGAAATGCATCAGATGCCGGAGACGACGTACGGCTTCAGGCAACGTCTCAACACCCAAGACGTGATGATCCAACTCCACGAACTGGTCGTCAAGCCGGCAACGAGGCACGCGCCACGCGGGATACTCGCCCTCGACCTGAAGGGAGCGTTTGACAACGTGTCCCACGCGAGCGTGCTACAGAATCTGAACAAGACCAGGTGTGGCCGAAAGACATTCGGCTACATAAAAGATTTTCTGTCAAACCGAACGGCGACAATCAGGATAGGGGAGAAGAAGTCTGACCCTGTCGAGCTCGGCGATAGGGGCACCCCTCAGGGATCGGTCTTTTCGCCCCTGCTCTTATCTGGCCCTCCTGCCCCTGTCCGATCTAAAGCAAATCGAAGGCGTGGACTACGCGTTCTACGCCGGCGATATTACGGTGTGGACGGCCCGAGCCGGGTCCGATGCCTGGACGGAAGTCTTGCAGCGGGCGGCAACCACCGTGCACGAGTACGCAAAGTCTTGCGCACTGAGCTGCGCTCCTCAGAAGTCAGAGCTGCTCATGATCTAACCGGGAAAATTCAAGAAGGAGCTGCCGCCGAACGTGATCATCACCATCGACGAACGACCATCAAGCCAGCACAGCAGATTAGGATTCTCGGCCTACTACTTCAGAGCGACGGGAAGGCACATGCTGCCATCACAAGATCGCGGGTTACCTACTCCGCCCCGTATCTCCAGCTGACGAAGGCGAATAGGGACACCTTAAACACGATGCTTCGTAAAGCAACGAAGCAAGCACTGGGCATGCCCGTATACTCGTCCACGCAAAGAATGCTAGGCATTAGCGCCCACAACATGGTGGAGGAGCTCATCGAAGCCCACCTCTCTAATCAGAGAATCCAGCTCAGTCACACGGAACACGGACGAGCCGTCCTACGCAAGACAGGATGGCAGATCGAACCAGTACCCATCAAGGCGGCCCTTCCGGAAGACTGGAAGACGACCATTTAGACCAAACCCCTTCCCCGGAACATGACGCTGGCCAAGGTGGACGAGAGGCGCACCGCGCGGGCCAAAGCCAAAGCCTGGAAGCTGGAAGAGAACCCCAGGGTCCTCTACGCGGACGCCTCGCTCCGAAAACACAGTGACCGTGCAGCGGTGGTGGTTACGTCAAAAGACAGGCTGATCGTCAGCGCGTCCCTGAAGACAACAGACCCCGCAGTTGCCGAAGCGGCCGTGTGGCCCTCGTACTCGCACAGCCGAGCGTGGACACCGTAGTCACCGACTCAAAGACAGCCTACCGAAGCTTCCGCGGGGGGGGGGGGGGGTAATCTCCTCCGTGGCCCGAGCCATTCTATCCAAGCGCAAGCATCCGGGAAGAGCCATAGAGCTCGTGTGGGTCCCGGCTCACTCGCAGGTAGCAGGCAACACCATCGCCGACTACCATGCCCGAGAAATGTCGATCCGGGCCGAGCACGACCTGGAAGAGCTACCGCACCCGGTTACCAGCTTTCGGGACATTATTGGGATGCACCGAGAAGAAACGTGCAGACTTCCAGAACCGCACCCCAAACTCACCAGGCAACAACAGACGATCCTGCGTCGAGCTCAGGCGGGATCGCTAGCGCATCCCGTACTGATGAACCGCACGTACCCTGCGGAACACGATATGCTCCGTCCTTTTTTGCAAAAGAGCAAAGGGCACCCTGCCGCACGTCTTGGCAAAGTGCACAGAACTGAAGACCCCCCCCCTCCTCCCCTTTCCTCCAACACCCCCGATCCCCAACCCCTTGAGCGATGGGAGACCTTGTTATCCAGCGCCGCCCTACCGATTCAGCTCGCACTGACGGACAGGGGCCAGGAGCTGCTGGGAACATATGGGTCCCGTAACTAGGGAACCACCCGGTCTGGTGCCCGCGTGCACCACCGATTTATTTCGGGCCCAGTAAATGTTGCTTCATCATCATCTGCTGTAATGTTCGCGCTTGGTGAGGGAATGTCGTACAGGGCCGGTATCGGTATCGCGTTTTTAACGAAACCTAAATGCCGTAGACTACGTCCCTAACTGATCAGTGTCATTATTTTAGTACCCATATATTTCACGCCATTTGCAGCGACATGTTTTAGGCCCCTTTACAGCCATGCCACATCTGCCATAAGGAATTCATTGTCCACGTCATCCATAATTCATCCATAACATTACTATTTGTCATGACGCTCTTTGGCCAGACATCGTCCTTGCGCCATAAAACACCACAAATCATCCTGAACGAACCTCTTTCCCCCCAACATGCGTGACTGGGTGTGCAGAACAGGTATGGGCGACACATTCGATGAACCTCTTTGATGTCCATTTGGGTCAATGGCTATGTGCCAGTGCGTGTGTGCCGATCTTCGATGAAAAATGCATTAAAAATTTTTCTGGTGCTTCTCACTCAGGATAGAACTCGCGCCATGTTTGTTTAGACAATCCTTTCTTGTCCTAATGTACGGGGTGATCACTCGTTAGCCCTGCGGAATGTTCAAAAATCGCCTGTCGCAGGTGACATAATTCTAGTCCTTAAGGTGGACTATTCAGAGAGGCTGGCGGTACTTAAGCGAGAAATCGAAACACATATCCGACAAGATAAAACTAATCAGTTTCTTAATTACTTAGCATGCAGTACGTATTGCGATTTACGAATTGTAGCGGGTTAGATTGTACGGCGTATCTTCTGGGAACTAATTTCCAGAATGATACTAGTTTGGAGATATGCGCCATCAAAGTCGCCGTAAAAATTCACTGGTGTCCCATTTTTTAACAAAACGCGTTTTTATGCATCCAAGCGCTAACGTAACTGGAAGGCCTATGTATTTTTGTCCCACACTTTGGGCAATAATATATAGTAACACCGTATAGCCGCTGAGCTACACCGGGGGGTAGCCTTCGTGGTGCGCATTCAGCAAAAAATTCTATCGCACTGTGTATATATACGCGGGGTGCGGTTCAAAGGTCTCCAATTATTGTAAACATAGTGGATTCACGATAAAATGCCGATGTCCGCAGACCGCGTCTCGTGGCAATGACAGAGCGTTACATGGAGGTGGCTTAGTTGGTTCGTGGTGCCGCGAGAGCTGCCAGCTGAGGAGAAACGTCGACAAAGAAGCACGAATTGGACGAGGAGGATGCTGGACTAACAAGTTGGCCTTATTTAAAAAAAAAAAAACGGAAGCGATGAATTAACGCGCTTGTCAACGCTCGCACGACCGGCATGAGCAAATTTACAGGAAGTGCATGCCGATGACGGTTCATCAATGACCGTATCGTGTGGCATCTATACAACTTTTCTATTTTGCATCCGTCGTCATTGCCTCAGGCAAAGCCACGTCGCCGTTACCGCCGGAATCGAGCGCTGGGCACCGCGAATTAAAAGGAAATAATTGAAAATGAAACGTGTCTTTAGTACAGGCGGGCGCTTGTGACCCGGGACTGTGGTTTGCTGGCAGCGTCCGGCGCGTCCATTTCTCGTTACGAGGGGTGGCCGTCTGTTAGAAACATCGCTGATGGACCTTTGTCAGACATTAGGCAGTTTTAGTCGGGCGTCCGCAACCACCCATGTACGCAGCGCGCAAGGTCGTGTGTACTTAGCGAAGCGCGCGTGCATGAAATGGCTATAGTTGGCGGGACGCAAAGATTGAGAAGGGAATTGCTGACTTATACGTGCAGGAGCCGGTAGCGTGCTAATCAGCGCCGCCATATGCCACCTTCTGAAACTGTGTAGCCAATATCAGCCGCCACGAAGCCAAACCACAAGCCGGAGTCTCATCTTCGGCAAGAGCCGTATCGAAAAAGGTATCGAAAAAAATTGGAGGACGCTTAAGCTTCGCCTTCAAGAGTGGAACGCGACAGCGTTCCCATCGACCCGCCAAGGGGTGTAAGACAAAGCGCTACGGCGCAGGCATCACTTACGAGGCGCCCCGCATCGGACTTTGCGCCCACCTATCACACGGAGAGCGTCGAGAAACGCAGCGTTCTGCGCGGCAACGAAACGTGCGCCTGAGCAAACAGAACGAACCAAAGAATTCTCTCGGTGTCTCGGAGGGGGAAATGATCTACGCCAGCCAAACGTCGTGATCGGCACGGGCAGAGAGATAGACAGATAGTAATCTAAAGAAAGGAACGGCGCTTGATTCTGCAACCCGCGTGGGAGCACGGCGAAGCGTCGCCAGGGGAGAGGGAGTCGGGGCCGCAACGCGCCTGGCACCGGTCCGCGCACAGCACAGCCCCAATGCGCGCATGGCGCGCCACCTGTCGGGGCAGCGCCGTACATTGAGAGGAGGGGTCTTCTGTGTTTGCCGCAAGATGGCTCTGCGTGTGCGGTAAGCGCAGAAGAAATGTAGCGGAAACGTACTTCGCTATTCGTGTAAATGCGACTTCTGTAAGTTACGCGCTCATAATTACCGATATACACCGCAGTATAACATTCTACGGCACGTTTTTAAGGCAACACCGCGTTCACTAAAAGCGCGTTTGTACCGATTTCAAGCATCGAACTCGTGGTAAAGAAAAAAAAAACTCGTGGCTGAGTGGTAGCGTCTCCGTCTCACACTCCGGAGACCCTGGTTCGATTCCCACCCAGCCCATCTTGGAAGTTGCTTTTTATTTATGAAGTGCCTGCCACGATTTATCGCTCACGGCCAACGCCGCGGACGCCGACACCCGACGCCGACGACACCGGCTTTTCTGCGACACGAGCTCCTTAACGCTATCGCGTTAAAATGCGCTCTCGTGGACACGCGAGAACGTCCCGCAGAGCCCGCAGCGAACGCTACGCAGCTTTAACTGCGGGCGCACGCGAGAGACCGTGCGCGCTTCTCCGTACTGCGCATGCGCGCTGTCCCCTCCGCGGGCTTCCTGCGTACGGAGAACTGTTGCAGACGTCCAACTAAAACTGTCTATTGTCGTGGCGAGCCAAGAACGACACGCGCTCCGTGAGGCATACAGCGTTCACCTGATAAGGTTTCTCGCTCGGCTACTCGTGTTACTCAGCATCGTCTTCTGTTATCAACCATCGATGACCAGCGAACGAAAAGCCGTTACATAGGCTCCCGCTAGCGCGAAACGAACGCGTCAAACGTGGATTTGCGGTCCGCCAGTGCGCTGAACAGAGACCGCACACATCCGTCTGGTTGTGACGCTGTTCACGAGGTCCGCAACGTTCTTTTTCTCGGTGGTTTCATTGTGTAGGCTCGCATTGTGCTTTTTCGAGCGGCCACGCTTTCCAGTCGATACTGGTGTTGCAACGGCGACGCGGTGTTGGAAAAGTAACTTAAGTAGTGCCGTTCCCGACGCAGTTCATGGTGCGACGTCTATGTCTCACGAACCGTATCAAACCTTCTGTTGAGAGTTGGCCTGGCTTTTAATGCACTCGGTAGTTCGTAAGACGTTATTGCCGTCGTGAACAGTCTTCTGCTGACCGGTCGTGGCGTTGGTATGCTTCCATGGAACCGCCCGGAAGGGCAGTGTGACTTTTCAGCCTGGAAGCAACGCTTCTGGTAAGCTGTGTAATATTTATCTTTCGCAAGTTTAACGCATGTGCTGTCGGCAACGCGGTATCAGTGTTTGTAGCCGGTTATATACGCGTCATGGACGGGCTCTTATCAAGTTGCGATATATGATTGCGTCGTGGTTCGCACTTTGGGCTATTTGCGCTTTTCTCTGACATGGCGGCTGATGAAGTCAGCGGAAGCGATCTTGACAGTCGTACGCTGCAATAAGTCTTTCTGGGGCTATCAAAACACAAGTTTTTTTTCAAGCGATGCTTTCTCTGCGAGCCCTACCGAACTTCGCTCATCGTGGCTGCTGCTGACGCCTAGTGCAATTATATGACGCTCATTTGCTCCGCTGCCAATTCCAAGATAGCTCGTCGGGACAAATGGGGCGTGCTTAGCGTGGCGTAGCACGGTCGCCCGCCACTTATCATGTCGAAGACGCTGGAAAGAAACTGGCGAATAGTCAGCCCTACCACTGTCGTTCGCGTCGTACAGTGCTCACCGAATGAAACGCGTCAATTTAGGGCTAAGTAATGCGCATACTTTCGTTTCAGACGGCTGTAGTTCGTGTCACATCGACGTAATTCTGGCGCGTACACTTACATCGGAGTCCTCGCCACCTTTGGTGACCAAATTCCTAGCGACATGACATGGTGCTCTCGCGTAATTTGCACTTATGTAGGGTACTACTAAATGATCTGTGTCCCGTTTCATTCTGCGAGCACTGTACACGCCTCTACGCCCGTGCATCTTTCCTCACTATCCTTCCCTTGCCAAAGATCAAACATTTTGCCTTGCGGTGCGTACATAACACAGGCGCGTTCGTGCCCGCAAAGCACGAGACTTCGTATACAGGACACCACGGTAGGCTCACGAGAAAAGACAAAGTTTCGGAACAGCTTTGAGCGTGGGTCTCAGGAAATCTCCAAGTTCCCCGTGCGACAGTCGAAGAAGGCTGACGAGACCAAGAAGCCAACGGCAGCACAACTGCCACCCACAGCGCCGCAGAAACGCCAGAAGACTACCGAAGAATCGGTGAACCGGTGGCAAAGTGCCTGTGACCAGCGACGGGCAAACACCATCGCATTCTCTGGTGAAACGCGTGTTACCCATCACGGAGTCATCGACCTCTCCGAAAAAGAGGGTCAAGGTGATGGGAGCCGTGGCTAAGAAGACAACATAAAAAAACTTGCCAAGAAGGCTACATCGCAGCTTCGAAAACTGAGCTACTTGGAGAAGATGTGCACGACGAAAAATGATGCGAATTGCAGAAGGCAGCGTTTCTGTCTGTGGCATGGATAATGCTTCAAATGACGCGAGCCGAAATTTGTGCGATGCTGACGTATTGCCTGGGCCTGCCTGCCTTAACGAGAAAAGTGACGACTCGGGATGCAGTTCGGTCATCTCGACTGCAGACGGCCCGGAACCATCGACCACAGATGCAAGCGCGGTTACTGCTGACGCGGCTTCCCCACCTACATCACTCGACAATGCTGTGTGCTTTATTGACACCGGTAGTGAAGGGGAGAGTGGTATGGGGGGAAAGTGAGGGTCATTTGTCAATAGACCCGAGTTTGGTGCACAAATGTGAACAGCGTGGAAAGACTGTCGTGGTCTGGAACAAAGAAGAGCACGATGACTATCATGTCGTGCTGAACCTGAGCCAGCCTGAGCGTGTCGCTATAGCATCTCCCAAAGTGATGGCCGCTGGTCGGAAACGAACTGCTTAAACTACGACAAGAAAGACGTCTCGAACGAAGAAAGCATGCGCTGAAAAAAGAAAAAAAAAACGAGGGCGTTGTAAGTGCAAGTGAAAGTGCAAGTTAATTGTAATTAAGAAGGTTTTGCATAATTTATCACGTAAAGGACGGCCTTGCATAATTAATTTCTGTGGTGATTTCCTCTGGCACTTTAGACTGTTATGTGACATAGAAGTGAAACCTGACGCAAGCTTATGGCGCGTTTAGTACGCTGTAATTTTTGTGCTTCTGTGGAGTCGGTAAATATGTTATACCGAGGCCCGCTGGCTCACGGGGATTTCATTTTTTAGCTAGTATGTAAAAATTTAAATGGACTCTATCCACAATCGCATATATTTATTAAATAAGCATGCACGTTTGCATATGACATCTAAGATTGTTTGTTGAATATGTTCGAAGCAGTATTTATTTGTCTTTTTCGTTTATCGGAGATCCATGGCGAATGTCTCATTTCAGTAGTCGTTGAATTTAGAAGTGATTTACAGTTATGTTTGGGTTGTATTGACAAAAAAAAAAACATTGTGATCTTTGTACAGTCATACCTCGTTACAACGAAGTCGCATCCAATACGAAAATGCCTTCCTTATATTCGATATTCGTCGTAAACTTATGTCGTATTTATTCGCATAATTCCCGCTCTCGCGTAACGCTTGCACTCCACATATTTTCCATCAAGACATAATTTTTTTTTCTTTCCTGAGTCAGTCGTTCCACTCTTGAAAATTGCGGCACCGACTGTCGTCTGCTTGTTTTGGCCGGTGATGATGATAGTGTATGGCAGCTGAGCACACAATCGACGCGTGCCAATCACAGTTTAATCAAATCTAAATTTCAAGTGGCGAGGTTTCTGCGAATTCGTGAAGTTTCTGAGTAGCAAGTGGACAGCAACCCCGGCATTGTTTGCGTCTAGTCTCGCTTCGCCATAGGGTGACATGGAAGCTACATGTCTGGTTTCAAGCTGAAGGCCGATGCAAGATGGCACCGTTTCTAAATAAATAAACAAACAAATAAATAAATAAATAAATAAATAAATAAATAAATAAATAAATAAATAAATAAGAATGTCAGTGTCTACAGTCTTGACACCGACTTTGAATAGTGCAGGAAACGGCGGAAATCCGTAGCCTCTTCCGCTGCTCCTGCCCGTTCATCAAACGTCCTGGAATCCAGCGCGTCTTGTTGGGAAGACCTAACAAACTGTTGGGTCTGTTTTGTTTTCACTCTGTGTGTGTGTGCGTGTGGGTGCCTGCGCACAGCTGCGCCTCTGAACGCGATATCACTGAGGTGCCTGGTGCGCTGGAAAGCTTGATGGTTCCCGTAGCACCTACTTAGGAGCTAAGGGGGATGGAACCCGCTCTCAATGGGTCTGCCCAGAAACATGCTATTTATTCGTTTATTGGCTCCCGGTTAAGCTATACTATTTGCAAATGGAGGGTCCTTGCAGTTCCCGCCAGAGTAGAACCTGAGCTCTTATTACAAAGGTAAATGTTGCTTTGTATGTAGTAACATTTTGTTTGAGATTGCAATAGCTGGTGTGAGAACTGCAGTTTACAGCAACTTTATTTCGTTTTCTAGAACCCTTGCTCGGAAAATTTTCGCCGTGTAATTACACCACCCCCTCAGTCCGGATCGATTTTCCATGGAAAAAGAAAGCCGAGCATTATGTGAGCAAATGTGGTACTCATTACATGCTCATACTGGCGAGAACTTATATTCAACAATTACTTATATTCGTTTTCTTTGTACGTACGTAGATTACACTGTACAGGCATCATGTTGCCTATCGTAACGTATAACCTTGCCTAGTCTTCCTTGGGACCATAGCCTGTTCACACCTTGAGATACCTGCACAGTTTAATTTACACATTTTTAATGTAACGATAAACACAACTTTACGCAGTCGGTGTCTAGGTCATGTTAGCCAAGATCTGTTGACCTACAACAAGCTATGTTCACGGTTGTTTGGCGAAAAAAAAAAGAACATTGTTGCTTTGGTCATGTAGTTAAAATGACCAGTGTTCGGGCTTCACACTACAAAAGCACGCACAAAAGCGCCACCGTCACTGGCTTACATAGCATGGCAGTTCAGTCCGTGCCAGGGAGCACACCTCTGTTCTGTATAATCGTACTGTATATCATGAGATATTATGTCGTTATGTATGTATATACATGGTACATAGTGCAAGACCCCGCAGGGGCGTCTGCGTCAGCAGGCGTTTGGTGTGTTGCGACACCACGTACCCGAGCACATGAGGGTTGGACCCTCCCGCGTGTAGCTGTACGCGGCTTAGCCGTTTCTGGGGAAAGGGGGATCCTGGAGGTTGAGCCGATGCCGGGTGGTTGGACCTTTAAGGCCCAACCTTTCGGTGGAGGCAACACGCCTTTTTGGCCTCTGCTTCACATAGACGGCACTCCCGGACTGACCCACCCGGGGGAAATCGGCAGTCGCCTTTTCCTGTCCCCCCCTCTATTCTTTTTCTTTCCTATCTTCTTTCTTTTACTGTCCTATCATCTCTTCTCTTCCGTCACTTCCTAATTTTTCTAGGCGGCTAGGGTTAACCTTGTGTATGTGCCCTCCCTTGGGTATGTTATATTAGGTTATAGCAGCAATGCACGGCTGGCGTCTGTAGCCTTACACGTTAAGTGATACAGCGTCCCCCTGTTGGGCTCCAAGGTGGGTGGCCGCCATTGCTGCCGAAAGTGACTGAAATATTATGGGAACACCTGCTTTTCCACGTCTGCTTGATCGTCACTCTCAAAAGAGGGGACGCACCGATGAAATTCTAAGCCTCTTCAAACCAAAAGAAATTTTCCCCCGATTCCAAGTTGTTCACAGCGAAAAAACAGAAAAACCAGCTAGAACCGTATCTCCTTTTCTTGTTGCAAAAGGCTTGACTGATAAGGTCACCAAAATGTCGAGCGGGGACCTCCTCCTTGAAATCCATGATAAAGAACAGCACAGCAAACTAAACAAACTTGTGGCATTTGGAGATATTCCTGTTACCGTTTCCCCTCATCGATCTATGAACACAGCACGCAGTGTAGTATCTGATGCAGATCTCATTGACTAGTCCGAAACAGAGCTGTTAGAGGGCTGGAAAGAGCAAAATGTCACTAACGTGCAACGGATCATTATCCGAAGAGAAAATAAAGAAATTCCTACAAAGCACCTGATCCTCACATTTGCCACTTGCGATCTGCCACAAGCAATAGAAACTGGATACACGAAGATAGCTGTCAGACCATACATCCCTAATCCAAGAAGATGCTTCCAATGTCAAAGATTTGGCCACGGATCGCAGAGCTGCCGTGGTAAACTCACATGTGCAAAATGTGGAGTCCAAGGCCGCGCCTCAGATAAATGTGAAGCAACACCTCACTGTGTAAACTGTGAAGGTGAACATCCAGCATACTCCCGATCTTGTCCGAACTGGAAAAAAGAAAAGGAAACAATCACCCTAAAAGTGCAAGAAAACATCTCTTTTAAGGAAGCACGAAAAAGGTGCTCGCCATTCCACACTACAACGTACGCCGATGCGACGCGTCAGGGGGCAGCGCCGCACCGGCCTGCGCCACCTGCCCGGCCCGCGCACAGCGAGCCGTTGGCTCGCTGTGCGCGGTGGAAGTGGAAGCAGTCAAACCTGCGCCACCTACCAAGACACAGAGGCCGGCTACCCCGGGTACGTCGGGCCTCAAGACCACGCCTCGCCAGGCGAGGTCTGACGAACAAACTAGAAGCCCGCACGCGCGGGCGTCCAGTGCTTTCCAGGAGGCAATGGACACAACACCGGCACGTTTGGTGCCGAAACACCGGCGTGGCTCTCTCGAGCTCGCCAAAACAAACAAAAAGCCCATAACAGGGCCAGACGACGGTCCCGTTACCTAAAGTACACCACTACACACCTGAACACAGAACATTTCTCATCCTAATAAAATGGCTGTACAAATTATTGATTGGAATGCCCGTGGCATTCCAAACAACTTAGATGACATCAAAGAAATAATACAAGAGTTTAATCCTAGGCTGTTCTGCGTTCAGGAAACACACTTGAAAACATCAAATACAACCTTCTTAACACAATACACATTATTCCGGAAAGATCGCGATGATGGCCATGCCGCGTCTGGTGGCGTGGCTATTATAGCTCAGAGGTCAGTTGCTTGCCAACACCTCCACCTTCAAACTAATTTTGAGGCAGTAGCGGTTAGGGCGATTCTTTTCGACAGGTTGTTTACGGTCTGTTCCCTCTACATACCACCCGAACACCGCTTGCAACTAAGGGACCTTGAAACGCTAGTTAATCAGCTTCCGGAACCATTAATTTTAACAGGTGATCTGAACGCCATAATAGGCTATGGGGCGACTCGCGCTGCGATTCAAGAGGGCGTACTATAGAAGACTTTCTTTTATGTACCGGTGCAGTTCTTCTGAATAAAAAAGAACCCACCTTTTATAGCACTATACACAAATCATATTCTTCACTAGACCTAACCATAGCCTCTCCATCTCTAATGCCGTACCTTGATTGGAAGGTCCTGAAAAACCCGTACGGAAGTGACCACTTTCCTATTCTCTTAAATTTAACAAAACGCGCTGAATGTACTCCACAGATTCCCCGATGGAAAATCGACTCGTCGGATTGGGAACTGTTTCAGGAGATTACATATCTCCAGTATGAGGATTTGAGCTCTTTAAACATAGATGATGCTGTGGCATATTTAACAGTTTTTATTATTGACGCCGCTGAAAAATGCATAAAACAAACTAACGGACTTGCTAATAAGCGTCGTTTGCCTTGGTGGAATGACGCATGTAAAGAGGCACGGAAAAAAACAAAACAAAGCTTGGAGCCTGCGTCGTGACTCTCCAACTGCGGAGAACCTCATTAATTTCAAGAAGGCAAAATCACAGGGCAGGAGAACACGACGACGTGCTAAGCGAGAAAGCTGGGAAATGTACATATGTAGTATCAGTTCTTACAAAGATGAGGTTAAGGTATGGAACAGGGTGAACAGATTAAAGGGCAGGGAAACACAACCGCTTCCTTTAGTAAACGCTCAAGGTGACACCATGAAAGATCAGGCAGACTTCCTGGGTAAGCATTTTGAAAATATTTCTAGTGCATCACACTATGCGCCAACTTTCCTATAGTTCAAGGAACGCATAGAGCGAGAGTGCCTTGAACGAAAATGCGCAGCAGATGAACCTTACAACTGTCCCTTTAGTCTCGCTGAACTGAAGGCTGCTCTCATTTCCTGCAGCAACTCAGCACCAGGTGGTGACCGCATAATGTATGCAATGATCAGGAATATGCATCCAGAAACATTGAACACACTTCTGTCTCTTTACAACACCATGTGAGTATCTGGGCATATTCCATCCTCATGGAAAGAAGCGATTGTCATCCCAATTCATAAGCAAGGCAACGACCCCGCATTAGCCAGTAGCTATAGGCCAATAGCTCTAACAAGCTGCATGTGTAAGTTATATGAAAAAATGGTAAATCGGCGTCTAATCTATTTCCTGGAAAGCAAACGTCTACTTGATCCCCTTCAATGCGGTTTCAGGGAGGGTAGGTCAACAATAGACCACCTTGTTCGCATTGAGGCAAATATTAGAGAGGCTTATATACACAAACAATTTTTTCTCTATGTATATCTGGACTTGGAGAAAGCCTGTGACACAACATGGCGATTCGGAATCCTCCGATATCTATCTGCGATGGGCGTACGCGGCAATATGCTAAATATGATAGAAAACTACTTGACTAACCGCACGTTCCGTGTTAGAGTGGGCAATGCCCTGTCCAGGCTATTCACTCAAGAGACTGGTGTGCCACAAGAGGGCGTGCTTAGTTGCACCCTCTTCATTGTGAAAATGAATTCCCTCCACAAAGTCATTCCATCCTCAATGTTTTATTCAATATATGTTGACGATGTGCAACTAGGATTTAAGTCTTGTAACCTTGCTGTCTGCGAGCGCCAAGTCCAACTCGGACTGAACAAGGTCTCAAAATGGGCAAACGAAAATGGCTTCAAGCTAAACCCCCTCAAAAGCTCCTGTGTACTTTTTTCTGGAAAGAGAGGCTTGATACAAGATCCTGATATTATGCTGCATGGACAACACATACCACTTAACACTGAACATAAATTTTTAGGCATAATACTCGACTCAAAACTCACCTTCATTCCTCATATAAAGTATTTGAAAGCTAAATGCCTTAAAACAATGAACATCCTGAAAATACTGTCACATACAACACGGGGAAGCGACAGGAAATGCCTCATGAACCTCTGCAGGAGCCTTGTACGATCGCGGTTAGACTACGGTGCCGTTGTGTATCACTCAGCTACACCCAGTGCTCTCAAGATGCTGGACCCTGTGCATCATCTTGGTATCCGCCTCGCCCCCGGCGCCTTTAGGACGAGTCCGATTCAAAGCCTCTATGTTGAATCGAATGAATGGTCGCTCGATCTGCAGCGGTCATATTCTACATTTAATTATTTTCTGAAAGTTCATGCTAACAAAAACCATCCTTGTTATCCCACCATAAACGATATGACCTCTGCAACACTCTTTCATAACAAACCTACAGCCAGAGAGCCATTCTCGATCCGTGTGACAAAGCTGAGCGAGGAGATGGATGTTCCTATTCATGAAAATAGACTAATGGCTTCTGCCAAGCCGTTTCCACCGTGGTTGTGGCGAATCATTGACTGTGACACGTCATTTGTGGAGGTAACGAAGCACGCTCCAGAGGCGCACATTCATATGCATTTTCTGGAATTACAATTTAAGTACCCTTGTCCAGAGTATTACACAGATGCGTCTAAATCACATGCTGGCGTGTCATACGCAGCCGTCGGCCCATCCTTTTCCGTGTCCGATGTTCTGCACCCTCAAACAAGCATCTTTACAGCAGAGGCGTATGCACTGTGGTCGGCTGCGAAACACATCAAACAGTTAAAATTACATAAGGCGGTCATATACACAGACTCATTAAGCATTGTGAAAACATTGATGTCATGCTTCAACCACACAAATCCCGTAATTGCAGATCTTTTCTCTCTCCTCTGTACTATTTATGCCTCTGGCCAACATGTAACGATATGCTGGGTGCCTGGACACAGAGGTATTGACGGTAACGTCCTGGCAGACCGAATTGCTATCTCCTTAGACATAAAAGCTTGCAACATGTCCGCAGCCATTCCGGTCTCAGACCTAAAGCCATACTTACGGAAAAAACCTCAGAACCTACTGGCAGCATAAATGGGACCCTGAAACTCCACATAGTTAAGCCACATTTAGGATACTGGCCATCACTGACAAAGTCCAGACGAAGTGATGTCCTATTCTGTCGTCTCAGAATAGGGCACACTTACGGTACACATAACTTTCTGTTGAGTGGCGGTGAACGTCCAATATGTAGTAGATGTGGGGAGACACTCAGTGTTCAGCATGTCTTCCTAGAATGCCGCGAAACACTAGTCGAGAGGAAAAAACATTTCCCTTTAGCAAACAGTCAGTGTATACCACTTCACCTGGCACTGTTTCTAGGTAGAGAACCGCTATTTCACATGCAATCTACCTTAGCCTTTTTAAACGACGTTGACACGCTGCACGTTTTCTGTGCAAGGAATTCGTAACACGGCCTCTTGCGAGAGGCCACGGTTGCGATGTGAACCTTTGTACTAGCACATGCCTTCAGGCCCTTGTACTCAAGGGATCAGCTGAGGCTGTTGTGCTATCCGTCAACAACAATCACCTGTCTATTTTTATTCATGTAACACTATTACACCATTGTTGTAAATCCTATACTTATAGCATACCCTACTTCAGCCATTCTTATACTTTTATTCCTTGTGTATTTTATGCAACTTATAGCTCTCAGTTTTAAGCCTCTCTACAGCCACATCACATCAGCCATTAGTTCATTTCGTACTCGTCACCACTGCCTTGGCGCTCTTTGGCCACACTTGGCCTTTGCGCCAATAAACACTACATATCATCATCATCATAGTGCAAGAACACATCGAAGCTCACCTTCTCGCGCAGAAAATGACTCATGCTGACCCCAACGGACAAGAACACGCTCAAGATACTGGGTATGAGGGATGCTTGCAGAGAAATTAACAGCACGGAAACCATACCTGACGAGATTTGAGAACTCATTGATATCAGCCCAATACCGAGAAACATGCTCCTTAAAATATACAAGGACAGAAGAAAGGCAAGATCAGAAGCACACAAAAGAAATTTGGCCGGGAGAAAAGACGTGTTCGACGTCGACGCGACCACATACAAAGAACACTCCGGGGCGGTAGTCAGCGCTGTTGATGGCCAGCTTAGAGAAATAAGTTGCGCTTCGATCAAAGGCAACAACATCTTCGAGGCCGAGGAAGCGGCAATCGCACTCGCCATCACCCACCAGGGCGAAGAGGCCACTACAGCAATACTTGCGGACTCGCAAGAAGCGCGCAGAAGGTACAGCAATGGACGCATATCCACTGCGGCCACCCGCATACTGAAGACGAGAAAGATCACCTTTTCGAGATGCTTCATTACGTGGACACCAGGCCATGAAACTGTGACAGGGAACCAGCGTGCCGACGCCAACACCCGAGCACAGTCACCAGACGCTATGGAGCAGGTTTAGAAAACTAAAGACCCCTAAGGAGGATCTACCCCCTCCCCACAAAGACCTTAGTAGAGAGCAGTCGGTTGCTTGGAGACAGCTGCAGACTAACACATACCCCAATCTGAGTCTACTCAGCAAAGTCTATCCGGCAACATATGACAATAAATGCCCGCTATGCGGGGAGCACGCAACGCTTTACCACGTTACACGGGCCTGCCAAAAACCAAAGGTAGCGCCAGTACACCAAACACCAACACCGGAGCAGCGGGAGGCTGCGCTGTCCCGCTCGAAGCCAGAAGCTGACCGACAGAGCTATCAAGATGGCGAAGGCCACAGCGGCCCTGGACTGAGGGTTCCACCTTCGCCGGGATACGTCCTTTGCTAAAATAAAGTTTTTAATTCATTCATTCATTCATTCATTCATTCATTCATATCGCCTCCTGAGCCGGTGAAGGAAGAAGACGACGGCTCACGTGCTCGTAGCGCGAGAGAGCACGCTCACCGGAGCGTCCGCGGTGTGGGCGCCGCTATTGAGATCCCGCTGCACCATGACTGATCGGTCTACGTAAACCATGGGAACGGCGGCTGCCATTTTTGCGCGGCTTCCCACAAAGTCTACGCGGAGAAAGAGCAGTTGCAAGTAGACAGTTTGGCCCTGGAGACTGTAGACCCTCCGTGGTGGTGGTGGTGTGGCTTTTGCGTTGCGGCCGCTGGGCCTGAGGACGCGAGATCGAAGCCCGGCCGTAAAGGCCGCATTTCAATGAGTGCCAAATGCAAAAAAAGAGAGACACAAAACGCCCGTGTACCGTGCATTAGGTGGACATTAAAAAGAAACAGGTGGCCAAAATAAATCCGGAGTGTCGCGCTATGGCGTGTCTCACAATCATGCCTTGGTTTTGGCTTGGAAAACTACATACTTCTTTCATTCTTTTTGCGAATTTTGTGCTATTTTCAAATTATCATGCCAGCTGAACTAGCCAAACAGTCAGTCCTGCTCACTAAATACTGGGGCATCAAAGGAATCTCGCCTCACCTGAAAGCTCACCCACTCAGCCTTGTGCTGTCAAGGGAAACGTTGCTGCTCCAGAATAGAGCGCGAGTCGTTGCTTGTGTCACGGGTTCCATGCAAAGTGCAATGCAGCAATAATCGCTACCTGTTATTACGACTGTGTATATAGGTGCTACATTTGTTCACTGAATAATATTTAGCCTGTTTAGGGGCCCTTTGCCCAATCTAAAACGCAAAAGCCGAGCTTTCCTATCACGTTTTCAATCTACAAAGAACAGCTCTTCTTCTTATGCCTATGCATTTTTAGGTCTCTTATGACATGGTTTTCACGTTTAGCTTGAGAAGAGTTCGGCGATTTGGCCAGACAAGTTCTTCAGAATACTTACTGACTCAAATTTTCATGACTTTTGATACTGCTATGCTATGCTGCGATGCTGATGATGCCGATACTACAGGTTAAGAAACAGTTCTCCTGAAGCTACACTTCGATAAACAGAAAAATGCTTTCACAGTTGTACGTGGATACCTTGGCAAATAAGTTCCTGTGGCGCAGCTGTAACTCGTGTGCAGGTGTATGATCGCCAGTGTAACAGAAGCAAAAAGTTTGAAAGAGCGAGTACACATTTGTGCGCCAAATGTGCAACTACAATATTCATTGGCTCATGCGAGATTTTGGGCTTGGAGTGGTTATCTGTGGGAATCCGCTTCGTCGATGGGAGGATTTGCAGTTGACTACTGCTTTACCCAAGCAAGCAAGATTGAAAGTTGATCTGAAAAAGAGAGGCAAAACAAGAGAATCGTCATCCTGTAGCTAGCGTTCTAAAAAGAACAGTTGTCTTCATCAAGGCAGCAATGCATCGAGGCTGCGCATTCACCTTTTTGACCTATGTTGATCACATCATACTTTGCGCAAATTCACAAAATCAATGAGCTTCTTGAAATCAATTTATTGTGTGCTTTTCTTTTGACGACGCAGTCTTCATTAACGAGCCAACGCCAGTTTTTTGCATTACAGTGTTGCGAACTTCCCAAACTAGGTTTCTCCTAAATCAGGTTGTCAATATGGTTTTTATAAAGATTTTATTTTTGTCATCCAAACAGACTAAAACCTAAATATGCAGGTGGTGCCGGTTCTGAGGCACCGGGCTGCACCAACGCTGCAAGGTCCAGTGGTATACTACATGTCGGCGGCGCCATACCTTACACCCTATGCTTTGGAGGACAAGGGTGCAGGGTGCACCGCTGTACATTGGTACATCGAGGGCCTAGGTGCAGCGCATGCTGCATAGGTGCAGAGAAACTTGGTTGAATCGAATAGACCTAATGTTGCACTGCGAGTTGTGCTGACACCAGAGTTCAACGTGCAATAACACAGCCTCATGCTTTAAGCTATGTTCACAGAAGAAGACGTCAGCACGTTTATAATTTGGTCTACATGCAAAACAGAGAGCCGAATCCAGTTGGTGCGCTACCAAAAACGGTATGCAGCTCTAGTTACATTAGACATTTCTAAAGCATACGATAGTGTGGAATGCCCTATAATAATAAGGAGGATGTAGGATATTGATAGCCTGAATACTTCGTGACGTAGACTGCAGTTTTGCAGGGCAGGGAGTTTTGTTGTGCACAAAGGGGAATTTCATCGGGAAAATTCAGACAAACGGGCGACGTTCATCAAGACACAGTTTTATATTCGCTGTTGTTTAACATCTTACTCAGGTCCATTCCTTATCAGAATGTAAGCACGTACGTTTACGCTGATGATCTAGCGTTTTTTTTGCTTGAACAAGTGATATTCAGTCACTATAAGAGTGCTTACAGGATTACTTATGCGAGCTAGAGGCATGGTTGGACAGTATTCGCTTGTCCCTTAATGTAAATAAGAGTGCCATTCTTGTCTTTCCTCTACAAGACCCCATTATAATTTCCCTTTCATACCGCCATTCCACTATCCCACAAATGGAAAAAGTGAAGTACCTTGGAATTATTTGTGATGGAAATCTTAGTTGGCGTCATCCATATTGAACCTATAACTTCAAAAGCTTCTCGTGCAATGGGGATATTAAGAAGGATAAGCAATAATCGATGGGGCATGCGCAGACACACACCCATAATGATTTACCGCATGTATACCCGACCTATACTAGAGTTCGGCTGTCTGTTATTCTCCGGCGCCTCTGCTTACAAGCTACGTCCAGTAGTTTTGCTGGAACGGCAAGCGCTTCGCTTATATCTGGGGCTACCAAAGTTTGTAGCCAGCGCGGTGCTCTACAAGGAATCACTATTACCTTCGCTTGAAATGATATTTGAAATAGTCACCGTTCAAACATTCATAAGGCTTTATGAATCCCTACTGAGAAGGTCCTAGTCCATCTTCATCAAGCAACGAGCCCAATTTTTTTGGAGTCAAATGGCCTCAGTTTCACGCGCCACAAGTGATTATGTCACAATTGTTATCTAATCCGTTAGATGTAAATATAAATGATGTAATCACGGTAAACAGCACCTCAAATTCATTGGTTATTACTTATTACTTATACCCAAATAATGCAAAGCAGCTTCCCTCGCATATTTTTAACGGCTTACTCCACGATCACTTCGATCAGCTCCCCACTAACGCAATTATAGCAACAGATGCTTTGCAGAGTAAGGAAAAGGTTGGAGTTGGAATTTTTTCATCATCATTGGAATGGTATTTTTCTATTCGGCTTCCCGACTTCACTCCAATATACCTAGCGGAATTCCTAGCTGATGTCCTTGCTTTACGTCAGCTACAATCTTCCAGGACAACCACGGTAATAATCACAGATTGTTTGTCGCTGTGCACCTCACTTACTGCTCCCGGCGAGTAGAATATATTAAAAACTTTGTACTCACTGGCTCCAAGTCATTTGTGGAGTTTACGATTAATCTGGGTACCTGGACACAAAGGCCTATTTATGAATGAAGTGGCAGACAGCTTGGCCAAGGCTTGTATCAATGGCCCGGTGCTTACCCTTCTTCCAACGATGGGTATTGTCACGCCCGCCAGGTTTAGAAGACACATCCTTTTAACATCAAAATCAAATCTTAAATCATCCTCGGAACTACACCACTTAAAATTCCATTGGAGCAGGAAATTTTGCAATACAAGACAAACGGAAAGGACATTAACGAGACTGAATTGTCGAGTCTTATCTCTAAATGTTTACATGCACTGATCTGGTCTGGCATTATCCCCTTTGTGTCATTTTTTGAAACTCATTAGAGACAATCGAACACTACTTTCTGGAATGCCGGCGTTTCTCCTCTCTGAGAAAGATGACATTAGAAATTAGTGCGACTGCTCTTTCGGAGCGTCTGTGCTTGGGAATTCACACAGGAATGTGTGCATCGCCTTAGAAAAATTCATTAATTGAATCAAACTGATTTCATTGTTGACCGCATTCTTTTCATTCCTCCTTTACTGCCACATTTGTATTATACATATTTCTTTTTCTCTTGACTGAATTGCAGTCTACTGAACCATTTTTAACTTTCCTCACTTCAATTTATGCGACAAAATTATAGATTTTTGAATTCATTACCTGAACTCATAAGCAAAGTCTACCGGCTCTTGGCCAATCCCCGTGAGTGAATATGCGCCAAACTAATCAAGGGCATCATCATCATCATCATCAAATTTGGACATCAGCGAAATGCCAAGATTGACTCGGAACCTCATTCGAATGTTAAGAAAGCTGGCACAAAATGACCCTTACGGAATGTAGCAGTATCAAAACAATTTGCCACTTCATGACGCTAACATAAAGTATGCCCAACAAATTTGTCTAGCATGCAGTGACGTAGTGACGCAGCACAACCATGCTTACGCGCTTACAAGTCATTTGCAGCGAACCACGGAGGTACACGTCCTATTCGAACATCCTTCTACACGTCCAATTGTTCCTTTATCCAGGCTGAAACTGACGTAGACACGTGACCACTGTGCTTATACAATGCGACTCTGCAGCAAGTTGCTCTGCCCGTGAACGGTACCGGGTGAATTTGCATGAATAGGCGGCTGTGCGCGATGCCCCGACCGCTTTGTCGGGCTTAGAGTTGTGTCTGCTTGTGGCGAGATTCGCACGTGCTCCTTCGTTTGGCATAGCAGCATACGTTTGTTTTGCCGGTTACAGGTAAATATTTCAGAGAGACGCATGAGTCAACAGTACATATCGTTGCTTCATTAGCGAACCTCCTTGTTTACATGGCGGGAGGCGCTCGCTGCACCGCGGTACGGCCACAAGTCATACTTCGCGTGCCAATGCGAAGGGGATTTGCGCTGATTGAAATTAAAACAGAGCGTAAAGTCAGCAGTTCCTCGTATGGGTCATCGCGGCGTCGCAGCTCTGGTTTCGCACGTCTATGTTTCCTCCACGTCATAGAACAAGTTTTCCCTCGATTAGGAAACATCTTCCTAAACAAGGCATAACATCGCCAGATCTAGGGAAATTTCCCAAGGACCGGCAGCAGTGCGGTAGTATCTTTCCAAAATCAGCTGTTTCTAACCTCTGTCGCAGGCTGATCCCGAAGATGTACAGTCTAAAAACATGACAAAACACGATGACTGATGACGAACCGTACTTATTCTGAGAGCCTCGCTAAACTGACTGGGATGAAAACTATAACAATGATTATCATTACGATGATTGTTACTGATGACAATTCGCACCCTTGCACAACTGCATGATGCGCACGAGGGTTATGCATGCTATGCTTGCTAGAGGTACTTTCGCTGTAAAAAACATATGCCGAGGACCCTTACAGCAGCCTTGAATCGGGAATACAGCAATGACGTAGACTTTTCACTGTATGGTTTGTTAAAGTACTATCTTCAATAGGCGGACAGTTTGTGTCGTGGCAGCTGCTTCGCCGAGTCCCGATATAAAAAAAGAAACGATAAACGAGCAAAAAAGCTGAAGCGGGAACTACATAGCAGGACGTTAACAAAAAGCAAGAATGAAAGAAAAAGAAAGCGATGTGAAGTTTTTTTCGAGTTCACTTCGATCGCATTAGAGATCGCGCGGGCACTTCAAAAAAACCGGCACCTCTCGCGCGGGTTCATGGGCGAACCGGCCGGACAACCGAAGGCATCGGCGAACGGCGCGAAGTTGCTCATGGCGTCGGTGCACTCCGGCGACATGCGGTGCCCCGAGCTGTTCGTCCAGCAGGTCACGTGACAGGCCGTCAGGAAGAAGACCTGCTCGGCGCTGTAGGCCTCCAGTCCCCGGAGGGGCATGTCCTGCGCGACGTTTCGGAACCGCCTGTAGGCGTCGTGCGCGATTTCCAGCGCCGGAAGTACGGGGTAGAGCGACGTCACGTGGGCGGACGCATCAGAGGAAGGGCACCTGCCCAGCTTCCACAGTTGCTGCCCTGGAGCCCCGCTGGCGTCGGTCGCGTTGGTTGGAGGAACCCAAGCCGACGGCGTACGGTCTCCGTCGAGCAGGACCGTCAGTGTATTGATGGTTCGCGCCACCTGCAGGTACGGGAAGTGGCCCAGCAGAATTATATAAAATCTGGCTCCGTTAACATGAACTCGATGCGAGCGGGTCACGGAGCAAGAAACATTTAGGAGTGGAAACTCCGCTGCTTGCGGCGACCAGAAAAGGTCACAAGCCCGCGGAGCCGTTATCGTGCTGGCGGCGCCTGGCGGCCTGAAAAGAAATTACCGCAGTTGAGAGCGCGCAGGAGCAGCCTGCCCGGGCGCTGCATTTCTTTTTTTTGTCGCTGCGGCTTCTACGAAGCGCCGCATGGCGCCGCCACTGTATACGGCCCCGTCGGGGCATACAACAATTGTGACCTTATCTGGTCGCCCGCGCTCCCTCGCGCTGACGGGAGTTTCACCTCTTATATGTCTTATTCCGTGGAGCGGGTCGAGTCAGACACCGGGATGGCCGATCTCGACGTCAGACGAGTCAGACACTGGGATGGCTATTACCGTGGCGTCACAGGCGCTATGCTATTCTATGCACAACTCCTACGCTCACTGTACTTTTACGGCTACCGTTGGCGTTCGAGTTACTTTTGTGCTTGATGCATGAAACGACGTTTTGTTATGAAAGTAACTAGAACGCCAATGCAGTTCGGGAATTATCGATGCTGGTGTCATCCTGAGAATTCGTTTCAAGTGGATCCGCCTTGCGAACTCCACGGCTGGAATTTGAAAATAGCGATATGGGCCATAATAAGATAATTAGTTAGAATGTTAATTATTGAATTTTTGTTTATTTGTGTATTATGCATTTCAATTTCTTGTTGAAGTAATCTCCGCCTCTTGGAGTAGACCAGCCCATGAACTAGAATCGTTCTATCTGCCACAGGTAAAATTTAAATATATGTTGAAAAAGTACGCTGATACACCCGGTATATCAGTTTCCGTGGTTACACAGAAGTTTTCTGCTCTAAAGTTCGTGCTTGGTGAGGGAATGTCGTACAGTGTCGGTATAACGTAAAACTACTCCAATCTGTTTCTTTACTCCGAATCTGCTATCAGTCCTCCGTGAGAGATCGAAATGGCTGGGGCACCCGTCCTTACGTGCGGGTCCTAGCCAGCAGATTAGGTTTGAGTTATCCCGGCCCAGGTTACGTCATTGATTGTTATATCAGGATTGTTGCGCCGTAGCAAATTTTTAGACATTCCCAATTGAGCGGCCCAACTGGCCCGCAAATGTTACCCACAGATGGCGCTAACAGCTGGTGCTCCATAGCCTTACTGTATATGCTACCAAAGGTAGCAGAAGAAAGGGGGTTAACCGAGGGGCCCGATTTTTATTAGTCATATCATAAGAAGCCAACAAACACTGACACCAAGGACAACATAGGGGAAATTACTTGTGCTTAATAAATGAAATAAAGAAACGCTAAAGTAATTGAAATTAAAGTGGATGAAAAAACAACTTGCCGCAGGTGGGAACCGAAAACATGGTGGTCATAAACATACTATTAGCACTAGTATACGTGACGTGTACTCATTTACGCATAATTACGAATGCAGCTTCCTTCATAGATTTCTTAAGGAAGTTCCGTCATCGCCCTACCTGCAAGGCATAGAGAAAGCCCAGGCCACCGTAATTCATGGCACTCGTTCCGTCTGCCGCATAGAAGGGCCCAGTGATTGCTTGGACGCCGACGGAAATCGTGTTCGAGACGGCGTCGTACGTGGCCACGTTGGACGACTGTAATCGGAAAACGCGGAGGCTGGATTGGTAGGCATCGGTGTTCAGAGACGCCCGCAATCGCCGTCGAATCTCGGTCCAGTGCCCGAAGAAGCCGCGCGTCGCGTTGTCGTAGTCGGGACCGTACAGTGCCTCCCTCCACCAGGCGCCGTCGCTCTCGTTCTGCTTCGCTTCGGGCCACACCACGGTGGTGGTGCTGCCTAGGCGCGAGCTGACAGCGCCGATCGCCTGGGAACCCAACGCGCTCGTCCAAGCCCGTACCTTCCCGACTGCCGTCTGGTGGACGTTGCTCAAGAGCTGCGTCACCGGCGACCTCGGGTTCGCGGAGGCTGTGCCGGTGCCGTGGTCGACGCCGGCGAGCAGCACGCTGTACGCCATAGCGGTGTGGGCTCCGCAGACTAAAGGGTAGGCTTCGTCGCCCAGCTTGCTTCCCATGACGAACGCGTGCAGCGTCTCGCTCGACACGGCGGACATAATCTGGGCGAACCACCACGCCGTGTGAAACGTCAATTCCCGTGCCGTGTACGAAGCGAAGAGAACGTTCACGGCGTGCAGGAGCCCGGAGTCGGAGACGAACAGCGTGTCCTCCTCGGTGAGCGGCGGGATCGCCCCGAACGCGGACTGCATCGCGTCGACCCAGTCGCGAGCGTCGAGCTTCGGCACCAGCGCCGGCAGGTGGCGCATTTGGAGAAAACGAGGCTCGACGCGGCTGGCGACGAAGGGCGACGACAGGTTTCCCAAGACGTGTCGCTGGACTTCGGCGCTCCTGTTGTGTAGGAAGGAACGGAAGTCCGGCGCGAATTCTCCTCCGCGGAAGACGACGTCCAGCAGGAGTGACACGTACCCATCGTAGAGCTTGTATGTTTCGATTTCCCGGTGCATTAGCTGTCCGATGTACGCCAGGTTTGACGAGCTGAGGCTCACGGACCGGTGCGCGGGCGAGGCGCCGTGTCCCGGCGAGGGTGTCACGAGGTCGACAGTGAACCAGAGCGGCACGTACCACATCACGGACATATTGACGATGGTGGCCAGCGTGAAGGCGTAATCACCGTCGCCTCCTATCCGGTCGCCCTCATTTCGTATCCGGCTTCCATCGCCGCTGCCGTTGGCGTTGGGGAGCAGCCACGGGAAGAGTTTTTCGGTCATGAAGTCGAAGAGCTGCTCGATGCCGCCGTTCTTGTGGTTGCCGGTCTGGGATTCCCGATGCATGCAGGCGTCTACGAGACGCGTCACCCTCGCCGCGACACTGTTGCCGCTGTCTTCGTACCATCGGGTGCGCGCCAGATTGTAGAGCCACTTGCCCATGCGATAGACGGTCACCGACGGCACTACCTTGATCTCGTTTTCGATCCAGTGGGAACAGACGAACTTGCCGAAGTCATCGCAGGGTCCGACGGAGCTCCCTTTGCGGTACAGGCCCAGGTTCTCCGCGTGGTCCACGCACCCTTTAGTGACGCACACGCCGGCATCGGCGCCGCGGGTCGCCGCGCGCGACGGCAGGAGCCGCGCCAAGGCGACGGCGAGGGCGGCGACGCCCAGCAGCACGACGGCGACTCCCGCACACCTGCCGCGCCACTGGCGTCTTTCGTCGTTCGGCGACAGCGATAGTGCGATGGGCGGAGGTGCGGCGTGGGCCTGGAAAAAAAGGTTCGATGAAGCAAACCACGGAGTCGGCATTCGAGGATCACGCTGAAGACTGCGCCGTCGGGAGCATTCCGCTGTATACACACTTTCGGCCTGAAATGGGCAGCTTTGGTTTTAGAGAATACGAGGATTTTAATAGGAGTCGCTTTGAAGATGAGAGCCACTTGAATGAATGAAACATATTTATTATATACGTGATGGCTCTCCGGCCTCAGCGGAGTGGAGTGCAGTGAAAGGGATCAGATACGACGATGGGTGCCTGCCTCATGGGCAAACTTATACGGAGAGCAGCGTGTATCTGGCTGAACTGCCGTAGTTCGGGGATTATATCTTTGAAGGACTTGACGCCTGGTCTCGGGAATTTTTGGCCGAGATCTCTGTATCCGCTTATCAGACTGACTTCGTCTGGCCACACCGCATTTTGTACTTTAACTTGAAGGTGTTTAAATTGTGGCATATTTTCACGTTGAGAGAATACTGTCGGATAATGAATTTATAACACTTTATAGTACACGTGAACTTTTGAGAAAACGTATTTTTCTCACGAATTCGTTGAGTTTCTTGAACGCGTCTGCCTCCTCCTCGGCTCGCTGTTTCGGCGCCGTGGCGCTGATGCTTCCGGTGCTGCGGGACTTCGCCAAGGAGATTCCTGTTTATGCGAATAAGCAGCGAAATTCAGGGAAGTCTTGGTTACGATTGCAACGACGGACATCGTAACTTAGCTTTCTGTACGGCGCACTCGATTTCGGAGAACAGAAACGTCAAAGACACTCGCCCATTTATTGAGATTGCGTATATATATAGGTCTGTGTGTGTGTGTGTGCGTGTATTTGTGCGTGTGTTTGTGCGTGTGTGCGTGCGTGCGTGCGTGTGTGTGTGTGTAGGCGAACTTTTATTTCCGGAAGAAGAGAAACGCCTTGCGCACAGAAAGAAACGAAACTTAACGGCTTGCGGTTGACTTTCCGTAGGAGGGACCGGGCCGCTCTTCGTCGGCTGCAGGTGACACGGGTGAACCGACCGCTTGCGGCACGCACGTCAGAGGGGTCGTGGCCATGTTCGACAGCATTTGCAACAGGACATCGGCGTTGGGGTCTGGCGCGGGGCTTGGGGTACTTCGGGACGCTGTCGACGCGTCGCTGACAGGAGACCTTAGAAAGAGTGACAAAGAAGAACGTTGTGAGTGATTTTGTATCCGCTCAGATCCGGCGGCGTCCTATCGGAGGCCATGCGTATTTTAGAATATGGTCACCGTTTCATACACCATTGCCCTTCCTGCTACCGCGTATGCCTGCTATTGAGCTTCCGTGGGGTTTACTACGCATACGCATTTCGTGGTAGGTGCTATCAGTTTCGTACGAGGGAACTGTGGCACTAGTGTCTACGGACCTGCAAGCACGGTGGTTCATCCAGCTTGGGAATGATGATTAGTACATGGATTTACATAAACTTTGTGCTTCTAGCATTAAACAAGCGGCTTAGTGACTTTGCAAACTCATCATTTTCATTAAAATACTGGAACACAGGACCTGTACGTACAGCACTGAAGCCCGATATTGAATCCACTATGCCACTCGGACGCATGGACAAGTGGAAGCATTGAATTAGCAGCGATTATGCCTGTTCACAGAGCCTTATTTATTTGTATATTAAAAGAAAAGTGTAGATTGATTCGGAATTTACGCCGATGAAAGATAAAACGCAATAAACGAACCCACAAGAACGTCTGAAGCAACAAACACGAAGATCAGACTAATCCATATATTAACCATCATTCCCGTGGTGGCTGAACGATCGCCGTCCTATAATTACCTCTAGTAATTACTTTGTTACTGTATATGATATCCGTAGCGGTAGAGGGGCGACGCTATGTTAAATATTCTAGTGTGTGTGACATGGCGCTGTGTTTGGTTCCAGAGCTGTTGAGCTATACGCAAAATTGCGCTGTAGATTTCCACTCTTGACACCATGCTCCAGAACAGACGAGGTGTGCAAGCGAAATTGCGATTCAAATTCCCATCTGACACTATGCGCACCGATCGCCCATCGTGAGGCAAGATTGTCAGAGACCTAAAAATGTCGAAATGCGCATGCTCCGCATGAGGTTAAAATTTTTTACTGTCAAGATCGAAACCGCGAACGTCGCTCACTTTGGTCATGGCTATGGTCGGTATTCTGTAACGAGAGCGTGGGTTGTTGTCATCTGTGTTTCCATAGGCATCCTTCGCGGCTTTGTGGCGGCGAAGCTGGGGGCATAAATGAAAGCGTCGATGGTGGCGTCCTCTGTGCGTTGCAAAGTGCCTATACAAATGGCATGGCACGTTGGCCCAATATGGATTCATATTGTGCTGCAGAGTAACAAGACATAGAGCTAAAGAAACGCTGCCTGCCCGTGCGTTTTGACATTTTGCGTTGCTCTTGAATATGAATTATACCACTGCAGCGAAGCTCCCCGTTGGTTGCAGAGTTTCGCGCTAGGATTACTATGTGGAAACCTAGCCACCGATGCAATTTTGAGACATCATGGGAATCATGGTTACCAGTTGGATTTTTCTGCGACTTTCATATCTTGCAGAGCAAAAAAAGAAAAAGAAAAACGTAATTAGCACTGCAGTGTACCAATTTGGCCAGCTTACCCAAGTACGGCGGCGGTAGCTGCCTCGGTAATCGGAGCAGCCGCAGTGGAAGGAGCCGGGGCTCGCTTCGCCTCCGCCGCTGTGCTTTGTTTAGTCGTCGACGGGCGAGTGGTGACGGGGGCTTTCCTTTCGGGCGCGTTCGAAGCCATGGCGGTGTTCGGGAACAACGTAAGGCTGCGGACACGCGACGGAGCGGACGGGACCTTCTTCTTCTGTCTCGTGCCGTTATCGGCGAGCGAACGTGGCGATAAGTTTACGTCCTCTTTCTTTACTACCGTTCAGGCTCGGCAACGTATATACCTCAAAGAGTAAGTGCAACAGTACAAGAAAAAAAAAAAAAGCTCCTGTGGAGCACATCTCACGACGAATGTCGACGTATCTAATTGCATTGGATATATGTAACGACTCCGTATGCCAACGCCGAAATTTGTAATGTGGCCAGGTTCCTCGTGCTTCCAAATGCACACGCTACGTCATCTAGCGGCGCCGCCGCGAAGTCTGCGCATGGTGCAGGTTCGAATCCGATGAGCACCGGAGAAATTGAAAGGAATTTCTTTTATGTAATTGAAGAGGGGCGCGTGTGTTTTGACGCATGTACGTTTATCCGAGTTGGCGTCAAAGAAGTTTACTGAAGAGCCGCACATGCCCGCTGTCTCATAACACAAGTTGGTCTGACGGTTAGTTTTGAAGCCTGTTCACTAAGCACAACAGCCCGATGCGCTAACCATTGGATCCTAGATTAGTCCCTTCCAGTGACCCAAGTTGGCCGGAGAACGGTTAGAAACACAGACTAGTATATAGATAGACAGGCATCCCCCAGACAGTGCGTGAAGTACCCTAAGTTTTCCAATCGCATTAGATAGACTTGAAGCCATCATTAACTAGAGCAAGAAAAACAGCGGAAAACAGTTGTCCGACGTCTTTCTTGCAGTAGGTTATGAGGCCTGATGTCTGGAAGATACATCGACTACCTCAACTTTATTATCTCATTGCGCTATAACAGATTCACTGAAGACCAGCACAGACCGAGGGGCACATACCTCGTGCTCCAAGTCAGCGTCAGTGAGGTTCATTGAAGAGCGGTAGACACCCAGTGACACGTATCTAGTGCCGCATTCCCAGTGACCCAAGTTGACGCACCGAAATAGCGAAAATATTGTCGGACAGCTCTGGAAGCGTGCGAGCAACGATTTTTGATTTTGTCTCGTTAAACAATTAAATTATGGGGTTTTATGTGCCAAAACCGCTTTATGATTATGAGGCACGCCGTAGTGGAGGACTCCGGAAATTTCGACCACCTGGGGTTCCTTAACGTGCACCTAACCGGGTTTTTTTCGCATTTCGCCCACATCGAAATGCGGCCGCCGTGGCCGGGATTCGATCTCGCGACCTCTGTTCTCAGCAGCCCAACACCATAGCCAATGAGCAACCACGGCGGGTTTGTCCTTTCATATAATCACGTATGCTACGACCTAAAGCTCCCTGCACGTCGGGAATATGCGAGTTCGGTACGGGTACATAGCGTTCGTCACGAAAAAAAATATCATTAAAAGAATTAAACAGAGAAAAGAAAAGAAACTGCGCGGAAAACGGGGCAAAAATGAACAGAAGACTTCCTCGACCTCTCCCCTCTTCATTGTCCCGCTCTCATATTTTGTTCTCTGCCAGAAAGTCTGAATCCGGACGGGTTGGCAATCTATGTTGTTCTACGTATTTATTTTTGTTTAGGGAAGACATCAATTTTCAGACGAGTTCTCTGAGGATCCAAACATTTTATTTATTTATTGATTTACAGTGGGGCCCTCAGAGTAAGTATACATTATAGGGGGAGAGGCAACATAAAGGAGGTCAAAATGACGTACAGAAAAGGCACGGTATAAGTAACAACGATAAATTATGCTCGCTCACTGATTTACACATCATAGACAAAAAATAATGGTGGTAGTTTACCACAGAAATCTCTTGGTACACTTTTCAATAAAACAAATTGGAAATTTGTTTTGGGAACATTATTAGGAAAATTACTTGGAAACATTACTTGGAATTAGGAACATTACTTTACAAAGAATGGAAATCTACAGGTAGTTGTAAATGAAGACTTAATTTAAATGACCTTTTTCATATTTCACTTGTTTTTACATGTTATGTAATGTTCATGCACTGGGAGTCCATATACGCGGCGTGATTGAATCTGTACAAAGGAAAGCGGTTCGTTTCAGTTGTCATCGCGACGATTGGAAATTTTCGCCCACGTTCACCCTGAATATCTTGACTATGCACTTCTACTATGCACTATTTGTATCCCATGAAACTGCCACACGTAATTGTTCACTCATCTAGTCGACTATCCGCTGATGATCGCCTAACGCACGTCCTTCGTTGATTTCATCACTAAAAGATGTCACAGCCTTAAAACGTCAATCCTTTCTTTGCACGCACTAACAACTTCAAACACACTTATTTACCGCGAACTGTCGAATGCCCCGTTTTGTTCTTGAAGTGCCACTGTTTGATTTTGTAGAGGCACTGCTGTGATTTTAGTAGAATACACCGACCAACGTAAATGTTAGCTGTAGTCATTCTTTATTTTGCATTACTAGTTTTAATGCGTTGGCATTCTTTCGGTACTTGACGCACATTCCGGGGGCTGTGTATGTATCGATGATCTTATTTAACCGTTTTCCCGTCTACTTGGGCCTCTGGGTAGTCCGCAGTCGAATGGGTAGCGCATCAGGCTGCTGTGTTGAGGTAAGAGGGTTTGAAACCAACCATCTGTCCACTTTGGTCACTGAGTGCGTGGCAACGTGTACGTACATGGCGCTCTTTAACGGACACCTTTCACGCCGACTTGGGTCATGTACATGTGACACGGTATGTGCCGCTCATCAGTCAACCCGTCTGATGTCAACTTGTGTTACCGTGTATGCGTCACTGCTTATATGTTGCTCTTCAATGAACTCATTTCCCCCGCAGGGGCGTCTGCGTAAGCATGCGTTTGGTGTGTTGCGACACCACGTACCCGAGCACATGAGGGTTGGACCCTCCCGCGTGTAGGCGTGTGCGGCTTAGCCGTGTCTGGGGAAAATGTGACCCTGGGAGTTGAGCCGAAGCCGGGTGTTCGGAACTTTGAGGCCGCCCTGGCAGAGGCGGCGCACCTCTTCGGCCTCTGCGCAACATATACGGCGCCTCCAGGCTGACCCCCCTGGAGGAAATCGGCAGTCGCCTTTTCCTGCCCTCCTCTTCAATCTTTTTGCTTTCGCTCTCCCTGTTTTTTCTTTTAACTTCTCTCCTTTTTACTTCTCCTCACTTCCGATTTTCTGGGCGACAAGGGTTAACCCGGGGTAGTTATCCAACCTTGGGTATTTTGTGGTGGGTGTTCAGCGTAAAATTCTATTGGCCTATGGTATTATACGCGAGGTGCAGTTACAATGTCTCCAATTATTGCAAACGTAGTGGATTCATGACAAAGTGCTAATATCCGCAGGCCAAGTCTCGTGGCAATGACAGAGCGTTTACATGGAACTGGCATAGTTGGTTCGTGGTGCTGCGAGTGCTGCCAGCTGAGGAGGAACGTCGACAAAGAAGCACGAATTGGACGAGGGGAATGCTGGACTAACAAGATGACTTTATTCCAAAAAAGGAAGCGACGAATTAACACGTTTGTCAACGCGCGCGGGACCCGCATGAGAATGTACCGAAGTGCACCGATGATGTTTCATGAATGGCCGTATTGTCTGGCATCTATATAACTTTTCTATTTTCCGTCCTTCATCGTTGCCTCAGGCAAAGCCACGTCGCCGTTACCGCCGAGATAGACCACTGGGCACCACGAATTATAAGGAAATAATTGAAAATGAAACTTGTCGTTACAACAGCCGGTTACTTGTGACCCGGCGCTATGGTTTGCTGGCAGCGTCTGGCGCATCCATTTCTTGCGATGTGGGGTGGTCGCCAGCGAGCAACATCGCTGATGGATCTCTGTCAGGCATTAGACAGTTTTAGTTGGTCGTCCACAACCACCCACTTACGCAGCGCGCGAAGTCGTGTGTACTTAGCGAAGTACGCGCGCATGAAACGGCTATAGTAGGCCGGACGCAAAGGTTGAGAAGGGGATTGCTCCACACCACCATCACACCAATCCACACCACCATCATTAGGCATGTGGTGCCTTACCAATTCAGCTACTGTGGCACTCACCCTCCCATCCCCTTGGCATAAGCCACTACCACTCACAACCACAGCAGCAGACGTCTTAACTGCAGGTATCATCAAATACATCAGTAGGCAACTGTTCGAGGGCTCTGGCTTCGGCTGCCCCTTGATGCCTTAAGATAGGGTACGATGGTTTATTGGCCATTTGCCCAACTGGGGCAAGTGGCCTATTGATGCGATTTCATCGAATGAACAGGCATTTAAAATCTAGCTTCACTCAATTTGTTGTACATACTGTTACCAAATCTCTTCTTTGAAAGGTGAAGCGTTGCTCACTAGGACACACCATCGGAGATAAAAAGAACAGATCACTAGAAATGACTTTGTGCCATATGTGCTCAGAATTAGCCACAAATTGAAAAACTTGGCTGGTAGATATGGTGCCCCAGTGGTTTCTCCCGCACCCAAGCGATTAGCCCAATTGTGTATTTGTACCACGAGTACTGAGAGACAAGGATGTATGAAGAACCACGCCAAGCACTTTGTGTGTGGGGCTGTGGGGTGTTGTGCCCATACAACCAGCCCGGATTCCGAATCTACAAGATGCAGAATTTATCCTGCGAACGCCCTTTGGACAAACCCTGGGCTGCGCCGCAAGGCGCAGCGCCCTAACGCTCCTTCGACAAGTCAAGATGCTACGCCGCGAGGCAGCGCCGTCCTGTGGAGGAACATCGGCGAGCGACATGCCCAACCTGCAACAAAGTGCTAGACAGCCCGGCGCCGCATTTTCTTTCCCCTGGAGGTCACCGCGCGCGGGAAACTTGAAGCGGGTGGCCAGCGCGGTCGCTGGTTGGACATCTCGGGCGACCGTCGAGTGTTGGCTTTGTATTGGGCCGTTTTGAGTGACAATAGTTTTTCGGGGCTTTATAAGCCCCACGTTGCCGCCTGGAGAACCGGATCCACCGAACCACCGTGAGCCGAGTGCCGCTCTCGAGTGGAGTGAGATGTGTTACACGTTGGAGTCTCGCCGGACGTCGCCGTGCGGGAACAGTCGCGTTTGCTGTTAGCTCTCGGCCCCAGCGCCGATACGATCTTGTCCTGTATAATGACCTGTATGTAGTGTATGAAGTCCCTTTTATTATTCTCACCGACGCCTGACTCGGAGTCTTCGCTACCAACGCTCTGTCACGAAACGGGTGACGAGCGCTACGGGACCACCTCAAAGTCGCAGCAGGGGGTTATCAGCGCGATACCTCTCAGCTGTGGCAAGTCCTATGCAGGTCAGAGGGGCTAGTGTCTAAAGGGACACTAAAGGCAAATAAGTTAAGCTAAAGTAATAGATTAGTGCTCTAGAACGTCTAAGGCATCACTATTATTGCGAACAGAGCTTTAGTAATTGAGAAACTGAAGTAAATGCAGGACACAATTAGAGGCTCCCCCGGGACATTCAAGTACTAGCCCGATGACAAAGGCACTCCTCATTAAAGTTCTGTTGCTAGGACTCATCTGCGCGTAATAAAAAGATCGCTGCATTGCATTATAAGATGAAAGAAAATGCTACTCGTGTAGTTTTATTTGATTTTTCGTAAAAAGAATCCTTTAAGGCTACGCTTGAAAGTATTGCCCACGCTTGCACGCTTCAGCACTTTAGTTATAATGCAGTGCTGAGCTGGCTTTTTTGGCTCGCAAAACTCACACAAACCGCAAGTTACAGAGAATTATATGCTCATGTGATGTTGCGAAATTCCCGAACAGTCCAGGCTACTTGATCAAGAGCAGCTGCAGCGGCGAGTCCAACGTTCTGTTTTTGCTCGGTCGCTCCATGGCCGCGCGTACGCATTTTGCACAGAAAACTGTAGCACCGTCTGTAGGGCACTGTTTTACTCACCGATGGAAGCAAAGGGCAGTGACGGCGCAACGTCGCCACTCCGTGCTCAGGAGCAGGCGATTTGAATTGCTCTCGAGGTATGCGAACCCTTCAGACGCAATTTTCTCGTAAACTAAGTCTTTTTTTTTTGGCACGAAACAAGCACTGTGAGGTTTATGGAATGCTACTTTAATAGGCCACATGTACTTAGTATTTGCCTTTAGTGTCCCATTAAATTACCATATTAGGGATCACTCAAACAATTCAAATAAATTTCATAGTGTGCTTCTTAGCACGCTTTACAAGGCCTGCTAATGTGAACTGTGCTCTTTGCATGTTATGATCTTGGGCAGTGCATGAGTTCATGGAGGTATATGTTATTAGAATGATCCTGCATGTGACCTTAGGAGGAGGCCAGTAGCTAATAAACTCTTGTATGCTACCACAAGGCATCGAGGCGATCAAAGTCAGGGCCGTCGACCATTTGCCTGCTCCTAAGCCCAATTATTGCAAATGAGTTCTGTGGAAGCCCGCAAGATTAAGGAGAGTTCACGAAAAGGAAAATTCTCATCAACCTGACTTTAGCACAATATCCTGGGTTCCATCCCCGGACCAGGAGAACTTTTTTAAAAGAAACCTATATGGCCTTTCAAAAAAACTGCTTTCAGCTGAGAAACCTATGAAGCCATCGTTGTTTTATCACATGACATAACCATAGGTACGTACGATTGTATAACACATAATCACTGAGAACTTCACAATCCATGGTTCTCTTTCATATGCTCGTCCAGTACATATGTAGAACGCAAGAGTCTGCATATCGTAAGCTGACTTCAAATGGCCGGAGTAGAAATCACGCTGTCAGTGTCACATGATCATGGTCACTGATGTCTTTTTGCTGTCGTTACACACATAGTTGTTAATTTTACACAAACATGTCGGTCCGCCTAGCAACACTTCACGTTAATCATAACAATGCTGGGTTACCAGCAAAATGTTACCATAACATTGGTTCCCATAATGCATGGGAGTTGTTCCATTTTGATTTCCGGCTTGTTTAAATGTTTAACCCTTCTGCTGGAATTCAAATTAATAAGTCCTCATGGTTAATTACATGAATGCAATAATGACGTGCAGGCTAAGGCAATGCTTTCTGACTTGCGACGGGAGCACTGTGAGCAGAGGTGTATGTACAAAGAAGTTGTGGGAAGACTGGGTTCGGTCGTCCTGGTCACCAATTTATGGGAGGCAGCATGAAGAGGTAGCCACCGTAGCCACGGCTTATTCAAGCTAGCCAGCCATGGTGTCACGGGATCTCGGGAGCGGACGTTCAGCCAGTGCGCGCTATGTTCTATTCTTGCTCTGCCTGTGCGTTAGCCCATCTCCTTTGCCTGCGTTGGAGGCGATAGTCGTGCGGCTACAGGGTCCACCTCCTAGTGCAAAGTGCAATTGAAATAAAGTCCAATTGTAAAGCCCAGGTAAAGTGTACAGATGGTGTCGTCATTGGTAGTGTCGGGTTCACGCAATCTGAGAGACATATACCAGGCAGCACCGGCAGCATAGGTTGTGTGTGAGGCGCAGCCACAATGATACCAGAGTGCAAAATCGCAACCTGCCACAGGCACTCGTAGATGCATGGGTCTGTAGACGTCGGAGCTCCAAAAGTAGACCGTCTGGCAGCTCGGGACTTGCGTGGAGATAGCGCAAGTGTTGGTCACTCATGTTGTTGACGTAGAAGTGATTCTCGAGCTAAAGAAACGAGATGGCAGAGTTGCTCCTGCAAAACTTCGGTAGGCCATGCATCCGCGGAAGGTGTGCGCACAACATCGGAAGGCTTGTCTGCTGCTGCTTGCAGTGGAATCTCGAATGCCGATAGCATCAGGGTTGCAGTTGTAACTGAATGCATCACGAATGTTGCGCTTGTGGCGTTGCCGTGCCAACGAGAGTGAAATTTGCGCCTTGTGGAGCCGGTGGCTGAGCCTCTGAATTGGTGATGAGTGAGGTGGCCCGAGTGGAAAGTGGGCAGCAGCTTGTGCGAACGTCCAAGGAAGGAGAGCGACGAGCTGTAGAGTAGCCGAAAGCACTTACGTTTGGCCCAGTGAATTCCTTGGAAAGAGTCGTTGAGCAGCTGCCTTTGAGCTGGGGAGGAAGCTCACGGACTAAGTAGAGGTTTGATTGCTGGCGTCGGCGCATGCGGACGATCGGCACGGGTGGACGCAGGTGATGTGGGACGACCAGATGCAGAATGACACGATAGATGGCAAGAGCTGTTATGATGGAGCACCAGCTGGAGGAGAGTGAGCGCTCGAGGTGACATAGTGAGCAAGGACGGCTGCCCACGAGTCCTTGTACAAGTCAGAGTATGGGCTGAGAGCCGGAGCCTGGAACCTCGTTGAGAAGGAAATCGTTGTTTAGCGGGATGAACCAGATATCCAGCATGTCAATGTAGAATTCCCGTGCACCCTACAATCGCAGGACGTCTGCCAAACCGTGCGAGGCCACGTCACTACTCGCCTTGGTAAAGTCGGTTCGCTGATGCTGGCATGACAGGGCTCTGCCGTCCTGGTCACCAAGTTCTGGGAAGGCTGGGCTCGGTCATCCGTGTCATCAATTTGTGGGAGGCGGAGCGAAGAGGTAGCCACCGTAGCCACTGTTTGTTTAAGCCAGCCAGCCATGGTGCCACGGGATATCGGAACCGGCTGACACCGCGGCTGCTTTGGTCAAGTGCGCTAGCGTGTTCTACTTCGCGCTAACTGCACGTGAGCTCATCCTTTTCGCCTGCGCTAGAGGTGACAGTTGCGTCGCTACGAGGTATTAAACATGTTTACTGTTTGAGCATCTCTGAATTGCATTAGCTGTTAAATACACCCATTACGCAAGTGCCGAGCCCTTCCGCTAAGTCCATTTGGCAGGAGTCCTTTGTTCTGTAAATGTTCATGTTTTCCCTGTCCATTGTACAGCTGTATCCTGCTACGTCTACTTGGTTAGATGCCGAAGCAAAACTTGGAGGAAGAAGCGAAGAAGCTAGGTGCACATTAAATGACTTTAATGTAATAAAATTTTTAGAATTATCAGCATTCAAAATTAGCTTTCATTGCAAACCACATTTAAACTCTTGTGAGAAGCCCTCACTAAAAAACAAAGCTTATACTTTCTGATGAGCCTACCCTGTGCATTTTCATTCCTTAAAAATTTGTCTACTTTTATCTTCAGCATTAAGTGAACAGGGTTATTCAACTCATGGTCAAAATACATTTACCCAAGAACTTAAATTCATGCTAGCTTGTGCTGTCTAGGCCAAATTTCAGCATTTCTTTGTTGTATGTTACCTTGCTCTTGTGTTCTACTTGGCGCTTAAGATACCCGATAGACAATTTACACACAAACAAATCATTCATATTACACTCTTCAACTTTATATGCAAAAAGCACGAACGTTGCAGACAGAAAACACTGAACTATAGCAAGAAATTATGAGAATTGTTTTCTGCGCAAGGAATTTGGTTGGCTTTGGGCAAGGGTCTAAAAACGTTGCATAATCCTGTTTTCTAAAGTCAGTTTTTCCGTTATACAGCCGTTGTCACAGGACATGTGCATTACTTAATTACACTTTGCGCACCTACTGTCCCCTGTCATAGTACAAATACCAACAGATGTAATAACTGTACTGGCAGACATTCAAAGCTGTTTCTGTGGAGATTTAAGGCCCATGTTCTGAGGTGAAACGTGCGGCCCTAGCCGTAAGAAAGTAACATATTGTTTATCAACCCAAAGTTTATAGTGTTTGTTTTTTTAAATGTTTATTATTTGTGGAATATTAGCTACATCCTTGCAAGGTGGTTGAAATAAGAGCTCGCATTGCCACAGCCATGTCCAAAGTAGCTCTGATGGCCTGCTAGTACAACTAATAGGTGTATTGGCGCTTTTACTGACAGGAGACGGCGGCTGTACACATGTATCATTACGGAACACATTATATGTCCCGTGACAGGGGCCCCTTTCCACTTTTATATTATGCTTCGCCGCCGTACATTGCATGTGCTTCACTGCATAACAAGACTGTATTGTGGCGAAGATTATTTTAGGAAACGGAATTATGCACCACTTTTGCGAACCTTACATGGCTTCCTTCTGTAGAAGCGCTATGAAAAGGCACGCTGCCCTATATTCGCAAAAAACATAATCTGCGTCAGAAAAACAAATGTGATATTTATTCGCAAAATATTCATGTAACATCAGCCAAAATATTGCCTGCCGTTTTACTTGTGGCACTGCTGCCAGTAAGTCTGAATAACCGAGTGGGTCTGAGTAGTCTGGCTCTGAAAATTGCCCATTGATAATATTTGCATTCAACTAAGATCAGTTTTTGTCTTGACTGGGATGCAAATGAAAAAAAAATATTATCGTGACGTAGCAGTTAGCATGACCTTTAATACGCCCGGAAGACCTGGTGGACTGATCACACTGAAGGCACAGATCAATCTTAAGATGGGTCCCCATACTTCGATAAACAGAAAAAAAATACTTTTACAGTTGCGCGTGGAAACCTTCGCAAACAATGTTCTGTGGCGTAGCTGTACCTCGCGTGCTGGCGTGTGATTGCCAGTGTAACAGAGCCACAAGTTTGGAAAGAGCGAGTTCACATTTGTGCGCCTAATGTGCAACTACAATATGCATTGACTCATGGGACATTCCGGGCTGGGTGTGGTTATCTGTGGTAATCAGATTCGTCGTTTGGTGGATTTGCAGTTAAATACTGCTTTGCAAGGTAGATTGAAAGTCGATCTGTTAGAGAGGGGGCAAAACAAGAGAATCTTCGTCCTGGAGCTAGCGTTCTAACAAGAACACTTGTCTTCATCACGGCAGCGATGCATCGAGGCTGGGCGTTCATTTTTTCGACCACAGTTGATCATACCATACTTTATGCAAATTCATTAAATTAAATTATGTGGTTTTACGTGCCAAAACCACTTTCTGATTATGAGACACCCCGTAGTGGAGGACTCCGGAAATTTCGACCACCTGGGGTTCTTTAACGTGTACCTAAATCTAAGTACACTGGTGTTTTCGTATTTCACCCCCATCGAAATGCGGCCGACCTCGTGCTCAGCAGCCCAACACCATAGCCACTGAGCAACTACGGCGGGTTTTTATGCAAATTCATAAAATCAGGTTAGTTATTATGCTGAATAATCGTGTGATGATAATATGATTTGACAGATTATGCTTTGCTGTGCGACTGCCCTTTCTGTAGTCAAGCCATAATGTTGGCCAGTGAGCGCACCGATAGATTGTGGATCGAAACAAGATCCTTTGATCGGGAAAAGTATTGGTAAAATGTTATCGATTCCTCGCAATGCAATAATTTGTTGAAAGGCTTCTTGAAATCAATTTATTGTGTGGTTTACTTTTGTTGACGCAGTCTTCGTAGACGAGTTAACGCCAGTTTTCTGTGTTACAGTGCTGCCAACTTGCGGCACTAGGTTTCCCCTAAATCGGATAAAGAAGTTTCCAAGATTTTTGTCCGATACAGCAGTTCAGATTGTCAATATGGTTTTTCCAAAGTTATTTCTTTTGTTATGCAAATAGACTAAAACTAAAAGATGCAGGCGGTGCCGGTTCACGGGCACCGGGCTGCACCAACACTCTGCAACGTCCAATGGCGCACTACACAACGGCGGCGCCTTGCTTTGCAGCCCATGCAATGTAGGACAAGGTTGCAGGGTGCACTGCTGTACCTCGGAGAATCAAGGGCCTAGGTGCAGCGCACCCTGCATAGGTGCAGAGAAACTTGGTCGAATCGAGTAGACGTAACGGTGGGAGTTCTGCTGACACCAGAGTTCTTCGCGAAATAACACAGTCTCGCGCTTGAAGCTGCGTTCACAGAAGACGATATCAGCACGTTTACACTTTGCTCGACATGAAAAACAAATTTGGACAACAGCGCAATGCCAAGATTGACTCGGAACCTCATTCGAGCTTTAAGCTGGCACCAGATGACCATTACGGAATGTAGCAGTGTCAAAACCGTGTGCCACTTCAGGACGCCAATCTAAAGTATGCCCAATAAATTTGTCTCGCATGTCATGGCGTTGTGACGTGGCACAGCCATGCTTATGCGCTTACAAGACACTTACTGCGAACCACGTGCTATCTTTTTGTTTTCATTCACACCGAAGCTCACACTGACACGTGACCACTATGCTCATAAAGCGCGACTGTGTAGAAAGTTGATCTGACCATGGATGGTCCCGGGTGAATTTGCGTGAATAGGCGGCTGCGCAACGCCCCGACCACCTTGTCGGGCTGAGCGTTGTGTCTGCCTATGGCGAGATTCGCACGTGCTGCTTTGTTCGGGTATTGCAGCGCATGTTTGTTTTGCCGGTTTCAAGGGACGCATAAGTCAACAGCATAGCTTTGCTCCATTAGCGAAGCTAGAACATTGACACCTTGTTGTTTACATCACGAGAGGCGGTCACCGCAGCGCGGTGAGTCATAGTTTGCATGCAAATTGCGAAGGTGATTTGCGCTGGCTGAAATGCAAACACAGCGTCGCGTCAGCAGTTCCTCGTATGGGTCATCGCGGCGTGGTAGCACGGGTTTCTCATGTCTCTGTTCCCTGCACATCCTAACATTTTTCACTAAACAAGGCCTAACATCGCTGAATCTAGGGAAATTTGCCGAGGACCGGCAGCAGTGCGGGTTGTATCTTTCCAAACTCAGCTGTCTAAACTCTTCCGTAGACTGACCCCGAAGTTGTGCAGTCTAAAACCGTGACAAAACACGATGACTTATGGCGAACCGTACTTATTGTGAGAGCCGCGCTCAGATAACTATGATGATAATTATAACAATGATTATCATTACGATGATAGCAAGTGACAATTCGCACCCGCGCACAACTGCGTGGTACGCATGCGGGGTATGCACACCGGGGCTAGAGATACTTTTGATGTAAAAAAGATCACGCCGAGGAACTTTACAGCAGCCTTGTGTCGTGAAGCAAATGTAGCAACGCCGTAGACATGTCACTTGTTAAATTACTATTTTCAATACGTGGAGAGTTTGTAAGGTGGTGGCAGCTGCTTCGCTGAGTCCCGATTTAAAAAAAAAAGGAAAAGGAAACTGACAAACGAGCAATAAGGCCGAAGCAGGAACTACAGAGCACGACGTTAACAGAAAGCAAGAATGAGAGAAAAAGCGAAGAAGTTTTTTTCGTGCGCCCCTCGATCGTATTAGAGATCGCGCGGGCACATCAGAAAAAGCGGCACCTCTCGCGCGGGTTCATGGGTGAACCGGCCGGACAGCCGAAGGCATCGGCGAACGGCGCGAAGTTGCTCATGGCGTCGGTGCACTCCGGCGACATGCGGTGCCCCGAGCTGTTCGTCCAGCAGGTCACGTGACAGGCCGTCAGGAAGAAGACCTGCTCGGCGCTGTAGGCCTCCAGCCCCCTGAGGGGCACGTCCTGCGCGACGTTGCGGAACCGCCTGTAGGCGTCGTGCGCGATTTCCAGCGCCGGAAGTACGGGGTAGAGCGACGTCACGTGGTCGGAGGCGTCGGGGGAAGCGCACCGGCCCAGCTTCCACAGTTGCTGCCCTGGTGCCCCGCTGGCGTCGGTCGCGCTGGTTGGAGGAACCCAAGCCGACGGTGTGCGGTCGCCGTCGAGCAGGAGCGTCAGTGTATTGATGGTTTGCACCACCTGCAGGCACGGGAAGATAAGTGGTCCAGCAGAATGATATAAAATATGGCTAAGTTAACAAGAACTCAGTGCGAGCGGGTCGAGTCATGACACCGTGATGGCTGATCTCGACGTGACCGCGTTTACATGAACTCGCTTCCGACAGTTCATTCTATTCTATTCATAACTCCTACGCTTGCTGTACTTCTACAGCGCGGAGAATTATGCGGAGGTTTTTAACTACAGCGGTATGGAGGCAGCGATGACGTCTGTAGTCTGCGAGAACTCTGAGTGCGATGTCGAATGGCGCCGCTGTCCAACATTCCGTTGTATATATGCGCTAGACAATTACGTTAGCTTGTTACCTTGACGTCACGTAGAAGGCGAACTTCTTCCGATATTGGTGTCTTCGGGCAACTACATGTTATGGAGCGCGGAGACAGAGGTCAGCTGCAGTGATCGTGTAAGCTCGCTTTAGCCGCTAAAGTCTGGCAGACTTAGCGAAATGGCCTAGTCCACTGCGTAGCTTATCAGGCTTTGTGCCTGACCACGGGGTTGAAATTTATCGTACTTTTGCTCCTATGCTCAATTTTATCTTCGATTGGGCACGATGCGGAAACATGGGAGAACTATTAAAAAAATATTTGTATTTACGTGTATTGACTGATTCCAACGCCGAATTGAATAGGAAAATATGGCGTTCGTTATTCTAAACATTTGAAATATTCGCACAGCCATGTAATAAATGTAGGTCAGTCAGCAATTACTGTTTTCTCATTTGTACATTTCTCACAGTTTGTGCCATTATACACTCTCAGTCTGCTACGGAGTCTCCATTTTTCTTTCTTAGCTGAGAAATGCATTTCAGCGTCCGGTTTGCTGGTTTCGTTGGGGCCACGTATATGAAACATTCCGTATTCGGCTTATTTGCGTTTTTAAATGCAACGAACGGGAAATAAAAAAAAAGAAAGTTGTTTAAAGCACATACGACGGACCCGATTTCGTTCGACAGAGGTTTTCTCCGGAGGACTTTTAAGTACTGTTTAAATGCTCTTTCATATCTACCAAAACAACTAGTTCACTTCATCTCGGGTGACCTACAATTGCAATTTATATACCTCCCTCTGTAACACTGTTTTACTGCAAATTTTTCTTTAAGACTGCCTCTTGAACATTCGACGAGGGCCAGGAGTATACTTGCATCAGTACAGATTGGCTTAAGCGGTTAGTATACCACAGTGGTATGGACTTTCTAGGCACCTCTCTCTCTCTTTCTCTCTCTCTCTCTCTCTCTCTCTCTCTCTCTCTCTCTCTCTCTCTCTATATATATATATATATATATATATATATATATATATATATATATATATATATATATATATATATATATATATAGTTTGCAGGGTTACATAGAAGGGACAACAGCGCCCACATTTTTTTGCTACGAAGCCAGATTTCGCTCTTGGTGAAAGAACGTCCTACACGGCCGGTATAACGTAAAACTATTTCAATGTTTTTTATTCCAAATCCGTCATTAGCCCTCTATGATATATCAAAATGGCTCGGGCCCCGCCAATATGGGAGGGTCGGCGCCAGCGGAATGGTTTTGCATTATCCTGGGTTAGGTTACATCCTTGGTGCGATTTATGTTGAATTGTAGCGCAGTAGCGAATTGCGGCACACGACTAGTCTGAAATGAGGGGCATGACTAGTCTGCATATATCGCCCTGTCTACGAGCTTATTTTTCTCTTGTAAGGAACGCGCATCGCAACCTGCAACGTGTGTCGTGTGCATACGCACCATTTTAAGCCGATTCAGGAGCCAAATTTTTTTCATCATGCATACAAACATGGTTGTAATAAACATTCTATTAACACGAATATACGGGACTTGTACTCATGTGCGCATAATTACGAATGCGGCTTCCTTTATATATTTCTTAAGGCAGTTCCGCCATGGCCTTACCTGCAAGGCGTAGAGAAAGCCCAGGCCACCGTAATTCATGGCACTCGTTCCGTCCGCCGCATAGAAGGGCCTTGTGGCTGCAAAGACGCCGACGGAGATCGCGTTCGAGACGGCGTCGTACGTCGCCAGGTTGGACGACTGTAATCGGAACACCCGAAGGCCGGATTGGTAAGCATCGGTGTTCAGAGACGCCCGCAATCGCTGTCGAATCTCGGTCCAGTGACCGAAGAAGCCGCGCGTCGTGTTGTCGTAGTCGGGACCGTACAGTGCCTCCCCCCACCAGGCGCCGTCGCTCTCGTTCAGATTCCCTTCGGGCCAGACCACGGTGGTGGTGCTGCCTAGGCGTGAGCTGACAGCGTCTATCGCCTGGGAACCCAACACGTTCGTCCAGGTCCGAACCTTCCCGACTGCCGTCTCGTGTACGTTGCTCAAGAGGCGCGTCACCGGCGACGTCCGGTTCGCGGAGGCTGTGCCAGTGCCGCGGTCGAGGCCGGCGAGCAGCACGTTGTACGCCATGGCGATGTGGCTTCCGCACATCACCGGGTAGACTTGGTCGCCCGCCTTGTTCCCCATGACGAACGCGTGCATCGTGTCGCTGGTCACGGCGACGACGACCTGGACGAACCACCACGCCGTGTGATACGTCAATTCCCGTGCCGTGTACGAAGCGAAGAGGACGTTCACGGCGTGCAGGAGCCCGGAGTCGGTGACGAACAGCGTGTCCTCCTCGGTGAGCGGCGGGTTCGCCCCGAACGCGGACTGCATCGCGTCGACCCAGTCGCGAGCGTCGAGCTTCGGCACCAGCGCCGGCAGGTGGCGCATTTGGAGGAAACGAGGCTCGACGCGGCTGGCGACGAAGCGCGACGACAGGTTTCCCAAGACGTCGCGCTGGACTTCGGCGCTTCTGTCACGCAGGAAGGAACGGAAGTCCGGCGAGAACTCCCCTCCGCGGAAGACGACCTCCAGCAAGAGTGACACGTACGCATCGTAGAGCTTGTACGCTTCGACCTCAAAGTGTATTCGCTGCGCGATGTCGACCACGTTCGTCGAGCTGATGCTCACGGACCGGTGCGCCGGCGAGGCGCCGTATCCCGGCGAGGGTGTCACGAGGTCGACAGTGAACCAGAGCGGCACGTACCAGACCACGGACATGTTGACGATGGTGGCCAGCGTGAAGGCGTAGTTACCGTCGTCTCTTATCCGGTGGCCGTCGTCTCGTATCCGATCGCCGTCGCCGCTGCGGTTGGTGTCGGGCAGCAGCCACGGGAAGAGTTTTTCGGTCATGAAGTGGTAAAGTTGCTGGACGCCGTCGTCGTGGTGGTTGCCGGTCTGGGATTCCCGATGCATGCAGGCGTCCACGAGACGCGTCACCCTCGCCGCGACTCTGTTGCCAATGGCCTCGTACCATGGGGAGCGCGCCAGATTGTACAGCCACTTGTCCATGCGATAGATGGTCACTGACGGCGCTATGTGGATGTCCTCTTCGATCCACCGGGAGCAGACGAAGGTGCCAATGTCCTCGCACGGTCCAACGGCGCTCCCTTTGCGGTGCAGGCCCAGGTTCTCAGCGTGGTCCACGCATCCTGTCGTGATGCACGCGGCAGGATTGGCGCCGCGGGTCGCCGCGCGCGACGGCACGAGCAGCGCCAAGGCGACGGTGAGGGCGGCGACGCCCAGCAACGCGACGGCGACTCTCGCACACCTGCCGCGCCACCGGCGTCTTTCGTCGCTCGGCGACGGCGAGACCGCCGTGGGCGGAGGTGCAGCGTGGGCCTGCAGAAAAGATTTAATAAAGCAAACCGCGGGTTCCGCATTCGAGGATCACGCTGGAGTCTGCGCCGTGGGGGGCATTACTATCTATATACACTTTCGGGCTGAAATTTGCAGCTTTATTTTGGGAGAGCGGCTTTGATGATGAGAGTTACTTGAATGAATCAAGCATGTTTATTGACCGCGGCGGCCGCATTTCGATGGAGGCGAAATGCGAAAACACCCGTGACTTAGATTTAGGTGCACGTTAAAGAACGCCAGGTGGTCAAAATTTCCGGATTCCTCCACTACGGCGTGCCTCATAATCACAAAGTGGTTTTGGCACGTAAAACCCCATAATTTAATTTTTAAGCATCTTTATTAAATACGGGATGGCTCTTCGACCTAAACGCCCTGGGGTTCAGGGAAAGGAATCACCATACGACGATGGATGCTTGCGTCATGTGAAAACTCCCGCATGGAGAGCAGCGTGTCTTAACTGGGATTGCGTGGCGTTGTTCGGTGGGTCATCTTCAAAAGAGGTGGTACCTAGTCTCGGGCATTCTTGCCTGGGATCTCTGTATCCGCTTTTGAGACTGACTTCGTCTGGCCAAACCGGTTTTGTACCTTAACTTCTAAGTGTCTAAATTCCGGCTTATCTTCAGGTTGGAAAGAATGCTATCGGAGAATAAATATATAAGAATTTGTAAGAAGCGCCAACTTTTGAAGAAAAGATTGCTCACGAATTCGTTGAGTTTTCTGAGTGCGAGTGCCTCCTCTTCGGCCCGCTGTTCCGGCGCCGAAGCTCTGTTGGTTCCGGTACCGCGGGACTTGGCCAAGAAGTTTCCTGTTTATACGAATAAACAGCAAAATTCAGGGGAGTGTTCGTTATCATTCCAACGAATGACATCGTAAGATAGCTTCCTGAATGGCGCACTGTATTTTAGAGAACAGATACGTTAATATGACCCTGAACCACTTTTTATCGAAGAGGAGAAACGCGTTTGAAGTTAAAATAGGCTATTTTCGAAACACATTGCCGCAATATGTACTTCAGTGCGTTCAGCAGAAGCCACGAATGAATGCCACGAATGCCACGCACTGCGAAGTCTACGGCGGAGCCGGGCGTTCCCACAACGCTCCGCCTTGTAGATGTCACCGTGTCGTCCAGTTCGTTTGCTTTTCGATGTCAACGTATACGCCACTACTACCGATTTTGCGCCTACGATGCGCTAAACGTAAGCCCAACCAGTGCCTCCTCTGGCCCAACGCATTTGTCTTCAGCGAGCCGCAGTGCACTTAGCCAGTGGACTCGTGGTGGCACCTCGCGGCGGCCGCGGTATCTACGCTAGGTAGAAGACCGCAGCTATGTCACGCTGTAGTGCGTGTAAACGCAGCGTTTGCTAGTGCACGACTGGGCATGGGTGCACGTTCGCGCTCATATGCTGTACAGCCTAACCTTGCTAAGTGGTGCGGACCGGCTTTGTCCTTCACCAGCTTGACCAACGGATACAAGCCACATCCAACTTGCGAATTTTGAAAACGATTTAGTCTTCCAAGGCGCCTAACCAGGATAGGCCAAGAGTGAGTGACCGCTGGCAAGCGTGCGTGCGATGCGATTTTCGTTGCACCGGAAGTGCGATTTCCGTCGTTTACGATGAAAATCGCAGTCGCAGTGCCGACCCCCCCCCTCCCCCTCGATTTCAAGCTGCGACCAACCGGTTGGTGGCACCATCGCAGCGATCGCTGCGATTTTCCGTCGAAATTGTGCGGAGAGCTGTCAGAGCTATTTTGCCGGTTTGTTTTGGAAAATGACGTCTCGCACGACAAGTGCAATGCGCAGAGACGTGGATTGTCGAATTTGGTACGTACGCGAAGGGAGAAGGAAGAACTTTTACCGCAGATTCCATTCTCCCATTTTACGCGTTCGGTGACAGGTTACGACATGACCTTTTGGGGTGTTCGCAATTTTCTTTTGTTAATAGCGTACAAAAATCGCGCGTACGGAGCAGCTTAAATAGTTTCAACCTCGGCAAGGGCAAATGACAAGACAGCAATGTACCCGAAGTTTCAACGTTGTGCTGAACGCGGTGTCGTTCAGTTGCATTTTCTTGTCGGTTTTCAAGCGTGAATTTTGCGATGCGGCTTGAAAGGTTATCTCACCTCACTTATTAAATTTCACAGAGCAAAAGTGTAGACTATCGTGATGAATTTTCTACGATAGCATTAAATCTGTGGCTTGAATGAAGAGCGTCGTTAATTTCTTTTTGAATATTACATGCACGGTAAGTTGCACCTCTGCTCTGGAGAACTTTTTTCTTGCACAGAAACCAATAAACTTTCAATAGGTTGCAAACTTTGTATCTTTACTGCACCTGTATTAAGATTTGCTTTGAAAGGTAATTAACTCTACAGCTAGTAAATTAAGTAAATTATACGCTTGCTATAGCGGCACAGTGACAACGCACCCACCTGCACCGCCATGTAAAACCCGTGCAACAATGCGAAAAGCAGGAAAACAGCATGTTCTTGGGGGGGATAAAACAGTAGAAAACGACACGTTAAAGAAAAGTCAATCAAAACTGTGCAGTGAAGTCAGCCAGTCCCTTCCTGTGGAGCTTTGAATCTTTTCAGTAAAAGCAGTTCTTGCCCATTGACAGCTGGACAGCTGATCAAGTGGGCAGAAACATTCATACCTTACATGTTTCTAATAACAGTTCCTAATACGTTTGTGATAACATATATTAGTGTGTGATTACTATCTTTATAATTAAAGAAATAGCATGCTACTTGCAAGAACATATCACCCGAGGATTTTAGAACAAATTTCTGCATTTCAACTATACACAATATGTGATTTATTCAATAAAGGACCACAAGCTGCTTTGTTGCAATGACCAACCTATTCCAAATTTTATTTACATACAGGCAAGAAAAAAATCCATAGGCAAAAATATTGTTCTTCAATTTATTCACCTGCCACAGCGGCTATAGCATTCTGCTGCTAACAAAAGGTGAGGGGTTCATTTGCCAGCCATGGAAGTCGCATTTCGATGGGAGTCATAGGTAAAAAAAAAAGCTCTTGCACTTGGATTTAGTTCATCACCTTTTACTGAACTCTTAAACTTCCAAATAATATTACGTAGGGGACATGCATATGTAAAATCTAGCACCAATTGAAAGCAATGGGTACAATTGTAAAACAACCATCTTTCGTGATAATTCGAGTGGTGAAACAATAATTGCATCAATACGCATTGTTCAACAGCACTGCACAAATAAGCATAATCAGGTATAGCAAGTACTCTGTCAGGAAGCTGGTTCTACAGATGTACAAATGCCAAGACATGAATGATCATACTACGTCGCACACATAGCACGAATAAAACCTTCAAGAGTTGTCCCTTCTGCCAGATATGAGTGGGCCATAAGCAGCAGAAACTCTATTGCAGGGCATTGTGTCATTCCGCTTATGAAAGAATAAAGTGAGTGAAGAGGCTTTTAACAGCAGTACCTCACGCTACTCTAATAGGAGGAACGATGAGCAAAAACATTTCTGTTAGAGCGCTTAAGTTAAACAGTAACATCTTGAAAGACACGAAATTCCAGGTGAGAGTTGGAGGTACATTTGGTCCACCCACAACAAAAACACAGGCATACTGCAAGAAGTACTAGAGCCTATGGTGTACTACATTCTATGGGAAAGCTATCTTATACGTAAATCAAGAATGACGCAAGAAGCTGTCGACAACACTGCAGACTTTCTTGGCCAGTCTGGCCTCTCGCTTTCTGGTAAGTCAGCTTGCATCGACCTTGAAAAAAAGCCTATATTCAAGAACTACCCCAGATTGCACATTGTGCTCCACATAGCTGGACAAATATACCCGCAAGTCAACATCCACAAATGCTCCGCTAGTGTAATACCATCACGGCAAAGCCAGCACGTGGATCAAACAATTATGCCATGCCTGGACGCAAATTCTGCACCTGGTGAAAAGAATAATCTTGAAATCATGGGGGATGGACAAGTGGATACCATGAAAAATCCCAGATGCTGTGCTTGTGTTCAAGGTATTGTACATTATGAATTACCAGCATCTCACACAAAAAAACGACTCATCGATTACAGGCATTGGGTAATAACAGGTCTTTCCAACTTTACCATGCTTGAAGACATCTATGAGAAAGAGCAAACGAACAAGCACCTAGACAGAGTAGGGTTGTAGCCTGCAGCACAAATTCTTCGGATCAAGAGCTCAGAACCTGGTCCCAAGATACTATGACAGCTAGCATATGAGATTGAAAGACGACTACCCCTCCCTTCAGAAACAACCTTGGGAGCACCTGAACTTGAAACACAACAGGCCCATACCCTGCAATATGGGGGCAAACAATTAGGCCACGAGACCATATACAACTGCCAAACACACAGAGGAGGTTGCTAATCATGAAAACGCAAGCAAACATCAGGTACCATTCCAGGTCATCCATCAGGTACCATGAGTACCATTCCAGGTCATCCTACGCCTAGAAAATCTGAACTGAAAGCAATCAAAGCAGCACTTGGAGTGAAACTTACACCCTGCACAACACCCCGCACACCTGCATGGCTTCACGAGAAACTGTCTGGGCCTGCACATAACACAAGATTGTCGGGGAAATCAGGAAGTTGACACGCGACTTGCAAGCACATGGCCAAAAATTAAATTACAGGATGCATAGCCATGCAGATATTCCAGGACACAAGCGGGCTTATAAGCCCTACATAAGAACTGAAAACTGGACGAGTTGGTGTGTATTCTGTATTAGCTAAAGCACAACAGATAGACGACGGACAAGAACGAAGTGCTCTGTACGCGTGTGTTCACTTCGCTCTTGTCCATCGTATTTCTGTCGCACTATAGTTAATGAATTCATGAGGCTGCACAGGAGAAGAATAATACCTCCGCCCAAGATTTCACATCCAAATCCATGCGCGCACGCGCACGCACGCACGCACGCACGCACGCACGCACGCACGCACGCACGCACGCACGCACGCACGCACGCACGCACGCACGCACGCGCACACGCACACACGCACACACACACACACGCACACACGCGCACACGCGCACACGCGCGCACACACACACACACACACACACACACACACACACACACACACACACACACACACACACACACACACACACACACACACACACACACACACACACACACACACACACACACACACACACACACACACACACACACACACACACACACACACACACACACACACACACACACACACACACAAATGTTGCAAGGGTGCATAGCATGGAGCCGTATTAAGAAGGATGACACTAGAGATGGTAGAGGACTTTAAAATAAGGTTCATAGTAAAAATGTGACGATTTATACAAATTACCAGAAAAAGAAGATATCTTTGAAGGCTAGATAAAAATTGGTGCTTGATGCGGCCAAACATAAATAAATATGCTAAAAGAAAGAAAAATGCAGGAAAATTCCAAGTGCAGGAAAAAAAATCATTACAATTGCCCATCCTGCGTGCCCGCACCTTTGAAGAAACGCTGTTCTTATTGGAATAGACAGACTGACAACTTGCTTATGCAAGCACACTCTTCCAGTTCCATGCCATTATAAAGAACACGAGTTTCATGGAACGTACCCACATGCGCACTTGTTGATCACAATGTTTTCTTCCCTAGACTTATATATCTATATGTATTTTCTCCCTTTCCCGTTTTTATGTTTGGTTGCATCAAGCACTAGTTTTATCAGGCTTTATTGTTGTACTACTTTTGGGTAACCTTTATAAAGCACTGCATTTTCACAATAAACCTTTTAATTAGAAGTTAGCGGACCCAGTTCTTACTGCTTCACACTATACATTCTTGCTACATTGGCCAAATAAAAGACGTAAGGTACACAGAAGCATCATAATGGCCGTTAAAGTGACTTGTTGCAGTCTAAAAATTAAGAATGCGTGGCTGCAAACGGCAGCAGAGAACACATAGGACAAACAAGAAAACCAACAATCACAAGTTTAATGTTCACACCGACTAAATGCTGGCTGACAATCAATAAACCGAACATACACAAAAAGGAGAAGTAAAAATTATTGCGTGTTTCCTGACAGGAAATGCATCCATTTCTAACGGAGGTCATGCTGACAAGATTCTCCCAGCATTTTTAGATCTACAGCTTCCATAATTTCTCTAGGCAGCCGATCTGCACATAATCCTAGCTTCTTCCTCTACAATGCACGCTCAGATGTCGAGGATGCATTGTAGAGCAAGAAGCTAGCATGCTGTGAAGGTCGGCTGCCTATAGAAATTATGGAAGCTGTAGATGCACAGACATTGGGAGAATCTTGTGTCAGCATAGCTTCTGTTACACTTTCAGAGATGGAGGCGTTTCCTGTTGGGATCTGTGTGGACACACATCAGATTTTGCTTCTGCTTTTTGCGCAACTTCAATTTATTGCTTATCGTCCAGCGTTTACTCTGCATGTTCAATAAACTTTCATTTGTTAATACATCACATGATCGTCTTGGTCTCTAGCAGAAAGGTGTTTTCTTTTTACAGTGATGCTGTATATTCCTAGGCTAAATACTCGTGGTCCGATCACAAAAACCGTAGTGTAGGGGTATGAACCATTGTTTAGGGGGGCGTGAGCCATTGCATTTGTCTTACATGATGGACGGAGAAATTTCTTGTTGCGTAGACATAGAAATGCTTATGCATTTAAAACGTATATATTTATCTACGCGTTATTGCAGGGAAGGGACAGAAAGGGGGACGGGTTTAAGACAAGATCATGATGTCCTTATTATCTCGTAGCAAAGGTGTGGTGCGCCATTGGCCACACCGATAGTGACTTCGTTTCTCTCTTGCAGCAGAGCGCGCATGCAGCAGTCTCTCTCCGACTTCCCAATAGGTATAAAAATGTGCCCCTGCTATTTAATTAAATGAAACGTGCAGCCCCGGTGTGTCACTTGGTAACTACAGTGCATAACCGAGCCACAAATGCCATGATTAACGCATTTCAAAACACAAATGCGTAACATAATTCAGAAAGACTGTGATGAACCCGCTGGATTAACACAATGAACCACTGATTGCCCTTTCCGTAATGGTGATCTTGCGAAACGCGACGTGTGGCATTCCAAATAAACGATGTGATAAATCCCAAACCAAACATGTGCATAACCTCATTAAGAAACAGACATAACCAATAATATAGAAAGACTTGAATAAACCGTCGGAATTAACCCAGTGATAAGCACAGAAGCCGCACATTTCAGCTTTGCTGGTTTACGATCTGTACAGGGTGCATGGGCAGTAAATTTTTTCTGTTACTATTTGTTAAGTATTGTATAGTGTTGTGCCACTAAAACACGTTGGGATAGTTGGTGCATTGTATTGGTGCTGCTTTTTTGTCGGTTTTTTCTTGATATTGTGCCCTTCTTCCTTTTGTAACTACTTTTTTATTCCCCCTCACCTAATACTCCAACCTTGCAGCCAGCGAAGCATATAAATAAATTAGTAAATAAGAACATGTCATTCATTCATCTGCATACACCTCGCACCATTCCTTGCTCAACAAAGTCACTCTGTTTATGTCTAGAAGTGTGCATCTACATAACTGCCGTTTGCGTTTCGGTATAATTTGTGAACAGTGTAGTGCATAAACATTACATGACATTAAGGTTATGACCTATGCGGTGCATAAGCAGACGTTACAAAAGGTGAAATGTTGTAGTGTTGAAAGTAAGAGCAATTGTATATGTAGCAGTTATTTAACAGCATTTAATTGACTCGTTGACAAAAACTTCACTTCGCATAGATTCCAACACATGCACTGAATCTGCAGCTTTTTTCTTGCTTATTAATGTGGTCGTTACTGCATGGCCACATTGTAGATTTTAAAACAAAGTTCAATAAGTTCGTTTGTTGCAACATAAAAATATGCGTAGATCACTGCGATTGCAGCACCAGAACTTGATACAAACATGCACACTATAGAATGCAGACGAATGCTCAGGACAAACTCCAGAATGTTTGCGTCCTCATACTTATGAAATTGAACAGTTTCATTCCATGGCTGTCAATGAGAGGGAGAAAGAAAACTTAATTGTGTTCGTGGAACAAAAACCTATTGATAAGCTTAGAGATATAGTCATTGCTTAACACTTTCGGAATGAATAATTATACCTTGCTATCGACATTGAAGCAGCGATTCGACAGCATGAAAAGGAATCAGTTTTTCCAGCTCTGAACATTGAATTGCAGGCAATGAAAGCAGGCATAAAATTCTGCCAATGTTATCTGTTTAGGAACAGCGAATTGGAATAAACATTGAGACTTTCATTTGTACTTTCTCTGGCTGGGAGCAATCTAGTTTGAATTAACTCCCATAAGCATGTCGTAACAATGCTGATCTAATACAGGTTAAATGCATGACTAGCTTCAGAAATCTGGATGATTGCTGTAAATTACAGTGAAGAAACTATAATATCTAACAACATTAATAATACATAATATTTATTTCTGCAATACAGGCTGAACGTGAGCGGCGTGCGAGGCTGAGCAGAAAGCTGAAAAACCCTACGGAAAGTGCGCCTGCCGTGGGCCTGCGATCCCGCATTATGGATAGCGCATATTGATATGGTCTTCTTCTTAGAAATTCCAAGTATACTACCAGCGCGAGAACCAGGACAACAAAGTGGACGAGAAGCGTGTCTTTTAGAAGGCTATGTTACAACGCAGAGATTTCTACAAAAGCGACGGTAACTGCTCAAAACCTTTGATGCGTCGGCTTTCGCGCCTTTAGAAATATTTAGAGAGGACTCCCATATATATATTCACAGCGCACGCACGGCGATGGACGAACCAGGCTAGCGCTAAGGTTGAATTTCACAACACAATTTTTATTCCACGTCCAGTAATCACACAGATCTTTTGAGGCTTCGTTCAGGGGCACACGCGGGCTTTCGGGTTGGTGCTTGTTGTTGCGTTTGGCGCAAGAATATGGCTAGGAGCAGGCCCCGCATATGCGGAATCACGAGCAATACACACACGTGATTTCTCCAGAAACTGACGCCGATCACGGGTAGCGCGAGGATCTTGTTCGGCTGTCACGACGACTTCGTGGCAACCGAATTCTGAATACTGCATATGCGGTGAGGGTAGCTGTATGAACTTGTCGATAGGTCATATTGTAGATTGTTGTAGCGCAGGCAGAACGAAACGGTCATAGAAGGCAGCTGAGACAACACACAGCGCTGAAGCGCCTGCGAACAGCTGTTTACGTGCGCCATGTCATGGCCATGTCGCACTGAACTTGAAAAACCGCCGTTGCGCACTCCAATCTTAACAAATCTTAACTAATACGTTTTAAAATTACTAACCATGCGTTTTATTAGCTCCTAATCAAGAAAATTCAATAATGTTATAATGTAAACGTTTTATTCATTACAATAATGCAGCGTGTGCCACGAAACCTGGCAGTAAGCAACCCTGGAAGTCGCACCAGTCGCATTGTTGAAATCGCAATCATGTGAATTGGGCCCTGTAAATATCGGATTGCGACGCGTGCGACTACGCCGATTTTCGTCGTTCCAGTAGCAGCATGCGAACCAGCCTTTTCGCGCCTACGACGCGCTAAACGTAAGCCGAGCGCATTTGTCCTCAGCGAGCCGATGTGCGCTTAGCCAATCGACTTGTGGCGGCACACCGCGGCGGCCGCGATATCTACGCTACGTAGAAGACCGCAGCTGTGCGTTCGCGCAGCGTTTGATTTGTGCTCGACTGTGCTAGGGTGCGCATGCTCGCGCTCACATGCTAGAGTGTGACCTTGCTAAGTGGTGCGGACCGGCTTTCTCCTTCACCAGCTTGACCGATGGATACTAGCCACGTTCAATTTGCGAATTTTTTGAAACGCTATCGGTTACTCTGCCAAGGCGTCTGACCAGGGTAGGCCGAAAGTGAGTGACTGCTGGCAAGCGGGCGTGCGGTCCAAGCTTAAGTTTCGCGTGGTCCGAGTCTAGTTGAGCGTTCGACAGTAGTGAAAATTAGCGAGATCCGCCGGCGACTACACCGATAAGCAGCGTGGCCAATGTTTAATTCCTGCGAGGGCAGCCGCGGCCGAGCGTACGTGAGCAGGCAACAGTGGGCTTCTTCCGGAAGTACGTAATTATTATCGATACTCGAAAGCGCAGTTTCGCTTACTTCAGTCCCTTTTTTATTGAACTTCGTCAATAAATATGCACGTTTACAGTAGGCAGAAGCAGACCGACCCAAGCACCCCTGCTGACTGACGTCAGCTATTGACCAACAGCAGCCGTGTATGGGAATCCGCTTTATTGCGAAATGAAGCGTCCGGAAGAAAATGAGGAGAGTGCTTCTGTTGAAAAGAGAGCGTTTCAGAGAAAGGTAGGGTCGCGCTCCTGACGCGAGCTCTCCGCGCCGCGTACGACAGGGAAACTTGGTCACAGCAGCGTATGCTGTCCTCGGACTCTTTTTCCACCAACACCGAGGGGTGCTTAAGGACCCCTTTAAAGACACTCACCAGATTTAATGCGATTGACCGAAGGAATATGTGGCGCAGTGAACTCGCGACAAGTCAAATATCGGATAATTCGCAATTCCGGTAAACTCAAACAGCACTAAGCTTGTATAGCACTAAGTTGTACAGCACTAAGTTTGTAGCACCATACTTGTTTTCAGGGCACGGTGTCAACGGCTTTTATACGAGCGATGTGGTTGCAGATTCAATCCTGCTGGCTTATTACACTAAAATAATTTACACCCTAAAAAGTGAAAAAGGGTGTAAATGTGTCTATCCCTCATATCCTTAGGGTGTCCGTTGTATAGATAACACCCTAAGGGTGTGAGTTATAGACACATTTACACCCTTTCTCACTTTTTAGGGTGTAAATTATTTTACAGGGAGACAATGCGAGTAAAGAAAAAATAAGAAGGTTGTGACAGGCGATTCAAACAGCAGGGCGTACCACGCCCACGTTGGATGGTCAGGCGGCCGTGTACGTTAGCGAACGCACGCGGCCTCTGAGATCGCGCGGGTGCTATCTCGGAGGCCATCCAACGTCCCACCAATACGGCGTCACCTCCAAGGGGCGCCCGCCACCGACGTGATCGAGTAAGGGCCTCATTGCATGTGTATAACTGTACTGTGTGCCCCAATTAATGTCATCCAAGCAGTCAAAGAACAAATAAAGAAGAAAAAAAAGAACACGGTACAAGAATAGAATTATAAAACCTGCGGTGTTCGTTTGTCGCAGCTTGCGGGGATAGATACCAACGGCCTAAATTACTACGCTTATTTTTTTTTTCTCTCTAAGAAAAACTTTTCTGCTTATAGAAAGAAGCGACACTTAACGGCTTGCGACGGACTTTCCGCAGAAAGGAGCGGGCCGCTCTTCGTCGGCTGCAGGTGACACGGCCAAACTGACCACTTGCGGTGTGAACGTCACAGGGGGCGTTGCCATACTCGACAGCATTTGCAACAGGATATCGGCGTCGGGATCTGGCGCCGGGGTTGGGGTGCATCGGGACGTTGTCGCCGCGTCGCTGATGGGAGACCTTTGAAAGAGTGACAAAAAAGAAGTTTGAGTGTTTTTGTATACGCCGAGATTCGGTGGCGTGCACATCGGAGGCCATACGTATTTTAGAATAACGTCACCTTTATATACACGGCAATGTGTCTACGGGACCTGCAAGCAGGGCGGTTCAGCCAGCTTGGGTAGAGTATTCTAGGCACTGTAGTTTGGGAATGACGATTAGTACATGGATTTGCCTAAACTTTGACCTCCTTGCTTTAAGCAAACGGCTTAGTGCATTTGCAAACTCACCACTTTCAATAAAATACCGGAGACACAGAAGCTCTGGCACAGCACGGAAGTCCAATGTTGAATCCATTACGACACCCGACCGCAGGGACAAGCGGAACCGCGGCACATAGCAGCGATCAAGCCTGTTCGCAGGGCATTATCGCTTTCTTTGTTTAAAAAGAAGTGTAGAATACATTGAAATTTAGACCGATGAAAGCAGATCAAGCGCAGTATACTAACCCACAAGAATCTCTGAAGCAACAATCACGAAGATCAGATTAACCCAGATACTAATGATCTCTCCCATGGTGGCTGAACGATCACAGCCCCATAGTTCCCTCTAGTAATAACTGCACGTAACTGTATATGGTGTGCGTAAGGGTAGAGCGGTGACGCCATGCTAAAGTATTCTAGTGTGTGCGGCTTGGCGCTGTGTTTCCTTGCCGAAGTGTTGAGCTACAAGCAACACTGCGCCGAATATTTCCACTCTTGACAGCATGCACCTGCACAGACGAGGTGTGCAAGCGAAATTGCGCCTCAAATTCCCTCTGGCAACACCGATCGCATATCGTGAGGCAAGATTGTCAGAGACCTAAAAATGTGGCTTTGTGTCGGCGAAGCCGCGGCCATAAATGAAAGCGTTGATCGTAGCGCCCTCTGTACATTGCAAGGTGCGTATATAAATGGGATGACAAGTTAACCAAATCTGGCTTCATCTTGTACTGCAGAGTAACAAGGTATAGAGCTAAAGAAACGCTGCCTGCTCGTGCTTTTTCATATCTTGCGTTGCTCTTCAATATGGATTACACCACTGCATCGAAACTCCCGGTTGGCTGCAGACATTCGTACTAGGATTACTATGGGGAACCTAGCCGCTGTTGCAATTGTTCGGACCTCATAGGAAGCATGGTTAGTACGTAGATATTTATACCGCTTTCACATTCTCGCAGGGAATATGTATGGAAGACGCTTAAGCTTCCCCTTTAAGAGTGGAACGCGATAGCATTAAAAAATTCCTGACGGTTTCGCATTCTTACCGGGAACTTCAGTTTATGTAATCGTAATGTTTACTGGGAAGCGCTGGCGGCAAATCTATGCGAGAAGGCGAGCTTTCTGGTAGAAACGCGGCCTCTTGCGTGCGCCGATCCCAGAGGTAGAGCACAGCCGCGCCAGAAAATTACATCATTCTCAGGTTTCTTTTATTGTTTGCCACTTTTAATATTTCAATGTGAGAAGACATTTAACATAAAAAGCTTAGTACACTTGCAGGATGATCCAAGAACCAAGACACCAAGACCCAAGTCATCCAAGAAGGATGACGAGCGAAGCTATATGTGGGCCCCTTAATGGCGAACTGTACCTCCGCCGCGGCTCGGTCCGGCATTGTACTGTATCCGGAATCGGCGCACGTATGGGGAGTGCTTAACGCCTGCTGCACCTTTGTCCCGGTTCGGCCCGGTGTTGCACTATCTTCGTGATCGGCCCGCGTATGGCGATTGCTTAACGCCTGCTTTACCACCGCCGCGGGTCAGCCTGGCATTGCATTACCTTCGGAACCGGCCCACGTATGGGGAGTTCTGTATCTACATACGGACGCGATCTTGGGGGAACTAGCTCCTAACATATTTGCTGTAAAAGGCGTGCGCTGTCGGTGCTTCGCTTCGTGGCACTTCTTTGTGTGCAGGCGTTCTGAAAATTCTGAGGAATAACTTTGTCAGAAATGCAAGAAAAGGTATGAGCACCTTTACTGTTCGACTGGTGTGGCAACAGAACCCGCATATAACGCATGTTATATAGCAAGGCGTGGCATGTACGTATACCGAAATGTATACGGTAATTTTCGCTCACGGGGATGCCGGCGCCGGACACTGACGCCGACAGTGTAATTTCTGCAACACGGGGCCCTTAACGCTATCGATTTAAAGTAGGAGTGCCGTACACCAATTTCCACAGCTTACCCTAGTGCGGGGGCGGGAGCTGCCTCGGTCATCGGAGCAGCAGCAGAAGCTGAGGATTTCTTCGCGTTGGCCGCCGGGCTCTTCTTCCGCGTTGATGTACGTGCAATCACGGGGCCTTTGCGACCGGGGGCGTTCGAAGCCATGGCGGAGATTTGGGAACAGTGTAAGGCTGCGAAGACGCGTCGAAGCTCAAGGGACCTTCTTCTTCTTCTATCTCGCGCCGTGTCTCGCGAGCGAACGCGGCGATGACTTTGCGTCCTCTTTCTTTTATTACCATTCAGGTATGGCAGCGGAGATCTTTCAAGGAGTAAGTACAACACAAGAAAAAAGAACTCCGACGGAGTCCATCTCATTAGTAATGTCGACGTTAAGACGCTTAGCACGGAAGCAAGAGAATGATACACTGCATCGCCAATGTCGAAACGTGTATGCAGCCGGGGTTCTCTGTCGCACTTTCCTCGTCACCTGCTGCGCCATCTAGTGACGCTTCCGTAATGCCCCGCCCGTGGCACGGGTCCGGTTCCGCTGAGCGTCGGATAATTTTAAAGGCAAGTTTGTGTCATGTAGAACGCTATATACCAGTGGCACACACCTAGATACCCAAGTTGACATTAAAACATTCTAGCAGAACCCATCTCACGATGAATGCCGACCTTAATGGCATTAGCATTTAAACAATGTAGCGACAGCATATGCCAACGCCGAAATCTGTAATGCGGCCGCGTCCCTCGCGCTTCCAACTGCACACGCTACGCCATCTAGCGGCGCCGCCGCGAAGTCCGCGCAGGGCGCAGGTTCGAGTCCACTGAACACCGGAGAAATTGAAGATAATTTTTTTTCGTAATTGAAGAGTGGCAAATGTGTTGTGACACACGTACATTTATACAAGCTGGCGTCAATGAAGTTTCCTGAAGAGCGGGACATGTCCAGTGCCCTATACCCAGTAACGCAAGTTGGTCTGGCGGTTGGTTTTGAAACCTGTTCTTTCAGCAGAACAGCACGAAGCGCTAACCATTAAATCCTGGATTGCTCCCTTCCAGCGATCCAAGTTGGCGGGAGAACGGTTAGAAACACAGACTGATATATAGATAGACAGTCAGCCTCCGGACAGTGCGCGAATTACTACTAGATTGCTAATCGCATTAAATATACTTGAGACCGTCAACAACATTAACAAGAAAGACAGCGGACGACAACTGTCGCCCGATGTCTTTCTTGCGCTACTTATTGAGGTCTGATGTCTGGAACAAGCATCTACAAGCTCAACTGTATTCTCTGATTGCGTAATAATAGATTCATTGAAGAACAGCACATACCGAGGGACACATACCCAGTGCTCAAAATCAGCGTCGAAGAGGTTGATTTAAGAGCGGTACATACCCTGTGCCACGTATCCAGTACCGCAACCCCAGTTACCCTTGTTGGCGTAGCGAAATAGCGAAAGTATTTTCGAACAGTTCCGGAAGCGGGTCCAAATGATGATCGGTCATGACGGGTGCTGCGACCCAAAGCTGTCTGCATGTCCGACATATGCGCGTTGGGCAACATGCGCGCAAGCAAACGTGGACACATTTCGATCGACCACCGCGCGCGCTCGCTGTCAAAACGCTGGAGTGAGGAAGCGCGGCAGCAGCAGCGAGCGAAGTGACCTTTGTGCTGCCTCTCAACTAAGCCACTTTATACACCCCTTCGTTCAGTTTACACCATTTCGCGAGTATGGAATCTTTACGTCGACGGCTTTAGAAACGGCGGTTCTTGCTTCCGCATCAGCCAGCTCGTTGCCGGCCAAGGAAATTGAATGACCGTTACACTGCGCAAGATCAAATATCCGCAGGACGCCTAATGCTAGCACATACTAACGACCTCTTGTCGGGAAACAATCTATGCCTTGCAGTGCTGATTTTGCGTCAGACAGTACAGGATATGTACGCGGCGGCAGACAGGAGACAAAGCGGACAGCTGCTTCCCTTATTGCAACGAATCCCGCAGCCGTTGAAGACGATTTGTGGTCCAGTCTTTCTTGGCGGGATGTGCCCGGATGCGGGATCACAAAGGCCGTGGTCGGGGCTCAGCAAAGCAAGGGATCCGTTTGCGCATATACCCAAACGGATCCGTTACTTTGTTGTGGACATATTTTTATTTTTTAATCAGATACCCTAAAGGCCCTTACGGGCATCACATAGAGGGGGGTGGGGTTAACAACAGAATATTTGAAACACAATTAGGGGGGAAAGGCAATATAGAACACCGTGGTAAAAATCACCGAATACAACAAGAAAATATACAAAAGAAAGAAAGGAAAGAAAGAAATGCATACATGATAAAAAAAAACACTTGGTACAAAGCATGTAGATGCACTTGTAATGTGTCAAAGGCATAAATTTCTTTTTTTACTCAACATGCGTCAAACTGCGCTTCAAATTACTTATAAATGAGTCATAATCATGTGTAGAAGCAATTTCATTTGGCAGCCTGTTCCAGTGATAAATAGCAAGAAAGAGCGGTGATTGTCGAAGAAGATTCATACGCGCAAACATGGGACGCACTTTGAAGGGATGGTCGAGGTGGGGGAAAATTTTTTGTGGGGGTTTGATATGGGACGCTGTAAAGGTACGGGGTATGATACAATCTGTGGAAGTGGGAAAGCAGTGCTAACAGTCGTCGTGTTTCTAGAGATGGTAATTGGAGGGACTCTTTAATAGCCGTGATGCTGGATGTTCTAGAGTAGGTTTTAGTGATGAAACGTGCTGCTTTATTTTGTAAAGATTCAAGCTTGTTTATTAGGGAAGTCTGATTTGGATTCCGTATTATGGAAGCGTATTCAATCTTTGAGCGAACTAGAGCTCTGTAAGCTAATAATTTAGTTGACTGATTTGCTAAATACAAATTTCGCCTGATGAATCCAAGTGTTTTATTTGCTTTCGAAATTATTTCATCAATGTGATCATTCCATGTAAGGTTCGAAGTTAAATGGACGCTCAAGTATTTTAATGTAGACACATTCTCTATGCATATGTTGCTCATAAAATATGAACTTAAGTGAACGTTACTGGCTCTGGTAAATGTCATTGTTTTCGTTTTAGAAACATTAATTTCCATTTGCCATTGCTCGCACCCCAGTGAAATTTTGTTTAGGTCGGCCTGTAAGGTATTAGTATCTTGAGAGGGGATAATCTGTCTGTAAAGAACGCAGCCATCTGCAAACAACCGAACTGTTGAGGTCAGGTTGTTACTGATGTCATTAATGTAAATGAAGAAAAAGATTGGGCCAAGTACGGATCCCTGAGGAACGCCAGATTTAACTTGTGCTAAAGCGGAAAACTGATCATTTACGGAAACAAATTGGTAGCGATTGGTTAAAAACTTGAGATCCAATTAACAATTTTACTATGTATGTTAAGCCGGCTAAGTTTCATCATTAAGCGAGAGTGGGGAACTTTATCGAATGCTTTCTTGAAGTCAATAAATATGGCATCAATTTTTATGGAATCGTGAACGGCTTGATGAAGATAAGTTATGAGTTCAAAAAGCTGTGTTTCACAAGAGCGTCCTCGCTGAAATCCATGCTGATTGCTAGAAAAAAAGTTAGGTTCAGATAAATATTTCATAACTGCGGAAGACATATGCTCAAGCAATTTACCTGGAATACTAGTCAAGGATATAGGTCTATAGTTTGAGGGCATTGATCGGTCACCTGATTTGTAAATGGGAGTGATACCACCGATCTTCCAGTCATCTGGTACAATTCCTGTATCTATTGATTGCTGGAATAGGGCGGCTAACACGGAAGATATTATAGGTTTAATCATTTTAAGAATCTTTATGCAGATGCCGTCTGGACCTGGGCGCTGAGTTATTCGAAAGTCGATTGATGGCCGATTCTATTCCTTCCATTGTAATTATAAGGTCATTCATAGATGGAGTTAATTGAAGGAAACGTCTGGTGCACAAAAAGGATATGTGCACATAAAGTGCACATAAATGATATGTGCACAGAGCCATCATAAAGCGCAGCCCATTGGGCCAAGGTGAGTTGTTTAAGGCCAGTGGAATGGACGCACGACTCCTTCGAAATCCCAGGCATGTATAGGCGCATGATTTGTCTAAGCGGTGTCCGCGGTGGCACTTCAGAGGTTACGTTAGCTGCGAAGCCTGCGGGAATGATGGCTTGCGAGTAGCGACACATCTCCAGCAGGCGTAGCTTCGGCGGTTTCCTTGAGACAAGACATCGATGGTGTATGTTTCGAGTCAGCAGTCGGAGGTGAAGTCGGAGGTGCCTCACAAGACGTGTAAGCTTCAATTGTGTGCGTCCGCGATTCCACTGTGGTGTTGGAAGTCGATGTAGTACTCCTTGTCAGGCCTATAGGCATGTTCGCAGAGCTTTGCTATGCTGCCGTTAGCAAACAGTTGTGTTTTGCAGCGCCGGTAATAAGATGGCGGATAGCGCTTCCAGCAACGCTGACAGATGGCACTGAATGCAAGCTTTGTAAAGGGCACAGCTACAATTCACAATCATCGTCATTATATTACTCCAATCAGCGATTTTTTTGTGTGCTCGCTATCAGCTAAGTACGAGATCTCCTACATTTGTCCCTGACCACTTGAACTAACGACGGGCCTTTTACCCGGTCCAGATGGGCGATTACGTCCGAGTATCGATAATACGAGGCAAATTTTTTTTGTAAGACCCTTGGATAAAGCCGCAAATCCTATTGCTACAATCGGGAGACTCTCATTTTGGCCGCAATTGTGAGGGAAATGCTACATGCCAACTTGCAACAGCGTGTCGATATGCCAACCATGTCTCTGTGCGGACACATCCGTCCGTAAAGCATTAAAGAGTGCAGAATACGGCGTTCAACTCGCATTTCACCCGTCAACTTGGCCGCTGCGTGGCCATGCCGTCCGTTCGCCCGTTTTTCACGCTAATTGTAACACTCAAGTGAAGTAGCTTTGATATATTAAGTCGCTCAGTATATTATTTGTTTTGAGCGCATGTATACAATTAACAGGAAAGGGAAAGTGAGGAGCAGGCTGGCAACTGCCACCGGAAGAGGCACAACGCCTTCATTATATTCCAAAGAGAACGTGCGCAACGGACAAATGGCCAGTTCTGCTTTTAACACTGAATAACTGCAGCACCGTCGTAGCGAGTTGTCACTGGCGTAAACCCGCGTAGGTAGAAGAAGACAAGTTTCTTGATCTAAGGACGAAATGCTGGGCAACTGGAGTTGAGACAAACGGATCAGACCGTATAGCCGCTTGCTCTGGGCCGCGCTGGATGACCGCTAGAGATAGCTACAGCAGTACGCAAGAGAGAGAATACTCGTGAAGTTTACTTTGATCGAATCCGGAAGGAATTAAGACTCAAAAGTTAACTCACAGTCTGGGCTCTCGTTTTGTAGTATACGTTGACTACTCAAAGACGCGTTCGTGGTGCCACCGCAGCAGCCTTCCAAGGTGTTTTATCTATGTATTCATATGTCCCGTTGCAGGGAGCCAAGCTTGCATTGGCAGGGCAGTTTCTTGCAGAGAACACGCTATGCGTGCCTGACGACGCGAAACCAAAGTCAGACACTTACAGAGCGCGCGCGGACCACAAACTTTCTTCGCATGTTCTGCACGCACGCCCGCATCTCTATCCTTACCAATGATGGTGGGAAAGGTGTGCGCGCATGGCTGTTAGCAATATGCAAAAGGTATATTCATTATTACCCACGGGACCGTATGTCGGTCATTCAGCTCCCTCTGGTTATCCAATGTTCGCTAACATCATGTGAAAACGAAGTTCTTTATCGGTGATGGCTACAACACTTGGGGGAATGTGATAACGTTCATAGAGAGTAGGAAGCATGAATAATGGGGACTACGCATTGTATCAATTCGTGCCTCATAGCAATGATCGACGCGGTCGGATATGTAATGCGCCAGAAGAATGTGGTCGTCGTGAGGCGTGGCATGACGGAAAGTTCTGTTGAATGTGCGCGTTATGGAACTTTATGAAATTATTCGCGTTTTGTATTCGCGAGAAGTTAGTGTCCTCGATGCTCACGAAACGTGGCGCATCGTATCGAACCAGCGCTAACAATAAAAAATAATGACACCAACAATAACGAAGAAACTAAAAGATGCGTCGGAACCCGTCGGTCAGAGGCTGTGGCACTTCTTCGCCGGGTTGAGCGGCGACCCTGTGGGGCAGCCGAACGCGGTGGCGAACTCGTCGACGTGCCTGAAGGCTGCGTCACACTGCGGTTCCCCCCAACGTGCTGGGGAGGCGCCGCTGCCGGCACAGCGGGTCCGGCCACGAAGAACAGCTGTCCCTGCGAGAGGAACTCGAGGCCCTCCAGCCGACGGTCGCCGGCCGCGGTTTCGGCTCCGGCCGCCGAGTCGTAGGCGTCCAGCGCCACCTTCAGGGAGACGGGCTCCATGCGGCGAGCCCAGTCCCTCCGGCCGAGCTGCACGAAGGCGAGGTTGAGAATATACGGTGGTCGTTTATTATGCACTGGTTCCTCATATGTGTGTTATCATCATCACCATACGTGTGCCTTTCTTCTTCATCGCGCGCGTGGACTGTATCAGTGTGCATTGTACCTGGGGCTCTTCGCCGTGTCTCTCGAGCGCAAAGAAAGGTCGGCCCTTACTGTGAAGCCACAAGTGGTGGTGGTGCTTGTCGGTCCCCCGTCCTCTGCGCGCCAGGCCTATACTCCTTGAGGCTTCGTTCAGGCCGCCGCTCGTGCCCACCGTCGACCAGCATCTCGCAGTACGAGCAGCCTGGCGCTTCTATCTTCACCATTCAGACACCGCAAGCCGCACTTTGTGATCATCAGCGGCCAACGAAGTGATCCCCCACCTGTTCGCTGGTCTTCGCGGTGTCGATATTGAGGACTGGCTGGAGGAGTACGAGCGAGTAAGCTCTGCTGATCTCCTCAAGCTGCGCCACGTCTCGTCCCATCTGACGGGTGTGGCGAAGACGTGGTTTTTCAAAGTCGTGAGATTGATTTCTCCGATTGGAACGACATCAAGCGGCAGCTTCGACAAGCTTTTGGCACGTCGGCCCTTCGCTCCGCCCTCGCGCAGATAACTCTGGATGCTCGCAAATCGTGCATCGAGGATGTTCCTGCACTCTGTCGCCGTGCCAATGATGTAATAATGGTGGAGTCTGACAGGGTACCTCACATTATTAAACGTACTAGGGGCTGTGGCCTTCAGCGCGATTGGAGTCGATAACCCGGCTACCGTGACTGACGTCGTCTTGAGGAGCTAGCGCCTCGACGAGCTCTTTGTACGCTTACAGCTCATCTGTACGCTTGCAGCTGCGGATTCTGCGAATGCCGTTCCTCGGCAGAAACCGAAGTGCGCGTAATGATCCGGGCGATGGTAGACGAGCAACTCCAATCAGTCGGCTTGTCATCTGTTGGCATTTCCCACCTTGTGGTACAGCCTTGCGCGACGTCATGGAGCATGGAGCTCGCGTCCACGACCTGCTCTTCGAGTGTGACTCACAGTTAGGGCTGTGTTTTCTTTTTTGAGCTCGAGAGACACGGCGAAGGGCTCCACGCACAGTCCACACTGATGATTCGCCCACGCGCTGAACAAGAAAGGCTCACTTACGGTGATCGTAATAACATAGAAATGAGGAACAAGTGTATAATGAGTGCCCAAAATACGTGTGTTTATATGTATTTCGGGCATTATGACCTTAAGACCTCTTGTACATTCCATTGGTCATTGCGTTCAATGTTTCTCAGTAGAAAACGGGACGCAATTGCTCAAAATATGCATCCTGGATGTCGAGATCGGTGCACGTGGAACAATAAGGAAGTGGATTAGTCGTATTCTTGTCGTCCCCTTTTGAAAAATGTGAGACTAAATTTACCTTGACCTCTGCGTTGTCACAGACGGCGGAAAGCTACCTTGATGTGCTTACGAATTCCTCGAGATCGCGTGAAAATCCTGGATGCAGCAGCAGCAACACGGCAGTGTACCACATGTAGGTCCATTTTTATCTCTTTGTTTGTGCTGTGGAATGCAGTTTTTACAGTCGCAAACTTAAGATTGTTAATTATTCCACGTTTATGGATATTCAGCTTTCGGCATGTAACCGTGGCACTTCAAGTTAAAAAGAAATCGTTTCACATTCGTAAAATTCTAGCAGCCAGTACAAAACCAGTTTGCAAAGCGATTATGTCCCATGGCTGTATTCTGACTTTAGGAAAATGAAATAAAGAAATAAACATATTATTCGATGTGAGTGCTGCGGCACTAGTAATCATGCCGAACCTCATGGTTATTGAAGCCATATACATGATGTCCCACATAAATTGCGCCAAAAATTAAATTTCGAATACCACGTAGCTAGACAGAAGCAAGGTAATGATGTTTGCCATCGCTTGGCAGAAGGCAGACTAGCTTTAAATGCGAAGCATTTAGAACTAGTCTGACTTTTAGTTTGAACTGGTCTGACTTGAAAGGGAAAAGGGGAGGGAAAGATTAAAAGATACTTTTGACAGTATCTATCTAGCCACCTACGTCTTGGTGCTGTCATGGGCGTGTCCTTAATTTTAGGTAGTAAATTGGCATAGTATGACAAAAGTGTATGACGAACATAAGTGATAAGTCATGACATTCGCGTCATGTAGGTCATGAAACAGCCGCCTACGTCTTGGTGCTCTCGTGGTCGTTTCGTTAGCTTGGTAGATTCCCCACACACTGCTTCGCATAAGATCGATTCCCACAGGGTGTGGCATCTTCCGACTGTTCTTGTACATCACCTAAATACACAATTAGCTCGATTATTGAACTTCTGAAAAATTATAATCCGAGCAAAATTGTCAATGGGAGTATTTTATGCCGTAATGAAAAATGACGGCCCACAAATACAAATTATTACGCAGCTTGTAAAACAATGGCTAAAATAATCAAACGTTAAAACCATCGAAGCATTCATTGCAGATAAAGAAATAACAAGCTCACCGAATGAGAAAACAAGGCACATGTTACGATACTGGTTCACAACTCCTCTAGTTTGAAATTGTTTAAACTATTTGAAGGAAGGTTACTGTTTGAATGTTCTCTGAACAGAAAATCGATTTCTTGATGGCTGTTTATGGTACGAGGTATAATAATGAAAAGATTTTGAAGGCCATAATTTGTTGGGGTCGTATCAAACATAGTGTCTAAGTCGAAAATCGTAGGATGCTTCAGGGTTTAAATATTTTTGCTCGAAAATTTATCATTTATGACTAGTTCATGTATATTATTTCACAATTTCTTTACCTACTTTTGTGGAATGTTCAATAGGCTGTGCTTTAAAAATGTACTTTTTGTGCTTTCACAAAGTAACAGATGTTCAATAGCACGTACTGCTCTTTTTTGGAGTCTGGAAAGTGTCGTTACGTTAGTTCCCGTAGTCGTTTCACATACTGGTATGCAATAACAAAGATAAGACTAAATAAGGGATTAATAGAATTTGCTTCAACGGGTAATCAGTTTGAAGCACAAGGTCACTGATAGGAATTAATAAATACTGTGTGAATAGCCTCTCAGAGTCAAAAGAGCCTGGTTCCAAGTAAGCTTTTCAAGAAGCAGTTGTCCCTGTATGACTAGCCTTCCAAAACCATCAATATACGGTCGCGATAAAAATCGGTATTTCAAGAAAAAGAAATTATTGCGAGCGATTTGTGCGCCGTGGTAACATGTAAAGGGGCCTCTTGCGAGGGAAACACGACTGGTTGTAGCGGAAAAGATAAAACTGCAACGCCACTGGCTGTCGAAACAATAAACGACAAGAAACAAGCAAAAAATCACAGGTTGTCACGTTAAATCTGCCATGAAACCAAAACTAATAAAGCTTGCGTTAAATATTTTGTTTCTGGATTGGTTCGAAAACTTGCTTCACTTCACGTTACTTTCAATGTGAACTTTGTTTAGCCGACGGAGACCAGTAGGGAGACCTTTAATGGCTGGTACTTGCGAAGTGTTCTGTTTGTGCCGCATATTGGGAAGTACCGAATACTTCATCTTATAATACGAGTTGTTATTGTGTAACATTGGATTCGTATTCGAAACTTTAAATATTATCCCAGCCGCATTTTTACCATGTCTGTGTTGTGCGGACGCTATGCGCAGCTGTTCGATTAAAGCTCTAATTTGCTCGTATTTTTTTTGTAAGAAACTATGTCGCGTTGCTTTTAAAATAACAAATTCTAAGACTACCCGCCGCGATTGTTCAAATTGCTACTGGTTCCAGCTGCTGAACACGAGGACGCGGGTTTGATACCCGATCATGGCGCCGGTGCTGCGATGGTGCCGAAATTAAAAAAAAAAAAAAAACGGGGACAGAATTTGTGTACACACATTCAGGTGCATGTTGGAGAACTCTACAGGGTCGAAATTATTGCGCAGTCCTTACCTACGTCGTCTCTCATAGTAGCAGAGCTGGTATGGTTCGCTAAACTTATAAATAAATAAATAAATAAATAAATAAATAAATAAATAAATAAATCGATCGATCGAACGATCGACCAGTCCAATCAATCAGTACACACTTGGTAGAGAGGTCGTGCTTCGTCAATCAATCAATCAATCAATCAATCAATCAATCAATCAATCAATCAATCAATCAATCAATCAATCAATCAATCAATCAATCAGCCAACACGGTACAGTGGGCGTGTTTAAAAAAATTAAATTATGGGGTTTTACGTGCCAAAACCTTTCTGATTATGAGGCACGCCCTAGTGGAGGGCTCCGAAAATTTCGACCATCTGGGGTTCTTTAACGTTCACCTAAATCTAAGTACACGGGTGTTTTCGCATTTCGCCCCCATCGAAAAGCTGCCGCCGTTGCCGGGATTCGATCCCGCGACCTCGTGCTCAGCAGCTCAACACCATAGCCTCTGAGACAGGGGGCGCGTTTAATCAATCAATCAATCAATCAATCAATCAATCAATCAATCAATCAATCAATCAATCAATCAATCAATACTTGGAAGAGTGGGCGTGTCTCGTCAATCAATCAATCGATCAGAGCTCACTAGAGTGGGCGTGTCTCGCCGAGCTATGAAGCGGGCGTTTCGTTATACAGTGCCCACACGGGCCACCGGCGTGTTTCGCTGTCCCGGCATGCCGTGTGCGTGTTCGCACTCACGGTGTCCGACGCGTCGCCCTCCATGCACTCGAAGTGTTCGGTGAGGGCGGCGGCGCTCTGCGCCTGCGTGTCGTAGGCGTCGAGGAAGAGCAGGCTCAGCGCCTCCGCCATGTGGCTGGCCACGCCGGCATAGTTCAGGGCGCGCGTGGTGCCCTCGTAGAAGTACGGGAAGGCGAACGCGTACGGCAGCAGGGAGAAGTCCGGCGACTGCTTGCCACTGCGCATGCGCCAAGATATGCACCATCTATACGAAGCAAGACAAGATGTAGGGGGAGATGTTGAGAAGCGCGGCTTCACCTCGTGGGTCCCCGACGAATTTAGTGAGACTGAAGTGGTGGGCATGCGAGGACAAGGGATGAGACTAATCATTTTCATATGAATCTTAAATTACACAGAAAACTTTTGTGACGCATGTTACACCGGCATGTTTCACAAGGTTGAGTCTGGTTTGCTAAATATTGTGCAAATCTCCTCACCCGTATGACACCGTGATTCACTGCCTCGTTATTAGAATGCACTCGATCCCGAGTCTCGCCGATATCCATAAAAAACGAACACGTCTTTCAGCGAACTTTGCCGTACTAGAGCGAGGAACAGTTCGTACGGATAACAGCTCGTACCGATATCCGTGGTGACGCCTACGAACTGAGCGGCTCGATTACCCAGCCAAGCTACAGCGCAGGCTGTATATCGAACTGAACGGTAGGCTGAAGTATGCCGCAATACGTGATATCCCGTCACAACTTAGCGTTAACGCAGGGCGGTCGATACGACATCTTGGAATACTCTTGTAGCGCATGCGGACCAGGACGGAAGACGTCAAATGAAAGCCCCGTTTCTGTTTGCGTCCTCGTCCTAATGAGATACTGCAGTACTCGTATTAGTACGATGCCTCCACCTTAAGCATGTCATATACTAAAAGGATTACAAACGGGCCCATTTGCAACTATTCCAGTAGTGGAGTTTGCGAGGAGTGCTCGTTTCAGAAATTGACTTAGATGTGAATCTACAGGTACGTACGCGTGGGAGACCAGCAGCGAGAAAAAAAGAACAAGCAAACCTACAGCTGTAGTGACAAAAATATGAGGCTAAATTGCATAAATATCGAATACTGCCAGAACGGAGCCGATTCGAACCAAATAATGAATTCTTTTCGATTATTTTTCGAATAACGAACAGCCGTTATTACAGAGACAAATAATACTTAACGACGTTCACAGCTTGCGAGTTCCTGTGATTACATTTTTCGTTATGAAGTGTTGTTTACCAAACGTAGAAATAAAGCATTTAGAGCGTATTGACAGGTTTTCGGGGACACTTATCGCTGTGTCGACAGTAAAGTACGGGCTTTACTGCACAAGTTTTCACGTTTTGTGCCTCTACTGTGACCACAGTGATGAAGTTTATCGCACTATTGCTCCAATTTTATGTTTACTTTCTGAAATAGTCGAAAGTTATTCTAAAGCTATTTTTTACGAATAGTGACTATTCGTATCGGAGACCCAATTTAAAAGAAAGCTACTTCATTATTTATTCCTCTTTTCATATTCGCACAGCCCCAAAGAAAGGTGAGGTGACATTGGGTGCCAGTAGTAGGAGGGGAGGGGCGGGGTGTTGCACGTGGGCATTCGCACCTTTGAACTACCGTGTACACGTTTAAATCCTGGATGTCCTCGGACAAGCGAAGAGACGCCGGTTCCTTGAAAGACTCCTGCACTGCCAAGTACCAGTTATCTACCAGGGACTTCCCCATGTCCATTTCTTCTTCGCGGTGATGCTCCAGTTTGTCAATGACTGCGTCAAAGTTGATACAAGACGTTCACGGATTCTCGCCCACTTTCACGGTCCGGCTGAACGGCGGACAGCAGCGGCGGGCTTTATTTTGTGTCACTTAACTTTCCATCACGTGTACTTGAACATATATTGCCGTAGTTAGGTACACATATTGGGTAGTTTGGCTTTTGATTCACGGAAAACAATAAATGATCTAATATATGCATAGCACATTTCGACTGGTCGTAATGCATAAGCACATTCACCGATTTGCAAAGCGCACTAACACGGCTTATCCTGCAGTCTGACGAAAACGCTGGCATGCGTTTCATGGCGTTCAATGAACATTTTGCGGAAGCTGTTTTAAAGAAAGGCGATATAAGGCGATATACGAGCGCCCTGCGTTCCGCTTCTTAATTTTGTATTTCTTTCTGCGATTGGGCTTACCGCCTGTTCGGGAGCGACGACGGGTGGAGCGCGTTAACCTGACACTGAAGAGAAAGGCTATTTTTAAGGTGGATAAAGTATTCTTGACGAACCGTACTTTCGCTTATTTCCTAGCAATAGGGTGATCAGTAGAAAAAAAAATCACCGACGATTACGACACTCCCTAGTGGGAAATTTCAGCGCATTTGTTTTGCGTGTTTCCATTTCGCGACGCATTGTCGGGCGGCGCGTTGGAGACGGAGCTAATCTGGAGATCGCGAAACGCGGCGGGTGGGTGACGCGTGGGCGTGATTCACAGCAGCCGCCGCAGACAGACCTCCGCTCATGCAGCGCTTTGTTTCCATGCAGACGACGCGCGCTGCTATGACGCCATCTCTTAGCCAACGTCGCCGCGAAGCCCTCTGATATGTCGCGCGCCTAGGCGACCAGGCGTCACAGCTAGGCATGCACGCACTGTGGTAGCGGCGCAAACGTTATCACTTTGTGGTTGTGCTTAAAAGCGCCGGCATCCAAGCTGGTGCGTGCTTTCATTCCTGTAACATAGAACCGGGCAGTTCGCCCGCCGTTGTTAAGTTGATGGCTAAATAAAGCCGTATTGTTTCGCTCAACCGTTGCGCTGTCCTTCCATCAGACACTACACCCTCCTTGCGCGGAACTACGCTTTTGTTCTTACACTTTTGCCATACCCTCCTACACCGCTTTCAGCCTCGTTTTTCCGCTGCACCCTCGTCTTTCAGTTTCCTTCGCGCGCTCTGTTAGCTAACGCCATTTTTCATCGTTCGCTGAGCTTCGCGTTAACTTTCATATTTCGGTGCCTTCGTTCGCTCGGTTACAAGAGAGAACGCCGACACTCTACGCAGAAACGGGCGCCAAAGAGCTGCGCTCTAAAACAACTGGTAAAGTTTGTTTTGTTGAATTACGCGCCAGAATCCCAGAGCCGATACTCAGTGGGAAGCATCTTTTGCGAATTTTCGCTCGTCGTGATTCAGTAAAAAAATCTTGAAATTTACTAAGTTTGTTTCTGGAACCCCTTAGGATACTGAGTAGTCCAATGTAACTGATAAAAATTTAAATGGCCCCGAGGAGACGGCGCCGAGATGTGTAATGCCACGGCGAGGTCTAGTGCGGTCATTTTAAGCAGGCATCGCCACGCACGCTTCCCGTTCTTGCCCATTTCAAGGCTTAGTAGGTCGCTTCTCGCAGCAAGAGCGTCCTTTTTTTTTTTGCACCAGAAGGATAATTTGCTAACACGGGTTAAATCATTTATGTTTTCGTGTTCTCTTTACCTGCTCAAATAGTTTCCATTTTTCCCGAACGAGTTGAGGGCCAAGTCGGAATACAAGCAACGCACCTGACTGGACGTAGTGGTTGCCTGTGTCGGTAAAGTACCGGAGTGCCACGGCGGTGGTGTTCCAATGTCGGACGACGGCGACCCTGTCGTCGTAGAGCTTCCACCGCTCCAGACGACGACGAAAGGCCGCTCGCACTCGCAGTGTGATCTCCTCAGCGGTGGGCCACATCTTCACGGGCAAGAACTGCTCGCTGAATCTATGGGAAAGACAGTGCAGAAACGCTTCGTGCACCTTCCAGTGGTCGGGTCAGATTGCGTAACAGCTACGTCCGGCTACGACAGGCTACGTCACGCCTACAATCAGCGGCATTACACTCCCCCCTGGCGGCGGGTGGCGTAAACAGTAAATGGAAAACGTAATAAAAGTGGCGATGACATCGCGTTACTCTGCTTTCGTTAACGCCGTCATTTCACCTGACTCCGTTCCCCCCGACGCCCCGAATTTGCCATCCCGTTGTCTGGTCCGAGCTCCTGCACCTAAGGCGTTTCCTTGACACTCTGCAAGCTCAGATGGTGCGGAAGCTTTACTGTGGTCGGTTTGTCTTACAGTGAAAGCGGATATTGTCACCAGGGGCAACGCTCAACAACAGACGCAGGTCGCGTGAGCGGTTGATCCATTGGCTGAGCAGTGCAGCAGGCCGTCTCAGACGAAGCCGGAAGATGTTCAATTAGCCGAGGGAAATGGTAGGCGCTTTCGTTCCGTTCACGCAGTAAAGTGTGTTTTATTTCATTACTTTATTCACTATAAACGCAATTGACACTTGCCACATTTTAAGTTCACACGATTTCATCATATATGTTGCTACGCGACTACTGAAGCCGTAAGATAATCATGTTTAAACAGGTATCAGCTGCCAAGGTGGAGTGCTGGAATTCGAAAACCGAACTAGGAAGTTTCCGGAGATTGGGAAAGAGGTCACGCGTCGATGGCGACAAAACTTACAGAAGCCATTATGTTCGATGTCAATGAGAATGCGTTATAATTTGTCTTACGGTGCGTTTTGGGACGATTTCCAAGTTCGCATGTGTTTGTCGTAACTTGATCTACAATGCTCTACGGCTCCGTATATGACAATGCCCGTGAGGGCGAGTATGGTGGAGGCTTTTCCTAATGTATGATAAAGGTGTGGTCAAATTAAAATTTCACAAATTTCTCGCGTGTGATTTTAACTACAGTGGGATTATCAGGCCTTCTTTAAGGTATTTACGCGAAAGAAGGGATTTGATTATTACGCTGCAGCCATTAACGGAACCTGATCAAACTAATTTCTAGACTGGGAAAGGAAAATTGTGACTTTTTTTGTGGGCGGGGTGGGGGGGGGGGTGGAGTGCACATCGCCAGACATTTGTGGTATCTTGAGTTGGAGCTTAAATTGCGACGAGCATGCTTCTCGTTATTTTCCTTATACGTGAGTTTGCAATGTTTGTGAGGACAAATGGCTAACCAGATTTTAAAAAAGCTTGCGGGGTTACAGTAAAGAGAGAAAGAAAAAGCAAAAAGCAGAACCCCAAACATATCGTGTTTAAGTGGCATGCTATACATGCGAATAATTGCTTTAAAAATTTAATTATAGGGTTTTACTTGCCAAAACCACGATCTGATAACGAGGCACGCCGTAGTGGGGAGACTCCGGATTAATTCTGACCGGCTGGGGTTCTTTCACGTGCAGCCTTAATCTAAGTACCCGGGTGTATTCTCTTGCTTGCGTTTCGACCCAATGGATATGCGGCCGCTGTGGGCTGTCGCGGAATGACCGCTCGATATGCGATGCCATCAGTGCGGTGCGAGGCCCAAGAGACGGCACGATTGCGCACCCGTAAAGTGCCTGATCGCCGACGAGGCCGAACGCCTTGCTGAAGCAGAACACCCCGTGCGCGACCTCGGCCTTTTCCTTCGAGCCGTAGAAGTTCACGATGAGCTTCTGGTTGGCGAACAGCGCCGCTATCTGGACCGCGCACCAGGACAGCAGGAGGTGGATCTTCTCTTCGCCGTGGTCGCGCCAGTACGTCAGTAGCTGCAGGACCAGGTCGCGCGCGTTCGTGCGGAACACGATGGGGCCCGTCGCCTCGAGCCGTCTGAGATAGGCGCGGAGGCCTTCTTTCCAGCGGTCTTTCGTCAGACGGGGCACGGTACCGTACATGATGTCGTCGGAAATCTTCTCCGTCACCTTGGCAGGCGCCATCTGAAAGAAGTGACCGAGCACCTCCGACTCGAGCCGCTGCGTCTCTTCGTAGGTGACGAAGATGCGACTGTTGTAGCGCAGGCTCGACTTGTCCGCGGCGGGCGCGAACTGACCCCGCAGGGCTTCGAAGTAGCGCTTGCCGCTGTCGCCCGAGTGGAGCTGCTCGTCCGACTTCCACTTGAGCAGGTTGAGCTCTTCCGCCATGCGCACGAAAACGTGCCCCTCGCCGGCGACGTTCGAGAACTCGAAAGCCAGGATTCCGCCCCAGCGGAGTTTCACCGACGTGGTAAGCATAGTTTCGAGGGCGTCGGAGCTTTCGGACGACCTCCACGGCCACATGACCCCCGCGCGGCTCAGCAGGTCCCCCACGAGAAAGACCTCGTCGCCGTCGCCCTTTCCGACGCGTTCGCAGCTGCGGTAGAAGGCCGTCGCGCGCTGCAGGGCGTTCTGTCCTCGCTCGGGCACGTCCATGTACCGGAACTGCCAGTACAATCTACCGAGGATCGATTGGAAGGCGTCCTCGTGCACGCTGAGGTCATGGCCGCTGCGCCAGCCGTCGCAGACGTAGCCGTCGAAGCTGTCGCAGGGGTTCGCGGACCTGTTGATGGACTCGAGGAGACGCTTCGAGAGCTGCGCGCATGCCGGCGTTTTACACGTCTCGTATCGACGCTTTTTGGAGCCGGTCCAAGCCAAGAGGCACACGACCATGGTTAGCAGCACCAGCGAGCCGAAGGCAATGGGGGCGTAGCACGTGACCGGTATGCGTTCCGCGACTGGCGGGCTCTGAAAAAAGCGTGCCGCAAACAGACGACTCCCGTGAGGACAGCAGGTGTGACCGTGCGAGATTAACAAAACGATCCGCGGTCAAATATTACTGCGTTTCATGAGTCCGCGTCCCATGTTTATCGCAGGACCGTGCAAATGGAACCACAACGCTTTCGAAACGTTTAAAACATTGCACGAGAGGCACGTCCTCACGCCGGACCGCGTTGCAATGTTTCTGTAACCTTGACCTTGACCTTGAGCACCTGGACCACAAGATAAGCGCTGTCAGCGGGCTATTACACTGATGAAATATCAGAAGTTGAATTTATTACAAAGTCCGCGTAGCAACAGCTGGCGGCTATGGACACGCCATGCATCTCTAAAGGCACGTTCACACCGAAGGCGGAGCGGACAAGCGGACAAGCGGATCCGGTCAAGCGGCCGCGGATTTTCCGCTTTGCGGAAAATATGCGGCCGCTTGGCCGGATCGCGCCCGGACCGATTTTTTCCGCGCGGATAAGTTGGCCGCTTTGGCCGCAGCCAATCAGAACCCGACACTGCGAAAGCGCTGGTGAAGGATTGTAAACGAATGTCTTTGTCTGGGCTTTTCGCTTCTGTTATTCAAAAGCGTCAAAACGACAAATTGGGCCAGTTGGTTGGGATTCATAGTAAGGTTTGTTACAGCGCAACACAAGACAAGGGAAAAAGAAGGTATAAAACGACGACACGGCGCCGTGTCGTCGCTTTATACCTTCTTTTGTCCTTGTCTTGTGTTGCGCTGTAACAAATCTTGAAAATCGACTAGACAAGTGGCGAGTAAAATGCCAACGATCTCGTCTTCTTCGTTCGAGCCCATATAGCGGACGGGAGCGCGCCGACCCACGAAGAAAAAAATATCGAAAGTGCGCGCACAAACCCAAAGTGCCGCGAGATGGCGGCACGTCCCTGAAATTGCTAAAGAAATTGGTAGATGCCCCGCCTTCCCGGCGGCGCGGATAGCCAGACAACGCAGCCGGTCTGAACAGGCGCGGGCACTCGCCGCCTCGCCGCTTTGAAAATCCGCTTGTCCGCTTAGACGCTCCGCTTTCGGTGTGAATGTGCCTTAAGTGTACGCATATGGCTTACGTGTTCCAGCACCTGACAATGTTTTCCCGGGCGTTTTCTTTTGTTTGGTCCCTGAAACCGATTCGTCGAAAGGGGGTGAATAAGCAGAGACGTTTAGAGGCTCCCATTTGTATTGCGGCGAGAACAGCCTGTTCCAAAGGGAAGGGCGCTATAACGTACAGCTACTTTAAGCTGTTTTCATTTGAACTCTTGCGATCAGACCATGATTGATCAGAAAAATTACGGGCCACGCCCACTTCGCCTGTGCGTCACGCGACGGCACGAAAACCACGGTTAAATTCCCATCTGATATGACGTGTACGCCCTTATTACGCACGAGTGGACCAAACAAAATGAAAAGTAATTATTTTTCAATCGACGCCCTTAATTGTTACCCTTTTAGTCATTAGCCCTCTACCACTAGTGAAAAGCTTTCGGGCTGTGCCCATTTCACCTGTTCGTCATTGCACGTCACAAAACCGCGAAAACTCACCGCGTCAGAGATGCATTAAGATGCCGCAGAAAAGTGAACTGTTTTTTTTCTGAACAGCCGGAGACTGCCCCATTCCGAAATGAATAGAACATGGCTGCCCGCCGATCGCTTTTGCACTGGCTGCCCACAGCTGCCGGGGAGCTTGAATTTATTAGCGTGCAATAGAAGATTTTGCTTGGTAGTGTAGCGTTATCGAGCCCTTTTGGCACATCTGCGACATCGCTCTGCCAACTCTTCGCGGAGGATCCCTTTTAGTTACCGCCCAATACATACGTCGGTGGTTACGTAAACTGACGTCAGACGATTCGAATAAAAACAAATTGGGATAATTCTACGCCATAGGGCCCAAGTTAACGCAACTCTAGATTCATGTCTGCAGGGACATATCTATTTATCTTCCTGAATGTATGTTGCTTCGTCCGTTTGGGGCTGAAGGGAAAGGTGGCTCTGTGTAATAACTTGTTTCCCTGGGTTGCGTGGAGCAATGGCAAATATCTACATGGACAAACTTTTGTCGGACAGACCGAGCGACAGAAGGACTGACAGTAAGACAGACCCACATTTCTGACAGACAGAATGTCTGTTACGACAGACAGACCGGATGACGGCATTAGCGCTAAAAACTTAGTGAGTTCGTACTGTCAATCTTCTGGTTTCTGCAGCACATACGAGCGAAAGAAACAACATAGAAGGCATGCGCTAGACGTGCTCTAGCTGGCAACTATCTTTATCAGAGAAAAAAAAACATTAATTTATTTGTGCGCACAGCAACCTTGGAAAAGGAAAGTAATGTTACGACTCCTTGGTACATACTTGAATGTACGCTTCTCCAAGGCTATCTGGCGAAATGCGTTGGCGTCCCACTTACTTTTGTGCTTGAATGATAAAAATATCGCTTTCTTAAAAAAAAAGGTAAGTGGAAAAACGGGGTACCTTTACCCCAAGTTTGACGCATATCTCGAAACCGGTGCCATCTTCAGAATTTGTTTTAAGTGGTGATGCCTTGTATACTCACTGGCTACAATTCGTATGTCTAAATATGTGCCATAAAGTAATTAATAAAGTTAATTAGTGTAACTACGATAATTTTTCAATTAAGCATTTCGATTTTGCGCACAGGTAAACGCCGCCTCATCGAATAATTTAGATCAGGTGTTAGAATTGTGTTATACGCCGTAGGCTATATTTGAAGAAAAATTGGTGCAGCTAATGAAGTCGCAGTTTCGCCCGAAAGCCGACGCATCGATTCCGGTAGCAAACAGCTATACTAAAGGATAGTAGTTTTATCGGGTGTACAAATATATAAACATAGGCATACTAAGTAAATGAACGAGCATGGTGTCACGCTTGCAAAAGCAAATACATCAAACACATAGAGAGTCTTTCATGTCGCTCTACAATTTTCTCATTGACACCTTTTATCTAATTACATTATCTGAGAAGCTGATTAACTAAGACTAATTATCTCATTAGGCGGAATTTAAAAAAATAATAATTGGGGTATCACCAAGCGGCGGCAAACATTACCTTAGTTCTGTCCAGCTATGTGGCATTCGTATATATTTTGAAACTCTGGCTAAAGTTATCTGGAATGCACTATATACAGCCTCTTTGAAGCTCTCCCATTTCCTCTCTAGAAACCTCTACCATGTCACCGATTTCGCACACTTCACATACATACTTTTCTCACTTTGATAGTCCTAATTCTTACGCAAAAAAAAAAAAAGGAATCCTAATCAACGTAGGCTAATTCAACACTGTTCTGCGTTTCGTCAATCGCAGCGGCGAGCAGAATCTCACCCACGGTCGCCGACACGCTCACCAGAATTCGGTTCTCCGCAGCATTGGCCGACAACTCATTGGCCCGCGACATCCGCTTCATCCAGGGCGCATTGAGGGTCCTTCGTGGCGCCGGCGCGGCCTCCGGCTGGACCGCTTTCCCTGCTTGCGCTCCTTGGTTAGGCCTCGCCTTGACTCCTGTATCTCGCGCTGCCGCATCCTGGTCGGTCCCCGAACCCGTCGCAAGCTGAGTTGGGACAGTCGCCGCCAAAGTGTCACTACTGCCTCCTGCGGCCGCGGCTTGGGTGTCGCTCGAGGGTTTAACTCTCGTGGATTCCGTCTCCGGACCGGCGGGCCGAGCTGGACCACCGCGCGCCGCGGTGGCGTTCGCAGCGGCGTCGCCTGGCAGGACTTTAGGATCGTCTGCCCCGATGTGACTCGCTTGCATTTGGTCCAGGTTGGCGGGCGCGCCGCTTCTGTCGCTCGTGGCGACAGCCGCCGACGCTGCCGGTTCCACGTTGCTCGTCGTACCAGGGGCGACCGCTACGCCGGACGTCGTTGCTTCGGCGGCCCGCGGGGGCGTCTTGTGCTTGGTCGAGCCGGTGGCGTCGTGGCCCTGCAGCTCCCCGGCGGTTTCTCGGTTCTTGAAGGAACTGCGTCGTCGCAGTGTCGTGCTCTTTCGTCTGTGGCCCTAGCCTTTCGACACGTCGTCCTCCTTGTTCTCGTCTTTGTCGTGTTGAGGCACCCTAGCCTGCTTCTTGGCTCCTCTGGTGCGCTTCGGGGTCCTGGTCGGATCCGTCTCTGGGCCGTCGGCTTCCGTGGCCTTGGGGTCCTTCGAGGTCTTCGGAGGAGTCCTGTCTTCCCTTCCGTGCTCCGTGGTCGAGGCTGCCGCGAGGCTTTTCTTTCTTCTTCTGCGTGCGCATGCGCGTTCGCACGAGTGCACGCTATCGCGCGCTGTGCTGCCGATTGTTGAAGAAGAAAAATAAATTTGTGAGCAAAGAGTTTGTCCGAAATCCGCTTTCTTTGGGTTCCCGGATTAGTGGCCTCTTTTAAAATGAACCGACTGACTAGCTCGCATCGTCGTCGCTAAATGGTCCAGCTTTAAACACTCTTCCTGATTTCGCTTTTATAACAGGAGGTATATTTCAACGCCTTTTCTTTCTAAACTGTAACGAATCGTCCGTACTTTCTGCAGACGATTTTCGACATCTAAATGTCCGGTGGAGCATGAGCAAATGCTTTTCACGACAATTCGAGGTGAACTTATCGAAGTTCCGTTGTAGAGTTCCCCGCCTAATATTTTACCTTCACAGATGTGCTTTATCTATTACAAACCTCTGTTTTCTTTATGATGAACAAGAAACTATGGACCATTTCTTTCTCTTTTGCCGCTGCTTGTTCTTCCTTCGATGAATGTTGCTCATATTTCCTGCTACTAAGCTGGAGTTAGCGCTTACGACCTGCGCCAAACATTTTGTCATTTGGTGCCTGTCAATTAGGCACAACCCATATGTCGATGATTATTTCTATACACAAGTCCACTGAAGCGTTAGGAAACTTCGCTGTTAGGGTACCGACCGTGGAACACCTTAGTTTATTTTCATTCTTTCCTAAAATTTTGTGTAGGCCTTTTCAAAGTTTGTGTTATCATTTGGTTGCCTGATTCTTCGTTTTGGATGTTTTGCCTTCCTTTTGTTATTTTGTTGGATGCACTTTTCAATACACCTAGCGTTGCCGATCCCCACTTTGGGTACGAGCCATGTTTTAAGGCAATAACAACAGCAACAATGGCAAATCCTGCTCGTGGGCATGAACCACATGTTGAGGCAACAACAACGACAACAACCAATCGCTTCTGTGTCACACAAATGCATCTCACCTTAGGCGGTCTAATGCGAAAGTAATGAACCTAAATTGCGCCAAAGCCATAACACTCTGGTGGGCTTCAGCTCCGAAGAGGAGGCGCGTGTTTGCGCACAGCGTGCGAGCGAGCGAGATAGATAGATAGATAGATAGATAGATAGATAGATAGATAGATAGATAGATAGATAATAGATGATAGATAGATAGATAGATAGATAGATAGATAGATAGATAGATAGATAGATAGATAGATAGATAGATAGATAGATAGATAGATAGATAGATGCAGACCCCACTCACTGTGAGAATGAATGTAGGCGAAGCTTTCTGTGCGGCTTGCGTTCATTGACGGCCGTTTGGCGGTGATGTTGACGGCATACGACAGTCGTTATTTGATGTTAGATGTTACCTTGCTTGCAAAACGTGTGTTTGACCAACCTAGTACACAGAACGCAGAAAGGCGTGTCGTTCATTCGCTCATTGCTTTGCTGAAGACAGCCCAAATGAGCTATGGTTTCCGACGATGCGTTTGCTTTTTCCCGTGTCGTGTTAGGTGAAGCTGCCGCGAGCCAGGGGCGTAAAGTTATTCACCCGTTTCCAGACTGCATCGGTAAGGGATCTGGTTGTACCTATTCCATGCTTTGTCTCTCTCTCTCTCTCTACTCCCTGCCTAACGTTCTCCCTACTTATTCCCTGCACTGTCGTTGCTGTCGCGCGTGAGCACAAAGTCAAGCGCGGCAGCTGCTGCAATGCTTTTGCAGTGAGTCACGCCTATAATTACGACCTCCAGAGGGCAATGTTGTGTCCCCCCCAAGAAGCTTCAGAAGGCGTACTCCAGGGCGCGTCAGAGGGCATTGTGGCCTCGCTCTACTGAAACGGCGCTGATATCGTCTATCTGGTCTTTCGCACCTTTGGCATGATCTCGCACCACCCGCCCACGCGGCGCGCAATGTGCCGGTGGCGGAAAAGTCGAAGGAAGAGGCGCAGAAAGCTTCGCTTTATAATAAAGGCAAAAATGTTGGCCAGAGCTTTTCGCGACGCCCGCCGAGAAACAGCCAGCCGAGGCTTAAGCTTAAAGCCAAAGAGGGTCTCCTGTCAAGGCATTCGCTGAACTCCTCGTAGTTCTGAAATTGTCGCCATGCTGTCGCGCTCAAGCCCGACAAAAAGAAGACATATCGAAAGATTTTTGTTGTCTACGATATATGTGGGCCATAGCTGTGGGATGACAGAAATGTCTGATATAACATTTCTCCGCAGGAAGGAGACGACGAGCATCGGAGAGCATGGCTTGCATAAAGAACTTCCCCATCGGGAAGAGATGACTGATGCTACACCGATTTGTTCGCAATATTTCACTCGGACGACTTCTTTCTTCCCGGCGAGTAGAGCATTGCTTTCCTTTTATTCATTACAAATATCGTGTTGGCGTTTGAAATTGCGGTGTGTATTTGCTTAGGCTGGGCGCTTTAATAACTGATAATGGTGTACACTTCAGCTTTATTTGGTATTGTTCGTTTATAGTGATCTACCGCAGCATTAGTGTTACTAACGCTTGCAACAACAGCGATATTTCCGCTAACGTACATTTCTCTGCAGCCGCCGCAGCAGGAATGATAATTACCTCGGAAGATCAGAAGCTTGTCACGACAAATGTTATGCCTCGTCGCGACATATCGCTTTCATAGCGTGCATTTGTTTAGCGTGCATTTGTTTAGCGGTGCTTTTGTTTAGCGGTGTTTAGCGTAGCGTGCTTTTGTTTGGCGTGGGTTTTCTTTAGCGGCGTTTAGCGTAGCGTGCTTTTCTTTAGTGGTGCAAGCGGATGATGCCGCGTTATCGTGGAACGCGTTTATTTGCCAGTTTATTTTGTCGCAAGAAATTGATAACCGACAGCAAACAGCGCTAGTCCCAGCCTTCGAGCGTTCGACCTGCGCGCAGCGCCACTATCTTTCCTACACTGTGCACACAGCTAAATTGCATTACAACTGATTTCAGTTCGCTTCCAAGTCATACATTTACACCAAATACAAGTGACTTCGCCAAAAGAAAACCCTCGCTAAATTTTGGAATCCCGGTGGAAGAGACCCAGCTTGGTCGGATTCACTTGTTATTCACTTCTCATGTTTCACCGCGATTTGAGAATTCCTGCGAGCGTCAGGTGTCTGCTGTGTTCCCGAGCCTGTGCCCCACTTCGAACACTGCATACTGTGATTAACAAGCGCCAGTCATCGGACGCAGACTACGTTGTCAGACGTACCAGCTAACTTTAAAAAATAAAGGTGCACTGCATCTCAAAAACAGTACTCTTATTTGTTTTTATCCCAGGAAACACTCACCTGATAATTTTACATTCTTTAGCCTCGTTATATCAGTGCAGAGTACCCGCGTTTACCTTCTGAAAGCACGACAGACATTGCTGCCTATATATTTTGAGATGCTGTGTGCGATATACGAGTAGCAGTGCGTAGTTGCCTATGAAGGTCGGAAACAGTCGGGTATCGTAATTGTATCAGTCGAGCAGCGCCCCGAACAAGTGCTTGTACCTTTCAGAGGCCCGCTGGGCACAAAAATTTCATTTTTTAACCTCCGGTTCGTTTGAAAGACCCCTCTGGCATTAAAAAAACTCGATGCGGCTAGCTGGATAGGCCGGACACCTGCACTCACAGCGCAACTATTTCCGCAGTTTGGTCGCTGAAATGCTTGACACCGATCTAAATAAGGTGGTCGGCAGCAAGGAATCTTTCGGCTTCGACGAGACACCCCAATGGGACGCCACAAACGAGGGACGGGAGCACAGCACCAAGCGAAAGAGCCGCCATGAACCTGAATGTGGTAGCTATCATTTCTTTGCGCAGTGTTCATGGCACAAGTAACTGATCAAGAGTCGCCGATAGCTTGCTCGGGCTTACTGCTCTACACCGAGGGAAAAGCGACGGGAAAAAAGGGCTGAAGGATGATGATCATATGCGAAGGAGGTGCATATGTCCAATACCACAGAGTTGGGGCATCTATAATGGCATACGTCCAGTTCAGTGCCTTCTGGAAAGGCTAAAGCTGTGTTTTAGATAAAGGCGCTATACTTGAATTAGGCGTACACCCAGACAAAACACATATGATAGCGGCCCTCTCGGCATTTGCGATGGCACAGACCAGATCCTGTCGTTCTTCCGCGTACACGGGATAAACAGGAAATATGCGATCGTGTTTCTAGGCGCCTGACAATGTTTACAATTTGGTCTAGCGTCACTGCAACCTATGTGGTGTCTATTACGCTTCGTGAAAATGACATTAAGGCAAATCTGGTGCACCATGCTTGTGTGGCTTCTTTGAGCTTCTCAAACATAGGGAGTGAGTGAGTGAGTGAAAAACTTTATCAGCTCTAGATTCGCTGGTCTTCTGCGGTCTTCAGATGGAATCGTCCATCTTCTAGCACAACGGTCGGTTGCCCTTAGTCCAGGGCTTCGCTGGATGCTGCTGCCAGTTGTGCTCGCCGAATCAGACCTTCTTGGTCGACCTGGCGATCGCTGGAGAGCACTCCCTCCCATTGCTCCGCACTCGGGTTTGGTATAACGGGTACCACGTCTATCTTCTGGCATGCCCACGTTATGTGATACAGCATGGGTGTTTCGTGGCACCAGGGGCATTTGTCATTGTATTGTGTGGGATAAATTTTGCTGAGTACGTTTAGGTTCGGGTACGAGCCCGTTTGTAGCTGCCTCCACGCGACAGAGTCCTCTCTGCTAAGGGAGTTGTGCGGTGGTGGATGCCGCTTTCTGCAGCCCTTGTAGTAATTTAGTATCGCCGAATAGTCTTGGGGTACAGGTTCGGTCTCCTCGAGGTCGCCTACGTTGGATGCTCGGTAATAAGTGTACCCTCGAGCTATCCTATCCGCCTCTTGGTTCCCTGCCACTCCCGTGAGTCCCGGTGTCCATACTATCGCATGCCTAATTGGTTCTTCTTTTGTTTGTCGTTGTGTTACGTGGTCTCCGGAGCGGAGTATAACATAGGGAAATTTCTTGTCTGGGTCCCACTTATGCGCTCGTCTGTGTCAGATGTTTGAGCACTCCGGTCATTGAACTGTTTCTCTGAAGATGAAGAAAACCTTCTTTGAGAGCGCAGCCCATAGGCGCCTCTTCCCGGGTTGAGCGTCGGCGTCCCTCGGCGTAACCACGCGAACGCGCTCGTGCCACTGGTTGCGCGTTCGTCGTCGTCTCCTTCCTCATCTGGCACCGCTGCCGCTGGTCATGCCAGCGTTCCCACACCGCCTGTCACGATCGTGCCGCTGCTCGCGCGTTCGTCGTTGTCTTCCATAGTTGGCTGCAATGCCACTCATCATGCCAGCGTTCCCATACTGCCCCTCACGTCCGTGTTGCAGGTCGCGCGTTCATCGTCTTCCACGGCTGGCTAGCATGCCACTCATCATGTCAGCGCTCCCATACTGCACCTCGGGCTCGTGCCACAGCTAGCGCTTTCGTTGTCGCCTTCTTCCACAGCTGGTTTCGATGCCACTCATCATGTCGGCGTTCCCATACTGCACCTCGGGCTCGTGCCACAGCTAGTGCTTTCGTTGTCGTCTTCTTCCACAGCTGGTTTCGATGCCACTCATCAGCGTTCCCATACTGCACCTCGGGCTCGTGCCACAGCTAGTGCTTTCGTTGTCGTCTTCTTCCACAGCTGGTTTCGATGTCACTCATCAGCGTTCCCATACTGCACCTCGGGCTCGTGCCACAGCTAGTGCTTTCGTTGTCGTCTTCTTCCACAGCTGGTTTCGATGCCACTCATCAGCGTTCCCATACTGCACCTCGGGCTCGTGCCACAGCTAGTGCTTTCGTTGTCGTCTTCTTCCACAGCTGGTTTCGATGCCACTCATCAGCGTTCCCATACTGCACCTCGGGCTCGTGCCACAGCTAGTGCTTTCGTTGTCGTCTTCTTCCACAGCTGGTTTTGATGCCACTCATCAGCGTTCCCATACTGCACCTCGGGCTCGTGCCACAGCTAGTGCTTTCGTTGTCGTCTTCTTCCACAGCTGGTTTCGATGCCACTCATCAGCGTTCCCATACTGCACCTCGCGCTCGTGCCACAGCTAGTGCTTTCGTTGTCGTCTTCTTCCACAGCTGGTTTCGATGCCACTCATCAGCGTTCCCATACTGCACCTCGGGCTCGTGCCACAGCTAGTGCTTTCGTTGTCGTCTTCTTCCACAGCTGGTTTCGATGCCACTCATCAGCGTTCCCATACTGCACCTCGGGCTCGTGCCACAGCTAGTGCTTTCGTTGTCGTCTTCTTCCACAGCTGGTTTTGATGCCACTCATCAGCGTTCCCATACTGCACCTCGGGCTCGTGCCACAGCTAGTGCTTTCGTTGTCTTCTTCCACAGCTGGTTTCGATGTCACTCATCAGCGTTCCCATACTGCACCTCGGGCTCGTGCCACAGCTAGTGCTTTCGTTGTCGTCTTCTTCCACAGCTGGTTTCGATGTCACTCATCAGCGTTCCCATACTGCACCTCGGGCTCGTGCCACAGCTAGTGCTTTCGTTGTCGTCTTCTTCCACAGCTGGTTTCGATGCCACTCATCAGCGTTCCCATACTGCACCTCGGGCTCGTGCCACAGCTAGTGCTTTCGTTGTCGTCTTCTTCCACAGCTGGTTTCGATGCCACTCATCAGCGTTCCCATACTGCACCTCGGGCTCGTGCCACAGCTAGTGCTTTCGTTGTCGTCTTCTTCCACAGCTGGTTTCGATGTCACTCATCAGCGTTCCCATACTGCACCTCGGGCTCGTGCCACAGCTAGTGCTTTCGTTGTCGTCTTCTTCCACAGCTGGTTTCGATGCCACTCATCAGCGTTCCCATACTGCACCTCGGGCTCGTGCCACAGCTAGTGCTTTCGTTGTCGTCTTCTTCCACAGCTGGTTTCGATGCCACTCATCAGCGTTCCCATACTGCACCTCGGGCTCGTGCCACAGCTAGTGCTTTCGTTGTCGTCTTCTTCCACAGCTGGTTTCGATGCCACTCATCAGCGTTCCCATACTGCACCTCGGGCTCGTGCCACAGCTAGTGCTTTCGTTGTCTTCTTCCACAGCTGGTTTCGATGTCACTCATCAGCGTTCCCATACTGCACCTCGGGCTCGTGCCACAGCTAGTGCTTTCGTTGTCGTCTTCTTCCACAGCTGGTTTCGATGTCACTCATCAGCGTTCCCATACTGCACCTCGGGCTCGTGCCACAGCTAGTGCTTTCGTTGTCGTCTTCTTCCACAGCTGGTTTCGATGCCACTCATCAGCGTTCCCATACTGCACCTCGGGCTCGTGCCACAGCTAGTGCTTTCGTTGTCGTCTTCTTCCACAGCTGGTTTCGATGCCACTCATCAGCGTTCCCATACTGCACCTCGGGCTCGTGCCACAGCTAGTGCTTTCGTTGTCGTCTTCTTCCACAGCTGGTTTCGATGCCACTCATCAGCGTTCCCATACTGCACCTCGGGCTCGTGCCACAGCTAGTGCTTTCGTTGTCGTCTTCTTCCACAGCTGGTTTCGATGCCACTCATCAGCGTTCCCATACTGCACCTCGGGCTCGTGCCACAGCTAGTGCTTTCGTTGTCGTCTTCTTCCACAGCTGGTTTCGATGTCACTCATCAGCGTTCCCATACTGCACCTCGGGCTCGTGCCACAGCTAGTGCTTTCGTTGTCTTCTTCCACAGCTGGTTTTGATGCCACTCATCAGCGTTCCCATACTGCACCTCGGGCTCGTGCCACAGCTAGTGCTTTCGTTGTCGTCTTCTTCCACAGCTGGTTTCGATGCCACTCATCAGCGTTCCCATACTGCACCTCGGGCTCGTGCCACAGCTAGTGCTTTCGTTGTCGTCTTCTTCCACAGCTGGTTTCGATGCCACTCATCAGCGTTCCCATACTGCACCTCGGGCTCGTGCCACAGCTAGTGCTTTCGTTGTCGTCTTCTTCCACAGCTGGTTTCGATGCCACTCATCAGCGTTCCCATACTGCACCTCGGGCTCGTGCCACAGCTAGTGCTTTCGTTGTCGTCTTCTTCCACAGGTGGCTGCGATGCCGCTAATCATGCCAGCATTCTTATACTTTCCGTCCCTCTGCGAAGGTGCAGACCTCACTGGCCCACTGCCAGTCGCTGCGGTGATTTCGGTCTCAAGTTCCTTGCCTCAATATATCGCGAAATGAAAACACGTGGACAGCTGCGCTGAAATTTCTCGTTCGGGAGTGTCGCAATCGTCCGAAAGTCTTTCACTGCCCAATTCATGGCCGATACCCCATAGTGGGTTGCGGCATTTCACTGAGAAACCTGAACAAGAACCATTGGCAGCTGTTCTGTGGTGGAGGCACTGTTTTGTCGCAATGCGGGGCTGCTGTTGTGTCTATATTAGCCTGTAATCTCTTCCAGTTGATTTATAATCCCCAGATTATTGCTTGTTTTGGACTTATGTTGTATACTTTAAGAAGCAATGACAAGGTTTTCTTGTGTTTTTTTACTGACGTCCTCCAGCATTTCCAGTCCAGTTCTATAAGGTTAAAAGTAAACTAATTTTGACGAGCGGTTGCGGCTTCAATTTCGGACCATGGCGCCCGCCTTCCGGGGTCAAATGAAAAGAAAAAGCGCTGGTGTACCGTGCTCTGGGGGTCGCATAAAAGAACAGCGCCCGATCGTAGAAATTATCCGGGAGCCCTCTGCACAGGCGGTTTTGTTAATCAATTGACCTATCAATTAGTTAAGCAGTAATTCATTTAGTCTACTATTCAATCAATGTACCAATCTATATTACGTTTTGAGCCTGCCTCTTTGGATAAGTTGAACATCGCGTGCTGGTAGCATTGCCCCCAGGTTATCGTGATGCATGTGCATGCCATTTTGTTTTCCTGGAAATGCTTTATTCTTGGTCAAAGAGATGTCAGGACACATTGAAACACTAATCTATCTTTTCGGATTACCCCAATGTTTTGCGTCAATGTTCCTTTAATATTGTTACGACCACTGTAAGGCAGTAAGCTGATGGTGCCACTGGTGACTCAACATTGCGCTTTTTTCATTGCTTTAAATTCTAATGCGTTGCAAGTCTGCGACACCAAGCACTTGAATGATCAAGTTTTGATAACGTACGAGTCAACAACGAACTGTCGGCCTTATGCAGACGCGTAAGTGGGTAACGGTGAAATGCGACCAGCCCGCTACCGATTGCGAAGGAACCACTTTGTGACTTGCAAGACGAATGCCTTGTATGAGATTCCTCTGACTTGTGCAAAAGGCTATACAGGCCAAACTGAAAGATGGCCACACGACGCGTACTGCCCTTTTCGCAATTTGCGAATGCCGTGAACAGCAAGTATATGGGAAATGGGAAGCTTACATCGTTCAAAAAAAAAAAAAAAAAAGGTTGCGCATGTGTTTAGCTGCATGACAGGGAGGTTATATGTTTCGACAATTAGCATCAGTTTGAATTTTTACGCGCATTGTCAACCGCCACGCCACCTGCAGCCCCCCGCCCCCCTCCCCGGCTATTTACAATCGTCACGTTTATCTCTGTTATTGTTGTATTTTTTGGTGATTAGTTGTTTACATGTGTTGTCCGCTATCCTTACGTCAGTTTCCATTTTTTTCTCTTTTTTTTTGCACTCACTGATCTCTTCAGTATGCCCGCGCGGTGCAGTTTCCGATAGTTGTCGGCCAGGTGTAGCCATTGCCTTATTTAGTGCCTGATAACTCGCAGCTTATATTCATATGTATGTATATATTTTTACGTTGCTATCTTTGTTGCTTCCTGCGTTTTGTTTCTGTAGATGCGTCTGTACCCGTTACTTCGAAGAAACCACCAGCTGATAGTCAGCGTCTGTGTTGTCGTCTTGCGCAAGTCCTGTTTATCTGCGCTTATATGTTAAACTACAGCAACGTAGCCCAAATTAGCACTGTTCTTCACTATTAGTAATGTCCAGCGTAAGTGAGCGGAAAAGTGAAAAGAAAGTGCGCGGGAGCCTTGTTATGAATGTTGCCCTTCAATAACTACGGAACACAGAAGAAAATCGGCGTTATTGCAGAGGAGGACGCCGCGAGCCTGTGGCAGTCATCCGCAAGTTTCTGGAAATCCCAACGCAGTTCCATGGCGTCCATTATCACCAGCCTGTTTATGTACTATGCAGGACGAAGGCCTCGGTCTCCAATCCCATGTATCTTGCGCTATAGCCGACCCGGTCTCACGCACGCGAATTTTGTAGCTTCGTCATATCATTGAATCCTCTACCGTCCTGGACTGCGATTTCCTTCTTTTGGCACCTATTTTGCAACTCTCACTAACCACCGGTTATTTGCTTTACGGAACAGGCGGCCTGCCCCCAACTCCGTTTCTTTGTTTATGTAATACCAACCAGAATATCGGCTACCCTCGCTTGCTTTCGAATCCACACCACTGTTTTCCTGTATCTTAACGTTACGCCTATACCAGTCTCGTTCGTTCGCTCGTTGTGCTGTCCCTAAATTCTTCTCAAATTTCTTTGTTAACCTCTAAGTTTCTGCCCCATATGTTAGTACCAGCAGCGCGCAATGATATTACGATTTTCCTTTCAAGGATAGTGGTAAGCTGCCGGCGACGACTTGGTGGTGCCAGCTGTGTGCGCTCTCACTCGTTTTTACGCTTCTGTAAATTTGCCTCTCGTCATCTCGTCACAGTAACTCACGCATACAAACGTTCTCTTGCACTGATGCTATATGGTGACTGCCACTCACGAATTCTCCATCTCTCACCAGGCTATTGAACATTACATTTGTCTTCTGCACGTTAATTTTCAATCCTACTATTGCATTTTATCGGCTCAGGTCCTCAGTCATTTGTCGCAAGTCATCTCCAGTCATCACATTATGCGGTTGAGAAAACGAAACCACCACGGTAATGCAACGGATTTGCAGGGAGCTCTCGCTCGCTTTTGTAATCGTCAATCGCCAATGAATTGTACAGGCATTTTTGGTTTATATTTCGTACACCGGCGCCTGAAATAAATCACGCTACACAAGGAGCGGCAAACTGAGTTTATACAGCACATCATGACAGAGGAAAAAAAAAGGTAATCTTTTTTAGCCACTGGTGAAGTTGCATTGCCTCCAGAAGAATCCCTTTTCGCCGCGTCCGAAAGGGCGGCAAAGGAACAAGTCAATCGGTAATGTAAGCTTGCGACTGAAGGAAGTGAATCTGACCTTCGCTTCTTCATTTCGCGTTGCTTTGTTGTCGCTTTCTTGGTTCGTTCCCCGTCTTCTGAAGTCACTTACCGCTTCTTTGCTCGTGGTGGTACACCAGGGAAGTCCATTACGCATTACATTACCGGGCCATCATCCTTCGACCTCGCCTGTTCTCTTTCCTATATTAGCATTCCCCGTTGTGTTCGCGTCTGCTTCCTGCTTCCGTCGTCAGCACTTTCTTCCCTTGCGATTCTCTGCAGTACACGACCATGCAGTGCGCCATCTCTGTGGAGTGAATGCCGACAGTTTCTTTTTTTCTTTCATAACACTGACCGTATACATTCACGTTCAGTCGACTGATTTGTTGCGTGAAGTCGCTGCCCGTGGCACACTACAGTTATCCTTAACTACCTAACTATAAATACAGCAACGAAGGCTTCAAGAAACTTCGGGACAGGAAGCACGCGTGGTCAAGTAAAAAAAGAAGTGTCAGGGTGCGATGTAGTTTTCGTCACTTCAATCGAATGGAGGTTCTTAAAGCGAAAATTTTGGGTTTGTCATATCACTGTCACACGCTAGATTTCGGCAACCATTGAAATAAACCATCACTGAAACCCGCGAGTGCCATTTCCACCTTCTCGCGAGCTCGTACGAAGGGGCCAATCAAGTACGTACGTGCATTTCGATCGCCTATGGCGTCAATGATTATTGAAGGCTAGCGCGTGTCTGCGCTACGACGCGCATGCATGCATGCATGCGTAGCGTATGCATGCATACATGCATATATGCATGCATATATGCATACATACATACATACATACATACATACATACATACATACATACATACATACATACATACATACATACATACATACATACA